>NC_143396.1:92126342-92807342 GCF_052110815.1 Crocodylus siamensis | reverse complement strand
GTCAGCTAGGGTAAGATGACCCCAGCAAGATAAGCGTTCAAACACTTCTTGAACGTGTCCAGAGTAGGTGCTTGCACCACTTCTGGCGGGAGCCTATTCCAGACTCTGGAGACTTGGATGGTAAAGAAGTTTATTCGTATGTCCAATCTAAAACGGTCTTCCAGCAGTTTGTGGCCCTTTGACCTTATCTTCCTTTTGGGTGCCCTGGTGAATAGACATTTCAGATCCTGATCTGGATAAAGTGTGCACCCCTTATCTACTTATAGGCTGCCACCAAGTCCCTCGTGGGCCTGTGCGTCTCCAAGCTGAAGAGTCACATGCCTGTCAGCCTCTCCTCATAAGGCCTGCTCTCTTCTGATCATGCATGTGGCTCTCCTCTGGACTCTCAAGCTTCTCCACATCCTTTTTAAAGTGTGGAGCCCAGAATTGGATAAAGTACTCCAGCTGCAGCCTCCCCAAGACCGGGTAAAGCAGGAGGAGGACATCTTGGGTCTTGCTTGAGATTCATCAGTAGATGCAGTCCAGGATTTTATTTGCTTTGGCAGCTGCGGCATCACATTGGTGGCTCATATTCATCTTGTGGTCAATCTTGATCCCCAAGAAGCAGCCTTTTTATTCCTATCTTTCTTCATGCTATTAAATGAATCAGGAGACGTGCATTGTGATGTTATTTCTGTAAAGTACAAATGTCCCTATGGTGTTACACTTAGAATTATCAAGAAATTATTTGTTTATATGCATATGCAATATTTTTTATTATCAGTCCTAACCAACACATTGCCACATATGTTAGCCCTACTCTAATGAACTTAGTAAAGATTTTCAATTGTAATATTTACTGACAACTGCACACAATCCTTCAAATTCTTCTGAAATGATGTAGTTCCGAAATTAGAACACACACGATAAAATACAGAATATTAGCACTAGTTTTTGGTGGATATGTTTTGGAATAGATTTTATGTGCATGAGTGTTGTGCTTAATTGCACAACAGTTAATACAAAAGCCATCAAAACATCTCTTCATTTTAACATCTCTTTGTTTTAATTGTTTCTTTCAATTGAGAGTAGCTATAACCCAGCTCCTTACTACTCCTCCTTTTTGACTCTTCTGAAAACCTGAATTATTGAACATTTTTAAACTAAAGCAAAAGTTCCCAACTTGAGATTTTAAAATTGTACTACACAGTATATTCCACTTAAATGCATACTCTGAAGAAAAGACTTACCCAGAGAGTGTACTTATCAATAAATGTAAACAATCAGTGCTATTTAGTACTGTGGCATTAGCAGCCATAAAGCTGCCCATCTCCCCCTCATTTTTAAAGCTTCTAATACCAGCCCTGAAACTGACTATTAGAAGCCTTGGAAATGGGAGGTGCTATTCACTTTCAGGGCTGCTAATACCATAGCACTGACAGTGCTGTTTACTTAATAATACAGCGGAAACCTATCCAAATGATAACTTAACTTCACGTTCTAAAATAGTCACTATTGTCTTTTTTATCATTATTTCCCTTTTCTGCCATCAAAAATAGTAATTGATTGTGAAATAATTTGTACATATTTGTAAAAAATTGATCTTTTAAAGGAAAAAGCCACAGATGAAATTAAAACCCAGAGAGACAGCATCTTCTGATATAAGTAAATATCCACTCTTTAGCTGATCTGTTCTAATAAAACCTTGCTAGTTGAGAACTTTTTACTTTATAGGTACACAAAAGTGCTCTTTCACCTGCCGATTTGCCTTGGAATACCTTGAGTGTGTTGTCTGCATAAATTTGTGCATCAAAGAATATTTATTCTCATTTGCAGCATTCACTGTTCACAGTAGTTTTCTGCTGAGTTTTGATTTCCATAAGGAATTGTGTTTATTATGTACATTGTATTTTCCATGGTAATTCACCTATGAAAGGTAACCTCTGGCTGTTTTTTCTAGAGTACCATGGAAGAAAATATCACTATGGAGTACAGGTTCAAATCTTATTTTACTTTCTGTATCTAAGCCACAGAAGCAAAATTTTGTAGCCACAGAAGCAAAATTGACAGAATTTTGATTTTATTTGTACTTACATTGCTATGAGTGCCCTGCACTTCCCTTCTGAGCATAGTCAGAAGGCTGCATGAGGGCTGTCTTGACTGTTGGGATAGAACAGAAATGCCTAGGGATGCGTTTGCCTTGAATAGTTTATTTTCTCCAGAGATGTATTTATTTTTAGAACAGTGTATTTTAGCTAAGCAGAAAACCAGAAAAATATAGTTTTATGTTCCTATTTTAATTTGACCTTAAAAGCTAACTTTTAAAAGAGTTTTCATCTGTAATTTAAATTGCAGTTTACAGAGCCACTGTCTGATAAATGCAATAGCACCTTCTCCCCCAAAACAAATTGGGAAATTTTACAGTGTAGTTTGTTTCATAGACTACTTATTTGCAGAAGTTCCTTAAATTATGTCTTAAATAACCTGAAATATCCTGCAAAACAAATTTTATCTGGTAATACTTGACTATAACCTTGTAGTTGATGTAAATTAACAAATCTTGTAAAAACATCATAAAGTAATTTAGGAGGGTGGAGCCCATTTTTTGCCAGAAATAATCGTGGAGAAAAAAATAAACTTTCCCATATGTTCCAGCCAAAAACACTGTTTTAGCATACCTCTGAAAGGGCTCCATGAAACTTCAAAAGTGAAATTCCCATTCCCTCACCAGTCCCTTTAAGCCGAGCAAAAGGGCTGAAGTGTTAAAAGGGCCTAGCTTTACCTATATAGAATGGAAAGGAGTCCATTAAAGCAGGACATTAAAAACAGTGAGGCTGAGTAAAGAATAGGGAAAAGTAGGAATGTGTCTGGAGTGAGACTGAGGAAGTTCTAAGCAGTGCTGAGGCCTGTAAAGAAAAAATTTGAAGGTTGTCATTATATAGACATAGGTTAAGATGTACTGGGTATCAGGTATCATGCAAGTCATCCTGAAAACAAGATTGGGATGCCATAAATGTGATATGATAGTGATCATATACATATCTGTACTGTTATACTTATGTTAATTATCACCTTGATTGGCTCCAGTTAGATTGCATTATACACTTAAGATGTGTGAAAAATGTTTACTATTTACTTTTAAACCTATACAAAGACACTTTAATGGTTGATAAATGGAAGAATTAGTGTTTAAGTTTAAGAAAACATCTAACCCAGTATGCTCACAGTTTTGCTCCCATAGGCCAGATGAAGAGCATGGGTCTGTGCCATATGCTGGATCAGGCCCTGCACTGTCAGGATCAGGCCCCCAGGGTTATATCCTAGTGCATAGGAGCTGCACATAGGCAGTGTGGGGCCTCTGGGCCACAAGCAAGCTGGGCAGAGGTGGCATGGGATTCTGCAATGTTCCCACCTAGCCAGGATCAGGCCCTGGGGTGCCATGCCACTCCTGATGGCTAGGATTAGGCTCCAGGACCATGTGCTGCCCCTGCCTACACACCAATCTCCAGAATCAGGCCCTTCTGATTTGTGGGGAGCCCTAAAGGCTCAACAACATGGTACTGGGTGTTGGATCTAGTCCACAAACCAGGGGTTGAGCCCCCTGATCCAACCTATTATAATTATTGCTGATATTTAATTCAGCTGGTAAACAACATTAAGAACTCAGCACAATGTAATTAAACACTATGGGCTTGAACCAGAACCTGCTAAGGTCAATGGAAAGACTCCCACTGGCTTCACTTGCTTTGGATAAAGGTCCATTAATAATATATTTCTGTTTTTATAATGTCAGTTGGCTTTGAAGAGTAAACTGGTGCCGTAATCTGCAGATGGAATACATAGGGGAGATACTGTGTTGCAGCGAAGATTAGTTTCTAAATAAAGAACTTCTTTGTGTCCTGAGAGAGACAGTAAAAGGACCATAAAGTTGCTATTGGCCAGCAGATCAGAACCATCTGCTAGAGTTGTGAACAATTGGCTGAGTTTAAGAACCAGTGGTCGATTTTCTATGTCCTAGCTAGATGAAATTATTTTGGTTAAAGATAATCAAACAATTGGGTTACTAAATTGGGAATGATATCTAGTAACTGGAAAAATGGAAATTGAAAATCAGTTTAAAATAGATAACTATAGTTCCAATATGTGGTATTTTTCAATTTAAAGCTTTATCATAAATCGCTCAATCCATTAACAGGCACTACCAATGCCGTGTGATGGTGCTGGTGAATCATTAGCTTCGGTTGTAAAGAGAAATGCAACATTTTGGCATTTCCTTTCCTATTTTTCTTTCTTTCTTTGTGGTGTTCCATTTCTCTTTTGCAAACAGTTAAGATGAACTAAAGCATTCTCTGTTTTCCATTAGGTCTCATTTGCTACAGCTTTCTGCCTTTAAATTACTTCTGAACCACAGAATCTGGCAGGGCTCATTGGAAGGCATTTGAGGACAACTACTTGATTTGGAGTTCAGCCATGTACAGTACTTGAAGGCATAGAACAAAGCAGTATAAATTGAGATTATTCTACTAAATGTTTATGGCTCTTCCAGGACAGTCAGTGGAATTAAAAAGAAAATCTTCATTAGGGCAGAGTATGTAAATATTCATTTTCATTGCATCAAAAATTCTTTTAATTTTTCTCTATGAAAACAAAGGCTTTTTTAATAGCTTTTCCTTGGTAGTGTCCCTAATCTAACATTTCTTGTTTAATCACAGGAGATTAAGCACACATAAAGATTTGCTAACTTCAGATATATTTAATTAGTAATTTAAGGAGGACCAGCTAATGTAGTGGATTAACAAGTCTGTTACAAACTTGTAGTCATGGTTCAAACCCAGTTTGGAGAATATGAAAGGAAAATATTAATATAATATTTGCTGGAATCCAAGACAAGATTTTTTCCCCCAATCAGTATGGGGAAAAAAAACCTCACCCTGAATTCAAAGGCACAGCAGGCAAGGAAGCTGGATGCAAGGGGGAGCAGGTGATAGAGAGGTTGGGAGTGTAGGGAGTGGGCAACGGCATGAGGAGCAGAGGGCAGGCTGTAATAGACACAGGGACAGAGAAGCAAGGGGATACATGGCAGGGGAGCAAGCACCATGGAGACAGGAACAAGCATGGGGGAACAAGGGGCAGGGGTCTGACACCTCACCCTTGTTACTATGTTCCCTGCCACAGCAGTGGGGGTGGGGAGGGTATGAATTGAAGACAACCTTCTAGTACTTAGATTTTATACATGGAAAATACAACACATTTATCATAAATTTATAATTTTCCATGCTTATAATCTAATTACTGGGGGGGTTGTCTTAAATTTGAAGTCAACTTGGATTCTGGTAAATACGGTAACCACCAACAGTAACTCCATTTCATATAGATTACTTTTATCTAAAGTGTGCTTTAACTGAGACTCATGCAACCTCACTGACTTTGCCATGTTGCATAAATGTGTAAGAGAAAGCAAAAATAAGAACCCTTGAATCAACTTTAATTTGAATAAAAAGAAGTTACTTAATAAGAATGTTATGACCTACTTAGATTATCTATATAATAATCAGACTTCAGAAGGAAGTGTAACAATCAGTTTCCCATATTTAGGGAAATGGGCACCAAGAAGTGAAGGGATTTGCTTAGAATCATAAAATGGGTTATCGAGAGAATGAGGAGATGCACAGGTTCTGGGTATAGCCATATGTAACAATTATGTTAATATCAAGGGATAGTGTACCAGCTGATACAGTGTAGTTAGTATGTCTACATAATTTTGTAGTAAAACCTCAGGGATTTTAAACCTGTTTCATCCATGATCAAAGTTGGTTAATTTGGCTTGCTTGTATCACTACAGACTCATTCAGACATAACAGTCAGATCACAACAGTTGCTATACACTCCTGAATAGCAGCCCCCTCTCCCCTTTTAAAGCAGCTAAAAAGTATATTTCCCCAACCAAGCCATGGATTTCCAGATCCAGGTGAGTGTTCATTTCATTGGACCATACTTCCTTCCCTTATCACTTGCTTAACCACTTATAAAACTGCTTTATCAGATCTAATTCTGAGAGTGGTTGAAAGAAAGAGTATAGCATACCAACACAGGGAAGATTCTGTTAGACACCCATCTTATGGCATTAAGGATCTTGTTGAACAACAAAGGAATTCAGTCTGGGTAATAGCATTAGTCTGAGTTAACTGCCATTTTTTCCTTATGTTTTGCAATACATGTCCTTCGTGTGGCAAACTCTTTATGTCCCCAAGAACTTTAAACATAGAGGATCACATTTTAAAAAAAGTCAGTATTTGTCTACATACAACTTGGTATGAAAGAACATATGTGATATTTTGCGCATTTTCCAAGTGTAAAACAATGTGCATGTGCAGGACCAGGATTTTTTCCACAGAAGTGCCAGTTTACATGCATGATACCTCTTAAAAATTACATGAACACAAATAGAAGCCCAGCTTGAAACACCTTTGAAATTTTGGCCCAAAATTAACAGCACTTTTTTTTCTATAACACTTTCATTTCTGGTAATAATAAATTAAGCATATTCAGATTTTTAAGATGGAGAATTAATATCTGTTGCTGAAAAAAATATGTTGTATTTAAAGCATACTAAAGATGTTGGGCTTACTTTGAACAATGCTTATTAAGCAGTTCATTCATGATATATATTCCATAACTTTGTGACTGCCCCAAATATTGTAATGACTTGCTGAGACAAAGTGCTGACTAGTATGAGAGCTGAGTACTTTTTACTAACATTGACCTCAGTGTATAAAAAAGGCACATAAGAGCGCACAAGTGCTTGAGTGAAGCATCCAAGACTTTTTGGCATTAGGTGCTTAACAATTAATATATACTTTTAGGAATGTTGCTTGTAAAGACATGACAATACTTTTCATATGTACCTTTAATCTCAACTTCATTTTGAGGAAAACTGTTTAGTAAGTTATTGTTTCTTTCTCTGCCTCTTTCTCTGTCCCTCTCTGCCTTTTTCTTTTCTGTTTTAATTACAAAATTAATGACAGAGAAAGAAAAGCATGTTATTTTAATTCATAGACATGCCTTTCTTTAATGCTTTATATCCTGTTTCTCAATATTCCTTTCATATAAGACATCTTAATAGAAAGTAGAACATTTACACTTTAGGGTGCTTTGTGCAAATACAGAATTCCCTAATTCCTGTTTCTTACATTTGATTAGACAAAAACCACAGTTATGTTGGTAATCACTGAGAAAAATATGAGGGACTCTTGAGACATGGGATCTGTTTCTAGCTTCTAGGTTAATATGCTCTAGAATTGCACTTTTTCTTTCTTTCCAAGAACTGGTTGAAAATGTGCCTTTTTTATTTTATTGGGCCAAAAAAGTAGATTTTTTTTTTTTTACATTTGAATCAGTTGCAGTAGTAGTTGATACACTCCAAGCAGCATGAAATTTCCCAGACTGCATAAGTGATGCCAATTAAGCCTCCAGCTATATGAGTCATTTAGAATAAAAAGACAGGAAAGTGACCAAAAAAGCATGTAGTTGTCTGTATATAAGGGAGTTCTAGAAGCTACATTTAAATGTACAAAATATAAGTTTTCATGATTCTTAGTTTTAGTAACCCCTAATAGCCTTTATAAAATAAACATGTAACAACAGATTTAGAAATGTGGTAACAAAATCCAAATATGTAGATCACAGTATAGTCTCATGGGATAAAAGGGAAAATAACTTTCATCAGTGGTTTGTTTTATATACAACATGCCACACATGAAAAGGACTGTGTAGCAAACAAAAAGTGTTGAAAGGAACATTGCATTTGTTATGGAAGCTTTACCTTCTTTCTCTTCTAAATCTCTCTTAAATGTTACATTTCAAGCAAGCATAACTTAAAGAAGGCTTACTGAAGAACCTTCTCTATTCTGCCCTAGTTCATTTCCCCTGCCACTCAGGCTGTCTTTGTTCTGCTTCTTGCCTAACTTCTCTTTTCTCCTTACAAGAGCTCACCATTCTCCATGGAAGTAATTCTTCCCAGAAAGAAAACTGTTAAGGTGCTGCCTACAAGACCTTTTTTATTTTTCTAAAAGCCAAGAACTGTTTTAAGCGGCATGGAAAAGCTTGGCAATGTTCAATGCATTCCTCATTTGAGCTTAGCTGCAAGAGAATGAAACAGAGATTGGAACACTACATTGGTATTATTTAATGATACTATTGCTATAGCATAGTACAGATACAATACTAGGATATGTTGCAATAGTAAGAGAATTACTGAATTCAGTACAATGCATTTAATTTGTATGAGGCTGCAAAATGTGGCCATTAGTAGAATACACCTATAACATATCAGAGAGGTGCAACAGTTGCATTACAGGAAAAAAGAGACAGCAATACATTATATACGTAGAGTAAAAACAAGAAAATGAAATGTAAGAGCAGTGAAGGTTTTAGTACTTTTGGAATACATGATAATGTTAGTGAGGTGAGAATTGAAGGATGCAGTTACGGTCAAAGAAAAAGGTGAGTGGAGTTTATTAAAATTTATAGAAAATATAAGAGATTCTAAAAGAGCAGATGGAGTGGATGAAGGGAATTCCAGATATAAGGTAGCACACAGATTAAAGGGCAATCCTAGCTCTACAGTCACGAGGAGGGAACAGACAGTTGGATTTACTCATTGGTATAAGCATGTTCTAGTGACATAGTAATCACAGTAATAAAGTAATCAAGGCCTCTGGGTCCTAAATCCAGAGCCAACACATTCTACTGTATAATGGAGTGAGAGATGAGTCAGATAAGAAGATTCTGGATCCTTGAGGTTTTAGAATATAACGATTTAGACGGGTCATAAAAAACTGTTCTAACAGAAGCAAGAAATAATTAAATCATGAATAAAGATCTGCAGAGCAGGCAGTTAGATGGAATAAATAGTTAATTCATACTCCACTCTGCTGTATTTGGAATATCATTGGAAACATCCAACAAAATTTCAAGCATTATTTAAAATATAACTAAACAAAAAAGTTCAGATACTACAATGATAGGTATATTTTAAAAACCTGGAAGGATTCATTACAAATAATTGCATCCAATCCTTGGCCAACTTCAGATTTGAAGTATACCAGTCAAAGACTCTTAGGTTATTAACAGATATTGCCAAGTAAAGTGGATCAGCTATGCCGGGATGTGGCCTGAAACAGTTGATCCACTTTATTGTGCAAAACAGATGTTACCCGTCGTCCCAACATGCCAGGCCCCTGCTGTTCCTGGGTCTTCAGGGGCCTGATCCTGTGAGATAACACTTGGGACACCCCTCTGCAAGCAGGGGAATCCCAGGTTTTCCCACTTGCAGAGTCATGCCTGGCAATTCTGATTTGGTGCACATCTCTGCAGAAGGGGAAACCTGGTCAGGTACTCCTGGGCCTTCGTGGTCATGATCTTGCATGCCCCAAGAATTCCCTGGCAATTTCTAGGACACACAGGATCAGTTCCCTGAAGATCTGGGGACATGTCTGCACAAGGCACCTTAATGCACAGCTGATTATTCTGCTATGCATTAGCGAGTCGTGGCAAAAACTGTGCTAATTCACAGTAGAATTGGTCTATTATACATTAAACATCAACAAAAAAACCCATTCACCTTTGCTACCCCACATTAGCATAGGCTAATGTGTCTTTATGTAGTACCTCATATTAGAGGTACTAAACTTAATGTGCAATAGCAAAGGCACATTAATTAATGTGTAGATGTGCCCTGGGAGTGCCTGCCTGGAGCACCTAGACAGTACAGGAAGCTCCAAGTCTTAAAAACAAACACACGTCCTCCACAACATAATAGCATGAAGTGTTGCTACCTTTTGTTGGAGGCACAAATTTGGGCATTTGTGGCATGGTACAAGACATGGACATCCATTTGCTTTTGCTTTGTGTTGCTATAAACATTTTATAGTGGCACAAAGGCAGCATTTGTTCACAGACTTATAATAATAGAATGAAGCTGCAGCAAAATCCAGGTTGATGGGGTGGTAGAATGTAAAAGTTTATACTAATTCAGTTTCTGGATGGCTTTCTCTCACAGTAAATAGAAGACATTTATAGTTATAGTAAGACTTTAAACCTAATTCAGAATCTTACTAGTTTATTGACATTTTTGTTCCCCCACTGTCTCATGGATCTGTATAAAAAATAAGAGCACCTATGTTCCTAATGTATTACAGTACACCCTTTCCTTATAGCCTGTTTTATTGGAGTTCATTTTTTGTTCAGACCAATCTAAATATTTTCTTTTTACTTGTATGCTCGACCTGCCATGTGTTTTCTTAGTTAGTGTTTATTCTTTCATATAATTTGCAGAAATCGAGTGGAATAGGATATTCAGCCCTTTGTTAGATGGGCTTTGGCATATATGATCAGCCTGTCCTGTTCAGTTTTCACTTCCAGCTGGGAGGTGGGGAATGAAGGGCAATTGGAACACATGCCTAATGGGCCGAGAGAAGTTATAGAACATGCTAAAAGGAGTTTAGTTTCTATGACAGACTTTGGAGGGAATGGTGGGGAGTGATGGGGGGAGAAGGGTACTGTTGTCTGTATAGATAAAGGAAATACACTTGTTATGTTTTATTTTGTAAGGTGTTTTTTTTTTTATTGCTTGATTTAATCAATGTCCATGAAGGAGGACTTTAGGTGGGGTAGTAAACATCAGAATCCACTAGTATCCACCAGCTGGTTAATCTACATTGCTCCAACATTGTAACTGATTTGGGCTAGTTCTGGCTATCTGCATGCTGAAACCCGTATTTGGGATTCAGTGGATTGTGATACCCCTCATTTTCTTTCTGCTTTTGTTTAGCTCAGCTTTTCTTCACAGCTTTGTTTGATGTTTTCCTCGTTTGGAGAAACCTGGTTTGACAAACTGGTGCTATTTGAAAGCCCATCTTTTTTCCCCTTTCATCTCCGGTGAAAGGTGTCTGCTATACATGCAATGAAATGGAAGGGAAGCGTGGAATGAAACCAACATTCAGAATAAACATCTAATTTCCCACCCAACAAGAAAGCTTCCCGGTTTTGACCTTCTGCAGAAAACATGGAAGGTTGTAAATTGGATCTGAGCCCGGCATAGCCACTGTGGTCACTTGATGCGCAAGTGGTGTATTAGCAGTCTGCAAAATGTAATGGTGGCAATCCTGATCAAACTCTGGACCACGTAACAACACTCTGCCCTCTATACAGATTTGATGGTGACATTACAGAGATACATTCCCTTTCTTCAAGAGCATTAGACTGGTTAATTAACCTTAAACTAGACTTATAATTGTTGCTCTGAGTCAGCCATCTGAAAGAAGAAGAATGAAACAGATTCAGGGAATAGAAATCTGGACTGTGATTCAGGTTCCCAACTACGTCGGTAAGAGAGCCATTAAAGTGCTCTGCTGTGCTTTTTCTGTTTCTGTCTTATCTTTAGTCTATGTCTACCTTTTTTATTTTGATTGGAAGTTCTTCAGAACATGTACTGTTTCTGTATTTGTACAGTGTCTAGAACACTCCACTTGAACCTTCCAGGTCCTATTCAAACAGTCCTTTAAACTAAGTGAATTTGAGTAAAAAAGAACTTTATTGCTCTGTCATTGTCCTTGCACCACAAAAGCTTTTACTTGCCTCTGTAAAGTTCTCTATACTCTGTCTGGAACATACTAAAAATTAAAAGTGACAGGAATTCAGACATAATTGAGTGTATGCTTCTCCATGTATGGATTATTTTCCATTTGGAAAAATATTACAGTTCATCTCAGTTATTCATAAATGAAAGAGGGGAAGAACACATCACATTTTCTAAATACTCAGAAAATAAATATGAAAAAAAAAAGTAAATGAAAAAAACCTCAACCCAGCTGAATGAATGAAGTAAAATGCCATAGGATTGAAAGACAGTATAGGGATACACCTTTCTTCACTTAATTTAGGTAATTGGAATTAGTGGGTCAGATCTTTGGCATAGACTGTCTTGCTGTCCATAGTCTCCTCCTTTTGTCAGACTTTTCGGGGGAGCGGGGAGAAGTGGTTTGTGACCCTGTTTTCTCAGTTTCTCTCTTATTAATCAGGATGTACTGAATCAGTCACTCTTAAGTTCTGCAAGGCTCTTTGCTCAGTTATGTCTTTGCACCTTATTTCTAGGCAACACCACCTGTTTATATTGACCATTGCTTTTATAGTGAAGAGTATTGAATCTATGTTTGCATGCTTGTCCTGCCTCCTGCTGTCTGATCTCTGAATTTTTAATACTGCATTATAAAAAGCGAATGTCTGCATGGCAAAATAAAGGTGTGATTGTAGCACATGCTAGCTTAATCTAGTTGAGTAATGAACAGTGAAAAAATGGCAGTGTGGGCTTTAGCAATTGCCCCTTAGTTTCTCCTGTTTAGAGAACCAGGGCCGATCTCCTTGTGGCCCACCCACCTGTTCTTGGGCAAACCACCCGCCTTCTCACCTTAGTCTTAATTGATTAATTAATAGATGTAATTAGGCAGGAGGCTGCCCATTTTCTGCCCCGCTGCTAGGGGGCACTGTCTGCGGCTCCATTCCTCCCCTACGCCACAGCCCAAGCCTCACAGATGGCATCCTGATGTTCTCACTTCCCTTGAGCAATCTAAAGCAGGGTGCTAAAATAATCATTTCTCAACACTCAGACTGTATTAATCTTCTCTTTGCCTTCCTTCATTGTATCTTCTGCCGCTTTTTAGTTCTTGTATAACTCCACTCCAAGTCACAGACCTTGGGGTAGATCCAAAAAAGATTTACGTGTTGCAGTTTTTGACACCATAGCTCCTGTTAAGAGCCTGATTCTTCCCCCCCGCCCTCCCACCCCCCAGTGGAATCCAAATCATAACATCAGCAGCGAATACTAAGGAGAAGGGTTGTCCTTCTGTCAGGTGCAAGAGGCAAGGATTTTTTTGGAGTGATATCTCTTATTGGACCGATTGTATAGTTGGGATAAAGTTAGATGAGCTTTCAAATCCAAAGCATTCTTCTTTAGGTCTGAGAAAGGAAGCAAGCAGAGCGATTTTTAAAAACAGTGAGTAAAGCTGTGAAATTGGAGAGGGGAGAAATTCCCAGGGGTGAGAGACAGGATCATCAGAAGAGTTTGATTACTGGGAGATTAAGACCTATCACAAGGGAAGAGGGTCATTATCACTTATAGCGTGTAGGATGAATTTTAGGAATCAAGGCAGATTGTAGTGTGTCATAAAATCAATATCAATGTTCAGTCTTTTTTTTCCTAGTGTCCAGCCAGCTTACAATTTTTTTTATCCCAAGCTGGCTTTTTAAAGGTGTTTGGTAGATTTCCCTTGAGCATGAGGATACTGAGGTCAGAAAGGAAGTGGCTGCTCTGTGAAAAATGTCCTCTTACTGATGCATGTGTGCCTATGTCCTTTATATTTTTTCTGTGAGAGTTCATTCTGCTGGGTAGTTCCTGTTTAGTTTAACCCATAATTACCACAAGAACACTTGGTGCATTGGATCACGTATAGCACATTTTGAGAAGCATGTGTAGGATCTGTAGATTCTGATGGATTCAATGATTGTAGTAGTGGAGATGTGCTGACAGGTTAAGCATCTGTTGTTAAGACAAGGCTGTGTCCTGCTTGGTATCTGTTGAGCAGTGGGGAGTCTGCTTTTGCACAAGGTTAGTGGATTGTTTGAAACCAGGAGTGGAGGCGCTGGGACTATTTCTCTTAAGATCTGATCTTTGTTGAATATAAGCTATAGTTGTTTGATTCTTCTGATGGGTTCTAGTATATGGTGGTAGGTGACCATCAGGTGTGTGTGGTCACAGAGGGAGTTCTTTTTGTATTATAGTATGTTCTGCAGAGTATTTGGGTGGCTTTCCTTAAAAATTGACTTGCTGTTCTTAAAAATAACTTTGCTTTATTTCCCCCTCAGACCTCAGGAAGAATGCTTTGCATTTGAAAGTTTCTCTGATTTTATCCCTACTATACAGTTGATCAAATAAATGATATTACTGCTAAAAAATGTTTGCCTTTTGCATAATTCCTGGACCATCAAGACAACAACACATTTCTAACACATGTATATGTCTTAGATTCAAAGATATAGCGAATGTTCTCTGGTCAGTTAGAAAACACAGCCTTTATTTAAAAAAGACAAAATAGAGGTGGAGATGCTTGCTTTAGTGTAATAGCCTTAATAGTTAGAACCCTCAGCCAGAATCCTGCTTCAGTGCCCTCTCTGCCTGAAGGACTCAGATCCACATCATTCACTTCTCTAAAGAGTGCCACTAGTTAATGCGCTGTTCCATTGGATGGGAGGAGCCTTCTTCAACCTTCCTGCCAAAGCTGTGCAGGGAATAATTTAAGTTTCACTGGGTTGTGGGCATGGAGTAAAGAGAGAGCATAGCTTTTAACACTTTTTGTCAGGGAATCTACCTGGGCTGTGAGTCAGAGTGACCTAGACAAATTGGAGGATTGGGCCAAATGAAATTTCATTTGAGGTTCAACAAGCACACGTGCAAAGTCCTGCACTTAGGATGGAACAATCCCATATACCAGTACAGGCTGGGGGGTGTCTGGCTGGGCAGCAGCTCTGCAGAAAAGGACCTGGGGGTTACAGTGAATAATAAGCTGAATATGAGCCAGCAGCGTGTCATTGTTGCCAGGAAGGCTAACTGCATACTGAGTTGTATTGGTAGGAGTGTTCCCAACACATCAAGGATAGTGATTTTTCCCTTCTATTCAGCACTGGTGGTGAGGCTACATCTGGAGTGTTGTATCCAGTTTTGGACCCCCACTACAGAAAGAATGTGGACAAATTGGAGAATCCAGTGGAGGGCAATGAAAGTGGTTAGGGAGCTGAGGCAAATGACTTCTGAGGAGAGGCTGAGGGAACTGGGTTTATTTAGTCTGGAGAAGAAAAGACTGAGGGAATTTAATAACAGCCTTCAGCTACCTGAAGGAGGGTTCCAAAGAGGATGGAGCTACCCTGTTCTTGGTTGTGACTGAGAAGGCAGAACAAGGAGCACTGGTTTCAAGTTACAGCAAGGGAAGTTTAGGTTAGATATTAGGAAAAAAATTCTCACTAGGAGGGTAATGAACCACTGAAACAGGTTACCCAGAGAGATTGTGGAATCTCCATCCTTGCAGGTTTTTAAGACCTGGCTAGATGAAGGCTGGGATGATCTAGTTGGGGATGGCCTTACTTTGAGCAAAGGTTGGACTAGATGACCTCCTGAGGTCCCTTCTGCCCCTGATTTTCTATGATTTTGTATTTCTCCCAGGATTCTACTTCTTTTGTGACCTCTACAGAGACCAACTTAATTCAGTTGAACTCTCTCACATTCCTACTCCCCTCTCCCTCTTCCCCCCAACTTTTTGGAAGGAAAGGAAATAATGTAGTATATGTAGTCTACATTGGCTTCCATCTCTGGATTTGCAATGCATCTAGACTTGTCTCTTTCTAGTTTCATTTGTAAGCTGCGTATGACAGAGACTTCTTCTTTGTTTCTTTTGCTAACTATTGGGAAGCAGTTTTTCAGTATATTGATGGGGGCCTATGATATTTAAATTGTATATTCAGTATTGCAAATATTTTTCAATTTAATAAATGGATTGCATCAAATGGCAAAGGCTGTGAAAAATCCTTTCCAGGCCAAAAAAGAACAAGTGTATAGCATCTGTGAATGTACTGGTTCATGTCAGAGTTTTAACATTATTCATGAGGTAATGTATTATATATTCAGAGTTTCAAGTGTGTGAAAAATGAGCTAACTTGCTTTGTTGTCTGATATGTGTAAAAAGACATCAAGATGGAGCAGTTAATTGATAGCTTTTTGTTGGTCAAAGACTGGCGTGTGTTTCTCCTGCGTATAAATTCATAAACTGTTTGTTTCACCATACCATACAGGTAATCTATCCAATGAATTGTGACTTACAATGGAAGAGAAAAGTGAATCAAATTATATTTCACAAGTCCATTCTTTTATAGTTTGACATGTTGGTGCTGTTATTGGACGGTATATTTCAGTAACTGCTTTTGAACTGGAATCATGAAGCAACATTTGCCTTGACCCACATAAATGAGCTTAGAAATGCGTGACGCCTATTCAGAGCTTTACATCAGGCAAATACTTCAAAAGACAAGTTGGCTAGAGCTGCTGGTCTTGCACATGGCATGCTTTATGTCTCTGTAAGTGTTTAATCCTATCCTTTTGGATAGAGGTCTGTCCTGAAATAACTAAACTTTTTTCTTCTTATGAAATACTGAAAGTGAGCAGAGAGTGTTAAAAGAAAACATTCATTCACGTGTAGGAAGTGCATTTTGGCTGTTTTCACATATATATATTATAAGTTTAATAATCCTTACCTCAACATTTTCAGAAGTCTCTAATAACCCTGGTTTGGGGGGTAAATGTATATTAAAAATTATGTGATTAAAATTTACACTGAAGTTACCTAGCCTTAACAAAAAGCACGTAAATCTCATATTCTGAAAAAGGGACCCCTGGCAAAAGTCTGACTATGCAGACAGGCCCGACAACTATCTCAATATCAAAGGATGCTGCTACAAGCTGTTAGATGCAACTGTTATATCCACCTGATCCTGTAACAGTGCAAGGGTAGCAAAACCTCTACAACTTTAGCTCTCCTTCATTCAGGGGCAAAGTCAGGGCCGTTTCCTTAATTTAGATTGCTGCAGGTTGATGCAGATGTAAAAATTAGATTGTAACAGCTGCTGCATGCTCCAGGGCGGCAGTGGCTCCCCTTCCCCTTTTAAAGTTACTAGAGCAGTGGTTTTGAAACGGTGTCCTGTGGAATCCTAAGGTTCCACGACAGGTCATCGGGGAAAGAGATTGGGACTAGTGGCTAGGTCAGGAGGCAGTGTGCTGCCATTGCCTGGCCGGGTCACCTGGCTCTGGCCCTGGTTTTCACAGTGTGTTTGTTCTGTGGAGTCCTGGGTTTCCATGATAGGTCCTCAGAGGTCTCACAAAGAGATTGGGATTAATGTTGCAGTGGGTGCGGAGGCAGTACACCACCATTGCAGGGCCAAGTCATCTGGACTGTATGAGCTGATGCAAAGCCACAGAGCCAGGGGTAGGAGTTCAGTGGCAGCAGAAGTGATATGAAAGGATTCCAAACTTTTAAGATGTTTCAGAATCACTGGAATAGGGGAAGGGGTTTGATAGCAGAAGAAGTGATACAAGAGTTCTGTGACTTTAGGAAGTTTAAAAACCATGGAGCTAGAATATACATTTGTCTACACCCTGGCAAAAGAGATTGGGGTAGGATTATTGTTCAGGTATACAGACATAGGGAAGCTCAGTCTCTTCCTCATTTGGTATAAAGTAGGAGAAGGATTCTTCCCCTAGACCTTGATCAAGGGTTCCATCCAATGTGAAGAGCTAGGAAAAAATGGATCTATAGAAGTGAATGGCATTTACCAAGGAAGACTTCCTACTTGCCCTCAGTGTGCCCCAGTGCTTGACAACTCTGTTTTGTAGCTGTTCTCTGAAACTGTGCCCTTGGGCTGCCTTCCTTGCTCAGATGAGGAGGAGCCTGCTGTTGGATATGTGTACTACATCTCTGGGGTGTTATTTCTCTGCTTCCAGCGGCTATATGTAGCATCTGGAAGCATGGTTTGTAAAAGTTTTGTATTCCCTCCCAAGGGCATGTAAGCATGACTGGCCAGATTTTCCAAGTTATTTAGGTGCATGAAGGGGTTTCCAAAGTACATAAGCTTCTTAGTTCCCTAACTCTGAATTATATCAATGGAATTTTGAAAATTAGGTGGATTTGCATTTTTAAGCACCTACATGTCTTTGTAAATCTTGCCCTAAATGACTTCTTCAGGGAAACGTTTCTCTCTTAAGAAGTGAGAAGGCCAGAACTTAGAGCTGTGGAGATCCCTGGAAACAGGCATAGCCATATATCAAGTTTAGTTTTTTACTAAAAATATTTCAAAGGAAGTTAATTTAGTTTTCTCTATAGTTATAATAATAATGTGATTGAAAAAAATATGTTGTGGTGGATAAAATAAATTTGATTATCATGTATATTAATTAATATAAATATAAATTACTTAGTAGTTTCTTTTTCTGTTGACCAGGTCTATATATTTTGTAAGGAAGAAAAGGAAACTGGCCTTGTTGAAAAACCATCTGGGACCTGGCCAGTTTTTTTTGTTTGTGTGCTTTCAAACTAGAGGTCTCTTTTATTGTTTTCTGTGTGGAATGTAGAAGGCATAGAAATCTTTTTTTCATGCTTACATTTTTAAAGTAATGCTTTTTGAATAGTTTAGGCTGATTAATCCAGCACTTCTGGGCTCTTTGTTTGCAATAAAAGCATTATGGTGGCGCTTTTGTTTTAAAAAGTTATTTTGTAGTATAAAAAAGGCAAGTTTTTATTTTAAGTTGCAGTACCTTGGAAATATTAATGTTTTTTATTTTAAACTTTTCAGAATTTGGGTCATTTATTGTAAATGTCTATAGCCAAACAAAAAAAAAAGGGCCTTATTCTAAATTGGTTTTTATCAGCTTTGCACTGTCTCAAGCATCCGAAGCAAAGGAAAGCTGCTATAAAGGACTCCCCAAAGAGAAGGAAATCCTTGCATTTCACACAGTTAGTTTGTGGTTGGCTTTACACCATCCATGCCCTTACTACCATTTAGATAGTGGGGGCACTGAGGAAGAGATGAGAGATGTGCAGGAGCAAGAAAAACCTGGCTAAGATTTGGCAGTTTCATCTGCAACTGGTCCTAATGGGATCATTTCAGTAGGTCCCAAGGCAACTTTAAATTTGGCTAGTCCAGCATCAGCAGTATGGGAAAATGCCCTCAAAAGCCATCTTCCACCTCCCCAACTCTAGTCAGCTGCACTAAGATTTAACTCAATACAAGTAGCAGCAGTCGACTCCTATATTTAGGTTAATTAATAATTTTCATTGTAATTCAGAAATTTATACAAATTTATTGTGAAAAGCCATATCACAGGAGCACTTTCAAAATACCTGGATCAACCTGAGGCCAAGAAAATACTTATTTTGCTATTCTTGTGTAAAGCCACTTTGAGTTGTATGTACTGAAAAGGTATATTTTGTATTTCACTCAGGACCGTTTCTGGGTTGTTGCCAGAGACTCCCAAGATTGCATTAGCAGCCCACCTGCACTCTATTCTAGCAGTCTACCTGCAGAATAGTACTTCCTTGGGAGGCACAGACAGAATGCATTATCCTTCTGTTCCTTTTTTGTCCTCCACTCCCCATCAAAATACCCCATGACCTAGAGAAATGATGAGCTCTAGATTCAGTGTTTCTGTCATCTTATGCCAGTTATGGCCCAACACATTACTTAAGCACATGCCTAATTTCAAGTATGTGAATAGTCCTGTTTAAAGCTAAGCACATTCTTAAATATCATACTGAACCCAGGCTTCTGTGCCTATTACCACTGTTGTTTTCGAGTGGAGACTCTCAGTCCTGTATTTTCAGTAGACGTTGATTCTGTGGGGAAAAAATAGTATATAATTCTCTAATTAACAACTGAATCTCAATGCATATACACAAGGAGGTAGAAATCTGGTTTTGCAGGCATGTTTATGCAACACTAAGGGCAAGAATTAGGAATGCATTACGTTTTTGGGCCTTAAGACATGGTGATTATGTCCCTAAAAAAGGCTTGAGGTTTAGTTTTTCTGGGATGCCAAGCAGCTTGAAAGAAAACTGACAGTTTTATGGCACAATTGGCTTTATACTGATTAAATGGTAATGTTGTTTTCTACAAGTTTATAAATGGCCCCAGGATGAATACAAGGCTGTAATTCATTCACAGGTGCCTCTGCTGTTGCCATCATAAACTGTGAGAGCACAGCTTGATTAGCTTCTATGTGTTCAAATAGCACCCAAAATGAACTCAGCCTTATGTTGCAACTCAAGCCATGATCAAATATTTGTAAGTTCTATTTTCCACATTTGAAGTATTTTCTAATTTTTGAAGTTGTTATGGGTCAGCCATTTTAATGAAAGGAGTTCAATGCAATTGAAACTCAGTATTGAATTTTGGACTCAGTAGGCCAAAATAAGAGGGAAAGAAATCTGATTCAAAAAAAGAAATGTTAGATATATTTTATGTATTTAAGACTCAGTGAAATCCATGAAGAAATAGACATTTTATTTAACTTTAACAGTTGAAACAAAATTTTACGAATGGGAACTTTTAGAGGCATATGTTTTAAAGGGATGGCTAGTACATTGTTTACATATAAATATGTGCTACTTGCCTGATTAAAATTATCAGTGAGGTTCATAACCATGCTGTTGCACTTCAAGAAATTGATTTAAACAATATTCCAACTTTAACAGCTGAAAACTTTCAGTCTCTGAACACATACAGCTTGGTCAGATAATTGAAAAAGTCCAGTTTTACCTTTTTTTTTTTTTTTTTGCTTTTCAGTATTCACATCCCTCACAGATCAGACTGTCTGTAACTAATTCTTCTTCAGGGAGAGAGTATATGGAAGCATATCTCCCCTGGCATGCACTGGTATTCTCTGTCTTAGTTTTCCCTTCAGAAAGTGTTCTTTCGGTGGTAAACACTACTTCAAAGATGGTGGGTAGAAGGTATAGCCATATACCTTTTCTCCTTCCTTCATTGGCCAACTATGTACCATTATAGTAAAACAAAGTATGTGGCAGGAGGTGTTGGGAAGAATCATGCAATGCCTATAATAAAATACATTTCAGTTCCTAATAGTGAGAATAAATAAAGTGTATAGTTATTTTTAATGCCAAATCAATCTAGTAGCGTTCTCAAAATGGCATTATTACCAATTCTTTTTTCTTTTGTCCTAAATGTTTAGTTTTTAAATGGCCCCAATCACTGTAGCATCTGAATTGTTAATTTGGAGATTACTGAAAAAAAATCAAATTAGAGAAGCTGGAGGTTAATGGCTTATGGAGGGGTGGGATTTGTGATACTTTAAAAGACTGAACTACTGTAGGAAGTGCTTTATGCCAACCAGCCATTAATGACTAATACCTACTGCTTCTTTATTTCACTCTTAGCCTTCAAAAATAAATCAGAGCTGTGGCTTAAATCCCTATGCAAATCTGAAACAAGAAAAAGTCTTGAGATGAAATTTACAGTACTTAAAAAAACCTGGGAACAATAATTTTCTATAAAAAGTGGCCTTCCTGCCCAAAATACCTTGGGCATTGTACATCAATTCATGCTATTGATAATAAAAACATGAAAATAATAAAAATGAATGTGATAAAACTACATAATCTCTATGATGAATACAATTTGTTGGAAGTTACAAAACTTTATATCCATTTGAAGGCAATATGACAATCTAATTGGAGGCTTGCTAGGAAAGCCAAAGGGAAACACCAAATCTACTGGGTCATGTAAGGTGAAGTCATTGTTAGAACCTTTAAGAACTATTATCTGAGCAAATTAGAAAGCTATCCATTTAGACAATTGCATTCCAAATATACTTGTTTTATGTATCTGTTTTCATCTTGTAAGTTTTATAATAATGGCATATGTTATATGTTATCTATTTTATAATAATGCATATGTTTCAGTAAGTAATATTATCCTCTGACAGCAAACCACAACTGAGATACTTCAAGTAAAAGTGTTTTCTAGGAGATGGGTGTACAGTGTCAAAACTGAACTAGTTTCAACCTCAAGGCTATTTGACAGGAGATAGCCAAAACCTACAGTAATGCCATGATGGGGAAGTGTTTTGGTTGGGAAATTTATTCAGTTGGTACAAACCTTTGCCTACTTTCTATATGTTCTAATGAAGTGCACACACTTCACAGTGATTGAAATTCTCTTCTATGCAGGTTGTCTTGCCTTATAAATACATGCAATTTTCTTCTCTTTACAAAAGTGAATGTGAATTTACCAGACAAGCTTTCTTTGCTCATTTCTTCCTTCACACATCCATTGTTTTTCCATTAGTTAAGTTGTTCACTGCCACCTTTGTCCCTGTCTGTGCCTGGCTTCCCGAGCAACCCAGCTGGATCAGCACAGGAGAAGCTCTATAACTCCACATGCACCCAGGTTATCTGGAGACAGCAGAGATAAGAGCAGAGTGGGTGGGGGGAAAGTGGAATAGGAGGGGAGGAGATGTGTAATTGAGCACAGAGGGGAAGCAGGTGGTGGAATAACTTGCCTTAGGGCCTTTAAAACATAAAAGTCCCCAACTGCTGTGCTTGTGGTCAGGTTTTCCCATCTTAGTGGGTGTCTGGGAATGGGAACAGAGGTATAGCAATCCCTGCAGCACCATTTGCTGTTCCTGCATCTCTCTTTACAAAACCCTGGATTTGCCCATGTCAGGATTGCACTCTATTTGGAAAACTCTTTGGAAACCTCCAAGTGCACTTCTTGAGTCTTTCTAATCTTTGATGGCTTGTGAACATTTTGCCAGGATTCATACATTGCATGGCTGGAAGGGACCTTGGAGGATCATCAGATCCAGCCCCCTGCACCAGGCAGGCAAGACAACTGGGGTCAGGTGACCCCAGCCAGGCAACCATCCTCTTGAAGATTTCCAGGGTAAGCTATTGCATCACCTCTGGAGGGAGCTTATTCCACAGTCTGGACACCCTGGCTGTGAAGAAGTTTTTTCTAATGCTGAGCATGAAACGGTCTTCCTGGAGTTTATGGCCATTACTCGTGGTTATATCCCCAAGGGCACCCTGGTGAACAGTTGTTCACAGAGCCCTTGATGTACGCCTCGATGTAGCGGTAAGCCACTATCAAGTCCACTCTCAGCCTTCTCTTTTTCAGGTTGAAGACTCCCATGTCCCTCAGCCTTTCCTTGTATGGAATCTTCTGAACTTTCAAAGTTCAAATTGCCAGCAGTGCTACTTAGCAAACTATTGATTCTGCCACCATTATATAAAATAATAATCCTTCTGGAAAGGTGGGGGAGCACTGATGCATTCTATTCTAAAATTATGCTTGTGGAAAAAATAATCTTTTATGGCAAGACTATCTGAATTTTGTCTTGATGCAAGATACTGAATCTAGATGTATCTGCATGAAACTAATAGTCACAAACACTGTCCTTTACTACTTATCTAGTAGAGACAATGGCATGTGTCATTTGAAACATTACTTTATGTCAGAATAAAGGTTATTCAGAAATAGTGTACAGTAATTTGGGGAGGAAACAAATCATTTGACTTCTACAAAGTGCTTTTCATATCTTTAGTAATGTTTTGAGGGCCTGTTGGTTCTACCCATCTGTTAATAAGCTGAAACTATAATAAAAACAGGGGTTGAAAGGGACATTAAGAGTCATCTGGCCCAACTCCTGTATAAATGCAGATACACTAAATCTTTCATGCACAAAGTTAATCCCACCTCCATGGAGGTTCTACAGCTTCCTGGGCAGTCTATTTCTTTCCTTTATTGTTCTAACAAGAAGGAAGTTTTCTCTGAGAAGTAGTAGTTGAAAATTAGTTTCATTTAAACTTTGGACCAAAAGTGCATCAAGCATCTTAGTATGGGAAAGTGCAATAATTATATTCTTGCATTTCTGGGAATAAATAAATTTCCACAAATGATTTAAAATTCATAAAAGAAGAGGTTTTTTAAAGACTTTACTCACTATTTTCTTAAATGCAATGTATGCAGTTGTCTGTATAATACATTACAGACACACTTTTTAGTATGTATTTTATTGAAACGAAGTACAATTTTGTTATATCTAAGGATCTCTTGACTTTAAAATAGTCATAAACAGCAGGCATTATGGAATAAAAATGCAATAAATAAATAACAATACGAGGAGGTTGCATTTTAGCAGGGTTTCTTTCACTCTTCTTCACCAATCTGACAGTATATAATTTGTTGCTATTTCTGTTGGTGTTTAGTCATATTTTTTAAATTTAAAAATAATGCAGGAAAGGCAAGTAGACAGAACTACTTCCCAGAAGGTAAAAAAATATGAAGCTATAGACCCTTAAATATACTACTAAACTAATTATGATATTGTATTTAATTTTGTCACTGGCTCACAATAGCAGCAGTTCCCACTCTTGTTTCGTTTGAACCTAAGTAGAAGTATGGATAGTCCTATATGTCTTGCATCATGACCTAACTACAGTGGCCACATCTTCATTCTCTCCATTTATGTCTCCATTCTTGTCTCTTGTCTCTCTCTAGGTTTGCTTTGGTCTTATACATTTTGCTCTGTTTCTTTTCCTTTCTGTTGCCCTCAAATGTTCTGCAAACCAAAAGTTACATTTTTGGGGATAATCCATTGTTAGCTTTGTTAGGATGCTTTAGCATAACATTTGAGCTACATTTTTTTAGAATAGAGACGCAAAGTTTAGACTTGCTAATTACTTCTTTAACATATTACTGAGGGTAAACACAGACATTGCCTGATGTTGCATTTGTGCTATGAAAAAATGTTTTATCATGGTACAAATGATGTGCAAATAGACATGCCTACCTTTTGTCACACTACATCAGCAGTTGCAAGGAACGGTAGGGTTAAATAGTCATGCTTTGTTGTGGCAGATGTGTATTTGTTCTGTAATGGGAAATTTTCCTAAGTGCATCCCAAAGCTGCCTGCACTCTACTTCCATCCCAGGCTAGTGCTCCAGGGATTTGAGGGGCCCAATACTGTGCACATTGGTAATTCCTGAGCAGGTTTGTGCCTCTCAGACTCCAGGAGCATCTGCTCAACTTTCCTCACATACCAAGATGTGCTTTGGGGAAGGCAGTCTCTGTAAGCAGAAAACGTTGGGGTTTCCCACTTACAGAGGCCCACCTTGGAATCTCCAGAGATGCATTTCCATAACTGAGGAAAGCATGCATGGGTCCCAAGCTTTACAAAGCATGTTTACAGCATGTTCAAGGGAAAATACTTACTTTTGTTTCATTGGAGGATCAGTTACAAGTTACTGTGGCTCTTAGCATCCATAACTTGTATATATACATCTGCACAACACAACATGGTTGTCTGTCATTGTTTGACTTCAGCTCCCAGAAGGTAAGCTGGTACCTTTTGGTTATATATGGTATAGATGAACGCATTCTGGTGACCGGTAAGTATATCAGAAACTGGCTCCATAAACATACCTCTGCCCTAGTCACCGGCGCAACTCTACTTCTATGTTCTGCAACTATGATCTACATGCCAATGTTACTGTTAGCAGGTATGAGGTTATGCAGCTTATTAATCATGATGGCTAAACTAGCTACAATGAATCAAGGGATATATGTGTATAAAATACAGATTTTCATTTTTTTACCTTTTAGTGTTCCTCTTCTGTCAGACATCTACTCTGTATATTCAGTGCATAATCTTAGCTTATACAGAGATCATCAGCAGGGATTCTGGTTTTCTCTGTTTTAAAAAATCACACATTCTCTGATTTAAAACTCCCCAAATCCATCACTCCCCACCCACAACCCCCTGGCCCTGCTAGTGCCCCTCATTCCCCACCTGCAGCCCACCCCCAGCCCTGCACCTCCCCAGCCCTGCTGGAGGGGACCCCCAGCTCCCAGGGCTATGGGGCCAGAGATTTGGGTCTGTAACCCCCCTGCAGCAGCACCCAAACCCCAGCTGCCACCCGTGGGAGGCAACAGCTGCTACGGTGAAGCAGAGCTCGGAGCTCATCTCCCCCTCCCCTGCAGGCAGCACGACTGGAGCAGAGACTTTGGCAGGGGTGGGTGTGGGTTGCCCACTGCAGCTTGGGGCTCCCTGCCCCTCTTCCCTTCCCTGGGGCCTCTGACGCAGGGTACAAGACCCAGCACAGCAGGGCCGAATGGAGTGGAGAAGCTCGAGGCCACCGCCACAAGCCTCATGTCACCATGGTGAGGTGCCGCTTGCCTGCCCAGCAGCAGCCAGTGTGGTGCCGTGGAGTTGTGCTTCCCGCTGCTGCTGGGTGGGCAGAAGTCACTTCGCTATGGTGCCACTTGGTTCGCAACAGTGGCACTGAGCTTCCCTGCCCAGCTCTGTCCTGCTGTGCTGGGTCTTGCCCGGTGTGCTTTAGAGGCCGGAATCGAGTCTGCAGTGGGCAACTCACCCCTGCCTGGTGCGCAAATCTGGGGTACGTGTTCCCCATGTTTCCCCAGAAGTGTGTGCAGCAGTGAAGAGTCCGCCCTCCAGATGCACTGCTTGCAGCTCTGTCCTGCTTCCTACCCAGCCCCTAAGGCTGCACATTCAGGCCCTGGGTCCCAAGCATTGCACAGGATGAGCAGTAGCCCCAGCCCTGCCCAATGCCGTTCCTCCCTCAATTCCCCTCCCCTCCTCCCCCACCGCACCCCGGTCCAACTCACCTGCAGGAGCTGCTCTCCAGGCTGCCTGGTGGCTATGTGCATTTGTACGTGTGCACATGCACATGGCACCCCCTGCCTAACCACCCTCCTTCAGCTCCTGCCAGGCCCTTGTAGGCTGGAACTCTGCCAGCCTGGGAGGGGAAACCTACCATTTCCTGCATTTTTTTGTGGTGAATGTAAAACCTGGATCCCTGATCATCAGTGTTAGTTCAGTGACATGATTTCAGCTCCCTTGTATCCTTCCTGGATAGGGACAGGCATTACACATAAACTGGTTTAAGTGATCAGAAACCAGACACCCCCAGCATCCCAGCATGCTCTCTGGTCTGGGCAGGGCTCTCTGCTCCACAGTAGGGATGGCCTCTCCCCTCTGCTCCCTGGCTAAAGCTCCAGTAGTGACTTGCAGGCATAGCAGGGTCTGTTGGCTTCCCTGTGTGCTGCCCACCCCCCACTTGCTGCTTAAGCAGAGATCCCTTCCTCCTCTCTCCCACAGCACAGACTGTAGTCAGCATGTGGTATGCTAGCTAATGCTGTGTAAGTCAGATAGGACAGTGTCCACGTAGGGCTTTTTAGAGGTAATCAACAGCTCGGATGGTAATGTCCCTGCATTCCTTCCTTTGGAAAAAAAGATGTTTAAGAGCTTGTAATGAGCAAGTCTTTGTTTTCTGATGGGGTGTTAAATGCTCTGTTATAAAGGGTGGGGACCCTCCCTAATCACAGTGCCCTTCCAGGGCCTGGCCACACCCCTCTCAGCTCAGCACTGTTGAAGGGAAGGGAGAGCTGCTCTAGTGCCCCCCAGCTTCTAGCCTGAGCCACTGCAGGCATGTGCCTGCATTTCTACTGTTTCTGTGCAGTTAAAACGTGATTTAGCTTAGCCTGGTAAGACTAACCTGCAAAGAATGAACTAATTCAGGCTCAGGCTTTTTGAAGGTCTGTCCCTAGCCCCTAAGTCTAAATAATATTATTTTCCACTAATAGGTTATCCTACCTCATATACACTGTATTAATGCATACCCTCTTTTGAGGGCATGCATTTTTAAAAAATTTACTACCATCTCACCCTCATGTAACTTTTCCTGTTCCATCGTGTCCAAAAATAAATGAAGTGTTGTAGGAGTAGAAGAAACCTATCCTGCACAGATTATAAAACAGAAAGAACTTCTGATTAATCTCATCTGATTTTTTTGCATAGTGTAGACTATTGTGTTTTCCAAATTAATTCTTCTTTGAACTAGAGCATATAATTTAGAAATCTGTCTTGATGTAAAAACTTGCAGTAATGGTGAACCGGCAACAACTCATGGAAAATTATTCCAGTGCCCCCAGTGAAAGAAAGATGCCCTTATTTGTAGTGGTTTGTTTATTTTTTTTTCTTGTTCAGTTTCAACTTCCAGTTCTTGGATCACTTTTCACCTTTGTCTGCTAGACTGAAGAAACTTCCATTACCAAACTTCTATTTCCTCATGAAGGTATTTATAGGCTGTGATTAAGTTGCCCCTTAACCTTCTCTTTGATGAACTAAATAGATTGAGCTCCTCAAGTCTTCACTAAAAAGCCTGTTTTCCACTCCTGCAATCATTTTTGGGTCCTTCTTTGAACTGTCTCCAATTTTTCAGCATGATTCTTGAATTGCGGCTACAGTCTGACAGTAGTACTTATGCCAGTACCAAATAGAGAGGCAATGTAACCTTTCCACTTCTCCTGTATATTCCCATGTTTATATATTTAACGATCATATTAATCCTTTTGGCTACAGTGTTGCACTGGGAGCTCATGCACATCTAATTATCCACTAGGACCCCATAGTACTTTGCAGAGTTCCTTTTTCCCAAGATAATATTTAAGTATGGCTGGTTTTTTTACTTCCTACATACATGAGTTTACATTTGGTGGTACTAAAACACACATTGTTTGCTTGTGCTCAATTTACCAAGCAATTGGGATCACTGTCATCTCTAGTATTCATTATTTTACACTCCCCCAGTCTGTCTAATCTGGAAATTTGATCAGGAATAATTTTATGTTTTCTTCCACAGAGTTGGTAAAATTTGGAAAATAGCACAAAGCCAATAGCTGCCTCTCATAGGACCTCATGCTTACTTAATGATGGTTTCCTCTTTACAAATACATTTTGAGACCTGTCAGTTAGCTGGGATTTTTAATGTAGTTTTGATGCATCATATTGATTCTATAACATTCTGATTTCTTAATCAAAATGCTGTCAAATGCCTTACAGAAGTCATTGCAGGTAGTTTACATCAATGCTATTACCTTTATCAACTAAACATAGTTTTCTCAGAAGAGAAAGCTGGTTTGACAAGCTTATTATCCATAAACTCATATTGACTGACACTAATTATATTTCTCTTTCTAATTCTTTATTAATCAAGTCCCTCTTCAGCTCTTCCATTATTTTTCCTGAGATCAGTATCAGGCTGAAGGATTATAATTACTCAAATCATCCTGTTTACCCTTTTTAAATATTAGCACAACATTAGGTTTCTTCAAGTCTCCTGGAACTTCCCCTGTTTACAAAGATTTATTGAAAATGAACCTTAACAGTTCAGAGAACTCTTTGGTCATGTCTACTAAAAATCTTGAATGCAAGTTTGCTGGACTCATTGGCTGCATCCAGACAAGCGCAGACATTTGTTTCCCCAGGGACAAGTAGCAATGGCACACCTTGTGCCACTGCTGTTTGTCCCCAGGGAGCTCCCGTGCCACTCATGCTCTGGCACGTGGCAGCTTTCCTCAGGTGGGGTAGGAGAGGCTGGGCCAGCAACTGTGCTGGCCCTAACAGTCTTACATGGAGCCCTGGAGACCTCAGAGAGCTGCACTCTTTGTGCTTCTGCAGCTGGGAGCCTGGGTGACGGCCAAAGTGTGGCTCCAGTTTTGGGCAGCGCACGCTACTACCATAGTGCTGCCCATTTTTTTTTTGGTGTGAGATCCCAGAGTCAAACACTCTCCCCCTTCCCCCCACAACACTGCAAGGCAGCGGTGCAGGGAATGCCTGCATGTGCAATGTGTGGCACTGTAGACAGGTCTGCAGCACTGCACACTGCATGTCCATGTTTGTCTGGACACAGCCATTGATTTTTAAATAGTCCTAGGTTGAATAGCTGCTGTTTAACATTCTTCCTAGTTATTGTTGGAATGAGAAATATTGTATCATCATCATATGGTATGAATACATCATCTGGCTTTTTCCCAAATACAGAACAGAAATATTTATTGAACACTTATGTCTCTTTCTATGTTAGTGGCAGTTCAACTATTTCTTTTTAGTAATGGGTCTATTCTATTATTAGGGTTCTTTTTGTTCCCAATGTATTTTAAAAACCTGTTTTTTATTGTCCTTAATTTTGGTCGTCATTGTTATCTTGTGTCCATTTCCTTTCACTTTATATATAGTTGCTTTCACTTCCCTTGTAAGCTAGATCAGTTCTTTAAGCAGTGAATCCGTTTTGTTTGATTTGTCTTTTGGGCAGCTAATAATGTTCTTAATTAGTTTCTAGCTATCATACATATTTTTCTGTTTAAATTATTTTTTGCAGGTGGTTAATATCATGATTTGTTTTTAGTATTGTGAAATAGGTCCTGTTAAAGCACAAAGTGTGTATGTCTGTGCCACTGCTTTGGGATTTTGTTCTGTCTGCACATAATAAGAGCAGTCATGTCATGATCACTTGTACCTAAGTAACCACTAATTTTAATTCTGTCATCGGTACTGCTTAATCAGTCAATATGTGGCCTAATTTAGAGTTCCCCTATTTTGAATACCACACATCGAAATTTATAAAATTGACACTTGTATATTTAAAAATTCTAAGGATATTTTAGTGCAGGGCTGTCCAAATTGAAAGTGGGTGGGGGTTACATGTAACAGGACCTGCACCAGTGGGGGTGTGTACACTACCGTGTCAGTAGTAGTGGGAGCCATGGGCCCCCCAGGCTGCCCGACCCATGTGCATATGGGCAGGTTGGTGCTCCCCACCCCCACTGCACCACATGCAAGCCATCAGCCTCCATCCCACTGCACTGCACACACAGACAGACATTCGACATGATGCAGCACCCCGCCTCACCTTCAACTCAAATGCAGGCTCCCTCCATGGTACCACACTGCATGGACACTCCAAGCTTACCGTAGTATCACAAACTATATGTGCTGTATCGTGCTTTTCCACTTGCTGGAGTGGGGGAAATGCAGCAGAAGCTGGAGGAGGGAAAGGCATCCTCAAGATTGCTGGGTGCAGCAGTAGGGCAGTGGTGCCCAGTTGGGAACCCAGAGGCTGCGTGTTAATCTGTCACAGGCTGCATGTTAACCTGCATGCAGTCTGCAGACTGCCAGTTGAACAGCCCTGTTTTGTATGGGCAACATAAAATCTCCAGCAAATGTCACCCATGTTGTAGTACCTCGTGATAACAGGTCCTTTATTCCTTCATCAGCCATAGGTGCTTAAGGTTCTGGCCTTTTGTTCGTTTGTGCTTTTTGTGGCCTATATCAGATATCAACTAGTATCCCTTCTTGTGGTTTACCTCCTGGATAGATTCAACCAGGTAAGGACATGATTAACACATTCCTCCATGTCCCCATTCTGGTTTTCCATAAATAGGCTATAACCATTGATTTTTACCATTCCAATCACGCCAAAGTTCCTAGTACACAGGGACTTAATTCCAGCTGTTTTCCTCTTCATGTGCCTGTTTCATAGTTTCATAGTTTGGAATAAAGCCAGTAAGAAGACTGATGGACAGGAAGAAGGAAATCAATTCCCATGGAAAGGCAAGGATTCTACCCAGAATCTAGGGACTGACTAGACCTCCAGACTGGGGGAGATTTTGTGTGTTACTCAACATTTCTTCTGCTACTATATTCATTTATATTTCTATAGATCCTGTCCTGCTAAAAAGACATTGTTGTCTCTTGCCCAGTTTTGCTTTTCTCCAGTCATCTCACCAGCTTATAGGTGGTTTTCAATATTCACAGAAAATAGTAATATAAAAAGAAAAAAGATTTTATCAGAATTATTTTGCATTTGTGTGGGGAATAGGATGCATAAAATATGATCCTTAGAAACGGTTAGAATTTTCAAAAGCAAAGTGATTTTTTTGCTAGAAACTAACAGTTGCTAGAAACTAACAGTTTGGTTTTGGTCCATTTCCAGTGCTTAAGTGGAATTTAAACATGATTTTTAAATATGGGTCACATAATGGAGAGACTCAGACAGGCTGAATGGATGTGCTCTTCAGGGAAGCAACTTCCCTGCATATATGTGTTACAACTCCTAGCACAACAAAGTCACAGTCCTGATTGGAAGTCTCTTGGAAGCTCTCGCACTACTGCTACTGCTACTACAACTCCTACTATGACTATGAAAAACTGTCATAATTAATAATAAGATGCTGCAAAGCAAAAGCCAAAATCCAGAAAGCAGGAAGTGATCTGGACAGAGAATGTCCAACAGTTCGTTGGACATTACTGTACTGTTCATTATCTTACTGCTCATACTTCTAAGTAGGGCAGCCAAACAAGATGATGCACAATGCGTTCTTATGAACTTAGTGCTTTACCGCATAGGAAATAAAACCTTTAAATGGGTTGGCTTGGTATTTGAATCCAGAGCATTTGCCTCCAAAATGAGAGATATTATGACCCTTTAAGATGGACTGCCTGCGACAGCCTGGGTTCATGAAAGGGATGTGTAGATGCTAATTAAGAAATTAAGCAGTATGGAATCTGTTAGGTCTGTTTGACACTTGAAAATTTGCTGACACTGGAGATATCTAACATTGCCTGCGTCCTTGGAGGCAAAAGGTATGAGACGCATTTATCTCTGTGTGCTTAGACACTTAATAGTCATGTCAGCATAACTAAGCAACTATTACAGTATACTGAAATCTCAGGCATGCATTTGGGCATGTCCAGAGCTGTTCAAATAAGATCTAAGAATATGTATTACTGTAAATGAAAAATGGACTTGTGCTGTCCAAGGATTTTAGGATACCAGTAAACTCATTTTCATATCTATCCTTTGACTTTTTCAGACAGTTCCTTAAAGTTTTCTTAATTCTGCAGCCTTTACTCCCATGTAATATCTTTATGGATGTCAATTAAAATGCTACTTACAGCTGTCAATCACAATACATATGTGAATTTTATCTCGGCATCAGAGTAACTGGTCAAAGAGTAGATGCATATGTCAGCAATAAGGAATAATTTACATTAAAGCTGGTGGGGATTTTTTTCTAGGGACTACAAGATTCATCCCTAAATTGATTGAAATAAAAATATATTTCCTACTTCTTAGTCTAATGATTTATTTCTTTGAACATCTCTAAAATTTTGAGGGAAGCTGCTTTTGTCAGAGTTCTAACCTGTTCTTGCTGCATTTTTCCTGCAGCAGTTACATTACATCTAAGTAGTAGTGACCTATATTTTTCTTTTTCATAGCTTTAAACAGGTGAAGAAGGCAAATAAAAATGCATAGCCTGTATGCTTCTAAAGCAGTGTTTCAATCATGAATGAAAATGGCTCCTATTGATATCATCATTTTCCTCAGAAAAGTTCTACAATTTTAAAAATATTTTGCAGGCTTCAGGTTGCTTAAAAAAATAATGCATGTTCAGGTTTTTTTTAAATTGCTCCTGTCACCTAAGGTGACCCTTGAGCATCATGACTCAGAGCTCACTGGGGATGTTACATGTGCAGATTATAAAGCAAAGATGTAATCTAATGTGAAGGGCAAGGATTTTCCTTTTTAAATACTTTCTACGAAAAAAAATGATTTAAAAAAAAAATCTTACAAAGCACTGTCATTCCACACTTTCACAGAGTCACACCATCATTTTTGGGGGGGTCCTGACAAAAATATGTCAGTAATCACCCGGATCATTTTGGGAAGTATACATGGGAGAAATCATAGGCCCTATGTTTACTAGGAAAAGAGGAATATTTTAACATGTGTTAGTTAACATATGTTAAAATTCTAGAAGGGATTGCCTCAGCCAGCCAATACATGTTAAATCTACAATCTGCTGTGAGTACGGTATACTTTTCACATGCTAAAACATATATATTTTTCCTAGCAGTGACATAGCCTGAAGTAAAACACACTCTCCTTCTCCTCCCTGAAGTTACTTCCTCCCTAGGAACAGTGTGAGGCTGAGCCTCTATGGGTCAGGCTTAAAGAGGGAAGAAGCCATTTTAGTCAGTTCTTTCCCTTTCTTGATCTCATATATTTCACCCCAAACCTACTTTAGCCTTGGGCCTGATGCCTTTGAAACTGCTTGATGAACATTATCAAGTTTCATTAATAAATTTACCACCGCCATAGTCTATTTTCATGGGAAGGGATACTTTACCTTTCAGATAGTATTTCATTTTAATAGCTGTAAATATTTTCTAATGTACTGTAGATTATGTAAAATATTGAAATTATATCATTATCTTGTTCTTGTTGTTACTGTTCAACACAGATGTGCACATATTTTTCATTTTTTGCTGACTGCTTTTTTTCTCTTGGGCATTCATAGATGCAATGAATGGATCTTGAAAATCAAATGTGATACTAGTTCGGAAAATGACTATGTAAATAGTCATTATGCTGCCGTGTGCTCCTTGTCTTCTGTTTTGCTTCCAGAAGAAATGTATTTACCAAGTATAAAGATGATTTTTAGCTGCTGTTTGCTGCAGACTGACCCTGGGGTCTGAAAGTCAAGTTGTTTTCTCATGGTTCATGCATCATGATCAGAAATACAAATTTGTTAGGCCAGATATCACACCTGTGCAGCCCTATTGTCTTCAGATTGTCATCCCATACACCTGTGCAACTTTAATGTCTTCAGTATTGTTGAACAGATGTAAGTGACAGCAGAATTTGACCCTGCATTTTGAACTTAATTAACACTGTTATTCATATGCAAAGCAGAAAAAAATCCATTTCCCTCCCAGAGCTATGTTGGCCAACAGGGCTAAGGACAGAAATTACACATAAACAGGTATAAGCTATCGGAAACCAGTTCAAATTAGGAGTATGAGGCACGGGGGGTGGGAAAGAATTCACAGCAAATAAAACTTATCATATCCACAGAAGGCAGAATTGTTGAATAAAAAAGGTGTCATTTTTACACAGGCACTTTTAAGAGAAGAATTACACTTTATATATACTTGCTTATTTAATGCATAAGGATGTGTGTTATTTTGGAAATGTGTTAGTTTTAAATTAAAGATTAGCAGTTAGATATTCTCTGAACTTCAGTAAATACGCACGGGTTGCAGGTTTTATTTGCTAGTGTTAGGGTATCAGCAAAATTCAAAAACAGTGTACTGGATTTAAACCCGGTTTTGCTTCCAGGTTCTGCTGGTACATTGAAAAAAAAGAACACTGTGTATTATTGGAGCTTAGTTTTAGTTTACAAATATTTTAGCCTATGCTATAATACACAGTTCTGTCCCAAATAGGCTTGGATTTGCATATTGATTATACCCTTTTAAAATACTTATAAACAGAGGACCTGTGCACTGATTTGAATTAGTTGCTACACAGCAATGGTTAATTGGTCAGTCAGTAACTATTCTCTGGATTAGATTATACATGATGCCATCTGATATTATACATCAAAAGAGCTGTTGTTGCATAAACATGAATTGTTTTTTCATTGAACCAAAACTCTTCTCACTGTAACTTTAAGAGTCTTGCACTCTACTGCTTATACCCACCCTTGTGACAACTTTGATGGGGGCCCAGGCAGCATGAGAAGGAGGAAAAATTGGCAGGGTTTAAATTTTTATAATGTCTTGCAATAGGTCTGCTTCATGTCTTTTATATTGTTCATATATAGCTCCAGGCTTTTACAAATCTCAAACCTCTTTGTAGTAAATTATCCTTGTTGTATACAGGCATAATTTACCCTTCCAGTTGGATATAAAAATAAGAATGGCCAATTAAATGATTCTGGGAACCATTTAATATTACGTGTCATATAAAACTGCTTATTTTGATGTAGTACGTATTAATTTATTTGTTGTGAATAAATGATTCACCATAACTTTGCCACTAATAGGGGCATACAGTAATAAAAATGAATATTCTTATGTTTCTTGATATATATTTTTATTTATTTGAAGCATTGGTAAAATATCTGACATAGGCCTTGATATACATTGCAGTCAAGACACAGTTAACAGATTAATCGTGCCTTAAATAGTAGCTGGCCACACTTGCAGCTCAATTTAAGGCATAATAATGCACCAAATGAGTCACAAAGTTATTCCACATAGGACTGCTGCATCCCAGTCCTGGGTTCCCCATGCACTGTGACCTGTCAAAACCACATGTGCTGCTCATTTGGGTGGCACACATGGTTTTACATGGTTTTATAGCTCCCGTCACATGGCGAGCCTGGCACTGGGCTGTTGCAGCCCAATGCCAGATTCCTCATGTGCCAAGCTGATTGTCCAGCAAACAAGGCACGGTTGATATCTGATCCCAAAGTCACACATCCTACCACCCACATGTGGCATGACAGGATGTGCAGTTGTTGGGGTTGAAGATTAAATCCCATCAAAGTCTTAGGCCCCTGACAGCACTTCAGCTTAAGTGTAACTAGGAAGCATAAATGAAAGTAATGGGTTATTTTACTCTACACCACTGCTTGCTGTAGATAAACTGAAATTACTTGTAAGGATTAATTTAATGCTAGATTTCTTAAAAATATATTTTAGTGAAGTACAAATAATAAGGAAATAGAATACAAATATAATATTTTCACCTTATTGATGTAAATGAAAATACATTTTTCCACAAGTCCTTTCTTTTTCTTTTAAAACTAATTCAAATGCATACTTTAGGCTAAAGGAACTATTAGATCCATTACAACTTCTTTTATATATTATGGACCAACCTAATTTTGGAACTGGCTCTACAGTATAGGGGTGTGAGGCAGGTAGAAAACACTACCTTGGAGCCTCTGACATGGTTTCCTGAGTTATGGAGCCAAGTGAGTGACATTTTTTTTAAGGCTAAGGAATACTATAGAATTGAAGTTCAACGTCATTCACTTAATGTTCTCTCTGCACTTAGGCCTAGTTGCATGCCCACTCAGTGCAGCTAACCTCTCTGAATCTACTTTATAGATGTCCTTCAACCTGCAACTGAAAACATGTTCCTTGCTGTGTTTTTGCCACGTTTACCAGAATACAACAGTGCTCATCAGGCAGCACATTTGGAAATTGTGCTTGTTGAGATAGGAGTCAAGTGCTGCTCCAAACAAATCTAGGTAGATCTTGAGGAGCAGGAGGGATGATATAGCAAGCAGGGGCTGAGTTTGCCTCAAGCTTCCAGGCAACAGGGAGAGGTGAGGAATGTGCAGAAGGGTTGGAAGAAAATTTGTGGGTTTGGTGTTGTCAGACTTCCAGTGATTACACCCTCCTGTTTCCTTGGACATGCTGCTATGAGGTAGATAGTAGCAGCCTCATGTTCCAACCTTGACCTTCCACATAGCGTCCAGATCAGGCAGAAGTGCTGCTGACCATCAGTTTTAAGGCTTTATGATGCTGATGTTTATCCTGGATGGCAAATTCATGCCAAAGTCTAATTATCAGTGTAGATATGTCCTAAATTTCAATGAGTTAACTCTGTACTAAGCTCAAAACTTGTGCTTGACTAAAGCCTCTCAGAGAGGTGTATACTTTTTATTTGAAGACATAAAGTAATAGTAAAGCCATGGTTTCTCATGGTAGCTTATTCCAATGGCTAACTTTGTATTTGCTAAAAATGAGAGGGTTTTTTTTTATTTTAATTTGTCTGAGTTTGCCTTTCTACAGTTGGTTCTTATTAGATCTTTTTGATCTACATTTGAGCTTTTTATTGTATTTATATTTTCTTTTTCCTGATAAGCTAAACAAATTGATTCTTGTAAAGGAATATAAGGAAGCAAGGATGTATTCTTGCTCCTACACTCTTTGGAATCTTCTCGATACTCCTGAACTGTACATTTAAAGATATGAATGGGGAGTGTACCTTCACACAAGATGGTATGGGAACCTCTTCAACCTGTCATGACTCAAGGTAAAGAGTAAAGTTAGAAAGGCGTTTATCAGTGAGCTTCTATTCGCTGATGATGCTTCCCTTATAGCCCATGGCAGAGACCTGCTACAAGAATTCATGGATCACCTTTCAAGAACTTGTCAGGTGGGGCTGAGGCAGGGCTGTGCTCAGTGTGGGCGGTTGCAAAACTGGGACTGGGGCTACAGGGTGGGTCCCCCCATAAACCCCTCCTAGCACCACCATTGCCTGCCCTGAGCATGGCGCCGAGCCTCAGTCCAGAGTGGCAGCCCACCCTCACCCTACATACAGATTCAGGGGACACATGCCCTCTATGCCTGCCCCAGGGGTGCATGCAGCAGTTAGAACCACCACTTCTTCCGCCCTTCGCCCCCTGGAAGAGCCACTTGCAGCTTCACCCTGTGCCCTGCCCCCCCCCAGCTGCGCAGAACCTGCCCCTACCCCAGACCCACTCCCTCCCTCACTGTAGGGACCTCAATCTGCCACCCCCCATGTCCCATCCCTCCCCTCCACCCCTTCACCCCAACAGACTTGCTGCTCTCCAAGCTGTCCTGTGCATATCAGCAATCAGATCGGTATCAGCTGATATGACTCGTTAATAATCAACCATAGGTCTTGGCCCAAAAAATCTTTATCGGTGCATCCCTAACCACCAACCTCTCACTGGATGAAGAACTTAACATTCACATCAGAAAGGCTGCCACCACCTTCAGCAGACTAACTAAAAGAGCATGGAACAACTCAAAGCTTACCATCAAGACCAAAATGCTAGTGTACAAAGCTTGTGTACTCAGCACTCTCATGTATTTTGGGAAACATGGACAATTTATGGACCTCAAAAGAAAAGGTTAAACAACTTCCATGTGGACTGTTTACACCGCATACTCGACACCAAGTGGCAAGATAAAGTTACCAATGCAGATGTTCTTCAAAGGGCAGATTTACCAAGTGTAACAGCCCTACTCAGACAGAGATGGCTGTGCTGGCTAGGCCATCTGAGCAGATTGGAAGATGGATGCATACCCAAGCACGTGCTATGTGGGGAACTGTCGGAGGGAACAAGAACAACAGGATGCCCCAAACTTCACTATAAAGACAGATGCAAGGAAGATACCAAGACATTTGGAATTGAACCTAACCAATGGGAAACCTTGGCAAACAATCAGAACAAGTGGTGTCATCGTCTGCACCAGGGCATTAAAATCCATGATAGAAATGGGTCCCAACAGCCTGAAGAGAAAAGAGTCCATAGGAAGCAACCAGCTCCTGAACCACCCAACTATGACACATACAATTGCAGCCACTACCACAGATCTTGCAGATCTCAGATTGGGCTATTCTGTCACATGAGGCACTACAAACTATTTATGTCATAGGCTGCAATATCCACCATCTCTTGCAGACAAAAGGATTCCATTGACTGTATAAGGCTTTTCCCCTAGCCCTTAAATCATTTTCTTAGCTCTTTTCCTTACCTTGTCCACCTTTCAAATTCATTTATTAAAGTATGGACCCTACATACTCTTCTACCATCAATGTCATAGAATGGTCAAATCATTTCTCTATTACCTGTATTATACATCCAAGAATCTTGCCTGCACTATTCTGATATAGGTCAGTGTGAGGTAGATCAGAATCAAGGAAATTTGTCTGATGGCTCAGCAGTGAGGAGCTTGTTCAGAACACAGTGCCACTAAAACATACAAAGGTGTTTTAAGAACACATGCTTGATCCCAGAATTGTTTTAGGAATTTCAACCTTTTGCTGAGCTTTTGGAGGCCTGGTAATACTAGTAGATTAGGTTTAGCCGTGATGTGACTGTATTTGTGGTATATTTCTCTGACTTAATACAGCTTAAAATTTCAAGAGCTGTACAAAGTTTGGGTAGCTAATTTATTGGTATCGACCCAAATCCCAATTATAATGTGCTTTTAACATTGCATTGCAAATGCAGTACTTGGTCTGGATTCTTCTGGACTAAACAGTAGCGGGATGCTCTGCAACAGAGTATAGCACAGTATAGTGGTATGTTGCTCACAGAGTTCTGGTATTAGTATTCCATAGCATCTCCACTATGTTGTTGTAGGATAATCCTGGCTTTGAGCTTTTTCCATGTCTCTCGTAGGGATCAAACTCCTGTCTAAAGTCATGTTAAGGTCATTGTCATACATGACCTTTCTTCATATTATGTCTGGCATGTTCCCCTTGCAGTTGCTGAGGAGCAATGGAACCAGTAGGAATCCTTGTGAAAGACCATCACTGTTAGTCTGTGTTTGCAAGCTCTCACACACATTAAAGGTGTACACGTACAATCATTTGGGGAAAAGAAGCAATAATATGGCATGGCCATTCATGACCGTTGCAAGCTTGAGCAAAGGCAGTACCACCATACTGTATCATACATGTAAGAGGGCTCAATCAGTATTGTACCAGTCTTTTGTTTTCTTTCAATCTTTTCTTTTTTCCTTGGTTTTTTTGTTTTGCTTTCTTGTGTTTGTTTTCCTTCCATATTTGGTGTGAGGAGGAAGCTGTCATTACACAGTCTTTGGGGATCTTACCTGCCTGATATATGTCAGTAAATGAGTCTTCAGACTAATGATACTCCTTTACTCCTAAGTTCTTAAGGAATTTGGGGTAGAAACTTTCCTTGTCAGTGACTTTTTTGTTTCTAGTAGACTTCATGGGCTGTTATCTTCACCAGTGTATAGAAAAGAAAACACTTGACTGGTAGATATTGCTGAAGCTTAGGTGGGAGCTAATTTTGGTAGTGTCAGACAGAACTTAGGTGGTTGTGCACTTGCCCACTGACAAACAGAGATACCAAGAGTATACAGGCACCTATGGGGCTAGGAGGCAGCTGAACAGGAAGGTTTTTCAGGTTTCCTTGCAGTGTTTGTTTTTGGATTTCAGACTAAATTCAGTTTGGTGCTTAAAAACATCTATATTACTAATTGAAACTGTTTTCTGCCCACATTAAATGTAATTGGGTTATGACCACTGGACTATAGGTACCCTTTCAAAGCAGGGATAAAGATAAACCAATCCATAATATTAAGTCCAATGTAGTTGCTTTGGTTTTGTTAGAAAATAATTTATAATTTTTAGAAATGTCAGTATTGTTTTACAACTGGTTGCATGACACCTACAGTATACATCTTCTAAATTAAAGGGCCCCATAACAATTTTTCTTTCTGAACAATAAATACTTAAGGAGTTGCTCATCCTGTTTTGTGGAATGTCAGAGACTTTCAATGGTATCCACTTCTCAACTTTGTACATTGATCCATGTGCATGAAAGAGAGAGAGACTTTTCCATAGGTATAGACCCTCTACTAGCTACAGTACAAGCTAGATATGTATTTATAAATTTCCTTTGATCTTATTTATTTTTAAAATGAATAGTTTAATTATTTCTATGTATATGCTAACTTGAAACGGTAAAATTATTGTATCATCATTTTATAGGTTTTGGGAAACATACTTTTCTTAACAATTTTATCCCAAATCATAGTAATTTCAAAACATTTTTCATGCAGCCTTTGTTTTAAAAATTATTTAAACATAATTTTAAATGCTTTCTGCAAAGACTAAGAAATCTGTATGACCTTCTCCTTGTTTGGATGCCCTTCATTTTATCTGATGCAGACTGTCAAATATAATGTAGTGGCTCTTGTGATAGAGTAGTCCAGAATGTGAATATCAGTTAGAGAAAATACATCAGGATGACATGGTGGTGGTGTATGACAGAGAGAAGGATCTGATTACAATATTTCAAACTTAAAAATGCCAAATGGCCCCATTACAGAACCAGTTGTCAAAAATGCTCGAGGGAAGAAAGATACCTCTCCAGGAACTGTTGTTGTTGATTTCTATTCATGAGTTCAAGTTTTTCCTTTTCCTTTTCCAAATATTGCAGACTTTCTGTGGAGATATATAAATATAAATATTTCCTTGTAATAGTTTATAAAAATAGCATATAACCCAGTTTCTAGAAAACTGAGACTAAAACTTCCTACCTTAGAGTAGTCTATCAGTTTTGACATTTGAGAATACTGAGGATACATAGAGTCAGTGTGTTTTCCCTGTTTCTGACTGAAATTATTGGCTAATGTTAGCCGTTACCTTTTCTGTTTCATTACTCAGGAAGTGGTCATTTATCAGTGTGAAGAACTATACATTTTAAAAAAATATATGTGCTTTCTATGGCAGCTCTACATTACGTGATCAAATGATCAAAGTTCAAACAACAAATTGGCCCAAATTTTAGGGAGGTGAAAGGGAAATCGGATTTTAGCAGGCTGCACACATCAGGCTGTAGCAGTCTGTAGGCTTGTAGGGGCTGTAGCCCAGCTGTGAGCAGTGGAAACTAATTGCAGGCCTGCCCAGAGGACTGGGCCAGCTGCTGTGAATAATTAGCTGGCCCAAAAGAAATTAAAAGGCTCCCAGGGAAAGGACGTGGAGAGAGAAAGATAGAGAACAGAGTACGAAGACTGCAAGAGGGAGAGAGGTACCAGGTTGGTGACAGCAGAACTGAGCTAGGGTACTCACTCAGGGTCTGGGAAACGGCCCCAGGGCTGCAAGGCTAGAAGTGACAACACCAAACCAGAGAACTTGCTCCAGGGGAAGAAAGGAAAGACTGCTCTGTTGAGGGAGGTAATGTGAAGCCAGAATCTCCCTCTCAGGATCTGGGAAGAGATCCTAGGTAGCAGGTTAACATTTTATTGACTGTGTTCATGTTTGTGTACTGATTTCTGTGCGATGGTATTTCCTGTGTGGCAAGTGTGCCCAGGAACATAAAGAACTGTGGGGAGTTTTAAAGACTGTTTGACTAGCTACACTGATTTTATTGGGATACGGTTTCAGAAGCAATGAGAGTTGTGAGCAGGCAAACTTTGGTTGGTTTTTTTTTTTCCCCTTTGTCATTACATCTTAATGAGGTAATGTGTCTTTTGATTTTAAATGCAGACTTTACAAAGAGAAATCAACTGCTGTTGAGAGGTTCTAAAATTTAATTTATTTTTAGTGCTTTACCTGCACTAGAAAACTGTTAATAGTAAAATATAATCCTTCTGCTCAAAACTTAACAGTGATTCTATCCAGGTTCAACTTTATTTTGTCAGTGTAAATGTTTAATCCTGAGAAGAAGAAAATCCTTCATCGAACAAAAATATTCTTTTCCTTGAATTTTTTACATTCTAGTTCAGGTGGCAAAATGGTAAGTGTATTACCATACAAAATGGTGTATAATTTTAGATATTATTTGATTTAATCTGCTAATACTATCGTAAAGCAAATGCTTGTAAACCAAATATCTCTTAGGCATCAGTTCATTTATTCACTCAGATGATAAAATAATCTTTTATTGCTTTAATCTCTTCCTCTCTCTTCTTGGGTATTATGTGTGTTATTGAATTTTCTTCAAAATGAACGTACAGCTCTTGGTATGAATTAGTAAACCATCTGTTCGGAATTCACTGTTTGGAAAATACAAATCACTTCGTGCATTGTTTTTTGCATTCAGATATCAAAATTGAATGTATTATATTTGAGCTTTCAAGGGGGAGATAAAACTAAGTTTGTGTCTGGCCTGAGGAAATAACTTTTTGTTGCTTCAAGATGCCACTCAATGAAAAGTGTAGTGTTCGGCTCCCTGAATTTGCTACTGAAAATTCAGACCTATACAATCTTTTCAGGGAGTTGAGTTTCTTTGCTGAAAACTCAATCATTTCCATTCTTCAACAAATTTGATATGTATCTTTTAAATTTAATTGCCTTTGGTGAATTTGTTTCCACAACTATTGAGTTGTCATGGATGGTGCTAGTTCATTGAGAGATATAACAACATTAGCAATAGGGATCTTTTTTCACTTACCAATGTTCAAAAAAAATTGTCCAGTTATAACTAGGATCTTATTTTGGACCTATATCAGTAGGCTGTATTTCTCTTCTCCCCTTCCCCTTCCCCCCACCCCATTCTTCTGGATAGAGGCACTAAGGCTTAGACTTATATCTAATTATTTCTGGTAAGAACTGAAAATTTGTGCCATTTCTATGGAATACTTACCTATATTAAAATAAAGGGATAGAAATGTGATATAGGCAAGCCCAGTTCCATTTGACATCAATTATTTCAAAGCTGTAGGGAAAAAACTAAAGGAAGAAAGCATGTGAGCAGTAGATGGAGAATAGTATAAAATAGAACATGAATTTATCCATGGTGTAGGTTATTTCAGACTGACTGACTGAATATATTTACTTAAATTTCGAGAAAAGTGATATGTGATAGCTGTAAATGCTTTTAAAAGTAGGTTAGATCTCAGGCTCATTAGCTGAAAATTAGGTAACAGGAGAAACATCTGAGTGTATTGAATGTAGGTGGGCTATAAACCAGGAATATGGTACCCCCATGGAAATGGCAAATGTGATCCTCGGATGTTTAAGCTGAGCTGTCTTCTGTAGAGGTAAGGAAATAGTTGTACCATTGTATAAAGGCGCTTGGGAGAACCCATGTGGCATGCCATGAACCGTTGTGATCCTGTATGTTCTAGGAAGATGAATTGAAACTGAAACACCTTCAGCAAATTAGGATGGATAGGGTAATGGAGAATCCAACTTCTAAAAGCACTTCGGTCGTTCAGCTTACAGCAAAGCCTAGGAGGGAATGTGGTTGCTTTCTGTGGGTTACATTTAGATCGCCTAACTGAGCTTAGGGCATTCACAGCACTTGAGATTAGCCACTCCATTTTTAGAGAGATTTAAGTTAGTTCCCTCAGAGGTGAACTAACTTTAAATTTGTCTGAGCTAATCCAATCTAAAATCAGTTAACCCTGCCTAATGAGCTCTTCCACATGCTCACAGTCCAGCCCCAGAGCTGGGAAAGCCCAGACACTCGCTGTATACTTGAGGTTGTGCTGTTTTTAACCTAGTCCTGACCCTGACTGGGCTATTTTTTTTACCCCTCTGACTATCCCTCTGGACCCATCAGCCTGCCCTTCCCTCCCCACACAGACCCACCACGCCCCTGCTTCCACCCCGAACTTGCTTACTTCCATCTGCCTGTGCAAAGATTTATGTACTGCACCCCAGCTCTGGTTTAGGTGGCCACCTATTGCATAGCATAACCCGAGTCCAGTCATTTGAACACTTGTTTGCACCCTTTAAAAACATTAGAGGAATAAACGCCAGGGAGGGAGAAGATCTGTTTAAGCTAAAAGACAGTATTGGCATGAAAAAAAAATGGCATGAACAACTGTAGGGTGGAAATGATAAGACTTCTGACCACCCATGGATTTATGGGATGGGCTTTCAATGAGATTGCTAGCATTAAAAAACATACTTTTTTTTTAGATGGATTTTGATAAGCTTATGAATGAGGTTATATGAAGTGTTTCCATATGAAAGCAGGTGACTAGACTCAGCAATCCAAGAGGTCTCTTCCAAACCCTATGTTCTTAACTTAAGTAAAGAAACATTGAAATAGGAGTGTTCTAACACGGAGTCGGGAGGGAGGAGGAGGGTGTTAAGATAGCTAAAATGAAAGGAATGGTAGTCTAGGAGGAGCAAATGAATCAACCAATCTAAATTTGGGGTATGAATTCAATTGTTGGTAGCCATGATCAGTAAGGAGGAATACTACAATGTAATATAGAAACAGTTGTTTTAGAAAAAAGTATTTCCATAGTTTAATTGAGCAGTGTGAATGGCCAAACTGTATTTTGAAATAGTTTAGCTATGAGCTTAGAGATTAATTTTGTAAACATGATAGTAAGATAGCTTTTCCCAAGACAAACAATACTACTTTCTAGATTTTTTAAAAACAAACTGTAATTATTATTTCCAGATAACTGAAGGTAGAACATTATTTCTTACAGTCCCAGATTGAACAAGGACACTTACTAATTTTATTTTTTGTAATTGGAATACAGCTGATTCTTTTGGTAGTTTTGATTTCAAAGAACTAGTTATATTACCCCTTAATCTTCCTAGGTTACTACAAAATAAAAAGTGTAATAGATGGCAGATTATCATTCTTATTTCAGGGTCTATTTGATAGCAAGAAAAGTTTTGGATTCTTACAGATGTAAAAATACGCACAAAAAAAAAAATCATTTCCAGGTAGGGTAAACTTTAGAGGAACTTGATTTTAAAGAAACAACTTTAAAGATGTTTGAGAAAAAGGTTGAATTTGTAGATATGAGTGTTATTTTTCTGCAGTGCAGTTAAAGGTTGTGGACAGAATGAGGAAAACCTTTGGCAGTATTTTCAGAACAGAGCACTTGTACAGAATAAAAAACTAAGCAGTCAAAAAAAATCACCTTCCAAATAGAGGCTGGAAAGTTAATGACTGTATGACATCATTTAGCTAGTTATAAAAAGATTACAGTGCATCAGATCCAAGAAAGAGGCCCTCAATTTCTGTAGATCTTAAGGAGGTTTATTTTCATATTGCAGTGTGTCTGTGCCAGTAACAGGGTGGAGAATATAGATAAATCCTCGTGTTTTGGGGCAAGTTATCTCTCTGAGAATTTAACTCGGCATAACTTTTCTTCAGTTTCTAAGCAGAAGGACTGCAATTGTCCAGCTTCCTTCAAAGGGCCCCTTTTGAATAATGGCCATTCATATTGAGAGCAACAAAAGAAAGATAGTTTCTCTTGGTTGTCAAGGTAGAACAATTAAAGTCTAAGCGGATAAGTTGTAAATACACTTCTGTGCTTGAACACCTACAACTGTCCTCAGAGCTCCATAAAACAAGGTTAGTTATCCTGAGCAGTACGTGCAGAAAAATGAGAAGCAAATCAGCAGTATTTTGGTCAGATTGAATTGAAATGTTTGTTTGGTTTTTTTTATGTGTTTTATTTTCCCACAAATGGTTCTGAATGTAGTGTTGTACAAAAGAAAGAAACTTCTGCCCCAGAGATTCAAATGTACAAACTTGGAGCATGAGCATCTGATTATAACTTTGGCTAAATCTCCAGGAACATGCCTTTTCACCTATACGACTGAGAATCAGAAAAATTAGATGAGACGGATCTTAAATCTGTTCTATCATTCCTGACTGGCCTGCTAGTACTAGCTGATGCACATGACAGAATTTCTGTCTTGAATTCTGTCCTTCATCCATCAAGATCTTGACTTGGTCAGACTTACATCTATTGATCACTATATTTCATAGATTTCATAGACATCAGGGCTGGAAGGGACCTCAGGAGATCATCGAGTCCAGCCCCCTGCCCAAAGGGCAGGAAGTCAGCTGGGGTCATAGGATCCCAGCAAGATAAGCATCCAATTTACTCTTGAAGGTGTTCAATGTAGGTGCCTGAACCACCTCCGCTGGCAGACTGTTCCAGACCTTGGGGGCTCGGACAGTAAAGAAATTCTTCCTTATGTCCAGCCTGAAACGGTCTTGCAGGAGTTTGTGACCATTCGACCTAGTCATCCCTTGGGGCGCTCTAGTGAACAAACGTTCCCCCAGATCCTGGTGGTCACCCCTGATAAACTTATAGGTGGCCATCAGATCACCCCTGAGCCTACACTTTTCCAGGCTAAAGAGTCCCATGTCTCTCAGCCTATCATCGTAAGATCTGTTTTCCTGACCTCTGATCATGCGCGTGGCTCTCCTCTGGACTCTCTCAAGCTTCTCCACATCCTTTTTGAATTGTGGAGCCCAAAACTGGATGCAGTACTCCAGCTGCAGCCTCACCAAGGCCAAGTACAAGGGGAGAATGACGTCCTGGGATTTGCTCGAGAAGCAGCTATGGATGCACGCCAGTGTTTTGGTCGCTTTATTAGCCGCAGCATCGCATTGCAGGCTCATGTTCATCTTGTGGTCAATGATGACCCCCAACTCTCTTTCTTCTGTGGTGCTATCCAATGTAGCACTGCCGAGCCTATAAGGATGCTGCAGGTTTTTCCTCCCAAGGTGGAGAACCTTGCAGTTTTCGGTGTTAAACACCATCAGGTTCTCGTCTGCCCATTTGCTGAGCTTGTCCAGGTCAGCCTGGATCACCCGCCTATCTTCTGGCGTGGATGCTTTGCCCCAAAGTTTGGTGTCATCGGCGAACTTGGCCAGTCCACTCCTGACTCCAATTTCCACATCATTAATGAAGATGTTGAACAGTATGGGTCCCAGGACAGAGCCTTGAGGGACCCCACTGGTCACAGGGCACCACGATGAGTGATTGCCATCAATTACAACCCTCTGGGTCCGACCACGGAGCCAATTTCCCAGCCAGCGGATCGTGGTGGAGCCAAGGCCACAACTGGGCAGTTTGGCCAAGACGTGATCATGGGATACCAGATCAAAAGCTTTTTTGAAGTCAAGATATATGACATCAACCTCTTCTCCCTTGTCCAGGTGATAGGTCACCTGGTCATAGAAGGAAATGAGATTGGTCAAACAAGACCTACCCGCAACAAAACCCATGCTGACTATCCCTTAGGATGTTAGCCTGGGCCAGTCCATCCAGGATGGCCTCCTTAATAAACTTTTCTAAGATCTTCCCCAGGATAGAAGTCAGGCTAATGGGCCTTGTAGTTAGCCGGATCCACTCTCCTCCCTTTCTTGAAGATTGGCACTACTTTGGCCTTCTTCCAGTCTTCGGGCACTACACCAGAGCACCAGGAGTTTTCAAAGATCTGTGCCAGGGCCTGGGCTATGACGCTCGCCAGCTCCTTGAGTACCCTTGGGGTGCAGATTGTCAGGGCCAGCTGACTTGAAGGTATCCAGCTTCTCAAGATGTTCCTTCACGAGGTCAGCATTTATGGAGGGTAGGGGATCCCCATCACCCGGATCTCCCTGTCCCATAGCAGGCATGGGTGTCCCATGGGACTGATGAAATACTGACGCAAAGTACCTATTTAATAGGTTGGCTTTTTCCTGGGCGTTAGTTGTTAGTTGCCCCATCTGGTTTAGCAGGGGTCCAACGTTGCCCTTGCTTTTCCTCCGGCTCCCCACATATCTGAAAAAGGACTTCTTGTTGTCCTTGATGCTTGAAGCTAGGTGGAGTTCAGTTGCAGCCTTGGCTTTCCTGGTTTGCTCCCTGCAGGACCGGACCAGTGCATTATTAACCTGAACAATAATTTTCTTAAACATAGTTACTCTGGAGAGGTGATTGATTTCTTTCTTGAATGCAGACAGTCCTTCAAGGCCTAAATATCAAAGGATGGCCTGAAATGCATGATGAGTGTATAAGGAAGATGGATCCCTCAGATTTTATACATCAGAGATCCTTCTAGATACTTTCCAGGAAAAGTGGATGTCTTAAAATGTTAGTTTTGGCAGTTGGTACAGTGTGTTTTATCCCTTTCAGTTCAACCTTGCTACTTTATCCATTTATCTGCTGTTCTACAAGACCAGTGTTGCTACAAAGGCACCAGTGCTCAATCCCAATTGCTAGTGAAACCAAAGAACTTCAATTTAATATAAAAAATTGTTACTAAATCACATTTTCAACCACTAGAAGTATTTCCTAACTCAAATTAGCTTATTATAGGTTTTATAACCCTAGCCTAAGGGTTTAGCAAACTTAACAGGCTTTCCATGAAGGAACTTTGTTTTACTTTCAAGAAAAGATGGTAGAGAGGCTCATAGTTGACACCATTTTCAAGGGAAATTCAATCTTCCAATTAAAATAGTTAGTTTACTACCTTCTGTAGGTACTAAAACCTCTAGTACCCTTTTACTGTTTACTGCTACAGCCACAGTCAAGTTTCTCTTCCATAAAACTAAACTGTGGATGAAAGCTAGTATTCTGGAGATTAAGTGGAGATCTAGAAATATGTGCAAAGGTGGAGTTGCAAAGCACTTTACAGAGCACCTAACTGAGATCCTCCTGAACATAGAGAATGGAGTTTGGCAGATTAAAATGAAATTTTGGGGAGGAGTTGCTTATCTGTGTTTAAGGGCACATATCATCTTGAAAGATAACATAAATTAAGGTAGGCTGTACAATTAAGGTGCAATGGCAGTTTCTGAATAACTCTCTATATAAGCACTTTTACTCCAGGACCCGTATTCGTTGCTTCCGTCTAGTTCAGTCCATTTTCAAAGAAGGTTAAAGGCACATTTTTTCTGCCCCCCTCCCCCTCCCCTTCACCCCTAATGGAATAAGTGTGTCCACAACATCCAATTATTCAGCAACAGATAACCAGGAAGAACTCTGCATAGACAAAACATGAGGGGAAATGCAGGAGAATCTAGCCTAACAGGCCACTGAATTACCTTTGTGCAAAGACAAAATTACAGGTCAAGGAGGTAATTTTTCAGTTGGACAATACCTTTGTTTTAATGAGACATTAACAGTTTTCCTCATGCAGATTATACCAACAACCAAAGGAAAGGAGCAGGTCAGACAAAGTGTGTTTGTGTTGGGGGGGGGGGGTTGGGGGGGATTTATTTATTTGGTTCATTGGAGATTTTTCTTTATTCTTGCTAAAAAATATAGACTAAATAAGAGAGAACTTTCTGTCAGAGAGGAATGGGGAAAACTACAAAAGATAAATAAGTACTGGATATAATTCAGAAAAGACACGCAATCAAACTGAACAGATTGCTCAGGAAAGGATCTATTCTGATACTGAAATCCAAGAAAATGGAAAAAACAGGAAATAGTGAAATCTGTTATCAACCATCTGTTACACATGGAAACTTGAGAATCATTCCCATGGCAAAAAAAAAAAATACCCAGGCTTGAACTTTTTTTGTAGTATCTGAGAAATATGGAGGCTTAAGTTTGATGCATCGTGCACATGCATGCACTGGAGTGTCTCTGGATATGTGTGAATGCTTAAAACTTTTTTAACTAAAATTTTACACTAATCCCACCAGTGATTTATGCAAGATGTCCATTATTGGATTTAATGCATCTTATAGGGCACAGTTTCTCTCTGTGCACTTCGCAAGTGCACACTAAAAAGCTTAGAGTGCAGCATCCTGTGGTAAGGAGGAAAGACTGGGCAGTCATGCTGGGAATGTTGCCTTTTGGGGAGTGATTTGGTGGAACACATCTACAAGCACTCTCAGATCAAGGACATACCTGTAATTCTCTAAGCAAAGGGACTGTGAACTCTGTATTGTACACTGAGAAAAAATTGCAGTTAGAAATGGCTTCAAATGCTTTATTGTTTATTGTATTTATAAATATTTAACAAACTTGGTACAGTGCAAAGTTTGCAAATTATTGTGGGAAATGTGTGTTATTGACTAACTTAGCTTTTTGAACCTTCTCACATTTCAGAGAAAGCTCTGTGAGAAGTCTTGGGCAAATATCTGTATTTGGCTACAAGTATATAGTATATTATATACCAAAAAAGCTTGATTTAAAGTTGGGCCACGTACAGACACTTGGTTTCTATTAGTCACTGGTCTCCCAATATAAACCATGGCTGTGTCCTGACTAATGGATGTTCAGTATGTGGCACTACAGAACCGTTTGCGACACCACACGCACCACATTTCAGGCATTTCCCGTGCTGCTATCTTGCAGCATGGGATGGGGTGTTACCCTGGGAGATCCCGCGATCATGTGGACATGGCCCATGATGTCCAGGCAAGTCTCCCCTGGGGTCAATATCTGTATGCTTTCCTCTTCAGAAATCAGCACTAGTCCTCTAGCATCCCCAGGTGCTTTGCTCCCACCCATGGGCAGATCTAGAATTTTGAAAAGAGGTGGAACAGATGGTGAGGTGCACCATCAGATATAAAACAACACATTATTATATCCGGCCAATAATAAACTAGAAGCTTTACTAATAAACGAGGGCCTATATTCTTCAGTTTAAGATTGAAGCAAAAACAAATATAATCTAATTACAGTGAGTTGAAAGCAGTCTGCAGGCTGTGAAATAGAAGCTTCATTACTAGGAGCAGCTAACAGCAGCACTGCAGAACAAAGGATAGTTTGGTTGGTTGAATATCAAAATGATTAAAAATAGAGGGTTGTTAACACCTGTGAAATGAAAAGGTTAGAAGTAGATTATAATGAACCATGAAGTCAAATGACTCTCTTGGCACTTCTTGACTACAAATTCTGCTGCCACTGCTAAGGAATTGGTTTTAAAATTTGGGGGTATAACAGGAATTAAAGAGGGGTGCAAATGCATCTCCCCCTGCTCCTGCTCCCACTACACCCCCCCCCACCATTTTCCCCTCCCCTTGGGGGTCAATGTGTCACTCAGGCTGGACTTTACTGCTCCAGCTGATCAGGGAACAGATCATGATCTCCCATTCAGAATCCCACATTGTACTACAGGAAGACAGGCTGACTTTGAGCAGTCCCGGTCAGCCAATCAGAGCTATCTTGTGCACTGATACCTTTGTGACTCCAGGCAGACTGAGGGAGGCTGGAAAGGATGTTGAGATGCATGCACAGGGGCACCGTGACTGTACAGCTTCAGCATTGCAAGGTCTCTGCTCCTCAGGAGCTTAACATTTACATATCTATTCAGATATCTCCAGGGAAGTGTTTGTTTGCTTGTCTTGTTTTTATTTTGTTTGAACCAGGAAAACAATCTGGGAAAGTTCTCCCAGGTTTTGAACATGCATCCACAGTCTTAGGCAACCTCTCAAAAGGCATAAACAGCCACAATTAAGGTTACCTGTATACCTGGATCTAGGATTTTATAAAGAGGGCAGAGAGATGGCCAGGGCTTCAGGGATGATCACACCCTCCTCTGTTTACCACCTCTCTGCCACTGGGGTGGGAAGACCACGCTGTGGGAGCAGCAATGGGGATCTCTCATGTCATAGTTCATAGTTTCATAGTTTCTAGGGTCAGAAGGGACCTGAGCAGATCACCTAGTCCGACCCCCTGCCGTGGCAGGAAAGAGTACTGGGGTCAAACGACCCCAGCAAGGTGTTCATCTAACCTCCTCTTAAACACCCCCAGGGTAGAAGCCTGCACCACTTCTCTCGGAAGTTGGTTCCAGACCCTAGCCGCCCTGAACGTGAAGTAGCGCTTCCTGATGTCTAACCTAAACCTACCCTCTGCCAGCTTGTGACCATTATTCCTGGTCACTCCTGGCGGTGCTCGGGGAAACAGTGACTCCCCCAATGCCTGCTGATCCCCCCTGACTAGTTTATAACAGGCCACAAGATCCCCAAAGCAGTTAAGAATCTCTTCCCTTCTATACTCAATAACAGCTCTCCTCCCCTTTAATTCCCCTTCTCCCCTGCCCACTGCTGCTTCTGTCACTGGGAACAGGGGCAGCTCCAGATGCTCCAGCCAGACTGCACGGAGAGCCAGGCTCACTGTTATTTTCCTTCAGTGTATGTACCTATGCCTTCCAGCCTTGAAGTGAAATCAGTGAATTATAAATAAATTTTCTCCGGGCATGTGATGACATCATACAGGTATTTGAGTGCTTCTAAAAAATTAACATATGTATTCTTACCATAGCCCTCCAAAGTAAGGCAATATTACTATCCTATTTTACAGATGGGAGCAAAACACAGTGAAGTAGGCCAAAAACAATCATGCGTATTCACTTATTTTTGGGTGTCCAATCTGTAATGTCTGGGATCTCATTTTTCAGGTGAGTTGCTTGTACAGCCAGTGTGCCTTGACTTTCAGTTTTGGCACTTTTATAACTCAGAACTCATATCTCAGGTTGGGCACTCAGATGGTCACTAACTGAGTTCTCATTTTCTGTGAAAGTTACCTAACCCAAACATTACACAATGGCAGAGATGGGGATGGATTTCAGTTGTTCACCATAGCATTCCACTTCCTTAACCATGAGACCACTCCTTTCTCTTGCTACAATTTGCCATGTCATTTGATATAATTCCTGTGTCAAATAAGTCAACTATTTGCTTCACTGTAAGATACTGATTTATTCCCAGAATACCATTCATACTGTGCACTGAACCAAGGCAGAGATCTTGTGGACAAAGCAGCATGTCATCTTGTAATTAAAGACTACTCAACACTTGAGTTTGGAAACATTATATTCTTTAAATACAGTTTTTATTGTATAAACTATGATGGATCATTTTTGTTTGTTTTTCAAAAAAGCTAGTGTCTGACAGGCATCTAATTATGTGGAATCACATTGCCTCCCGTATGGGTCATCAAGATTGATACCTTTTAGAAATGCACAGCATGGACCTTTACCACTTTAGCTAATGAACATTTAAAGGAGGCTGCAGTCACTAAGCTGAATGGAACACAGACTTGACCAGTGGATATCACAAGTATTTGCTGGCAGGTTTGAGCTGAGGAATCTCAAGTTATAGTTGAATATCTAACTGTTAAACACTACTTCCCCTGTCTGTCACAGGTTGTGCCTTTCTTTTCTCTTCCTCTGCTAGTATCCCCTTCCAGCATATCCCATTCTGTCTGTGTCCCCCTTAAGTCCTCTACTCTTATCCTCCCAGTTCAAACCTATCCATTCCAGTGACAGAGTTGTTGCTTGAGGCAAACCCGGGGGGTAGAGACGACACAACCCAGTTCTGAGAGCGAGGTGGGGCATGTGTTTGAGCAGGTGGGGGTGGTGATTCCACAAGGGGAGGAGGAACAGGATCTAGGGACAAGGGCACAAGATCCAGGAGTGGGGGGGAGGGGGGATGCACACAGGTTCTAAGGGATGTGAGGGCAGCACTCTTACCCAAAGCTGGAACTCCGCCATCCTGGCTGAGTTGCTGCTGCTGTGCATGCATGCTTTGCCCACCCCAGCTGTTGTTCTTTAAAGCAGCAGCAGGGGACTGTTTTGAAGTTCCCATCATTCCAACTCTCGGGTGCAGACTTTGCAAGGGTGGTGAGCAATTCTGGCATCATTCCTAACTTGGCACCTGGGGTAGTTTCCTGTCTTGCCTACCCCTATAGTTACAGTACAAGTCTATTCCCTTTCTATCTGTGGTCCTCTTCCCCCTGTGCTCAAGTCAGGATGTTTTTCTTTTTCCTCTATTTTCTCCAGTGCCAAGGGGGAGTACTGGCAGCACATAAAAAAGAGCACGCTTAATTTCAGTTATGGTGTACCACACCAAAACGGTCTAGCTCGTCAAGAAGGAGCAAATGCAGGAAAAATCTTTATTCAGCCCTGGAGTGGAGCATCCTTTGTGGGGGTAGAACATACTCAGTACAGCTGAAACGTTCATGGGATTTAACTGTCAACCTAGATTTAACTAGTAAACCTATACTGACAATGTTGTCTGCAGAGGCTAAGACTAAATGCATCTTTACAGGACTTTTGAGAATCACATTTTTGGTTTCAACCTTTGGGCTGTCAACAGCACACCTTAGTGCCCATGCCACCCCAGCTCCTTGTTAGGAAATTGATATGAAAGCATGTTTCCAAAATGTCTTCTATATACATGTGACTTTTTTCTGGAGTAGGGAAAAAATAGTAAGTGGAATTGTGGAGTTTGTTTCCCATGTTTCTATTAAGTAGAATTCCATGATTTAAAAGAAAATAGACCACAAAGAGTGTTTCTTCTTAACTGACCCAAAGAATGACTTCATATCTGCAGGGGAAGTGAATTATATAGTGGAGATGAGACAAATTCCTGATTTACCCTTATTGAATCAGCAGTGCAATAGTTATAGAGTACTAAGGGCTGGAGGAGAACTCCAAAGGTGATCTAGTCCAACCCCCTGCCTGAGGCAGGATCATCCCTATTCAAACCATCCCATACAACCATAATTTAAGCTCTACGTAAGTCTACTGCCAGAGCGTAGACCTAACACCCTAGATAAAGCAGGGAACCATGGCAGCTGAGTTTCTGCTTCTACAAAATGTTGTCGGTATATGCTCAAGAGGTCCTAGGGAGAGGGCCACACCCCCTGCTACAGAGGAAGGCAAAAACCCTCACAGTCCATATAAGTCTGACCATGATGTAAAATCCTTTTCTGATCCCAGATCTAGCGATTTGGTCTGACCCCGAGTGGAGCTTCTAGGTTCCTCCAGCCAGAAACTTCTGGCTTTTGTCCCAGCGGGAGAATCAGCTCACCCATGTTGAAGTCCCAAGCCTTAGCTGTAATCAACACCGAGTATCTCTGGGGAAGCTTAAAAACACCCTAACACATACAGCAGAAAAAAGGTGAGGGAGAAATCAGGAACTCTCAGAAATACCCATGGCAGTAAATAAGCACAGCTAGATCATCCCTGACTAATGGCTGTCTACCTTCTTCTGGAACACTTCCAGTGATGAAGAGTCCACCAGCTTCCCTAGGCAGTCTGTGTTCACTGCCTCCCTGTTCTAGAAGTTTGACCAGATATCCAAGCTAAATTTACTTTGCTGCAACTTGAAGCCATTGGTCCGCATCCTCCTCTCTGCAGCCAGAGAGGAAAAATACTTTCCCTCTTCTTTATGGCAGCTCTTCAAGTATTTGAGGACTGCTGTCATGTCCCCTCTTAAGTGCCTTTTCACAAACCTAACATGCCTAGCTCTTTCAACCTATCCTCATATGACTTTCCTTCCAAGCTCTTGATCATCTTTATTGCCTGCCTTCTGGATTGTCTCTAACTTTTCCAGCTCCTTTTAAAATATGAAGCCCAGAACTGCAGTACTCCAGATGAGGCTTAAGCAGTGCCGGGTAGAGAGGCACTATCACTACCCAGGTCTTGCACCTAATGCTTCTGTTGATGCAACTCAAAACCACATTCACCTTTTGTACAGCTGCATCAGACTGCAGACTCATATTAATTTTGTGGTCTACCAAGACTCCCAAGTCCTTTTCCATAGTGCTACCATCTAGCCAGGTGTCACCCATTTTTGCATTTGTGTTTTTGATTATTCCTCCCAAGTTGTAGCACCTTACATTTGTCCACATTGAACTTCATCCTGTTACCGCTAGTCCAGATTTCCAGTCTGTTTGGATCCTTCTGAATTGCACGCACATCCTCCAACATGTTCATAGTCCTTCCCAGTTTTGTGTCACCTGCAAATTTACTGAAGAAGCTTTATATGCCAGCATCCAAATAATTAATAAACATGTTGAACAGCACTTGGCCCAGGACAGGCCCGTATAGGACTCCACTTGAAACCTGCCATACTGACATGGACCCGTTAATAGTTACCCTTTGCTTCTGGCTATCGAGCCAGTTATCTACCTACCTCACTGTAGTTTTATTCAGCCCACATTTCTCCAATCTGTTTATGAGAAGGTCACGCGGGACCTTGTCAGAAGTTTTGCTGGAATTCACATACACATATCTACAGCATTCCCTTCATCCACCCAAGAAGTTTACTTTGTCAAAGAAGGAGATCAGGTTTGTTTGACATGATTTTTTTTTTTTAATAATAAATCCATTCTGGCTGCTTGTGATCAGTCTTTCCTCCTCCTGATGCTTGCAAGTGACTTTCCTTAGGGTATGTTCCAGTAACTTCCCAGGTATTGAGGTGAAACTAATTAACCTGTAGTTCACAGGATATTCCTTCTTGCCTTATTTTTTTTAGAGGGGCACTGCATTGGCTCTTTTCCAGTCCTCTGGTACCTGGCTCATCTACCATGACTTCATGAAGATTGTTGCCAGGGGCTCCAAGATCTTCTTTGCCAGTTCCTTCAGGGCTCTGGGATGAAGCTCAACAAAAGCTCTCTGATCATTTCTTTTGTTATCTCCTCCCTCAGCTTGCCCCAGATAATCCCTATTAGGAGTCTGGCAGCTTAATTTTTTTGTGAAGACTGAGGTCAAGTAGATGTTGACTAGCTCTACTTTCTTTGTATCTTCAGACAGGAGTTCCCCCTGACTTGTTGACAGAGGATTCATAGCTTCCTTGGCCCTTCTTTTCTGGTCAGCATACTTTAAAAAACAACTTCTTGTTGTCCTTAACCTCATTTGCCAGGTTCAACTTGTACTTCATCTTTGCCTGCCTGATTTTTGTCTTGGAAGGTTCTTGCTATTTTCTAATTTTCATCCTTGGTGACCTGCTCATTTTTCCATTGCTGGCATGCTGTCCTTTTGTATTTGAGGCATTTTAGAAGCTTGCTGTGAAGCCACATTGGTCTTGTGCCATTCTTCTTGTGCTTCCATCATGTCAGGACAGTTTCTTGTTGGGTTTCCAGTTCTGTACTGCTTAGAAGCTCCCAGCCTTCCTGGGTATCTTTATCCTTCAATCTGTCCTTCCATAAGACCATGCCCATTAGCTCCTTGAGCCAGATGAAATGCACTTTTTTGAAATCTAGTATCCTAATTTTGCTGACCTCATGCTTTCCCTGTCTCAGGATTTGGAATTCTAGCATATCATGATCACTTCCTTCCAAGTTGTATGTTTTACTTTCTGAAACAGAAAGTTGCCCTCCATACAAGTTTGGAACTGTCTTGACATTTTATGGTTGGCTGCATTGTTCTTCCAGAAGGTGTCTGGAAAACTGAAATCTCCAATCAGTACCGTCCTACAGCTTTTGGATAGACTTGTCACCTGCTTGAAGAATGTCTCATCCATTTCCTTCCTGATTAGGTAGCTTATAATAAATCCCCATCATTAAATTGCTGCCACGTCTTTCATCTTCACTAAAATGCATTTTGCTATCTTCTTCCTGCTGAACCAGCGAACAAGTATATGTGTTTTTGACATAAAAGGCAGTACAACCACTCTTTCTCTTAACCCTGTGCTTCTGAACCAGAGTATAACCGTCAATGTTCATATTCCAGTAGTAAGAGCTGTCCCACCAGATCTTGGTGATGACAATCAGATCGTTGTTCTTTTGACAGGCTGCAGCTTCCAGCTGACCTTGTTTATTCCCTGTAGTTCTCACATTTGTATACATGCATCAGATGTATTTTGCATTTTGACCTGCTCACTTCTTTTTTGTCACTTGTTGCAGTCCTGTAGTTCTCTGTCTCTTTCCCAGATTTAAGTTGCTTCTTCAAGTCCTTTCCCCTCTGGACTGCATGCTCTGTTGCTAGCGGGTTTTAATTACCATCCCCTATGAAACCTAATTTAAAGCCCTCCTGACTAGGTTGGCAAGATGGTGCCCAAAGATGCTATCCCCCCTTTTTTGTCAGATGGATCCCATCACTTGACAGCACCCTCCTCCCAAGAACATCTGCCCATTGTTGAAGAAGCCAAAACCTTTACTTTGACACCACTGTCTGAGCCATGTGTTCACCACCAGGATATTAGTGTCTCTGCCTTCCGTGTGAAAGATCAGTGAGAATACCACTTGTGCTCCGAGCTCCTTAATCCTCCTGCCAAGAGTCTTCTCTGATCTGGTCAGTGTCATTCCTGGTAGTATTGTTGGTGCTTATGCATGCAAGCAGGAAGGGGTAGTGGTCTAAAAGATGGATGAGCTTTGGCAGACTCTGTGACATCCTGTGTTCTGGCTCCTGGCAGACAACACACCTCCTGCGCCCCCAAATCTGGATGAAAAATTGGTGCCTCTGTCCCCCACAGAATGGAGTCACCAACCGTCCACACACTTCTCTTCCTTCTTGGTATAGTGGTTCTGGAGCCCCTGTGCTTGAAGTTTTGTACTTTATGCTTTCCAGGCTCCTGGCTCCTCCACCTCATGCCTGCAGACAGTAGCAATGTGTAGGGGGTGCACATGCATCCCCTCAGACTGCTGGTGCACTCCCTGACAGGCTGCGCTTCCTGCTCAGGTGACAGGCGGGGGGGGGGGCAGTCGGAAACACCGGTGCACCCCCTGCAAGTGCCAGGTGGGGAGCGGGAGCACCGTGGCTACTTCTGGGAGCATCACAGCTGCTTTCTGGCTAGCATGATCAGCCGTGGGGGGACTGATCACTGACTGGTCTCTGGAGGTGGGGTGGGCACATGCCCCCCTCCAACTAAGGCAGCAGCAGTCACCCATGCCTGCAGATGTCCTCGCCTCTGCATTTTCCACAGCAGTTCCACTGCAAGAGTGCTTGAAAGCAGTTGCTGACTTCAATCCGCTCCTCTTCAGTCCTGGGGGCCCTCCTTTTTCAAGTAGTTACATGCTGCCACTTTTCCTCATTGTCCTTTGGCCCCTCCAGTACCAGCCTCTCATAGCTCTTGTCCAATGCAGCATAGATACCCATACTTCCAATCTGTGAATTTTCTCCTTCAGGACACACCAACTTACCCTTATTGTAGATGAAGTGATCCAACCCTCTGGGAGGAACACAAACATGGCACATCTCACACAGGTTACAACAGCTGACTCAATCTCCATTCTTGTCTCCTTGGTTCCTTGAAGCACACCTGTGTTGTAAGGATAAAAGAGGGGAGGGCGGAGGGGGCGGAGAAGACACACAAAAAGAAACTGCACCAATACCGAGCACCTGCACCAGGGGCCTTGCCCACACTTCCACCCACACACATGCACACAGACAATCTTGTGCTCCCTGGCTCCCTCCTGGGGAGAGCTCCCTAGACAGACTCCTTCTGTTTGCTGCCCTCTGTTCGCATTGACTACTGTTATGTAACATAACAGCATTATGTAATTCCTTCATACCAGGACAACAGTGCAACTTCTTTTTTTTATTGAGTTGTGATCGGAGTATAAATACTGATAGCATTTAGCTTCTGGCTTCCAACCAGTGGATAATGACAGTCTCTAAATTTGATGGAGGAGTAAATTCTGTAGGTAATCTATTTGGTGATGTCTACACAAAGAAGGAAACTAGATGCAGTTCACGTGTAAGCTTGCTCACACTGCAAGTGCTTGCTTTGCTACTGTCCTCTAATGCAAGCTGCCGTGTCCTTGAAGAATGTGGAATAGACAGAATAAAACCTCCCCTGGCCTTTATTTATTCTCTACAGCTCCAACCCACTGCCCAGATGTACAGTTATTATAGTTTTGTCTTCGCACACTGTAAATTGTAATCAAAGCTTAACTATTCACTAGCTTCAAGTCATATTAGATTGTGTTCTTTAAAATAAGACTGAACCCTGAAGGAATTTCACAGGGGTTTCTGTCTAGACTTAGAGAATTTAAAAGATTTAGTGAATTCAGCATAAAAGAGGTAATGTAATTTCAAAATTTTATTAAAAGAGTAGATAAAGGGAAACACTAAAGACTACAACTATGAGAAATATTTATCATTAATACAATAGTCCTTTAAAGAAAATGTGTTATTTTTATGACAAAAGAAGCAAAAAATATATTTTTAAAAAGCATATGGTATACAAGGATTTTTCTTTCTTTTAGCATTTGCCTGACAGGATTAGTTTAATAGCAGCATATTTGAATTAAGAGAAGCTTTTGAAACAGAACTTAGAAATCAATAGATAGAAGACTTGATAACCCCATGAGTCTCCCAGAAATAGAAATGAAATTTAGGGCCATATTTTTTTAAATGCCTGTTGTGTGCCCATAACTTTCTAGTGCAAGTATTTCCACATGCAAAACAGTATTATTATTTTATACACACACACACATACACAATTTAAGCAGATATACAACTGTGTGGTGCATATTGACTTCATGGTGCCAACTAAGGACACTCGCACTGATACCAGGAGGGCTTCATGTTGGATACAATTGAGAACTCCTCCATGTATGATTGTGGTCTGATACCTTAGCACAGTGGTTTTCCAACTGTGTTCCACGGAACCCTGGGTTTCCACAGTAGGTTATCAGGGGTTCTGCAAAGAGCTTGGGGATAATGGCAGAGCAGGCTCAGAAGCATTGTGCTACGCCATTACTGTACTGGATGGTCTGGCTCCACATCATCTCACATGGCCCATGGAAATAGGGGTAGGGGTTCCACAGCAGAAGAAGTGATATGAGAAGTTTCGATGACTAAGAAGTTTGAAAACCACTGTCTTGGTGGCATAAAGAGGCAAGCCTTTGATAATTTGATTTATTTTTATTTATTTTTTTACTGACATTCATGTCAAACTGGGGCTTTACTAATCATTATACTATGTCTAGACATTATTAATGATACCTTCAATGATATAGTACAATCTAAGTTTCTTAAGATATTGATAATCCTCCATGTATTGAGATTCTAGTTGCATTGGTGTGTAGTCTTCCAAATATTTCCATAAAAGTCAGTGAATTTAATCTTGTAAAAATGAGAAGAGTACGCAGTCATGCCCTCAATGTTGTGGGAAACTTTTCCTCCTTTCATCATTTTGTAGGGTAAGTTCATATTAATTAGGTATGTTCTATACTTTGGTGAAAGCCTCTTGGTTGATTCATTAGTGAAATTCTCATGGGGATGGGTATACTTCATCATTATTTGATCAAATGCTATAGAGAAGGAAGTTGTGGTTTCATAGTTAAATCATTCCATAGTTGTCATTCTTCAGGCAAGAAATCCCCTATACATGGATCAGCAGGTTGCCTGACAGCATGCCACATTGAGTCTTGGGATGAAACCTTGCCCCAATTAAAACCAACAGTAAAAATGCCATAGACCTTAATTGGGCCAGGATTTCACTCTTGATCTCTCAATAAATTTCAGACTTCAGGACTGAGATAAATATATCTGCCTTCACTTTGAAGTGGGAGAGAGAATCAGCTCCATAATTATGGCCAAATTCTGCTTTCACGTGGACTTTCAACTCCCTTTGATATAAATCAAAGTGTTCTATACATTTTTGTACATCCTTCCAGTTTGACAGTGCACCATGGTAAATTCCTCTTTGAATACATCCAGTTCTGCAACCATCACATTCTGTTTATCCAGTCCATATCTCCCTAGCTTGCTTATAAGAAAGTCTTGTGAGCCAGCTTCAAAAGCCTAAATAAAATAAAGATGTATCATACCTACTTCTCTCTATTAACCGGTCATGGAGGAAATTGGATTGTTTTGGCATGAATTGTTCTTAAAAGTTATCTTCCAGATGCTTTAAAAATTTACTATTGTTCCAGTATCTTTTGGGGAATTGCAGTTAGGCTTGACTATTCTATATATCCCTGTGTCCTCCTTTTCCCCAATTTTTAAAGCTAAGCATTATGATTAAACTTTTCCAGTCTTTCAAAAGCTTATACGTCCTCCATGAGTTCTTCAGTTTCATATCCTTTTCAGACAACTACTTTCCTTTTATCTTCCCAGCAACACATAGAAAATAGTGCTAATTGTGAAACTTGATATTTTCAATGTTTAATGCCCCATCTAACGTTTAAATTCAATTTGGTTGGAATAAATAAATTAATTTGCACATCTTTAATTTTAGAGGTGCAAAAGCTCTACAACTGGGAGACATGGTAATTTCACAGCAACTCTGTCTGAAAATGGAAAAAGTTCTATTCAATTTAATAATGAAAAATGAAGACCTGTCTTTGTATTTGTGAACCAGTCTATATCATTTAAGAAAAAAGGGCATTCCAACTGTAAGATTCAACAGGTTGGTTTAAGTACTTATGGTAATGAGACTGAGCAATGTCTGTGAACCTTTTAAATTTTATAATACAAAATTGATTTAATCCCCAATAATTTCATAGGAATTACAATAGAAAAACGAGACTGTCAGTGTGACCATTTGTGCTGGACTTTCTGGAATAATTTAGGATCTTAGACAAGAAAGTAAATTGATTCATTAAAAACTATTATGCATATTCATACAGTAGAATCAGTTTACCAAACATTGGGTTATTGAGACAAACTCTTCTGTGTCCATCTAAGCACACTATAGTGACAAGATTTGCAACTTGCTCACCTTCACATCTCTTCATTTTTATTCATTTGACATTTGGTTATAACCCTGAGGGAAGAATTCATGTTTTATCATTAGACAGTTAAGGTGGTTAGAAAGCTGGTAATTGCGTTACATAAGTAGCTAGCAAGCATGATGTAGGAAAAGCTCATTATGTATAACATAAAAGTATTAGTGGAATAGTCAGAGACTTCTTGTAACCTTGAGTTAGTTGATGGCAGATAGATACAAAAACCATGAAAATGGCTTAAAGCATGGGATCAGAACAAAGTGTTTTTCACATGGTGTCTCCATGAACTGTGCAGTGGTATACCAATATCTGAATCCCCTTTTAATAGCAAAAGCTGCAAGACTGACCCAAAATATGTAATGGTCCCTTGATTTTTAGGGCAAGAACACCATGGCAGAAAAATTTTGAGTCACATTATAGCATCTGTGAGATTCAACTTCAGGGTGAGAAACTTTTAGCTGACTGTCCCATCAGCATTAAATGTAGAATTTCTTCTTAAACAATTTTGTAGGCTAAAGACCTAGCACCTGACATAGTATATAATAGCCTGTGTCTTGGCCTATTTTATACAAATGTATAAAATAGCAGTATTTTAAAACGATAAATTGCATATACAACAATCATCATGTCTGCAGAAAAATTCCATACTTTTTCTGAAAATGTAAATATTGGTAAAAACACATGAAAACTGAGGCAGAGGGGGATGCTATATTGATTATGCTAGTATAGAGCATTTAGCTGGCTCAGGCTCTCCAGGGTTCTTTTTACTGGTGTATCAAACATCATTCACAGAACATACAACAGGGCCCTGCTTATGAATTATGGATGACCACAGTGGTGTCATTATAGCTGAATAAAACTCTAGGATAAAATGTTTTAAGGCTTATTCTCAAAGGTAGGCTTTGTCATATACCACGAGGACTAAAGATAGTATTTTCATTCTACTGCAGACTTTGTATGTAGTATTTTTGATTAAGAGGCTACATGAAAAGCTAGTTTACAGAGATTCATATCATGCATACTGTGATGTGAAGAGATGTAGAAGAAACATGTGCAATTATATGTGGTGAAAATACATGAGCAAAGGTGGTGCTTGCCTTTTTTAATCCTCTTAGTGTATGAGACCTCAGGAGAGATTTCTGCAAGGCTTGATTTTTGCCAATGAATACGAATTCCTAATTCATCATAACCAAAGTTGCGTTTACAAAGTGGAATTCCTATTAGCAGATAATACAAGTGAAAGACAAATCTTGAGCCAGAAACGCAACTGCTTGTGGAATATACCAGTGTACTGGCTGCTTCTCTTGATGGAAAAAATAGTTTACATATTTGACACTTGAACCCTACAAGATTCTAACCAAAGGTGGGAGACATGAAAAAGCAGAAGAAAAACCCCAATCTAAAAATTGAGGTTTCTATGGAAGAGATTCAGGAAGTATCTCAAAGTTGTGAGGGAGGAAAGGAGCCAACAGGCTCTGAGTCGCCCTGTCCCGGTGCAGTTAGGTGAGCCCGATGGGCGCAGGTCCAACACGCCGGGCGGAAACTCACCTCTTTTAGGTCTCTGGAAGAAGGAAGGCCCGGAATGAGCAGTGGCGGCATAAAGGAAGCGCCGGAGCCGGACGAGGGGGCGGCGGGACCGGAAGGAGCGGGCGGAGAAGCCACCGCCAGAGAAAGCTCCCGAGCGCGGATGCGAGCTGCCCGTGGGGGCTGCAGGACTTTCTGGGGTAAGGGTCAGCCCCGGCGGAGTTTGTGAACTCGAGCATCCGGTACAGGGAGGCCATGGACAGTTTGAAGCCGCCGGGAGCGGCTAGGCAAGGTACTGTATAAACCCTAGTAAAGGAGCAAGCCCAATGGGGAAGCTGACCTCCTGGTAGGGAGGGGCTGAACAAACTCGGGGTGCCTGAGAGAGGGCTGGAGCACTCGTGGGGAAGTGGGAAAGGGGTCCCAACCCCAAGGCATACAGGAGAAGAGAGGGGAACGGCTGCTGAAGACTGAAGCAGTCCACCGACCCTGTAGAACTCCTGGCCGTAATCTTTTGTGTTGATCCTTGTTTCCTTTTACAAACGAGTGGGAGTGATTTCCTGATTGCGTGGCCTGCCCAGATAGGCAGCCACGTGCCCGGTGGAACGGGTAAAGGTGTAGGGGAGGAGGAGCCCTTAACAACATGGGACCCCACGCCTACAGTGAGTCTCGTTTTTGGACTGGCACGCGCCAAACAATTCCAACTGAACCGGAACCATCAAAGTCATGACAGGCGAGTTAGAGGTGTACAGGAGTCCAGGAACGACCCGCTGCAGGCGGGAAGTGGTCCCCGAGTGGGAGGTGTCGGTGTCTCGAAGCGACACCCCCACAAAAGTATTAAGAAAAACTCAAAGCAACTTGTGGAACTAAGAATGTCTTGAAGTATTTGCATGATGACATTTTTAATGCTTGAAATATGGCATAGCAGTATAAATCATGAGGCTAAATGCCAAGGTATAAAGTTAGTTGTCTGGAGATAAGGAAAAAACAAAGATTTTTATGCATTTCTTTATCTGTTTGGAACAAACTCAGCAGTTTGAGTGGATTGTGGCTCTGTCTGAATGATTTGATACAAAAGAATTTAAGTAAGCAGTGCCTTGTCAGGATAGAAATAATAAAATGGATGAGGGCATAGGTGTATCTTGCATACAAATGTGTCTGCAGTTATTGTATAATTGTATAATTACTTTCCATCTTGCCATTTCTCTTATAATTTAAAAAAATTATTAGAAGCTATGTTTATCACACAGACCACGATATACATATTTGACATAAAACAAAACTGTGGAAAATGCACATTTCACAAATCTGAAAGAGCCTGATGATACTGTAAGTCAAAGTGTAAGAAGCTCTTCAGCCAAGCACTTAATACTCATATAAAAATAAAACAGTCTTCGGTTTTTGATAATATTTTTAAATATAAATGTACTTTTCACTGGATGTACAGTTTAGATTCTTTGCACAGTTTAGCTTGTTATCTTTACTGAACTTTACAGGAAAATAAATTTAATTTGTCCAATAATTTAAAAACCATATTACATGTTTTTGGTGTGGTCTAAAGCTGCTCTTATTTATAGAGAGTAAAATGAATATTTTTTTCTGTAACATTGAAATTCATTGAAATTAAAGACATGATCCAAACAGAGCAATCAATTTGCAGCCAACTATGGAGGGCATGTTGTTGCCACTTGGTTTATTTTATCTGTTTTTAAAGAAACATTTGTGTTTATAAATTAGCTGAATTACTCATTTAAGATTTTGATATGAGGAACATACTTTATTTTGGCATAAATTTGTAGGGTGATATTGACTGCCACTGATTTCAGTGGAACTAAGATTTCATATATTTTTTTCTAGCTCTCAAAATGAAATAGTGAAAATTTCATGCAATCTTTGCTATTATGGAAGATAAATTGTGGGACCAAATAATACCAAACACTTGCATGTGTGTAAAACTTTCTGAAGAGGCTCCCTTTCTCACACACTGAGTGTATAGGATATATTAACCAAGGGGGTAGAATTTATTTTATGTTACTGTGAAATGGATGCAGAGGTGGGAATAAAGATGTTGCTTATTTCTTTGCTGTTCTTCAGATCCAAGGAAAGACTTTAGACTATCCATAAGTGCTGATAACAATTTTAACACCATATGCGAAGTAAAAGATGAGCTCTTTCATTTAAAAGACAAAGACTGCAGAACACATTGAGAGACACTGAAGAGAGAATATACGTGTGGCATGAAGATTTTGTTAAAATGAGTTTGGACTGCCTGAATTACTGCCAATGATGAAGCTATATCATCTCGCATGAATACTAATGCAATGTTTATATCTCATTGCATTGTTACGGATTTTGTACATGTACCTCAAAAGCATATTTTCCAAGTAGACAGACAGATAGCTAGATAGATATTTATATAGATAGATAAATATTTAAATATATAAATATCTATCTACTTGGAAAATACGCTTTTGAAGTGTGTATGTATGTGTATATATACACATATGTCATATCTTTGTGGTATCCTTCCTCTCTTAAAGTCAGCAGGGGCTAGAAACAATTCTAAAATTATGCAGAACAACATTCTTTGTGTATAAAAATTCTACAAATTTTAAAGTTGATTATCTTGGTTAAGTGTAAGTTTCCCTCCCTCTGGTTTCCACTGGAACTTGGTAATATCTATATTCTGGGAAAGGTGAAGATGTCAGACTTTGAAGTTGTCACAGTTTTTCCATACCTGTTTTTTCTCTCTGGCTTTAGGCACTATCTTATTTTGCAGGAAATACTACATTTTGAGAGGAAGGAGAGAGAAGATTTTGGGGCATGTTTGTTTAAAAAAAAATACTTAGACGTGGCTTGTGTATTTGGAATGTTTGGATAAATTCCTGGAACCTGGATTGTTGAGTGAGATCAAAGAGGCATGATAATTTAGTCACTTCTGGCATTTATAACCTACTTCTTCTGTTCATCAGGTGGCTAGTGTGTTCTTAACAATATTTATGCAATAATTATTTTGTAAAGAACTCACAATATGAGAGAGGACTGTAAAAGAAAGTAAGTTTGATATGCAAAAGAGATGAGGGTGCAAAGTAGTGTTCCAAATGTTCTTGGTCTTCATGTTTTTAGTAAAGTTTCTTCCAAGAACAAATGAGTAGGATGGTATACTATTCTATTCAGTAAGTTCATTTTGACTAATTAGGTACATCTGAAAGTGATTGGTGAGACAGTAATTCAGAAATATTAGGCAATGTTCAGTAACTCCTCAAGACAACTATTTAATAGCATCCACCAGTCTAATGATCTAATTGTGGGTTGTTGCATTGTTTCCTGAAGGTGATTGCCTTGAAGAGTGTCAGATGGGATGGCTTATCTGTCTCTTTTTAATAACAGACTTGTAGAAACTGGAAATATAAGGTATGAAGTGATACAGGAGTAGTTTCTTTACTCATACATGTAAGATCTTCTGAAATAGTTGGGAACCATGGTAATACAGCTACCACAGAAATTACAAATAGTGAAATGGTAGAAAAGGGGTCTTATTTCACTATCATCATCTACATGCTTCTTGAGAAAATTCTGGTCGGATCAATGCCTACACCATTAATAGATGTCAGCCAGGGTATATTTGCTCCCCATATTTCCAGTCTGCTTAATTTAAGCAGAAGAGCACTGTTATTTGTCTCTCTCAAATAATTTCCAATTATTATTTCACCATTCAAGAAACCAGAATTTTGGATTCAGAATCAAGACACTTTATTCCCAGCAGTGGCAGTAGTGTACAGTTTGAAGGACTGTACCTGAAGGGTGGCTATCTTACAGGAAAGCATTGTGAAGGAAGAGACTTTCTACCTCTGCTTTGCTTCAGGAGTATATACTGCAGTTATTTACTAGTGTCACTGTGTTGTGGTAACTGTGTTGGTCCAGAGAGTATGAGAGAAGCAAGCTTCTCATACATTCATTCAAATTCATCTTATGAATTTCACTATACGATACAGTAAAACTCCATATTGAATTGACATCTGTTCCATTGGCCATAAAAGATTAAAAGGACATGTTTTTCCATGTCTTTATGTCAATCAGGTGATAACATTTTGTTTAACCAAAGAATTCCCTGGGAGCCTGTGTTTTTCCAAAATATTTTGCAAATTTCACTCATCCAAACTCTATTAGTCGTGATCTGCAGGCTACTTGCACAGATCATAGAATCTGAGGTGGGAAAGATCTATAGGATTTGTATTTTTGTTACTGCCCCAGTATTCTAGATAATGTAATCATAAATGCTTTCTGTGTACAAGTTTTAAATGACCCAGCTGTAGCTGTCCTGATATGCCTTGAGGAAGTCTGCTGCCCCCTGGTGACCCTCCCCACATTCTGAAGTGCCTACCTCACTTGCCACAATTTAATGGTATTTAAATTAGGAAACATGCCCAAGTTCTGTAGGAGAGGAGTAACTTTAAGTGCCTCTCTATATTTGCATCCCTGGGCCCTGTTGCCTTGTCCCCTGTGGTTCCATGGGCTTTCTGGCCTCAACCAGAAATCCAGTGGGCTAGACTTCCTCAATTTAGTTCCCAGCACAAAACAAGCCAGAGTAAGTACCCAGTCTCATTAGTTTGATATTGCTTTTCCCTCATGACCAACTCCTTGAAATCCCTCCACTTCCCACTCCTGCAGTCAGTTCCACTGGGCTCAGCCACTTTTTGCCACTTCTCAGCTGCTCAACTTAGATACGGTACCCATTTCCATATTCTCACACTGATTCTCTAGTAACCTGGCAGGGTACTTGTTGCACCAGTTAATGAGAATGTTGAAAGTAACGTGTCTTTTCCTGTTCCCCATCATTTTTTTTTTTTTTAAAGGTTGCTTATAAATCTGTTGATATTCCAGTTATATTTTAAAAAACTTTAACAGTCTAATTCTTGACAAATAATTTTTTCCTGAGAATAAACTGAACTGTGTACTTTTTCTAGAACAGTGATTCAGTCCATATATAGTTCATTAGAGCTATCATCAAGCTTGTGAAACGGAATAGCTTTTTTGATGAAGAACTTCTCAATCATGTTGCATTATATGCATTGTAGGTGTCATGAAGAACACACTGTGCTGTAGTTTCAGCCTTTAACAAACTTGAACTGTGGCTTATTGAAGAACTAAAAAGGATCTGTTGGAATCTAAAATTGTGAAGGTTTTATGCTTAAGATACTAGTATAAGAAAAATAATTTTTCCTTAAACAGCTCTTCATAAAATCTAACTCAATTTAAATGAAATGGAGTTGTAAGCAAAGCAGGTAATGCCACCTTTACTGGAAATGTATAATCTCAGTTTCCATATAGCTGGATTTATATTATTTTGTGCAGGGTATATCCATGTCATCTTATTCACAAAGCTTGATCTTAAAAATGTGTATATTGTGTTTGTCATTTAAAGTGAAAATGAATAAAAAAAAAACTATTCTAGTTTACTGATAGCACATTGGGGCTTAATGAAAATAAGGAAGTCCTATAAATACAAGAGTTTCAGCCTTAATCACAAGTCAAGCCTCTGTGTAATTTATTAAACTAGCATAATGCCCTTAAATTTAAGGTCAAGATTTTGCAGGCTTAGCAGAGGTTTTTATGTACAAGGGAAAGATGAAACTTCAAAAAATATTATTTCAGCAGTTTCATAATTTGGGATTGTTACTGCATGGTCCAAGAATAATTATGGTACGTCACCATCAGCAATATTACCATAGTTTTGTTCATAAGCTTTTTAGGGTTTTTTATTGTATATCCCCATCCTCACGCTTCCTCAGTAACTGATGTGGTCCACATACATCTTAAGAAGCACAACTTATTGCAATCTTTAAGTTTGTGGTCCCTAACTGGTATGCAAATAAATAGAATAAAATGGACTCTTGTACATATTGTGCAGTCCTTTATTTGTCAAACTTCTGCTGACAGGTTATACTGTTATTCTAATGATGATAAAACATTGTCCTTCCAGAAGGATCCCAGAGCACTTTATAGGCATATACGTCTCATTTTTACAACCACTGAAATACAGCCACCTCTAATCTGTAACATGACAGACAGGATGATTTATCAATAATACTCCACAGCATTTTTTTTTAGAACACTGAAGAATAATTTCTTCACTTGAAATGATTGAGGAAATGTAGGAAACGGAATGTGACAAATTGAATATAAATACGTTGACACAGTAGGGCCGATGCACTTCTGATTAAAGTAGTTGGACTGTATTTGTGATAAGTGTTATGCAGTGCTCATCTAAAACTTAAAGGGAGCACAGGTGGAGATCCCTTACTTGCCATCAGTGGTAATGAAGTGCATCTTAATACTGATTGAAGCAATTTTGATCCTTTTTCATACTTAATGTTCAAAATCCAATTAGTTGACTATATTAACAGTTATCTCAATTTCATATTAGATGGTAGAGTTTACAAATGGTTTTATTATTTTATTCATACTAGATTTGCCATATTCATTTGCCATATTAAGGAACAAGTAGTCCTTGACTCTGTGCAGATATATGAGAGAGACGGAGTGGAAGGAACTTCCCTATATCTGATCAGGGTCTGGGTACACCATTGGTATTTGCACTTAGAAAATGCAAGGGCTGTGACTTTTATCTGCTCTCTGTGAAGGGACACAAGTTGAGAAGACAGAGCCTTCTTGGGCCTTCCCCTGTGCACTCACAGAAACCAAGGTGTAATGTAGTTCTACATATTTTAGAAGTTTTGACCATTATAATTTTTTAGGTTGCATCAGTTTCATTCTTGCCCAAGTGCTTATACTGCATATTGCACACCTGTTTATAGCAGAAATAATTTCAACACTTGCAAAAAATATTGTCAGAAGCTTTTTTTGAGAACAAGACTAAATTGCTTAATGGAGCAAAGAATGTATGTAGTCAGGCTCTTTCTTCTGATTTTAACTGTGCTTTATACAAGAACTATCTTGTCAATATGTGATACTATGCATTAAATTATGTATATTGCAAAGTTCTTGCTACATAAATAATTAAAAATCTGCATGGTGTACAAATGGCACAAACTAAGATCCAATGGTTGCAATGGCACATTTCAACAGTGCACACATAGCTTGTGCCAACTGAAATGTGCTTTTGCTTGCCAAATTTTGCTAATTTCATGCATAAATGAGTAATTAGGTGCGTATTTACCAGTTATGTTTGCACAACTGTCAGCTTGGTTAGGCTGGGGCACATTTTGGTTGATGAATGGTTAAACATGATTGACCTGAAAAAGGAGGAGGTATTTTACCACATAGATTAGCTTCTGCTTCCACTAAAGTTAAATGACAGTTCCCCCAGGGACCAGGCTCCACTGTACTTATTACTGAGTTTTGACAAAATACAATGAAGAATTTAGTGGGAGAACAGTTATTGTATTAGGAGCAGAACATATAATACAACTGGTTTGTGGTTTGTTTTATATTTTCATTTTCTTTTAGTCTTCACTATGTGAATTTATAAAGGGTGGGAGAAAAATAGTCAAGAGCACTGAATATCATTACTATCTGAGAAATGGAATTAATTTAAACTGAATAAAAATGAACTCAGACTTGAGATTGTGAACATTTTCAGTTTGCCTTAAAAATCCTGTCAAGGCAAATTTGAACTTTGTCAGTAACTGCAGTCACTATGGGAAAATTACCAAAAGTCTTTGCTGTAGGTATCAGTCAGTGATTTCAGCTGTAGTCTACTACATAACCAAAATTTTCTGTGGCAGTTGGCAGGCTATTATTTCTCACTCTGATGTGTAATGGAAGGGTATTTTAATTGATTTAAAAGTTAAAGTCTGCAGTTACCTTATACTGTATGACTGTATTACCTGTCGGTGTTTGCACTTGGAATCAAATTGTGAAAAGATTAACATTTTGGTTTCTTCAAAAATAAATATATAAATGTTTTTGTTTGATACCATTCTTATATGCTATGATTGATTAATAGATATTTTAAAATATCCATCTTTAACAAAATAGTTTATTTGAATGACAGGGTTTTTTTGGTGCATACTCATAACTGTCTTATGAAGAGTTATGGTTTATAAGTTATTTCTAATTCTCAGATGACTTTAAAGGGGTATCTCAAGCCATAAAAAATGTATTGTGAATTAGGCAGACGTATCAGAGTTTAACTTTCAGTCGCATACTTTTGTACTCTGAACTAATTGATACTGTTTTAAAATTTTACTTCTAAAATGCTAGAATGACATGGTGTACATTTAGTTAGACCTGTACCCATCTTAACTATGAAGTGACTATTTAGTATAGCAGTCTGAACATGTATATGTGGGACCCATAAACTCCTTAGCTTAGATATTTTTGCATAATGTGACTTTGTCTAGATCACTTAATTTCTTCTCTGTCTTGGTCTCTGCATCTCTATATCATTCTAAAATACAAAATTATTTGCATGTGTAGCAGAGTCTCCTCTGCACCTGGGAGTCCCATTAGCTAAAAGGGGTGCAGCCCTTGAGCCCTTGTGATCATAGCTGCTGTTGAATTAAAAAAATCGTGGTTCGTTTCTCGGGAGGTGGAAAAAAACTTTCAGCTACAGACACACTTTATTAGCAACACAAAAGATATATATTTGCAAATAGGGTCAGAGGGAGAAGACAAAAGATCAAATCCCTCTGCCCCCGAGCACAATCATTAGCAGGCTTTTATCCCCCCTCTCCTGACCACGTGTGTAGAAGGAGGAATTTTTACAACTCATTTCCGGTTCATACAAACATATATGTAAACATGTCGCTTCATACGTCCCATGTGCATTATAATTAACTACTTAAGTATGCGGGGCGGGTAGGCTTAATATGCATTAGGCTATCACGCGTGCGTAGATGGGACCCAAGGTTACTCAAGGTTCAACCTGAAGGCAAAAATGGCATTTGCTCTTATCTTAGCCTAGGAATGTGGGGTCATGAAAGAAAGTGTGATTTAGTGTAACAAAGAGATAGTAAATTTGCAGGACAGAGAGGGAGTGATACCTTAGTACAAAGGGCTTTTGGTGGTTTTTCCCATCAATTTCCAACCCCCCCCTTCCCTCTCCCATTAAGGAGACAAGGAGGGGTAGCAGCTGTGTTTTTTTTTTTTTCCTAAATCTGCTATTGATAATGCATTTTTAATAATATTTCTAACAATATCCCCCCTCGAGATGCTTTCTGATCTTTACTTCATTCGGGCATATCAAGATAATTACGAGGAATTTTTCTGAGGACCATGACCTTTGCAGCAGTCTGTGCTTTTAGAGGGACTGCTGCAACCTGCATTCCTTCCACTGTGGTGGTTATCAATCTAGTGAGACAAGGAATAAGGCAAGGGATAAAAATCAAACCAGTTAGAGCACACAAAAGCACAAACCCTACCTTTTTCCACCAGGGTCCTCCAAATAATTGAAACCACCAGTCCTTATTCCATGTGGTTTCCCACGTTTGTATTGGTACATGGGCTATTTTTCTAATCTCTTTGGCAATCTCTAAGACTGCTTTCCCGTTGTCATCTATTTGGAGGCAACAGTTAGAAAGGTTGAGCTTTCCGCAGACTCCGCCTTCCTCTGCAAGTAAATAGTCTAAGGCCATCCGATTTTGGTATATGGCTGCTCTCATCTGAGAACTTTGTCGGGCCAATAACTCGAGAGCAGTGGCGGTCTGGTTAGTAATTACTTCCAAGACTGCCTGCAACCGGATGATTCTATTCAGCATATATATTGGTGTCCGGTATCCCCAACTCCCATCATTAGCCCATGTAGCTGGTCCATAATACTCAATAATCCTCTGAGGGGGCCACTCATCCTTCTTCCACTTTTGGGAGCTACCCTGTGTCAAACTTACATCAATACTTCTCTTGGCCCTTTTCCAATCATCATACAAAGAGACTCCTAGCTTATTTCCAACCTCAGACGGTAACAAAAAGAAAGCTGGTACAATTACTCCCATATAGCAAGTTCCCGTCCACCCCTGTGGTAGTATTGTATAGGCCCGTCGTCCGCAAATCCAATAGTATCCTCTTAAGGCCCTATTTTCTCTATTGGTGGCATTTGGAGGGGCCCAACCATAGGGCATCTCGGGAAACCCCAAGCCTCCTTCTGGACCCAAAGGACCAGCAACGGCGTGGCCTCCTTTCATGGAACATTCCCATAGCCCATCCTGGTTCTTTTCTGTACAATCTGTCCGATCATCACTTTGATTTGTGGCACTCCAATATTTATTAAACCACACAATTGTTCCATTGGGATGCTGCCACACTAGCCGATTATACCCTGGGCTATTAGGATAATAAAGCCGTTCTAATCTTGTAAGGTTCATCCACCTTACTTTTAAAGTCCATATGCAACGGCTGTGTCCCAACCTTTTTCCTGTACCATTATTACTGATGCAATACTCTCCTAACGCCACTTGGGAAAGTTCCCAACTGTGGTTCTCATCCCATTTTTGACTAGTACTTTTAACATCTGCCTTACTACTTACTAGCCATTTCGGGGCCAAAGGAAAAGCCCTCCAAGGCCACTGGCCTCTGGCCTCCCGAAGCCCCCCACAGGCCCAGCAGTTGGTAAGATTAAAAGTACCTGCAATTCTTTCCATCATATCAACATACAAATTTGTCCCTGGGGGAGCAATTTGGGAAAGCGAGGGTGTGAGCCAGCGGTTAAGGCTGCTCAATTCTGCTTCTTTCATTATGCAGATAACAACAAGGCACATTAAGATTCCCACCATATTTTCCCTTTTACTTTCTTGTCTAATTTTCTGAGCTTTGATTAAGCCGTCTCAGGCGCACTTGGAGATCACCAGTAGGTTCACAGCTCCACTTGCTGGCTTCTTGTTCCGAAGACGACTCAGCTTCCGGAGTGAGTTCGTCTTGGGAGTTGTTGTCCTCTGACGCTTGTGGATGTCGTTTCACACGGGTATGGTGTATCCAACGATCATGGCCAGTAATCTTTACAGCGGTGTGGGTTGTTAGAAGTACCTGGAAAGGGCCACTCCACCTCTCAGTCAAAGGCTCCTTTTTCCACCGCTGCACCAAGACCCAGTCTCCCGGGGAGAAGTCATGTACCGGTACATCTAAAGGCAGACGCTGAAAGGAGGCTGCATACCTGTGAAGAGAAAACAAGACAGACTGCAAGGCAATAACATATGTATGAAGTTCACTATTACCTAATTCAAAAGTTACATTCTCTCGCATCCCAGGAGGTAAGACTCGAGGCGGCTTGCCAAACATAATTTCATATGGGGTCAATTTGAGGCCCCGTCGGGGAGTGTTTCGAATACAAGTAAGAGCTAGCGGCAATGCTTGAGGCCACTTAAGGCGTGTTTCAATACAGATTTTGGTGAGCAAAGTCTTTAAAGTTCTATTCATACGTTCCACTTGTCCTGAACTCTGTGGTCTCCATGGTGTGTGTAGTTTCCAAGTAACCTTGAGAGCTTGTGCGACTTCTTGAACCACTCTTCCCACAAAGTGTTGTCCTTGATCCGACTCGATGGACTCAGGCAGGGAATACCGGGGAATGATCTCCTGTAACAAATACTTCACTACTGCAGCTGCAGTGGCAGTCCTGGTGGGCCAAGCCTCGACCCAACCAGAGAGCTGGTCTACCATGACAAGTAAAAACCCGTGATGTCCGGATCGTGGGAGCTCGGCAAAATCAATCTGCCATGCCTGTCCAGGGTACACTGCCCAGGGTCTACCTCCCATTGGCACAGGGGGTTTCCTTCGAGGGTTTACTTTCTGGCATGTAATGCACCTGGTAGCAATGCGCTGAGCTTCTACATATAGCCCTGGGGCTACTGCTTGGCGGATCATTAGATCACCCATGGCCAAACCTCCCATATGGGTTCTTGCATGGAGCTGTTGCAGCACCTCCCGAAGCAATGGCCTGGGTATCATGACTTTCCCTCCTGGTACTATCCACCACCCCTGGGAGTTCTTTTCTGCACAAGCTTTCTGTGCAAATTTATCTTCTTCAGGGGAATACTGTGGGACTAAATCCTGAACGTATGGCCATATGGCATGGGACATAGCCTGCTTGGATACCTCTTCCGCTTCTCCCCCAATAAATGCAGCTTCCTTTGCTGCTGCATCAGCCTTTGCATTTCCAAGCTTATGCTTTTTCTCAGCAGCCTTCCCATGGGCCCGCACATGAATGACTGCTACCTCTTTAGGCTGGTGGAGTGCCTCTAGTAGTTTGATAATCTGGGGGCCATTAGCAATCTTATTCCCAGAGGCAGTAATGAAACCCCTTTCTTTCCACAATAGTCCGTGCGCATGGACTGTAGAAAAAGCATAGCGAGAGTCAGTGTATATATTAACTCGCTGGTCTGTCCCCAGCTGTAATGTTCGGGTGAGCGCAGTGAGTTCTGCGGCCTGTGCCGACCATGAGCTCGGCAATGACTCCCTCCATACTACCTTATCCAAGGTTACCACTGCACATCCTGTTCTTCTTTTTCCATCGATGACAGAGCTGGAGCCGTCCACAAAGTATTCAACATCCGGGTCTTCAATTGGGTCCTCAGCAAGATCAGGTCGCACCTGCGTGGTCTGATTCAGGACCTCAAGGCAGTCATGCGTCGGTTGCCCTGGCTCTGGCAGCAAGGTTGCAGGGTTTAAGGCTGTAGTATGTTTGAAAGTAAGTCCTGGATTAGAGAGCAAAAATATCTCATACCGTGATTGTCTGGAGGGGTTAAGAAATTTCCCTCCCTCAGTCCCTAGGATCTGGGGAACTCCATGAGGAGTGAGTATTTCCATATCCGCACCCATGACTATCTTCTGGGCTTCTTCAACAACCACTGCTGTGGCTGCCACAGCCCGAAGACAGGCTGGCCACCCGAGTGCAACTGGATCTAGAACCTTTGAATAATATCCCACGGGTCTCCAGGTCGGGCCCGATGGCTGTGTCAGCACCCCTGATGCAACCCCTCGATTCTCATGAACATACAGTCGATATGGCTTTTTACTGTTTGGGATGGCTAAGGCTGGGGGCTGGGTTAATGCTGCCTTCAGCAGATCAAAAGCATGCTGCATTTCTTTATTCCATTTCCATTTAGTGAGACTCTCCTTAGTCAGGGATTCATACAGTGGTCTAGCCTTCCCACCGTAATCTGGTATCCATAGTCGACAGAACCCAGTTAGCCCTAGGAATGCTCGCAGCTCCTTGGGTGACTTAGGTGGGGTTAGACCTTGGATTGCCTGTATGCGATCTGCACTCAAGGCTCTGACTCCTTTTGAGAGCTTATATCCCAAAAATGTGACTTCAGGCTGACATATTTGGGCTTTTTCTCTAGAGACTTTATATCCTTTTTTTCCCAGAGTGTTTAGGAGTGACCTGGTGGCTTCCTCGCAGAGCTGCAAGTTTGGGCTTGCAACTAGCAGGTCATCCACATACTGGAGGAGAGTCACTGCGGGGTGTGATCCCTTCCATTCCCCCAAGTCCTTCTGAAGGGCAAGTCCGAAAATATGGGGGGCTGCTATAAATCCTTGTGGAAGAACTGTCCACATGAGTTGGGCTTTATGGAAAGTATCTGGATCCTCCCATTCAAAAGCAAACAATTTTTGACTCTCTCGGTGAAGAGGAATAGAGAAGAAAGCATCTTTCAAATCTAGCACTGAAAATATTTCAGCTTCCCCCGGTACTTGTGTCAAAATCGTGTGAGGGTTCGGGACTACAGGATGGTCTGAAAGGACCTTCTTATTTACTGCCCGTAAGTCTTGGACCAGTCTGTATGAGACCCCATCTGCCTTTGGCACTCCAAGAATGGGGGTGTTATAGGGTGAAGACCCTTCCACTAGCCATCCGTACCTCTTGTATTTCTCTATTAACGGCTTGAGTCCAGCTCTGGCCGCTCGGCTGAGTGGGTACTGCTTTACCCGGACGGGCCCCTCCCCATCCTTGAGTACGATCCTTACCGGGGAGACGAACTTAGCTCGCGCAGGGGTTCCATCAGCCCATACCGAGGGGTCTACTCCGGTCATGTGATCTTCTGGACTTACTGCAGGGCGTCGGTCCTCCAGGAGAGCCATCTGATAGTTCGAGCTCTGCTTGACAGGTAGCTGGACCACCATCTGATCGTCTCTGAAAAAGATTTCAGCTTGCAATTTTGTGAGTAAGTCCCGCCCAAGGAGTGCAACCGGGCAACTTGGAGAATACACAAAGGAGTGCTCGAGCAAATGGTCTCCCACCTTGGTGAGGAGTGGTTTACAAACAGGGAGTCGAGTTTGCATTCCCTCAATCCCTTCTACAAGTACATGCTGTTCACTAGTTCCTGCACAGGGGGGTTTTTCTGGAATCATTGAAAATGTAGCCCCAGTATCCACCAAGGCTTCAAAGTTTTTGCCACCAACCCTAATGGTTACCATGGGATTTTCTCGGGCTCCAACCCGAAGGGTAGTGGTCTTAGATCCTTGTCCCCTTCATTCTGAATCCTCACCCTTGTCTTCTGCCCGCATGAGGTGACCTCTCGGTTCCCCCTCTCTCTTCTCCTTCAACTTCGGGCATTCCCTCTTCCAGTGTCCTTTCTCCTTGCAATAAGCACAAACATCTGCTCCCACTCTTTCTCCCTTCCTCTTCTGTATCCCAGCCTTTCCAGGGTTCCCTCCAGTTATAGCAGCTGCTAGTGCTGCCATCTGTCGCTGAGCCTTTTTATCCTCCTTGCGCTCCTGCACTTGCTCACGATTCCCATACACCTTATATGCAATTTCCACCAGCTCTGAAATCGGTTTCCCAGCACCTCCCTCAGTTTTCTGTAACTTCTTACGGATATCAGCAGCAGATTGACCAATAAACATAAGATTTACCATGCGCTGGTTATCTGGGGCTTCTGGATCCAGATCCGAAAACCTGCGAAACGCCTCATACAGCCTCCCAAGGAAAGCTGAGGGATCCTCCTCTCTTCCCTGTCTCACCTCGTACAATTTAGACAGATTGGTAATCCGAGGCATTGCCTTTCCCATTGCTTCCACTATAATTCCCAAATACCGTGCACTCAGCTCTCTGCCCTCTGCAGTATGATTGTCCCATCTCGGCTCTTCTACAGGGTAGGTATCACGCAGAGTACGACCAGCAGCACCCTCTGACTCAACTCTGGCTGCCGCAATACGCTCTGCTGTACCTAACACTAATCTCCTCTCCTCCGGGGTTAGGAGGGTCTGGAGCATCATCTGGACATCAGCCCAAGTGGGTCGATGAGTCTGCCCAATAGATCGAAACAAATCCCTCATCTTTTCAGGGTCTTCACGAAAAGAGGGGCTCTGATTTTTCCAGTTAAATAAATCTGAAGTGCTAAATGGGGTGTAGACAAAAGTTGCAGTGCCTCCTTCCCCAATAACCTCTCGCATCGGACAGTTCAACACCGGCTGTGACTCTACAGGCTTGCGCAAATAATAACCCTTATTTCCTGATTCAGATGAGGCACTTGGCTGAGGCTCACGCTCTAACTCATTAGGTATGCATTGGTACGTCGGTGGTGGTCTCTCTGAGGGAGGGGGCGGTGGTGCAGAAGGACTGGATGCCGAGGAGGTGTCTGACTCATCTTCGCTACCCGACAGGGCAACCGGAGCACGGGTCCGGTACTCAGCCAATTTAGAATTCCCCCCCTCATTAGACTCAGGAAGTACAGGCGGCCCCCCCCGAGCCTTTTTCTTAACAAGCATCACATGAGACTTTGCTAAGTAATTCTTAATCCAAGGTGGCTGATTTTGAACCACCCACAACCAACAATCAATATAAGGAAACTGATTCCAATACCCATTTTGCATAACAATTTCATGGATAGCTATCACTTCTTTTAGCACAAAGGATCCTTTCGGGGTCCAGTGGACCCCAAATGTTGGCCACTCGAGTTGACAAAACTTAGTTAAATCACCTTTTTTCATTTTTATTCCATAATCGGCCGGCCTTGCAAATTTATTAAAATAATGTAATAAGACTTTTAGAGGGGTATCAATATTGTTTTCTACACGAGAGCTATTCGTACCCATTTGCCCACAAAAATGCGCCCAATGCACACCAAATACCAAAAAGATCTCAACAACAGATGATTTACAATGAGAGCTAAGCCTAGAATTTCTCAGCAAACTTACACATCCTTTGTTTTAGATCCGTACACCAGATTGGGCAAAGGGAATTCGTATACTCACTCAGATACCCCAGAGATCTCGATCCAAATTCCAAAGTGTGTCTGCCTCTCCAGAAACTCAGAATTTACATAGGATACTTCCTTTAACTTCCCGGATATTTGGACTTAAACCTCAAATACCAGGGTGAGTCCAAAGTCGGCTCGGTGTGCACAAATCCCTGGTACCGGAGGTGCTCCGTCACTGAATTCCGGGGTAGTCCTCGAGAAGCCCCACGTTGGGCGCCAATTGTTGAATTAAAAAAATTGTGGTTCGTTTCTCGGGAGGTGGAAAAAAACTTTCAGCTACAGACACACTTTATTAGCAACACAAAAGATATATATTTGCAAATAGGGTCAGAGGGAGAAGACAAAAGATCAAATCCCTCTGCCCCCGAGCACAATCATTAGCAGGCTTTTATCCCCCCTCTCCTGACCACGTGTGTAGAAGGAGGAATTTTTACAACTCATTTCCGGTTCATACAAACATATATGTAAACATGTCGCTTCATACGTCCCATGTGCATTATAATTAACTACTTAAGTATGCGGGGCGGGTAGGCTTAATATGCATTAGGCTATCACGCGTGCGTAGATGGGACCCAAGGTTACTCAAGGTTCAACCTGAAGGCAAAAATGGCATTTGCTCTTATCTTAGCCTAGGAATGTGGGGTCATGAAAGAAAGTGTGATTTAGTGTAACAAAGAGATAGTAAATTTGCAGGACAGAGAGGGAGTGATACCTTAGTACAAAGGGCTTTTGGTGGTTTTTCCCATCAATTTCCAACCCCCCCCTTCCCTCTCCCATTAAGGAGACAAGGAGGGGTAGCAGCTGTGTTTTTTTTTTTTTTCCTAAATCTGCTATTGATAATGCATTTTTAATAATATTTCTAACACTGCCATGATCCCCCAAGGCTCGAGGGTGCATTAAGTGCCCTGGCTGACACAGGGCTCTTGACCCCAGCAGTACCTCACCTACAGCTGGAACTGAGAGTCCCACAGCTGATGGGGCTCTGGGTCTTAGCTGCATGAGGTGCACATGTGAATTGCATCCCAGACCTGGCAGCTGTGGGGTCTCTAGGTCACAGCTGCACATAGCCCCCATGGTTGGGAGCTCCCTTCAACAAATGGGCTCCCAGCTATAGGTGTCTGCTTCTTGCTGATGCAGGGGGAGGCTAGATGAGGCTCCACCTAGCTGGCAGTAAAGTGCAATTGGATCTAATGCGTGATCCACACAATCAGGCCTCCTGCCATACATGTGTGGTATGGTATGGGTTCATGCATTAGATCCAAATGCATCTTTACCTGCATGTGTTCAGAGATCCCTAAGGCCACTCATTTGTGCTAAAGGTTAGGGCCTACAGATACGGTGTTGCAATGTCTAACCGTTAGATACTTGACTTCTAATATGGTATCCAAAAACCCTGAGTTAGGTGCCTTGACTCCCTATATAGTGTATGAGAAGAGCTAAATTCAGCACAAGAAATATATAAACCCACATGCTGAGCTTTTAGCTGTACAGATGCTAAGCACAGGAGTATATCTGAATTCCCAGCTCCTATCTTCCGTTTGAGATGCAGAAACTGGAGTCCTGTCCTGAGGGGACTGTTCCCCCCTCTTAAAGAACAGATGCAGACAAACTGTTTTCATTTAAAGATGGTTATGGTGGTAGTCTTTTCTGTATTAACCTCATGCAGTCACCCAGGAAGATGAAGACCTAGATTAAGTTCACTTTTCTTCCTGCTAGAGCTTTACTGTTGTGCAGCAAGGGGTGCAATTATCATGGCACCAGAAGGAGAGTGAGCAACAGAGAATATATGCTGGTTGTCAACACTTCCTAACTTGGAGGAGGAGGAGTTATGGATTTGGGCTTCTGCTTCCAGTCCCCACACTGGCTTACCTTGGAGTATCAGATAACAGAGAAGGTAACTGCTGGAGGCTGGCCTGACTGGAGATGCCCAAACTGATTGCTGCACTGAAATTGTTAAAGCTCAGGACAAACAGAGGATAGAAGAAGACTGAAGGAGACATAGGGTATGGACAAATGCATGCTGTAGCCACTTTAAAAGGGAAGTAGAACTGCTGCTCAGGAGCACTGCAGCAGCTGTTATGCTAAAATTGTTATATCTGCATGATCCTTTAGTTCCTGATGCAAGTAAGCTAAATTGCCTTTAACTTTGACCTTGGATGAGGCAGGGCTAAAATTGGAGTAGTTGTGGTACACTTCTACTCTGTATAATTATGCAAATGTAACAGTTGCACCATAACAGCTTGCACTGGTATCCTTTGATGGATGTAATATTTCTATCACTATACACTTATTTGTAAGAAAGTTTAAAATCTCTACCTACCTGCACACATAACACACACTCTAGATAAAAAAAGAAGGCGGGGAAGCTATATTTTTAGCAGCTTAGCATAGCAGTAGCATAACTAGAGGTGGGTGACTGGGACACAAGCCCCCGGCACTGATTTAAGTGTCAAAATGGACTTAAAGGGGGCACTGCCGTACTGTGCAGCTGATTCCATAGTTGTCCTTTGCAACTGGCGACTGGAATTGGTGGCATTCAGAGGTCCAGGTCCCATTTGCCTAGTCCCCACATCAGCCCTGGCCCTCTCACCAACCTCATGGTGTGTAGGAGACACACCTGTTGCAGAGGAAAGTGCAGCAGCTAGAGAGTTAACACTATCCTACTGCAGCCACTGCCTCAGTTTCAGGGGTGATGGGAGTGAGCAGCTGCAGTCGGAGGCCACAGGAAGGTCCTTGAACCCTAGCAGCTGCAGTGTTAACCCCTCAGCTGCTGGCTGCACTGAGCCCTCCCCACACAGCAGCTGTCCAGGACACAAGCCTTACTAGTTATGCCTTTGTTACTGGGTACCAAAATACTCTGAGAATAGAGTAGTGCCTGAAAAATGAAGAAACAAACGTGGCTTTTTTGCTTTGCTGGTGGCTGTTTCAGTGGCACAGGATGCCTTTTTGACTCGTATATTCATGAGGGACATTTCTGAGGTTAGATAATGATCTAACCCAAGTTGTGAGAACTGAAGACAGCTTTGCACAATCAGATTACTTCATTTGTTTCCATAAAGCATAAACACATTCTGCTAAAGGAATTCCAAAACTTTTAATGTAATCAAGATTTAAACTTGCAAGAAACAAATGTTGATTTGCAACTATATCATGTTTTGGAGATAGGCAATGAGAATGGGTTGGAGCCTTAATCCCAGAAACTGAATGTTATAAAAAAAATTGGAAGGTTCTCACAAACTTGGATGACATACAGTGGCTTTAAGCCTCTGGGTTCTACAGGAGAGCTATAAAAATGTTCATAAAGTGGCCAGTGCCTTTATAGTAAGGGTGACTTTGAGCTGAGGAACACTTGAGAAGCATTTTAGTCTCTAAAGAAAGATCTAAATCATGTTTTCTTTGATTGTCAGATCCATTCGGCCTCTTCGAGGTTACCTTTGTTTCTTGGTTTGCAATTGGATTTGCTCCTGGGCATACTGACAAACTTAGTAGGTATAGATGGGTGGCTTTTGGAGGTAGGAAATTAGGAGCATAGGAAGGTAGGATTGGACCTCACATGATCATCTGGTTCAGCGCGCTGTTTAAGGCAGGAGTATCCCTGACTAAATCATCTCAGCCAAGTTTGTGCCTAACCTGCTCTTGAAAACTTCCAAGGACTGAGTTCCCATAATTTCTCCAGGTAGCCTATTCCAATGCTTGACCACCCTCATAGTCAGAAAAATCTCCTAATCTGCAAACTAAATTCCCCCTGCTGAAGTTTGCAGCCATTGTTCCTAATCCTGACTTCTGCTGCCACAGAGAAAAGCCCATCTCCATCCTTTGTACTTTCCTTTCAGGTACAGGCAGTCCTAAGACTCACGACACAATTGGTTCCTGAAAAACATGCTTCTTCAGTCAAAATATTGTAACTCAGAACCAATTTTCCCATAGGAAACAATGTTATAAATGGGGGATTGGTACCTGAACCAAGGCCCGATACCCTATTTTCAACAAAAATAACCCAGAATTTTGTACTGTAGCTATATTAATGTATTTATATTGTAAATAGATTTCATAGACATTAGGGGTGGAAGGGACCTCGGGAGATCATAGAGTCCAGCCCCCTGCCCAAAGGGCAGGAAGTCAGCTGGGGTCATAGGATCCCAGCAAGATAAGCATCCAATTTACTCTTGAAGGTGTTCAATGTAGGTGCTTGAACCACCTCCGCTGGCAGACTGTTCCAGACCTTGGGGGCTCGGACAGTAAAGAAATTCTTCCTTATGTCCAGCCTGAAACGGTCTTGCAGGAGTTTGTGACCGTTCGACCTCGTCATCCCTTGGGGCGCTCTGGTGAACAAACGTTCCCCCAGATCCTGGTGGTCACCCCTGATAAACTTATAGGTGGCCATCAGATCACCCCTGAGCCTGCACTTTTCCAGGCTAAAGAGTCCCATGTCTCTCAGCCTGTCATCGTAAGATCTGTTTTCCTGACCTCTGATCATGCGCGTGGCTCTCCTCTGGACTCTCTCAAGCTTCTCCACATCCTTTTTGAATTGTGGAGCCCAAAACTGGATGCAGTACTCCAGCTGCAGCCTCACCAAGGCCAAGTACAAGGGGAGAATGACGTCCCGGGATTTGCTCAAGAAGCATCTATGGATGCACGCCAGCATTTTGGTCGCTTTACTAGCCGCAGCATCGCATTGCAGGCTCATGTTCATCTTGTGGTCAATGATGACCCCCAAGTCTTTTTCTTCTGTAGTGCTAACCAACGTAGCACTGCCGAGCCTATAAGGGTACTGCAGGTTTTTCCTCCCAGGGTGGAGAACCTTGCATTTATCGGTGTTAAACACCATGAGGTTCTCGTCTGCCCATTTGCTGAGCTTGTCCAGGTCAGCCTGGATCACCCGCCTATCTTCTGGTGTGGATGCTTTGCCCCAAAGTTTGGTGTCATCGGCGAACTTGGCCAGTCCACTCCTGACTCCAGTGTCCACATTGTTAATGAAGATGTTGAACAGTATGGATCCCAGGACAGAGCCTTGAGGGACCCCACTGGTCACAGGGCACCATGATGAGTGACTGCCATCAATCACAACCCTCTGGGTCCGATCACGAAGCCAATTTCCCAGCCAGCGGATCGTGGTGGAGCCAAGGCCACAACTGGGCAGTTTGGCCAAGAGGTGATCATGGGATACCAGATCAAAAGCTTTTTTGAAGTCAAGATATATGACATCAATCTCTTCTCCCTTGTCCAGGTGATAGGTCACCTGGTCATAGAAGGAAATGAGATTGGTCAAACAAGACCTACCCACAACAAACCCTTGCTGGCTGTCCCTTAGAATGTTAGCCTGGGCCAGTCCCTCAAGGATGGTCTCCTTAATAAACTTTTCTAGGATCTTCCCCAGGATAGAAGTCAGGTTAATGGGCCTGTAGTTAGCCAGATCCACTCTCCTCCCTTTCTTGAAGATCGGCACCACATTGGCCTTCATATTGATTTGGAAGGACTTCTTTGAGGAGACTTTGCTGGATGTTTTGAAGAGCTCTTGGTTGGACTTTTTGAAGGGTTCTTGGCTGGAGTCTTCTCAGGAGTCTTGGCTACAGGTTTTTCTGGAGTCTTGTCTGCTTTCTTAAAGAAGGTGTAAAAGGAAGTTTGGACAGATGTTCTCTAGGGAGATGGGTGACACAGCAAACCTGTTCACTGGCTTGGCTTCGCATCAGATCAAGCATTGTAAAGTTGAAACTGACGTCATAAAGTTGAAACAGGGTGTCAATTTATAAACGTTGTGAGTGCAAAGCGTTGTAACTCAAAATGTTGTAAGTTGAGGACTGCCTGTATTTGAAGGCTGTTATCAAATCCCTCCTCAGTCTTCTCTTCTCCAGACTAAATAACCATAGATGTTTCAGCCTTTCCTCATAAATCTTGCCTCCCAGGCTCCTAATAATTTTGTTGCTCTGCACAGAACTTTTTACAAACTTTCTGCATCCTTCTTGAGGTGTGGGGCTCAAAACTGGACACAGTACTGCAAGTGAGGCCTCACCAGTGCTAAATAAAGTAGAAGAATCACTTCCCTTGATTTGGAAGTGAAACTCCTGTTACTACAATGCAGTAATCTGTGGGCTTTATTTTTGCAACAAAAATACATTATTGGCTCATATTCAGCTTGTGGTCTACTATAACCCCATAGGTCCTTCTGTGTAGTACTGCTACCTAACCAGTCATTCCCTAGTCTGTATTTGTGAATGCAATTATTCTGCCCCAGGTGCAGGACTTTGCAGTTGTCATTGTTGAATTAGAGAGAAACCAAGTATTTGGCAACAGAATTGGAGAGTCGGCCCTCTTCAGGAATATGATCCATATTTAGTAGGTATGGAACAAGCAGTGTACACAAACTAGAGTGGTCTGTGCTAGCTCCTTATAAGCATAACCCAGATGGATATGAAGATGGTTTCACAAACTGTCTGAATACACATCCATAATTTATCATAAACCTGTTAGATAAAATGTGGTTGTAGATGCTCTCAGCCAAGGTAAGTGTAATGAGAATAAATCCAGACCCAGTTTTTGAGAACTTCTGCCAGGGTTACTGGCTTAAGTTACTTTTGGCATTCCCTGCAGATTTAGGCAAGGAGTTCAGTGAAAGTCAAGCTGCCAACGTTATCTGGCTACCGACTTGCCGGTGTATGAGGATTTCAGGGTTGTCTTACTAGCAAGCTTAAAGAGAACAATTCTGGAGTGTCCTTATAATGAAGTAGACAGTTTGAGTATGACAAGACATTAAGCTGGTATTTGACAGAATTCTTTTTTGGCTGAGCATCGTTACAATTATTAAAGGATGGGCACTTCCCTATTTACCTGTCAAGAAAGTAAAGTACCAGCAAGAAGCAAAACTCCTCTAGTGGAAATGTCTCAATATAGGATATGCTGTAAATGAATACAGATTGACTTGAAAGCGCTACTAACAGAACCATCAGCTGTAGATTGGTATCTGCTAGTGTTTGCACATAGCATGTGGTAGCAAAGTCAATGAAGGAGAAAAGGAATGCAGTGGGTATGGCTGCATTTATGAAGTCTGTACTATTGCAGTTAAACTCATTAAACTGTATCTACAGAGATCAGAGGAAGGAATTTGAGTGGCAGTTATTACATAAAGTTTGCCGATGATTCCAGTTCCGTAAGGTAAGTATTGGTGGTGTTCACTGAATGGTAGTGTGGAATGGACATAGTAACTTCATCTTTGGTTCCATACTGAAATCGTTATTATCAAAGGCCACCAAGACCAGGACAAAAAGGTACAATGTTGTTGTTCTTTACATATAACTGTGCGAGCAGCCAACTATCCAGTTGTGAGTTTATTTTTACATTCTAAAGCTCCAAGCTTTCTGTGATTTTCAGGCAGCAATAAACAGCAAAAAGCTCTCCAGCCCTACACAAGTGGGTGATACAGGAGAATCTTATATCAGTGACCTAAGCATGGCATTCCTAAAGGTAGAAGAACAGATGAGCCAAAAACAAGCATCTTCAGGTGGTGTCACATGTTCAATTTAACACTCACTAAGTGTAGTTAAAACATGAGCAGACTCACACTCAAGCAGTTTAGCACATATTAAGTGCCCTTGCAGCATTGCAGAGTTGTTCTCTTTGGCTAAGTACAGGTGGTCAAAAAGCCTGAGACTGAATTGATTCAGTCTTTGCAGGTTAGTCCAAGCTGCAAGGATTTGAACCAATAAGCACATGAACAGACATTCACTTTTGATTCAGGAAATGCAACTACATGCCTGCAGTGGCTCAAGACAGAAGCTGGGGGGGGACAGTAGAGCACGGCTTTCTGGCATGGGCTGTGTGTTTGCTTTCTCTTCCTGCTGCTCCTGAGGTCTCTGGGATTTGCAGTCCAGACTCACTGCAGCAGGACTGTGCAGGGTTGCTCATCACTTCTTCCTGCTTCCAGGTGCTTCTGAGATTTGTAGTCCACAGTCACAGTTGCAAGCAGGATAAGACAGCTCCAGGGGAAGGGAGATTTAACCCCCCCTCCCTGGTCCCTGCCTGGGAGGAGAGGGGGGGCAGTGAGTGAGCCAGTGAGCCAGCTCTCACTGTTCCAGCTAGGGAGCAGAGGAGCGGAGCCAGTACTGCTCTCTGGAGCAGACAGCACAACACAGCCTAAGACTACAAAATGCTGGGTTGCTGGGAGACTCTGATTTAACTTGAACCAGGAAGGGGCCTGGGATAGAAGTTTCATAAACTGGTTTGACCTAAATCAGTTAAGTCTGATACTACTTTCAGCCAGGTTTATCTTCAACCAGTTTCAGCCATTTTGAAACTGGTTAATGGGCACTGAGCTTCCATTCTGTTACAGGTTTAAACCAGTTTCTGATCACTTCAACTAGTTTGTGTAACCTAGCTTTTGAGGTAAGGGTTACCTCCTGACATCTAACACTAACTGTAATAGATCACTACATTCCAATGATTTTCAACTGTTGCAAGTGAGGGTGTAATACCACCTTTAGGTACAACATGCTAGGGAAAAGGAGAGTTCTGTTCTTGGGAAGGAAGAGAAGTTAGAGTGTTTGTCTTTTCCAACATTACAGAAGCCAAGAAAGAATCCCAGATTTACTATTTTTTGGATGGGTTCTTACATAGTAAGTTAGCATCTTATCCTTGCTAATACACAAAATCAGGAACTCATCCCTTTGTAATGCATTGAGAACTGAAAGAAAGGGGGAAACAGAGGATACTCAACAACCATCCCAGATGGTTGTATATTTGGAAATGTCAGCCAGTTTCTGTAGCTCATAATAAGATACCGATTAAGGAATAGATATAACTTTCTAGTTCTCTGTCCCAGGGGGTGAGGAGGGGGTGAAGTATGAGTGAATTTTACATGACCTTAAAGATTAAGGACTCTGGCTTTGGCTGTTGAGGCTCGGGGTCTCTGCACCAGCAGCCAACTTGGCAGAGGCTTGGGGTTCCTGTTGCTGCCACTGCCGTCACCACCCCCACTACTGTCTTGGTGGGCTTCTGCTGCTTTAGACTCCCCACATGCCAGCTATAACAACTTAGCAGCACAGGCTTCTGAGGTGCCCGCTTTAAGTCAACACCCATGACTTGTGTGTGCCCTGTTTGCCCACCCTTAGTTAGACTGCTGGTAGGAATTACTAGTATATCCTTAGGACCTCAGCACACATGATAGTCTTCAACAGTAGAAAGGCTTGGTCTGTAGCACCTGAGCTGTGTACTTGCCAATAATCTAGAGTCAGTGCTCCCAGGACTGAATATAAGACTCAAGTGGTCAAACTGATGCAGAAACTCACATGGTTATCAGGCCACCTGGATTCCTAGAAATTGCAGCAATAATAAACCTCTTTACTTCCAAATCTTCTATTAAGCTAAAGTGGGAGTGGGGAGGGGAGTTGGAGTAATTAATGCACACACCACTTCCACCACCTCCTGGTGGGAGTTTGAGGGTTCTGGAATCCAGAACATAGGAAGACTATTTCAATGACTTAAGTATCCATGCAGTTCCCCTGCACAGAGCTGCAGAAATATAGTTCTCTCCACTCCCACTTCCACAGATCGCCAGTTGCAGAGTCCAATATCTATCACTTTCTGATGTTTGCATGGCCTGTAATTCTCTAGATACTTCCTGTGTAATTAAATTCCATGGATTTAACTACTTACCTAATGATCTGTTTTAAGTTACCAGCTTCTCTCTCTCTGTTGTATGGGTCAGTTTGGCAGCTGTTCTGGGCATGGTTTTCCTTTTGTCTTTTTACGGGATTTTCCTCCTATAGCAACTACCAGACAAAGTCAGACTCTAAACTTATGAGGAATTTTTTTTTAAGGTATACATACATGTGTATTGTTTTGTTTTTGACACTTTTTTTAAAAGTACATTTTAGATGAATGTGTTTCATGTCTGTACACATACGTACACATGGATGAACTGTGCATAGTCAATTTACTGTGAGTTTTGTATTCAAATCTTCCAAGTTCTATGGGAAAAGCTTTGCAAGACAAATAGCTCTGATTATATTATCTTTATAAAATAATAATATGCATTAAAATAACATGAACAATTTTAGTTAAACAAAAATGTTGAAATTTGTAGTTAAGACTAATACTGTCATGAATTCATAATACTGTACTGTCCTTAAGAATTTCAGAAGATATATGATTGCACAGTCTTAAAGTGTCCTAACAGAGCATCTACCAATAATAGATTAAGATGAGGCTAAGTTAAATTCCTTCAAAAAGAGTGGTAACTCAGGTGTTCTCATATTTCGTTTCAGTTACATGTAAGGTACTTTGACTTATCGTAATAGTTATTACGTTTTATTAATACAATTGTCCATAGCGCTTTCTTGCTACAAATAAGATTTTAATAATATGTATTATTTTTTAAGTAATTCATTGCACCAACATTAAAATCATACAACAGCTTGCCTGAAGATGCTTACAAAATGGGATCCAATAATTTGGTCCAGTATCTATGACACATGATAACAGATCTTATAATGAATTACAAAGAAATAACAATGTATGGACATTTTATTATTAACATACTTTTTGCATTAAAGCTTCCTTTATTCCTTATGTATGGCATTTGGAATGCTCAGTAGACTACCTTTTCATGGAAGAGAATAGTTGCTACAGCCAGGAGTATATGGAATTATAAATGTACTATTATTATTATTCTAATATATAAACTCTCAGCATAGATGGCTTATGTGTGTTTTGCTTTTGTTGTAGGTTTTAGAATCACTTAGAGGGCCAAGTAGTAGACATTTTTAAATTATGCTTAGTATTAATTGATCTGAACTTTAGCAAATCATCTGTGGGTGTCACAAGGACTACTTGCATGAGCAAGGATTGCAGAGACTTTTATTTGACTAGTTGGAAACCAGCCTTCATTCCTATGGTAACCTTTTTGATACTTCAGTGCATTTTCCCCCTATGGTCTGATGGTTGCTTTGGTAGGATTTTCTGTTTTGGTATTTTAATCCCCATTAGACAGGGATGGAAACTCTATATAGTTATTTTGCTATTTTGAATTAAATTAATTTTTTCTTTATTCATAAGTGTTAGTCTCTTTACAAATATTTTTTATTAGAGAAAGCTATGGCTACAGTTTAGTGTGGCACTGATAGCTGTTGTCTTTTTCAGTATATCATGCACTGAGAGGTCAAAGCAAAAGGTGAATTATTATAAATTAAAATTTAAACCAGATAATTTCTCTTTCATGCATTTCCATGCTGTTGTTTTTAAACTGATGTTTCTTTGTAATTAGTATTTTGTTAGGACACAGTGTTATGCTCTTCTCAGATGTACCCAGTACACTTTTGCCTCAGTTAAGGGGCTGATTTTCTTTAGGTCTTAAATTAATGAGACTCTCAGGTTTAATTTAATTCCTGGTTGACTGGTAGTAAAGGTTTCCACCCACTCTTTTTTTTTTTTTCAAATGGGAATAATGTATTTGTGTGCAAGTTAATTGGGTGGGAGTGGACTGAAGGCAAAATGAGGAGGTAAGATTTGTTGAAGGAATGGAAATGCTTTATATTAGAAGTCTTTCAGCAACCAGGCCCACTCCTGGTAGCACCTCTCTCTTGCCTGGTTTCCTAATGAATCTTTCTTTCTCTCTCTGATTCAGTCTTTTTTTTTCCCCCTCTCCCACAAATCTTCAGCGGCAGAGCAAAATGGTCACTCAATCCAATCCAGCCTGCATTCCTTCACAGCAGTGATTTCCCAGTGGTGCCAACATCAGCAGGTGAAACTCACTTGAATTACTTTATTTTATGCAGTTTTAAAGTACTGCTGACTACAGTATCACCAGGAAAACACTATTCTGCAAGAGTGCAAGTGTGACCAGGATGCATGATAAGTCTTTTAGTTTCTCTCTTTGGGTGATTAGTAGAAGGTGGGAAGGTGCCCTACAACATGGGAGTCACAAAAGATTATCCTTTGTTCTTCAGAGAGGTGATAGGTGCAGTGGTATAGGCAAAGAAGGAGTTAAATGAGTCCCCCATAAATAAATTTACAATAATTAACTAGTTCCTTTTGTGGATAAACTTATGTTCCTGCCTTATCTTGCCATAGAATAGATTGTGATTTATAATCAACATAACAAATATTAAAACTGCATGCATTTAAACTGCACTCATTCTATAACTGGACCAAGTATTAAAAAGTCAAACTAAATGTCCTGTCATGCTCATTGTCGTTCTCTAGCTTGCTTGACTGGAGATTTGCTATGTATGTTCTTTGCCTCAGTTAACTGTTTCATTTTAACAAATAACTATATGTATTAAGAAACAAGCAAAACAGGTAAGTTTTATTTCCTCAGGGAGTTTGATCTTGTTACATTATGACAGTGGGTAGAAGAGGTTGAATTTCAGAAGAATATTTAGAGAACATTATACTTTAGATTCAATAAATGACCAAAGACATTGTAAAATTAGATTTATTCCCCTGGGAGTTAAATAGGACTCAGTGGGCACATCTACACATGCGCTTCAATGCACATTAAAGTATCACTTATTAAACCTTGCAATTTAGTTAATGCACATTAAAATAGGCTAATGTGCGTTAAGCATCACTTTAAAACCATGGACATCTATACACATGCTCTGGGGTGTAGGCCAGGCACTTTAATTAGAGTGGCCCCAAGAGCCGCTCTAATTAAAGCGCCTACAGTGTCATGTGTATGCAGCATCCCTGCACTTCAAAATGGTAGTGGGGGTGCTTAAACTAAATCTCCCCTGGTAAGCTTTAGTTCAAGCACCCCCACCACCATTTTGAAGTATGGGGATGCTGAATAGAGGTGACACAGAGGCTGCTGGAGCATGTTAATTAACAAACTTCAACAGACTCAATCACTTGAGCCTGCTCTATGTGCTAATTAGCATGTGTTGGATCAACTGTTCAGCACTTGTATAGGTGTCCACATATGCTCTTTAGTTAATGCACGTTAAGACCGGCTAATGCTCATTTTCCTAATACCACACCATGGGGGTGCTAGATTTAATGCACATTAACTAAAGCCCATTAATGCATGTGTAGACATGCCCAGTTTCAGTCTACAGTCTTGGGTGTAGATGAACTCAAGTTTATCAACACTTCCTAAATTAACATTTTCCTTGTGGCTGACTTTTTTTTTAATGTGGATAGCATTGTGTTTAGGTGAGTCCAGCTAAATTTACTCCTGAAAAATTATGGTAGAAAATTGAGAACAAAACTCCAAATTGGCAAAAGTAAAAGGTGCTGATTTATCATTGTTAGGTAATGAATGCCCTCAAAACATATGGTGGTAAATGGAAATTGAAGGAGTTAGCCCTTTCCAGAATTTTGACCTTTGTTCTATTTCTGTGTAGCAGTGGTTAAATGTAGTTTGTCTACTGGCTAACCTAACTACAAATGCTCTCCCACTGGTGACTCAAAAATCAGAAAACTCATCAGTTTCAATCTGCAAAGCTAAATACTTGCAGTTTAAATGCTTTTTTCATCCTGAGTGGGTTTCATTATGAGCTCTTTGGGGGTCTGTTCTTTGAACTGTGCACAGAACACCCATTAACATCATTAAGAGCTAGGCATGTAGAAGGAAAGGCAAAGGGAATGTGTGCTTTTAACTTCTGGGCATTATTTAATAAAGTCATTCCAAAAAATGTGAAAGGTAAAATTAGTGAAGAAGGAAATGATTGTGTGCTTTCAAGTTTTGCTTTTTCTCTACTAGCTGTGCTTTCATTATAGTTACTTGTATTTATTTCTTCATAATAGCCATTTCCCAAAAAGAAATATAGTATAAATAGTAGATTAATGTGTAGGCTAGGTATTCAAGGATTAGTGGTGTTTGTGACACGAGCAAAAGAATAAATCTCCCTCTTGCCACAGCTTGCAACTACAGTGTAAGATAAGATATTTGACAAGTCTTAGTCCTAACATGTAAAATAATATGCACTCCATGATTTTCAGAGTTTCTAAAACTGACTAATTTATTGAGATCCTATTTGATCAGTAGCATAAGGGATCTGATATGAGCAATCAGCCTTCACATTTATATAAATGTTTTATTCAAGATGTCATACAAGTATATGTCATGTATGGCTTTACCTTGATTTGACCAAAATGGTGCCCATTTCTTGAGAAGGAAGAGGAGAAACCTCCATCAGCAAAAATTGCAATTTGATTGTTTGGCAATATTTGTTCACCTTTGCAAACACTAGAGGCAGAACACTGGTGCATCTACATGTTTAACAGTAGAGTTCTTGGTTCTAAGGTTTTCTAACCTCAGACTGCAAAGACAGTCAGAGTTCAGCCCCATCTGTTTGCCCTTCTCCCTAAAATCTGAATACTTTCCCTTTCCTATTTATTCTTTCTATTCCCTGCTTTATTTTCTTGGACATCTAGTAAGCCATTCATTTGTAGTGTACGTTATACAACTCAAGATGGTATGATGTGTGCAAAAATGGTCTAAAGCCATTCAACATCAATGTAGAAAGCTGGGAGGAGCTCACAGAATCCTGTCCCAATTTTCAGGGAACATTTGGCATTGAGCGCAGCTCAGCATGAAGCGACTTTGATCCAGAGGATTGAAGCAAAGTGAGAATGAAGAAAGCAGCATGCTGTAAATTTGGACATATGGATCTGTGAAACTTGCAACAAGTTCTGTTGCTCTCAAATTGGGCTTGCAAGCCACAAACACATCCATCAGGCATTTGACTAGACCTCTTACATGTACGCCATAATCCAGATGACCAACAATTGCCAACTATGCAACTATCATTTTCAGCCTGATAACCTGGTTCACACTAGTGGTTGCAGGATTTACCCTGGTGCCAAGACCTGCATTAGAATCCTCTTTTAGGGGTGTTAGAATACAGAAGAAAAATCTATTGCTGGTCCACCCTTATATTTTAAAACAATAGAAGTGTTATTTATTAACAGGTCATGTAAAATGTTTTATTTTCAACAATGAAAAAAGGGAAAAATCTCTTTCCAGACTAGCAGATATGGAAAAAAGAATACAATGAAAATGTGTCTTTTGTTTAGTCCCTTTCTGTAGGGCTATGTGAAATTTCACCGGCAGTGTTGTTTCCACACTGTTTTGACTTGTTTTGAGCTCAAAACAGCAAAATTGAAATGAAAAGGCGAGTTTCAAAACAGCCTTGAAACAAAACAAGGCAAGTCGAAATGTTTCAGAATTTTTTAAATGTTTTGAGTTTCTAAGCTCAAGCTGGGCTTGCCTGCAGCGGAACAGAAACTGAAGTAAGGGGGGCGGGGGAGTGAGAAGGAGTGCTCTCATAATTGACTGTGAAACTGGCCAGTGACTGTCATACTTTCCTGAGGTCTCTTCCAATCCCAGTACTTTGGGGGAAGGATGGAAAAACAGCATAAAAGGCAGCATTGCTTGAGCTGCCCTGCTTTCTGCCTTGGTGTCAGGTGAGTGAGGGCGCACCTTAACACATGCACAATGTCACCCAACATGTCATGAGTTTTGCCTGTCAGCAGCTAGAGGTGCAGAGCCCCAGAACCCAGACTCCCCCGCACCTATTTTCTTGATGGCTGGCAGACTTCGTGGCTGCAGCAGGGCCTAGCAGGCCTGCAGTTTTCACTCCCCTGTGCTCCAAGACAGACACAGTCCCACAAGCAACCATGTCACAAGTTTTGCCTGTCAGCAGCCAGAGGTACAGTGCCCCAGAATCCCTGCACCTACCTCCTTGAAAGCTGGCAAACTTCATGGCCTTAGCAGGGGCTAGCAAGCCGGCAGTTTTGACCCCACCGTGGCTTAACACATACACATGACATGAGTTTTTTGCTTTCAAGACTTTGAGGTGCAGTTTCCCTGAAGCCCCTGCACCTGTCTCCTTGACAGGTTCATGCCCTCAGAAGAGGCTACCCGTCTTGCAAGTTTCATCCAAATCAGGCCAGAAATGACAAAGTTATAGGCTGTTTCAAGCTTCCTCATTGTAGCCTGATGGCGAAACGTCGAAACAGCGAAACTGTTTTGACAAAACAAAATGGATCCGTGGTTTTGAATCAGAATGAAATTTGAAACTAAACACTGTTCCATTGAAATGTCGAAATACAAATCGAAATGGAACGGTGCCATTTTGCACAGCCCTACCTTTCTGTGGTTTGTATGATATTACATAAATAAATTAAGTATGATGCATTATAAAAATGTTTTCTGATTTTATGAATGTTTTACTTATGTTTCATAATATATTATGATCTTCCAATTTCTAAGTTCAGCAGAGGGTATGGCGCAGCTCTGCAGGGGAAAGGGGGCATGGCCTAGCCCCAGTCCAGCAGGCCTATGGGGTGTAGGGGGCATGGCCCAGTCCTGGAAGGAAAATGGGGTGTGGCCCAGCCCCGCAGGTGGGGGGGAAAAGGGGCTTGAGCCAGCCCCAACCTTGCTCCATGGGGAAAGGGGGCATCCAGCTGGGGGGGGGAAAGGGTGTGGCCCAGCTTCACTTAGCAGCAGAGGTGGGGGGAGGAAGCATGGGGTTTTGGGAATATGGCTGTGGGGGAGGGTGTCCCTATTTATATCCACTGCTCCCCGCTTAAAAATTTCCCTATCTATGGGGAGCACCACGGGCTCGATACCTGTGGCTCTGTGGGCTGCATTTGACCTGAGGGCCGGAGGTTGAACACCCCTGCTTTAAAAGTATATTGTGATTCGGCCACGAGTCTAATTGTTTTCATGAGGTGTAGCATAATAGAGATAAAATTAATGAACGATGGAGATGAGATAAAAGTGAGTTGTCTTGTTTATTCTCTCATCATTAAAAGAAAAGTGGCCATTCAATTAAATTGAAAGGAAATCAATTTAAAATTCATAAAAGGAAAGACTGTGATACATAACAAATAATTAACTTGTGCAACTCACTGACACGTGATACCATAGATATTAAAAGGATAAGCTTTTATGTAGGGAATGAGAATATCTACAATTAAATTAAGTAGAAATTAAACACCAAAAATGAATACGTAGGCACAGATAACTGTCAAAGTCTATGAAGAAACTTCCCTGAAGCTATTTCATAACTTTTTGCTGCCTTTTTTTTACCTTAGTCCTCAATATTATTATTATATTGGTCTGAAATATTATATTATTATACCTTTGCTGTATTTATAGGTTTATTCAGATGCAGGGTTTCTGTCCTTGGAAGCTGTCAATTTAATAGGACAACCCTAGGTGAAGGAGTAAAGAAAGGCGGAAGCACAAAAACAAAACAAAAAACAGTTACTGTGAAATTAGCCTGTGTTCTGTTAGCCCCATTCCCCAAAAGTACATTTGTTTCAAAATTTGCACTACTGTAGCATTTGTTTGTAGTGTGGAAAGTTTTGGGGCAGTGTAAAAGCCTTTGGAGAAAATATGGTCCTAAAGAAGATAATAATTGATGTACATTTACCAGCCACAATGCTGTGCTGTTCAAAGATACCTTTAGCTATCTTGGAATGGGCTAGCTTATGTATTGTGGTATACCTGATACAGGGTAGGGGCATGACGAGATACCTGAGCTAGCTCCACCTACAGTGTCTCTGAAACTAGGAGGATTATTGTTGTGTTAATGTGATCCTACTTGCAGATTAATAAGGCCTGATTCTCAGCAGAGCTAAGTAGCCCAGGCACAATGTCAAGCTAGCACTGTTGTACTGCTTCTGCTTGAAGAGCTAGTTGGGGTATCTCTGCATGGTGCTATCTTGCACCATGTAGATGGGCATAGAGGTTACTGCAAAGCTACATTTTTAAAGTGTCCATGACTCTTCTACCTTTTTACTACTGATTTTGGTGATAAAAGCGCAGGTGCGCTTCAACTTTTGTTCATTATGATTTATTATTTCAGTTGTAACCTTTTTCAGTTGTAACTTTTGGAAATTACATTAGAAAAAGTAATGGATGCTTTATATGAAGTTAAATGCACGACTCATTCGTATATTAAAAAACATCTCTTGGAACACCTCAGTTCAGGGTCAGTATTATGGTATAAAAGCAAGCATTCCACACAAGCTTATCACCAAGGAGGAAAAGTTGGTTAAAACTATGCTCCTATATCGTATCTGGTTTGAGAAGGATAATAACCTATGTAATCAACTTTAAAAATGCCGGATTATCTGTGATTTTTTTTTTACTCTGGTTTACTAAACTGTTTCCTTTAATTAATAATCCATACAACTATTAAAAAAAACCCAGCTTCCTGGCTATGATTGCTCCAGGTCCACGTTGACCAATAGCTTCAGCCATTTTCACTGTTGAAAACATTACATCAGGCTTATTCCCAACTACATAGCGGATATGCAATGGGACAGAAGTTATTGGAGCTTCCAAGGTAACCATTGTATATGTCTCTATCCAAAAAAGTGATTTTGAGACTAAAACTACTCCCTAGTTCTCCAGGGACTGTAACAGAAAAACAAGTCACAAGAACATGCATACATTCTGTTATAGCTCTTGTATTCCAGTCCTATAATATTTATATCAACAGTTTCATAGTAAATGCACCATTTATTGCAAAGACAATATACAAAATGATCTTTTAGGTTCAAAAAGAGGAAAATAAATTAATACAAGTTCACATTTGCTTAGGAATTAGCTGTTAAACTATAATACTGAATGCCAGCCCTCTTGATTAAATTTTTTATCCTTTTCTTTAAATCACAGGTGTTGGCTATTTTTTTGACTGTACTTGTTTAGGAAATCTCATTCCGTGTCTGTGATTGCCAAAATATTTTTAGTGATGTTAATTTTTATGGATGATATTTTCCATTGCATCTGAGCCAGGGTGTTTTCTTGTGTTTCTGTTATTTCAGTGACCTTACCATCACTTACAGTATTAGCAAACTGATATTCTGCAATATTTGGGTATTTTTCTTTGGAACCTAATGAATGGGAAGCCTAGCTTGATGTGGTAGTCTTAGTATTTCAAGTTGCGTTTGTATTTCAGAGTACTTAGGGGTGTATTCTGGTACTTTGTTATCTCTAACTCGGGTGGGCAAAATGCAGCCCACAGGCCAGATGCAGCCTACGAGGCCATTCTGTCTGGACCAGAGAATAGCCCCTAAGAAATGAATATTTAGCTGCCCCTGGCTGCCTGTCATGCAGCTCTCAATGGGATGCCAAAACTCAGTAAGCGGCCCTCCACCCGAAATAATTGCCTGCCCCTGCCTAACTGCTTGGAAGTACTGACCTTTAAAATAGTGGAAATATGTAAACTTTCAGTCATTTATAGGATTTGCTATTTGATACCTAAGCTAATAGGCCTGTGAGCTAAGAACTAGCTGGCTCTGTACAAATGCAAAAGTTCTACCTTTTTGTCATTGCTAGGTTTGCTAACTAAATCAGTCAACTGGTTTAATCACGAGTTGTGCCAAGCATCAGAGTAATAACACCTGTTAGTTTTACATTTAATCCTAAAGATATACATAGTCTTCATTCTCTCTGAAGAGTAAAAGCCTAAATCCTGCCATGCTCAAATGTGGGTTTAATTGGTTTGGGATAAGATTTGGATGAGCAATCTACACTGTCCTAACCGTGTTCTTAATATAGCAAATGGTAACATTTCCAGCCTTACTTGATGATTTTAGTTTTTATTGGACAGACTGCCATATTTTTCCCACAGGTATAAATGATTCATTACCTATGCAAATGCATTATGAGTGTATCTTGACTAGTTAGTAGTAGGAATATTGGTCAAAAGATGTGTGCTTTTAAGTGCTACACGTTGCATTCTACCTGGAGAAGGAGGTTACAACAAGTTTTGTAACTGTTATAACCAACTGAATTAAACTGCTTTAACTACTAAATCTTACATTCCCATAGTTTTCTTCGAATTTCTTTATCAGTCCTTTCTATAGTATCATCTTTATTGCCATTATCACATCGCTTATAACATACGGCACATTGCCAAGGAAAGCAGGCCAGTGTCCATCGTCATGTAAAATGTAGAGGGGAAAACATAACCAGAACAGATCATAATTGAAAAGCAGTTCCAAACCACAGTTTCAAGGCAAGGAGTTTTCGTTTTAGAAATGCTGTTTCCATTTTGAATTTTTCTCCCGGAAAATGTGATATCTGACAGGCATAGTATTAACTTTGGTTGATGAATTTAAAAATCTATTTCTTTAAAATTAAAGGTTGACTTTGTATTTGAATATCTAAAAAGTGCTCATTTCAGTGGATTTTGTTTGCCATGGTCAAGTCACTAAGAAAAGCCTGACAGTTTGATTATAAGAGCACTTTAAGAGGAAAAGGTGTAACCATCTGTGCATCCCTGTTGGGTAAAAGAAAAAAAAAACAGCTTCTATGAGCAGAATGACTGAATTTGAGGTTTAGCAGCATATTTTTAGACCTGATCATCTTACACATTTCCTTATTATATACACAACAGTACCTACTTTTTGAAGCAATTTTACAGCATTTTTAATAAGAAATATTAAAGTGTGACATGAAGAAGAGAATAGAACAAACTTTAAAAATGTTCATTGTAATACAATCTTAACCCAAATTGTCACTGTAAGCAGAGGGATGTGTGGGTGTCTGCAGTTGTTTATGCAGGGTGTTATTCAGGAATAATTCTAGATGCATATCTTTTTTTCTGGACTAGAAGTACCTTGTTCCTATTTAGTTTAAATCATTTCCAGAGTAAATTAATTAAACAAGAATCAGATACTCTTATTCCAGAGTGCCCCCATATGCAGAAGTTCCTAAATAGTTACTGTGCTTTTAAATTCACACTATACTTTAAACTGAATGAATTTTCAAGCAAACACATGCCTTTGATAGATATGGGATTTAATAGCTGCTTAGCAAGTGAACCTTGTATCGATTATACAGTAGCAAACCTGGATGAACTGCTGTCATGCAGTGTCTGCATTTGCTTTTTTACTTAGTAAATTCAGTGCGAACAGAATCATAGGTTAATTACTATACTGTTTGAAGAATGTTTTTCCCCTTCTGTGGAAATTAAAGATTTCCTTGAAAATCAAGCCCTCAAGTATTTTTATTTGGAAATGCCACTGTGGCGTTTATATTTTTTTTTCTCTCCTCTCTGGCTGGACTACATTTCCCATGATGTGTGGGAAGAGAGTGCATCCTGGCAATCACATAGTCAAGTCTGACAGGGGAGCTCAGCTCCAAGAGAAGACTGGAACCATGAGACATCAAAGCTACATCTTCCACAAACATTTCAAAGTCAAAATATTTCATTTTTCAACACAAATATTTTGATTTTCAGCTGAAAATCCCCCAAAAATCAGGTTTTAAGATTAACAGATTTTCAGCAAACTAATACCGTCTTTTACAGAAAGATACTTTTCGTGGGTTTTTAGTCAAAACTCAGTTTTTTTCATCAAATTAAGAATTTTGACAGGAAATATTCACCAATTGTTTTCATTACTTAAGCAAAATAAGTACCTATGTGGAATGCTTGAAAATGTTAAGTTAGTGCACATTTTTGCAAGTATAGTTTTCCTAGATTTTGTTGACATAACTATCCGTATAAATTGATGAGTGATACAGTGCCTCTTAGGAATTTCTTAGCTAAAATAAAGATTATGGGGATTAATACTTTAATTGTAAAGTAGAAAAGGCCAGCTAAAAGGAGTCTTGTGATGTATTGAAAGGGGAGTTATAAAATTAAAGAGATAACTGGTAATGTCCCTCAGAGATTGGTCTTGGAATTTATCCTATATAATATTTTTGTTAGCAGTGTTGGTGTAAGAGCCAGGTGTGTGTTTTATAGAATTTGTGGATGACATGAAGTTGCAGGTAGTGCTAATATGGAAGAGGATTGGATTATCATATAGGAAGAATTGAATTACCTTGTGAAGTGAAGTCTTAGAAATAATATGAAACTCAAAATTGTGCACTTGGCATCTGATACCAAGAAGTATGGCTATAACATAGGAGGGCCATGCTTTGGAGAAAGAGGGGAACTTGACAGATGGGTAGCTTGTAGGGTGACTGTGAGCCATCAGCATGCTACTTTGTTGAAAATAATAAATGCATAGGGCATAGTAAGTAGATTATTTTAGTAGAAAAATTAGTAGCAGAAAATGAGAATAGTGCATTGTGTATGGTTCTAATTTTCAAAAAGGATTACTTAAAACTAGAACAGGGAAAGAGACCTGTAGAGAGAGTTACTAGTATAATTGGGGAAATGGAGAATATTTGAATAGGTGATTAAATGACTTTGGCTCATTTAGCTTAGCAAAATAAAGACTGAGAAGGGTAATGATCTTACTAAATAAATTGGGGGGAGGAGCCCTCAGGAATGAACAGAGCAGTTAAGTGAAAGGGTAATATTGGTACAAAACTAAATGGCTACAAACTGACAAAATGGTCACAAACAAACTTTAACTGGAAAATAGAAGATTGTATCCAAATAATGAAAGAATTAAGTTTTGGAATGGTCTTCTGAACCAAGTAGTGATGGGAAGGAACCTGAATTACTTCAAGGTTTCTTACCATATTATCCTGCAAAGGACAGTATACTAGGTTAGGGGTGTTGATGATATGATTCAAGAATCAAATCATATGATATATAATTTAGAGCAGGGGCAGGAAAAATACAGCCTACAGGCCAGTTCCGGCCCACCAGGCAATTTCATTTGGCCTGTGGGGCCCATCTGTAAGCTCTTGGTAAGCCCTGGCCCTGGGCTGTCCCTCTGCAAACTGGTGCCTCTATGCAGGAGGTGCAGCTCTGGTTGCTAACCAACCACCCCCCATCCCAGCTTGGCCTGACCTGTCCCCAGCCCCAAGCTTGGGGGCAGTAGAGACTAGAAGCCTCTGCCTGGCAGAGGTTTTTGCCTGGCCACCTCGTGGCTGTTCCCAGCCTCCCTGCCTGTGAGCCTGGAAATGCAGGGAGGGCCCCACTAAGCCAGGACCAGGGACTTCCACTGGGGGAAAGGCTGCAGGAGTGCAGAGAGCTAGGCGCTATGGGGCCAGGCTGGGTTGGTCTGCATGCTGCAGGCACGCAGGAGCTGTGCACTGTGGGGCTGGGTTGAGCTGGTGGGACTTGGGCAGAAGCTGCATGTTACAGGTCTGTGTGGGGCTGACTCTACACACTGTCACCACCACCTGTGGCCGGGAACTGGGGTGGAAGCGCAGGAGCTGTGTGCTATGGGTGGAGCTGGCCCCATACCCTGCCACAATGTGGGAGGGTGGGAGCACTTTATGGGCCAGGTGCCACCATCTTTGGCCAGAGCATAGGGAGCTGTGCACTGTGGAGCCAGGTGGGATGGTGGCCAGAGCATAGGGAGCTGTGCACTATGGGGCCAGGTGGGGTTGGCCCCACTTGCAGCCACCACATGCAGATCCAGGGACTGACATACTCCAGGAACTCTGAGGACCCCCCCTCCATACATACACGCCCCCCACCCCCGCCATACCCTCAACACACATTCACACCTTCCCACAGCCTCCACACACACTCCCATCCCCACCGTAACCTGACAGCCCCCCCACACACGCTCCCACCCTTGTCATACCCCTGTCATACCCACAAACACACCCATTCCCCCACCCTTCCCAACACACTGCACCATAACCACACACCACACCCCCCCACAACCCACCACACACACCCACCACATACACCCACTTACCACTACACACAATATACAAGAGTAAGACTGAATTTTGAGCTATTATGCAATCACATCTAGGTGCCCTATGGAAACATGCTTAAATTAGAACAAAAACATTTTTTAAAATAAAATAAGTTATAGTAGGTGTTTGATTTTTTTATATAGTATATGATTTTTTTTTTCTGGTTTCAAGAGAGCAATCCCTCCCCCCCCATAAATACTTCTGGGGCAAGGGAAGAGACTTCAGGTGGCAAAGGTCAGAGGTTAGGGGCAGGACTTACAGCGCCAAGATGGCTACCAGGGAGCAGGGCACCTGTCAAGGGGAGCGACTACCCGTGTGGCCCTCAACAGTTCACCAAAACTTATTAATTGACCCTCCAGCCAAAATAATTGCCTACACCTGATTTAGAGTCTTTGCTATCCCCGTGAGGAGAGGTTAATGGGAAACTTGTTTAACCATATGGTTGGAGGTTGGTAGTCTCATGTTTTGTGGCTTTTCCTACTCATGTTAAAGGACAAGACAGAAGTTCCCCCAGTTTCCCAGTTGGTTTCTGAGTTTTATTCCCTCTCTCAAAAGTATCCTGGACTTTAGGCACAGCTAGAGGTTGAGCTGGGTACACAGGTGTTTCTAACAAAAGGGAGAAACCTCTCAGGTTCCTATCTGGTGGATTTTGCTCACATGCTTAACATCAAACTAATAAACACATTCAGGGCCAGAAAGGAGTTTTCCCCCAGGTCAGACTGGCAGGAAGTGTTGGGCCTTTCTTCTTTTCACTATTTGCTTCCTCAGATCATCTAAAGTCCTTGCTAGTGCCGTAGCTAAGGCATTGGTAGTGCCCTTGCCTCTCCTGCTGTCTTTCTATGGCAAACTGTAGATTTTTTTTTTTTATTTGGTGTTTTGTGGCTGTGTATATGAGGCCAGAATGCTTTGCCTGTGAAAGCAGAGGACTAGACCTGCCATCCCAGGGAGTCTCTTTCAGTCTTAAGCTCCTAATAAACAATATTACTTATCTGTGCTAATTTCCCAGGGCTTTTCTCTGCCTCCATGATAGACAAACTAGCGCCATTGTCCAACAGTTATTAACCATTATTACATTATTATGTAATGAAAGTATAAATAGCACAATGAGTAGGTCTGGTAAACCTAACAGTTTAATAAAGATCAGACAGAGAAGCAATATTATTGCTAGCGTTGTCAGTAATATCTGAAAGCAGTCATTTAAAAAGCTGAGTAATTTAGATTTCTGTTTCCCAGTGTTTTACTCTAACATCTAGTCTGTGACAGTTACATTCATGATGTGACCTTGGTTAAAACACTCGACTTCCTTATGGCTTGCTCACAGAAGCCGTGCAACTGTAGAAAAGCAAGTGCTGAATATTTGACATACGTTGAACAAATGTGTTATATAATAATTAATTGTAAATACCTGAGTACTCTTGTTTCTTAATAAAGAACAAAGATACATGTTTTGACTGTGAGAATTTGTTAGAACGTAATTTTTAGCTGTTGATGTCAAATTAATCTGCTTCCATGGACTACTACAAGTAGATGTGTAGTTTTGAAATAGTCTGTTATAGCTATTTGGAACTTGGTGTAAGACTCTTTAGGGATATTGTTATTACTCTTTTAATTGGCTGACAATATTAAAAATAGTGAGTATGAGAAGATGTGCAACTGATTGTGCCTGCCAGAAGAGCTGCTAGATCTAGGGCCAAGTTGTACTCACCCATTCACAGATATGGAGAAGGATCCACAAGCCTACCTTTTCTCTGAGCCACCACATGTTGCACTTGCACATGGCAGTGCTGATGCTTGTACCTTACCACTTAAGGAAGGTGTGGAGCGAGCACCACTCTGCTGGGTATGCAAGAAGTACGATAACTTCCAGCACTCCTGGTGGGAAATGCTTTCATACTACTGCCTACTGAAAACTGTTGTCTAAATTCACAGTTCAAGAATGTGGTAGATAACTGTTTAGGGCTGAAGCTGGCCTTCACAATAAATGTCACCTTATAAAATGTGGGAATTATTTTCCTAACCCTCCAAAATGATTTCCCTATTGTGACATGCAAAATACATCTTGCCAGAGTTTTGGAAATAGATCATCTGGAGATAAATATATATTTTCTTTTAAGCTGCTTTTTAAAAAAATGATATAAACTAATAAAATATAAGCTTAAAGTATAATGAGGGTAATTGAGCAGCATTGTAAAAAAATGTTCCTTTCTCCTGTTACCTAAAGCCTTATCAGATATCAGGATCACTAAAATATCTATTGACTTGGGAAACTTAAATTGAAGCAATTTATAACCACCTAGTCTTTACACAGTGGACATCATAGAGTGTTTTTTTTATCTGTTTGTCACCTGTTCATCTAATATCAATAATTAATCTTGTGGTAGTTTCTCACTTCAGTATTGATAGGGTATAGGTAATTTAAAATAAGCAATATAACATTAATATTGCATGTGTATTTAAGACAACTCTTGTATCCAACCAGGAGGTACCAGAAAGAACTGTGGGTTTCTAATTTTTCAGTGTAAAAAGCAGCACACCTTCCTATGACTTATTTATTGAATTTTGTGTCATGGACAACGTGAATTTAAATATTCATAATTTTTTTTCGTTTTTCCTCAGTTCTTCATTGAGGAGTGTATCAACTGGATCTTCAAGACCCTCCAAAGTTTGTTTGGTGTGTGGGGATGAGGCTTCTGGATGTCATTATGGTGTGGTCACCTGTGGCAGCTGCAAAGTTTTCTTCAAAAGAGCTGTGGAAGGTAAATGTTGATGTGGTTATTTATTTTAGATTCTTTCTGATATTTTTGTATTTTGTGATTAATTCCACAATGTTGTTCTGAAAAAAATGTTGAATTAGCTCAGCACTTATAAATGGCACCGCTTTATCTGGAAAACATTTCTGAAACCATTGCTAGTATACAGTTTCTAGAAAATTGGTTAGTCTGAGTTTTTTACTCCTCTCTTTTTTTCTTTAAACATGCAGAAAAAATGTGTGTAAGCAAACTAACATACACAGACTTTTTATAAGGAAATATTTTAGGCATTCTGCTGTACTTCAGGATTTGCTTATTGCCAAAAATGTGTGGCTTTTTTAAATGTAAGTTTTAAGTAACGCAGCTATGTGCCCATAGATCTGTGTTGTGCTAGGCCTCATTAATGTGTTCTTCTTTCCTCTGAAAAAAAAAGGTGACTTTAAGGCCAGGGTAGATTGGTGAGTAAGCCAGGAATGGACAGTTTCAGATTACTTAGAGGTAAATGATGAGCTATTCTTTCATTAAGATTAAATAAGGCATATCAGTTAACAAATGGCTGTGGGGCCTCTCCTTTTATCCTATCTCCTGTTAAGAGTTTCTCAATCAAGAGAACTCATTTGAATTACCTTGCCTGCTACAGAAAAACATTATTAAATCTTAGTAATTGTTTTAGCACCACAGAAAAAAGAAAATGCTGTTTGTAGCCTCTTTGCAAATGTAAAACATTTCCAGGGTGGTAGATATAAGTTTTTAAAATAGGATTAGACCTTGAATGAAGAAAAATTCTTTAGAACAAGTACAGCTTTTTTGACTACTTAGAAAATGAAAAGTTGTTCATAAGTAGAGTGATTCTTCCTTAATTCAGATTTCCTAGACAAAACTGGGAGTGTCTGCACATGTGCTTTAATGGGCAGTAGCCTATTTTATTGCACTTTAAAGCATCACATAAAAACACATCCTATTACACTGATTCGTAGTAAAGTAGGCTACTGCACATTAAGAATCACTTAAACTGTACGCATTTGTAACTGCCTATAAAGGTAGCCTAATGTGCATTGGTTTAGTACCTCACACTGGAGGTACTAAATTTAATGAACGTTAAGAAAAGCACTTTAGTGCACATGTAGACATGATCCCTATGTGGGAGAAAATACATACTCAATGGGATGCCTAACTGGTTCTGGGAAAAGTGCGTGGTGAGACCAGGAAGTGGTCTTCCATTGTTACATGATTTAATTTCCTTGTGAGTATTTAATCAACTGTTGATAACAGAGGTACATATCCATTTGCCATTAAGTAGAATACAGGTCTGAAAAGAAGATTCCTCAGTGAAGCAAGTTTTAAGGCATATATATCTTCTGTAGTCATCAGGCAAACTAGATTAAAATTCTTGAGCAATGGAGACCTGGAATCAATTCATTATTTCACAAAGAATTATGGGCTAACCTTGAGATTAGTAGCAGGCTACAGGCCCCTTGTCTGCTGCCCTCTTGGCTCAGATTTTACCTGTGAAGATTAAGTAAATACTCTGTATTTAAAATTTAGAGTTGTCATAATGTTCCATGTATAGAATATAATTATTGGAGGGTCATTATTTAAATTTGTCATTGCTACCCCCCCACCCCCTGTTGCTGCAGTACAGCAAACAGTGGTGGAGGGAGCCAGCAGCAGGAGGAGTTGGGAGACAGACAATTGGTGGCAGGTAGTTGGGGAGGCAGTAGAGGGCAAACAGTGGGGTAGTCAGGCAGCTTGGCACTGTCCCTTGCCCTTCCCCACCTTGTCCTCTAGTGCCTGTCCTCCCTCCTAACACTTTCTCCTCCTGCTTCCTGATCTTTCTAGCATCTGTCCCCTGCCTCATGCCTGACTCCCTTGGCACTTGCCCCTCCACACCTGGATCCCTCATGGTTGCTCCCTTGTGACTTTTGCCCCAAGTGTCTCTGCCCCTTAGCCCCTTCACTATCTCTGCCCCTGCCCCCCATCTAGCCCCTGCTGTCTGCTTTCTCCCCCCAGGAGAAAGCAGCCCAGTCTGAGCCATGCCAGAGCTAGAACAAAGCTAATCAGCAGTGGGGCAGAGGCTGCATGGGAGGGAGAGGCTGGAGACAGACAGGAAGGGCAAAGGTGGCTTGAGAACAGGCAGCTGCTGTTGCTTCAACCATGACTACTGGTCAGGACTATAGCCAGAGACTGTATACACCGCCCCCCCCCCCCACACACACACACTTTAGCCTTGAATCAAAGATGAGGGGCTCTTTTTCCCATGATAAAGGGGGGTAGCGGGGACTCATCTTGCACTAAGTAAATACAGTAAAACATTTAAAAATTTAAATTAAAATATATAGTATTTTTAAATCAAATGATAACTTTCTCATTGGGTTTTTTATTACAGTTCAGCTTGCAATTTGTAATCAGTTAACAAAAGGAAATTGCCAGACAAAAACACTGAAATGGGACTAACATTGAATATATATTGGTAATTCCATGTACAACTCACTTACAGGGTATAAAGTGTGGAAACATACAGGTAAGCAGAAGTCCATGAACATTCTAGGGTTGTCGTACTGTTTCACAAGAATTTCAGATATTTGTCTTCTGGTGAAAATTTTTAACTGAACAAAATTACTGAAAGCATTATTAGATGCTTGCTTTATTTAAATTGGCTTGTGAGCACCTACAGCAAACCTGTATGTTCACCTCAGCAAGCAGTTTAATAGCAGTGTTACCAATATGCTATCTCTGGTATAAGTTTGACCTGGCTTCCCTAGTTTTCATATCATTGGGCTCTTATACATGTGCAGGGAGCCTGATCTGACATGCTGTAATTGCAGTTATCATTATATAATTATAATTATTCGATTAATCAAGTCTGCTGGAGCATGGAAATTACTAAATTATTAAAGCTAACTCAAAGTGCCCCTCCGCTGTTTTTCAGCATGGAGATGCTGATACACATGATGCTCCAGGTGCTTTCAATCAGCATGGCTCTTGGAGCTGCACTAATTAAAGCACACCCCCCATATTTACATTTCCAGGAGCATGTGTATGTGCTCATTGGTTCTGCATTAAGAAGAAAAGTTCCCATTGATTGCAACTTCTACGTATTTTGGACAGCTGAGACGATTTAGATGGCTCCAAAACTGGGGTTAGAGAATAAAACTATTGTTCTTTGTTTTTTTTTACTGCCAAATTGCGCTTTAACATGTAACATTTAAATAGGCTGAACCAAAAGAACAAGGTTCGAGTCTACCCAGAGTAATTACGAACTTGCCAGTGAAATCCAACTAGGGTAATCTTTTTGTGCAATATCAAAATGATGCAGTGGTCTTCTAGAGAATCATTTTAGCCTGAAGGATTGAGACTCATTACCAGCTTGGCAATTTACCGGAGGATAGATGCAGTTCTTCTAGCAGGAAACAGACTTGTGCATCCATTTAGCACTGAGCCACTTGCATAATATCCTAAGGGTATTCTTTTTGCAAAATTATTTGATATCCTCCCTGTCCGCAAACCCTCAAAAGAAGGCAGGTGGAAGAGTATTCGCAATATGTTTTTTTTAGGCTTATTCATCTCATGCCTTCCTATGAACTATTGTTCATAAAATGAAACATCTCAAAGTTATATATTTCTAAACCGATGTGAAAGACACGTTACAGTGTGTAATTTTTTTAATTAAAATGAGAAATTCTAAGCTGGAGCAAAAGTAAAAAAAAAATAAGCAGAATTAAAGGTTAGAACATTTAGTTCTTAAAATGTGCTTAGTTAACAAAATTAAAAAGGCATTTTTAAGTAAGTTTAGGAAAAATTAATTTTACAAAAGGGACAGAAGTATTCTGGTGCTTAAGAAAGCAGAATTCTTCTTTGTGTTGAATAAACTGAATTTGAGAGAGAGTATACAGTATAAAGATTTCTTTTTACTACCATTGTGCTGCTATTGTATATGTACTTGTGTGAATTATTTTTGTCTATATCATTAGAATGAATTACAGGTGTAATTATTTTCTGTGTTTCTCTCTATTCCCGTATTCATTCTGCAGTATTGGAATAAATATTTTTCCATCATAGGTTGCATTTTTCATTTTATCCACTTTCACAAGGTCAGTGACCTCTGAATTCAACATTCTTCAGGACAAATGTCCATACATTATCACAGACGTGTATAGGATTGGAGAGTCCCTGAATTCTGTTGATTCTGTTCCTGACCTATTGTGCCAATGTGAATTTACAGCCTTGTCAGACTGAAATAGGAGTTGAAGGGCAAGCCTGACAGGTGATCTACTGAAGTGTGAGAGCCAGTGTGTGTTCACGTAAAGACTGCTTCTCAGTATGCAGTTTACATTAACTTGGTATGCTATAGTTTGTGGTTGTAAAATAAAATTATACTAATCACCTCTGTTTTTGATATTGTCACCCAGTGAATATTTTAATGGATATAAGAGGGATCCTTCTTTCATCCCTGCCTGGCAGGCAGTACTGCTGTGTGGAGCCATGGTTTCTATTATTTCCTGCTAACTGGCTTCAGCAGCCTTAGGAAGTTGATGGGAGAGGGGATGCAGAAACAGCTGCAGCTTCACCACAAAAAGAAAAAAAAGTCAGCAAGAAGTTTGGCACAAGTGGAGGAAAGATTAATTAAAGGCAAGGTATTTTACAGTAGATCATTTACAACTTGTTCTGTTGTGGCTGTGGGAGTATGTGAACTGCATAGCAAACTATGCAATGAAACTGAAAGCCCTAAAATAAATGTTGGGTATACAGTACGGATGGAGCAGACTTATTCTGCTGCTGTGTTGTAGGGAAAAAAACACCTCTGCCTGATGCAACCTTTTGGTTTTAAAACTAGCAAGGAGTGAGCGACAGTTTTAGCAGCTTCAGTGCCATAGGGATCCACAAATTGAAGCTGTTAATGACTAGAAAAGCAGAAAAGAAACACTGATGTATTTTTTTAAAAACCTGCTAATGTTCTAATGAAATTAGAAAAAAGTACTTTCATTTTAAATTCTGTTTGAAAGGCCTTTCAGTGACCCCACTTGACCACAAGTGGTATACTAACTGATATGCCCTGACCAGCTTCATTGTCTAGTACTATACTAAAATATACCTCCAGTTCTTAACCACTCTAAAATCTTTCAACCTTGTGATTCCTCACTCTTTACTTCTGGTTCATAGTTGTTCAGGACAGCCTTGGGAGTATAGTGAGACCACTCCTTTAATCTGTTGCTGAACTACTGGTGAGTGAACCAAGCCAGTGATTCTCCATAATGACTGAGCATTGCCCCAGCCTAAAGAGCAACAGACAGGCACCAGGGTAGGAATTTGAAGATAGGCCTACTGTACAGCTCTGAAGATACTATGGCTATGCTACAGGGTTAGCCTTATGTGTGTTTGTGCAGTGTGAGTTTTAGTGAATACTAGTTCCTGAAGTTTTTCAGCTACAAAGTAAAGTTCAGTACATGAAAATTTTTTAGTTAACAATGAATGCATACACCAGAGTAGTTGATCTCGAGTACTTCCATGGCTCCTATGGATACCAAGGTATCTGAATGCTTGCATTAGTGAAGGTAGTTTCTTAAATACTGAGAAGCTGTAGGGGAGTACTACTGTTAGCGGGTGTGTCTACACAAGCTGCTTTACTATGCAGTAGGCTAATCTCCTGCACAGTAAAGTATCACCGTCTACACATGCAGGCATTTACTCTGCAGTAAATTTAGTCTACTGCACAGTTAGTTACTACCTGTAAATTCAGGTAGTAAACTAGCTGTGCAGTAGATACTGTGCAGTAGCACATGTTTAGATGCTGGCCAGTAGGATTAGGGAGCCACAAGGGATGGGAAAACTCCCCCAGTCCTGGCACTGCTCAGCTTCCAGCTCCTTCCGAGGAGCTGGGAGCTGAAGCAGCTCTGGGACGGGGTAGCTTTCTGCCCCTCCACATCCCTCCCCTTATCCTAGCACTGCTCAGCTCCTGGTTCCCCACAAAAGCTGGGAGCTGAGCAGCACCAAAACTTGGGAGCTCCCTGCTTCCCTTTACAGTCCACGGATAGCCAAGAACCATCCCACTTCTGGGGCAGCTCCCAACCAGCTGCAGACTGTGGGGAAATCTCCACACAACCCAGAGTTTGCTGGGAGCTACCCCAGAAGTGGGACAGCTCCTGGCTGGCCCTGGGTCGCCCAGGGAACCAGAGCTCTGCAGCAGCAGCCGTCTCCCAGCCTTGTGCATATCAGGAGCCCTCCCAGTGTATACAGGGCAAGGAGACAGCTGCCGCTCCAGCTGGCAGGGCTCTCCTGGCCCCATGCACGTGGTGACTAGCCCTGTGCTCTCTGCCAGCCCCCGGGATAGCCCTCAGGGGGAGTCTGGAGAAGATTTTCTCCCAACAGGGAGCATGTGGATATAACATCAGCTGGGTGTTTTAATTCACCACAGTATAATTATAAGCCCTGAAAAAGGGTGTATTTGATTCAAGTTTGTTGTTTCCAGTTAGAATAGTGAGATGCTAGTGCCACTGAAAAGTGTGGGGAAAATCCCATCTGGAGTACTGTGAACAGTGCTAGTCACCCATGTTTGAGAGAGTTGAATTCAAATTCTGATAGATGTAGAGAAGGGCTACTAGGGCAGTAATGGAATGAGAGCGCCCCTGTGTTAGAAGAAGAGACTAAAAGGCTCCCAATCTTAAGCTTATCAAATTAAAGGCCTAATAACAATATGATTGTTTTCTGTAAACATATTGGTGGGGAGCACCAGGGAGGGAGAAGAGCTGTTTTAAGATAACAGACAGTACTGGCACCAAGAACAAATGGGTATAAATGAATGGCATTAGGCTAGACATCAAAAGACAGTTTATAGGCATCGGAGCAGTAAGATACTAGAACAGCCTCCTAACTGGAGCACTGGAGACAATAATACCTAACTAGTATAAGAAGGAGTTTCATAAGTATCTGAAAAAGTCCTGGTGAGCTTTGGGAACCTTCTAGAAAACCAATACCTGCTGTGGCTGCATAAGCTCTTTTACCCTTCCCCAAGATTGTTAAACATCACCTTAGAATTACAGCAGTGTATGCTATCAGTCATCTTATTTGCTTCCTGTCCACAGCTAGCTGATCATAGAGTTTTTTCTAAATTTGGAGGGTTTTCATTGGTGATGAAAAGTCTACTGTACAGATGAAGTTACATGTTGCACACACACCATACTAAAGGTACTTAAAACACAAGTGTTTGCACATTAAAGCACAGAGTTTTATCACTTCAGGCAAGGATGACTATGGATGAACAAGGTTTGCTGGGGAGGAATCAGTGTGGCTTTGTCAAAGGGCAGGCATGCCTCACCAACCTGCTAGAGTTCTTTGAGGGTGTCAGTAAGCAGGTGGATCAAGGTGATCCAGTTGACATAGTATATTTGGATTTCCAAACAGCATTTGACAGAGTGTCCCATGAGATGCTCTTAACTAAGTTAGATAGTCACGGGATCACAGGGAGTATACGCTTGTAGATTGGAAATTGGCTTAAAGATAGAGTGAGTATAAATGGTCAGTTTTCAGAATGGAAAGAAGTAAACAGCGGGGTCCCCCCGGGATCAGTGTTGAGTCCAGTGTTGTTTAACATATTAATAAATGAGCTGGAAATAGGAAAAGCTAGGTGGCAAAATTTGCAGATGACACAACATTATTTAAAGTGGTGACGACCAAGGTGAGGAATTACAGAAGGATCTGGCATTATTGAGCTAATGGGCAACTAACTGGCAGGTGACATTCAGCATAGGTAAATGTAAAGTGATACGCCTGAGCAGAAATAATGCAAACTATGCCTACGTTATGATGGGCTCTACATTAGCTGTTACCACCCAGGGAAAAATGTGGGAGTCATTGTGGACAGTTAACTAAAAACATCAGCTAAAAACCGTGCTCAGCAGCAGTCAAAAAAAGTAAGCAAAGTGTTAAAGATTATTAAGAAGGGAATTGTTAACAAAACAGAAAGTATCATCATGGCTCTTTATAAATCCATGGTGCATCCACACCTTGAATACTGTGTCCAATTTTGGTCCCCACACCTCAAAAAGGATATAGAAGAAGTAGAGAAGTTACATAGAAGGGTAACAAGGATGATTAATGGTATAGAAGGGCTTCCATATGAGGAGAGACTAAAAAGACTGCCCATTTAGTTTAGTAAAGAGATGCTTGACAGGGGTCATAAGGGTGTGGCCAGAAAGGGTTTACAAAGGAGAAAGCAAATAGGGATTTATTATTACTCTCTCTTGCAGTACAAGAATGAGGGGTCACAAAATGAAACTAGTAGGTAGTAAATTTAAAACTAACAAAAATAAGTTATTTTTTACACAGTGTATAATTAAAGTTGCCGCTAGAAATTGTGGAAGCTAACAGTTTAGCCAGGTTTGAACAGGAATTGGACCAATTCATGGAGGAAAGGGGTATCAGTAGCTATTGTGCTTGGGAGTTAGGGATACATCCTCTAAAATGGAACTTCCTAGACCTTAAACGCTGGAGGCTGCAAGTGAGAAAGGAACAGTGTGGAAAAAGACCTTGGTCAGACCTAGTTTACTCTGCTTTTCACCATCCATCCTCTGCCACTGTGTGAAACAGGATACGGGGCAAGATGGACCTATGGTCTGACCCAATGCATGGCAATTCTTATATCCTTGTAATTAACTTTGAGCACTGCAACATAGCTCTTGTGATGGTAACTACAGTCTGCTCTACAGAGATAAAAATAGTAATTTGCAGTCCTCCAGAATCCTAGGATGCATCACTCCCATAGTCCTTTCCCTTCTTTTCCCAGAGCAGGGATAGATCTCAAATGTCCTGGTGCCTAGCTACACTCCCACTGCTGGCCCTCTAATGGCAAGTGAGAGCTGGGCAGGCAAAAAATGATACTACCCATTAATGTGTGACTGCTCACAGCACATTCTAACTTAATACCACTTAACAGGCGCATTCCACAGATTTAGTGCAGTCTAAGTGTAATAATGTGCTACTGCACCCAAATATTACCTAGCTTTCAATTAGTCTGAAATAGCGTTTGTATTACTGCACAGTTTTAATTTCCATGCTGATTTCAGCTTTTGTTTCATGCTCATCCTCTTTGATCCAGACAATGGTTTGGGGTGAAATTTTGGTTCTAGTTGCAAAGCATTTATAGTAGAACTGGGATGCTTCACAGAATTAGGTTCCTAAGCACGTGGGAGTATAAAGAGTCACAGCAAAGAGAAGGCTGAGAGGGGATCTGGTTGCTGTTTACAGACTCACTGGGGGGGACCAGTGGGAATTGGGGGAGGCTCTGTTCCCCTGAGCACTACCCACGGTTACTAGGAATAATGGCCACAGATTGTTAGAGAGAAGGTTCAGGCTGGACATCAGGAGACATTACTTTATAGTTAGGACTGCCAGGCTCTGGAATGGGCTCCCAAGTGAGGTGGTACTCTCTCCTACCTTGGCGGTCTTCAAGAGGAGGCTGGGCAGATATTTGGCTGGGGTGATATGACCCTGGCACTCGTTCCTGCCCAGGGCAGGGGGTTGGATCTGATGATCTGTTTAGGTCCCTTCCAACCCTAAGCGCTATGACACTACCTGGAACTGCTGAGGTGCTCTAGCTGTTTGCTGTGGCTTTTATGTCAATGGGATCTGTCTCTCTGATCATGTGCACAGAACTACTGCTGCTGTCCAGCTAAGTGGAAAAGTGGCAGCCTTTGAAGTAAAACCCAGAACAGATAGCTGAGCAGCTCAGACTTAATTTGGCAACCTGCTCCACATTAAGCAAGGTGCAAAACACCAGGTATGAATGATCTGGGTTCTGTTGCATTGACTTTGCCCCTGACAGTGTCAACCTGGAGAAAAAAAATAGATTGGGTTTAAAGTAGTGTTTGTGTCTGTGCGTCTTTCTTGAAGCACGTCTTTGCTCCTGAACTTGCTTTCAGACCAAGAAAGACCACTTCCATAGATAGCATTCTCAAATATTAGAATTTACCTTTTTTCTGTTGGTCAGTTTTGCATAGATGTATTTCTTTCAGGCAGTGTCCAGACCCGGAGTAGTAGAGAGCCCAGAGAGCTTAAAATCTAAATAGACAAGACAAGCTGAGGGTAGAGGAAGAGAGAGAACATACAATTACAGAAGTCAGCATAGTGGCAATGCACATCATGGTAGTTTCATGATTTGTACTTGTTTGTTTGCTTTTTTGTTTTGGTGGTTTTAGTTGGAAATAACTGAATGGAAAGACAAGTGAGGGGAAATGGATGAGAAAGACAGTGCAGTGGATAAAGGGAAGAGGAAAGCAAGTGTGAAATGAGGCTGAGAAAAAAGGAGGGGTAGGAGCAAACAGCCAGTTGGCACAGGATAGAAGTAGTCCAGTAAAATTGTAGAAAATATTTATGGCCATCAGTTCTCCCTTGCCTGAGGTCTTGTTGGAACTGCCAGGAATAGTAGTAGTTTTTGGTTGACTCTTTGCTACAGTTTCTTTCCTTGGATTCATGTGGTAGTTAAACAGGACAGATGCCTCCCTAGTGCCTCTCTTATATTTTACCTGAGTAGATAAGGTCCTGTGAAAGCAGGGGATACCCAGCTGGGTCCATTTTACGCCATTACACACAGTGCAGCCGCATATGGTTTGCTGGCTTCTGCAGATGATCTGCAGGCCTTTGACATGTTTCTTTGCAGTTTATTATAGTTCATTTGTTGTGTGGAATTGGGGTGACCACCTTTTCAAAAGTGGAAGGTGGGACACATGCTCACCTTCTTGCTTTACCTTCCCCCACCCCCGCCACTGCTGCCACAGCCAGACAAGAGTCAAATGGGGTAGCGAGCAGATGTGGGCTGCCCACTGCGGGCTCAGGGCTCCCTGCCCTGCTACCTTTCCCTCAGGAGACCCGTGCCAGCCACACACCCCCTGCCTACCTGGCGGCAGCATTAGAGGGCACAACTCCAAGTGGCCACTGCCTCACTTCCTCTCTTGCCATGGGGGCCTCAATCTTTCCCCCGTTCCTGCACCCCTTATACCTCTTCCATCCCTATAGACTTACTTGCAGGGAGCTGTATTTCCTGACCATGTGCATGTCCCCCACAGCCCCTTGCAGGCTGGAATGGGGAAGTCTGCTGTATCCTGATCCCTGCATACACTGCAAATCCAGGACAAATGGTGTCCTGGAGTCATGCAGCCCAGGACCAGGACTTGATGTTCCTACTGCAGGACTGTTCCGCCCAATTAGAAACAGGTGGCCACCCTATCTGGCATCCTGATTTGATGTCATACTAAAACAGTCTAAATTAGAAGTCAGAATCCCTACTTAATGTAGGTAAAATATACCTAAATGCTCTTCTAGTAGAAGGATGTTAATAATTTGTTTTTATATGAATTACAACTGATCTGAATCTTCAGGAGTAACTTGAAGGTGGACTTTGCACATAACCTGAAGAAAGCCTATTCAATCTCATTCCATTTTTTTAGTATTTCTTACTAGGTTTTGACCACTCTGGTGTGAAAGACCCATACAAAGACTTGACTATAAATTATTGAAAAGGGACACCCCTATTGTCATAGGGTTAGCTAAGCTTCCACTGTTGAACTCTCACTAGACTGCTGTGTTGGATCTCAGTCTACTAGTTCCATCTGCTCTAAGCCTGGACTTCTGGGTCCAGGGGCAACGCTTTCCTAGGAACAGACTATTATTCTTTCACAAAAATGGAGTTCCGGTAGCCCTAAACCCTATAAGCCACTGCTGATCTCCAGAATAACTAGTGGATTAAGCACACTATCTTTGAGAACTCCAGACATGTGGATGTCCTGAGAGTTGCAGTTAACCCTTTGGGGACACATGGATGTGGCCCGTAATACACACTCAGAGGCACAGGATTCTAAAACAGTGTTTCTAAAACAAACGTTTAAGCACAAGCAAGTATAAATCATTATAGGATCTACAATCATCCTGAATGTAATGCTTCTCCCTCTAGCATGCTCTTCCCATGGGAATCCAGGTTGGTCTGTCATGGTGCAAAAAGGCAGGGTTCTCAGCTGCTTCACTGGGCTTGTGCAGTAGCCCCCTTCATCTTTTTGCCAAGCAAAAATGATTAGCACAGTAAAACCATTCCTGTCTTCTTATAACATTCCAGTCCCTTATGTCAAGACCTCCTGCACAGCCTTGGTAGACCCCTTCCAATGATCTCATTACGAGGCACCCTCCCCATGCCCATTAGATCTGTTCTTTTGGGGAGGAACGACCCTCTTGCCTATAGCAGTTTCATGTCAGCGGTAGAGCACATCATTCAAAAACTATTGTTAGCTCTGTGCCATGAGCTTTTGGAGTTACAGTCCTGTGTGGTTAACAGCAAATAGGAATTGTACCCTGATACATAAAGCGCCTTCCAGATCAAGCAGATTTCTAAGCTGTACATAGATTCCCCAACTCAGAGTTCTGGCTGAGAATTTCATGTTTTTCCCATCTTTTCCTCAGGTGTGTTTTATTTATTTATTGCCACTTGAAGCCCACTTTTGATTTCGTGTTTGCTGTCTTAAATTGACTTTTCTTTCTGGGAACTTCACATCCTGCTGACTCCGAGGAATGGATTAGAATGTCCCAGGCGCAGCATTTTAACTGAGCAGGAATATAGTAGTTACAGTAATACGTACTAAAGCAATCAGTAGGGGACCTAATCAGAAGTTCAAAAAACTTCAGGAGCCAGGCAAGTTCCTCCAGTCTCAGACTAAATAACTAAAACCTGGGAGGGAGAATCCTGCAGGACACCTTCTGAGAAACAGAGTTGCAGATAAAGCAGCATTTCTTATCAACTGGCAACTGGATTCATAGCTGAAAGAAATCCCTAAATGGTGAAATCTAAAAAAAAAAACAAAAACAAAACAGAGATATATACATAAAACTTGTTTGTTGTTGTTAATTCCACTTAAAAGCGTAAAGAAGTTGGGTTTTTTTTCCCAGGCAATTAGCTGCCTGTTATAAATAAAGGAAAGGGAATAATTTGACAGCATCTTTAGATATAAATAGTGTGGGTGAAGTTAATGGCAAAACTCCTATTGGCTTCACAGAGGCCAGGATTTCACCCTCTTTTCCCTTACAAAGATTGTTTTTCCTTCACCTTTAAGTTGGTAATGAGGTCTTATCTCTATATCAGTTACGTTTTTTCCTAATAAGCTGTTTGGACCAGGTCAGCCTTTAGGTCCAAATTCACCATCCTTCAAGGAAGAGAAATCCTATGAGTTGTCTACAGAGGAGAACTATTTTATTTACTAAAAATTAGATGATTTAGAAAGTGTTATTTGGGTTGCAGATACTTGTTTGTATTGCTGAACCTACTTCTTACTCCAAGAGAGCGCTCTTAGCACAGATTCCCATCACCACCTGTGTAATAGGATGAAGAGTGAAAATAATGTAATGCCTGGTACTTGTTTTGTGATTGTTCAAAAACAAAATAAAGGAGAAGAAAAACCTGTTCTGATCTCTTGAATAACAACTAAGGGAACTGATTTTCCAGTCATTCTGAACTTTGATTTGACAGTTAGGTTTTTTTCACTATAGTGGGAGTGAATAGATAATAAGAGCTGGGCGCATGTCAACACTGCAGTTAAAGGTATGACAGCAGCTCATACAGACATACCTGAGTGAGCTTTAAACTGATCACAATATAGCTGCAGCAGTATGGAGCACCATATGGGCTGCAAAACCCACTCATGAACCTGGATAAATACTGAGAGGGCTAGATAAATACTGAGGCAGCTAGCCCACTCTGAGTTCTGTGCTACCACAGCTCTCCTGTTTTCAGTAACCAAGCTAGCTCATTTAAAGTGTCTGCATGAGTTGCGATCCTGCCTTTGACAGCAGTGTAGACAAATACTTACAGAAAGCTGTTTTAAAAAGCAAAAGATCTAAGAACAGAAGACCAGTGTATACTTTGCTTGAATATTAATGCCAACACCAATAGACTGAATTATAGTAAGTGGAAATTGGTATTATTGCCTATTATTAGGGTTACCCCATATTTCCTTATTAAGAAACTCCATGTTCAATCACTTATAGATGACCAACTTTTTTTTTCTGATGTTTTCCATGTATGAAAATGCCAGTCAAAATACGTAGCTGATCTGTCCTTGTTAAGTAATTCTGGTAAATTGTACGTAGATTTCTCCCCCTAACCTCTCCACTTCTGTGTAGGGACTTGGAATTTGACTTTAGCTTCTCTCTCAAGGATGTCTTTTCATGTCCCTATGAAAGTCTGCCTAAATTTAAGATTTACAAACCCTGAATAACTGTGGCTGACATATGCTTAACAGACAGTTGCAAGCTGAATTTACCTAGCATCCCCGCTGGGCACGTTTAGCACAGCCTCTGCAATTGTTGCATTGGGCTGCTGTGACTCAGGTCAGAGCCAGGCATTAGAACTGAGACAGGAGCCTGTCTTTTCTATGTTCTTAATAACCTTCCTTCTGGGCTCAAGGATGAAATTGGGAATCAGCAGAAGAGTGTGCTCACTTCCATTCCAGAGTGCAGAATGGAAGTCAAGACCCCTGATTTTCACCATCCCTCTGCAGTCAGAAAATAACTGTGCACCTTGTTTTCAATCAGTCCTCTTTCTCATAGTGCTGGTCTATGAAGAGAAGTATAGTCTGTTTTTTCTATCAATTTTTTCCATTAGTTCAAGTGATAGAACCCTGTGGAATGGATCTAGAAGTTTTAACCCAGCTGATGACCGATGTAGGTATCAATGTTATAATATCCTGTGATGGAATTTCACTTTTGTTTTTTTAGTTAGCCCTTTAAAAAAAAAACAACAAAAGACAAAAACATCTGATATTAATAGAACATTATTAAGGACAAAAAGTCAAGTATGTCACTAAATAAAGGTTGCCTATGCAATCTTTACTGAGCTGCACAGCCCGAATGCTGTAGAATACAGCTCTTAGTTACTGATATGCTATTCTTTCCACAGGACCCCTGCCTCATTCTGTGCAGAAGAATGGACAGTGCTCATATAATGAGCAGCTAGTCAATATTTTGTAGTCTCATTGTTTAATGCATGGTCCCATCTCTTACTTTACAGCTTGCTTTGCTCTGAAGATAAAATTATTATTAATTTCTTCCTGGGTTTTTCTGTGGTGTTCATCATCATAGTATCTGACTGCTTCACAAGCGTTAATTAATCTTCACAACATCCTCACAGGATGATTGATTATTACACCTGTTTTACAGATGGGAAGCTCAGGCACAGACAATTTAAGGGTCAATGTTCAATTTGGGGTCAGATTTTCAGTGCTCAATTTGAGATTCTTCAGCTAGTTCAAGATTATACAGTTCTGTGTGTTTTCAAAGGACAGATTATAGTTCAACACATCTGCAAATCAGGGTCTCTAGTGGGATAATCAGAAAAGAAAGAACAAAATGGGTGACTACTTTGTTTAGTCTCCCAAATGTGTCACAGTAAGAAGGGAAGCATATTCTCTAGGGCAGCATGGTCAAGTCTCAAGTGTGTGCAGTTCTGGGCTCTGCAGTTTAAAAAGGATGTGGAGAAGTTAGAGAGGGTCCAGAGGTAGGCAAAAAAGATGATCAAGGGCTTGGGAGGCAAGTCATGAGGAGAGGCTGAAAGACCCGGGCACGTTCAGCTTGTGGAAAATGAGTCTAAGAGGGGACATGACAACAGTTTTCAAATACTTGAAGGGCTGCCCTAAGAAAAAGGGAAAGCAGCTTTTCTCTCTTGCTGCAAAAAGGAAGATGAGGACTAACAGCTTCAAGTTGCAGCAAAGTGATTTCAGACTGGATACCTGGTCAAACTTCAAGAACAGTGAGGCAGTGGCATAGACTGCCTTGGGAAGCTGTGGACTCTCCATTACTGGAGGAGTTCCAGAAGAGCTTGGACAGCCACTGGTCAGGGATGATCTAGGTGTAGCTATGCCTGTTTTATGCCATGTCTATTTCTCATGCTTCTGGGCTTTGCCAGTCACTCCCTCCAACCCCCCTTTTTTCTGCTTTATGGGTCAGAGTGTTTTTAAGCCTACCCAGAGGCATTGGGTGCTGGCTACAGCTAAGCCTGGAGACTTCAACTGGGTGTGGTGATTCTTTTGGTAGGAGTAAAGCCAGATGTTCCTGGCTAGAGGGTCTTGCCCCTCTGCTCAGGGTCAGATCAATTGCCATAATTAGGGTCAGGAAGAAATTTTACCTTATGGTCAGATTGGTATGGACTGTGGAGGGTTTTGCCTTCCTCTATACCCAGGGAGGTGGCACTCTACCCGTGACCTCTTGAGCATATAGTAGCAACATTTTACAGAAGCAGGACATTGGCTACCCTGCTTTACCTGTGAGAGGTTAGGGTGTTAAGTCTCTATGTTGTGTCAGGGTTGATGCTAGTCTCATGTACAGTTTAGATTATGGTTTGTACGGGATGGTTTGGACATGGGTGATCCTGGCTCAGGCAGGGGATTGGACTAGATGATCTCTGGAGGTGCCTTGCAGCCCTACTTCTCTATGACTCTGTAACTTAACTAGTTGAACTTTTCATTTTCTTTATTTCATTTTCTTCATTGCCTCATTCAGAACATCCTTCCCATATTCTTCAACAAATGGGATAAGAACCGTGTTCCCCTTTACTTCAAATCCATGATTCATCTCCAGAACACAGCCTATGCTATGAGCTGGATGAACTAAGGATCCTGTAGTATAAATGGAACGTGTTCATACCATTAAAGACCGCCATGTATATGCAGAAGGCAGTCTGAGTTAAGGTTGTGCAAGCAACATTAATTCTAGGATTTCGTAACTTTTGAATGCTTGATCTCACAACCGTCCCAGTATTCTTTTAATTTGTGCGAGTGTGTGATTATTTTTTTGATAGTGGCAGAGCATATATTTTCCACTAACAACATCCTACTTGGAAAGTTCTTGAGGGTTAAATAGTGACCGTTAGCCTGGGGCTTCCACCGGAAGGGTGGTTGAATTACAAAAATACAGGAAGGTATGATCCACAGACAGCCCCTGGAAAAATGTAGCAGCAGAGGAGAGTGATGCAAGGTTCCTCATCTGTGCTTCTCACTCTCCTTTGTGCTTTAGTGATTTGCCTATTTTGAAGCTCTGTTCTATGTAAACTTCATTTGCAGCCCCTGCTTTTGACGTGGTTGGCTTATACTTTTGCTCAAATTGTGGGTGTTCCTTCTTTCCTGAATATACTGCAGGTGTTTCACATGTGACTTGATAATAATTTCTGCTGTTGCAGTATGCTTTATCCACTTAGTCAGGCATCTTAGTGTAATGCTCCTTTGATATAAGACTGCTTACACTACTGCCTTTCAGCATGCAAAACATCTTTTAATTATTTACCAGATTACAGCATATCTTTATAACTATCAAAAGTGGGTAAATTGTACAGAAGGTTATTAAAAGGGAGGAGGAGCAACACTTTTTTCTTGGTGGGTTAAATGTTTCTGTTTGGTTTGGAGAACCAATTTGTTGCACTTAAAGTATTTTCTCTTGTTTTAGTGGTTTTGCTGATTTCAGAGAGATTTCAAATCAACATAAAGGTTTTAAGTACTTTTAGAACATTATGCTTTTGAGTGTGTGTCTATATATATATATGTGTGTGTATGTGTGTGTCTGTATATGTATATATACACGGATGACAAAAAAAACCCTACTGTTTTCTGCTTTGGCATTTGCGATGTGTTACAATCATTAAATAAGTTAGGTGGGAATTTTCCAGTGTCTCTTACTTCTCTGCATTTTTTAAATTCTCTTAGTAAAATTGAAAAAGGGAGATGGAAACTTTAAAAATACCAAGTAGATTTTGGCTGCTTACTTTTCTTGATTTGGTGAGTTCTTTGAAGGAGTGTGATATTTTTCTTTCTTCTTCTAGTACGTAGGTGGGTGGGGGCAAGTGTTTGTGTATGAGAGAGGGGCCAAAGAAGCTTATACAGATGTAGCTTTTCAGAAACCATTTGCCTTTTATTTAGTCTCCACCCATTTGAACAAAGTGCAAGGATATTAAAGGTTCAAGGTCATAGAATGAGTCAGTTGCCCTTCTGAAACAGAATGAAGTATTCCCTTAGGCTCCTAGTCTTTCATTCCAAGGACTAAAAATCCATCCTCTGTTTTGCATTGACAAGGTCTGCCATATCTTAACTACAGTATAAGCAAGTGATTCCAATGAAGTTGTCATGATTCCATCTATGGATTTACCAGAAGGGTAGTAGAAGAGCAGTTTGGCCAATACTTTTCCTACCTGTGACTGGCTGCCTGTGATTTAAGTTCATTTCTCTAGCATGAACTGTGGAATTTGCAGAGTCACATTTGCTAGTTAACATATAAAATGACATAGAAGACAGAAAGTCATTCTTCATTGACAGTACCTCTGATTTCTCACAACTGACTTTCATTTATTTTAGGAAGTAATACTTAAAAAATCAGAGTTGAGTTACAGATTCTGTTTAAAAGTACAAGAGATGACCAGCAGAGTGAGAACAGGAAATTGTAATGGAGCTGTCACTTTAGATAGCAGGTATTTGTGTGCACTGAAACTACAGAAACACCACTGTTTGAAAAAGAAAAAAAAAAAAGAGATGAAATAAGTGACTTGGTAGAAGGAATATAGGCAAGATTATATTTTAGAAAGTGGATTTGTAAACTAAATAAGACCCTAAAGGATTAAAATGAGACTTTAGTTGTCAGAAATATAGATGAATTATAAGAAGGAGAGGCAGTGTGGATCAAATTTTCAGAAATGATCCCATTCAACTTATACTTGTACAGACAGAAAATCCAAGCAGATACATACAAATTTGTATCTTTATGTGAGTGTAAATTGTGGTTTGTGCAAATACACTGGGGTTTGCATGTGCTCAGTTGGATGCACAACATTTTGAGAATTCAGATCCAAAAAAACACAAACAGGGAAATGTGAAAGAACCGCTTTTACAATACAAGTCAAAATATGATAAATAAAAGAGCATTTTAAGTTATGTTTAGAACAAATTTAGGAAGTTGGGAAACTTTTTAAAATTGGTTTTGCAAGACTCGAATCAAAGTAATTGTTTATAGAATAAAAATAATGTCATTTGTGCATTACTCATCGTTATGATATACAGAGTATTATTCGTTTTATTAATTTGATTTCTGTTCCTCTTACTCCTTCAAAAATTACCATAGCACTTAAATCAGATTTCTAGGTCTTGAGCCATTTGCTGTACTTCATTTAATTCTTTCAGAAAGATGCTGCAGGATAGTGAAATGCTTTCTACACTCCTTTCCTGTTCATAGTTTACTTGCATTCATTCTTCTATTGCTGCCTTTTTTTTCTCCACTAGTGCTATAACCCATTGTAGACTGTGACTATAACTGTGCAGTAAAACTAAAGGATAGCATTTTTTTTTTATAATATACACTGTGATTCATTTTAATTCATCTGGGACTTGCTCAGGTAGCATTTATAATACAGGAAAGAAATGGACTGATAATTTGTACATTATGGTTTTGGGTTTTCTTCATGCTGTAACAAAACTCACTTGTACACTTCTTTCTATGTAAAAAATAAAAAATCTGACTTTTGAATAGGAAAAAAGAAACCTGGGATTGGAGGTAAACATATGGCAAACAGTTCTTCCAATGTCAAAGCAGGTCTGTTCACTACAGAACAGGATGATAGATGATATTAAAAATTATAATGTTACTTTGCTGGAGAGAGTCACTATGTGATAGTGTGTGTGGGCACAGATCTAAAGAAATGAGCTGCAACTTTTTCTAAAGGGAGCAATTTAAACTGCAGTTTGAAGAGAATCCTACAAAGCTTTTGCTTGCATGGCCAGGTAGTGAACTGCTGTTTTAAATCTTTATTTTTTCCTAATAAGGGGAAAGTCTTAAATTAATCAATGGGCAAGAATTAAAGAGAATTAAAAAAAAAAAAAAAAAGGAACAAAAAAAAGAGGACTCTATACTTTTGAAAACCATGTCTTCATGTTAGTGTTTAGATGATGATTTAGAAGTCTAATTTTATTAATCCATTTCTGAAAATCTTGGCTTGTGTTTTTAGCTATAAATGATGATTATTATATGTATTTATGTTTCACAGACTAGAATTCTAACTTTTTTTCTGAATATAATTATAGATTTGGGGCTAAGTACTCAATCATTTATTCATCCACTTTATCACGTGGATTTAGAAATGAAAGGGACTTGTGTTAGCCTATGCACTATATCATGCATGCAAATACCATTCTTAACAATGCTGCTTGTAATTATGTAAGTGATAGGTGCTAATTTTCTGTGATATGGTGGAATAATAATGATGGGCTATTAGGGGAAATTAATAACAGTGCTTTATGTTTAGTATGCACTAGCATATCAAACAAAAAATTCTAATGAAAGCCATCCGTCTACTTAAAAAAATACTCTCTCAGACATGCAGGCTCATCAGTAATAGCCTAATGATGGGAAAATATTTTTACAATAGTACAATCATATTACTGAATGAGATTGTTACTACCCAGTATTTTTAATGGTATTATTTAAAAAAAATGCATTGGCAAACAGCTGAGTTCAAATGACAAGATCTCACAAACATGCAATGCTTTATAGGAACTATAAGAAATTCTCACATTCTCATTCTTCTGCAGTGTCATCATGCAGGTACAGTATATAGGGCAGCAGGAAATCATTTAAGTGCAGTAGATCTGTGCAGTGAAAGCAATAAATTAATGTTTTAATACAGCAGCATTCCATGTTGTTTTTTTCTTATAATGCATTTCATTAGAAAATGATAATGTTGTTGCTTGTTAGAAAGTCCATACTAACTTGCAGCATTTTTGTTTCACTTTATTTTGGGAAGAAACCATTTTTAGATCAGAATTTTAGCAAAAATATCTGCCAGTTAGTCCATTTTCAATGTTCTGTTATGAAAAAGAGAAGGCAGTTGTGACAGGGAGGATAGATCTCACTGACTGCTTAATGCAAAATATTATGTGACTGGAAGGCATGAAAAAAGACAAAAGGATACAAACATACAGGTGAAGAATATTTATTAGTGCATGCAGGAAATTATGATAAAGATTGAGAAATGGTTAAACGGTTAAAGTTTTTCCAAATTATGTTCTGAGAAGCATTTACATGCATTTACTTGAGTGCTTTTATGTACTTTAATAACAGGTGCATAATCCTGCTTTTAAGGTGCATCTAGGAAACCTAACTGTAAGACCCTTATCCTTTGCAGTTCTCTGACCAGTAACCTGATTAGAATGACTTAAAAACAGTCATTCCCTAAAATCTCAATTCTGTTTTTCGGGCTACTTTTCGGAATAGTTTCACTCCAGCACTTCCTATAGTCACTCCTACACATTACAATATTCTGTTATATTTGTATAAGAACTGCTTAAGGATGCATTGTATTATTCTTCTCTCTACCCTCTGAACAAATGCCTTTATTACTGTTTATATCATTAAGTATGAAATTCATTAGCCATTATGGAATGACAGAAGGTCACTGCAGAGATATACCATCTATGTTTTTAGTGACTATCAGGTACATTTCAATTTGGTTTTTTTATTAAGTTCTGGATTGTTGCCTACTTCGATTCAAAGGGTTAAGACCAACCTAAAGCTGTGGTCTGCTTGTATGCAAAAAATGCAAACAAAGACTTTAGATAAATCCAATCACTATTTTCCAAACCTAATTCATTTTGAATTGTTTTTGAAGCTTTGCCTCCAGTCAAAGTCTGGTTGATGACTGCAAGAGAAGTGAAAGACTTTTCTTAAGGGAAGTTCTGCCCACACCACAGGTAAACAAAGGGATTTACAATGGGGTGATGAGAGAAAATCAGGAACAAAAATGCTTGATTTGGATAAAAGATGGGCATTTGGCACACAGAGGGCACGTTTACATGTTCATGAATGTACAGTAGTTACTGTGCATTTAGGTTAGTACTTGCTTAATGAAGTACTAACTAAATGCACAGTAACTACAGTTACCGCACAGTAGTGCTGGCACACAGTGTTTTGTGACACTGTGCAGTAGCCTGATAACACTACATAGTAGCATATTAGCATGGTTTTTGCCCTTCATGCTACTGTGCAGTGTTATTAGGCTACTGCACTGTAAGTGTCTCGTGTAGACATGCCCAGAGACAGAGCAGATGCAGCAGCAACAGCATCTGCTTCTACCCCAGAAATGGAGGGGATTGATCTGAGTGGGATTTGCCAAAGCCAGGAAAGAATGATTAAGTTCAAGTAGAAGGAAATATTTATTTGTATGGATACCTTATTGTTTTGTCCTTTACATTGTGTGCTCTGTACCTGTGGAGAATAAACAATGATTTGTGTTGAAGAAGCTGTCTCTAAGTCATTCTAATCAGGTCACTGGTCAGAGACCTGCAAAGGATATGGGGCTTACAGGCACCTAACCCTTTTGGGCTTGACAGATAAATAGAGGTTTTTCTTTTTACATAGGTGAGGGGGTAGCGCACCATAGCCCAGAAGTCCAGTCTGAGTGTAGGGCTGCATGGGTCCATACAGGAACATGTAAATGTATCAAAATCTGTCCCTAACAGATAAAGGATTCTAAGGGTCTACAGTGTAACTGTCTTGTAACTGTGGCAGCTAGTTTGCAGCTCATTTCACTAGACTCTTAACTAACCTGGTGACTGAAGACTGAGGCAGACTGCCTATTTGCTATATATTTTTCTTCTTTGTGGGCACCTTCTGTGCACTAATATATGCAATGCGTTTTATTAGTGCAGTAATTCAGAATTTGGTCACGTAAAAAATGCATTAGACCACATTCCTTATCATCAGTGAGTTTGTCCCAGGACTTTTTATGTTTCATAGATTTCATAGATTTCATAGACATTAGGGCTGGAAGGGACCTCGGGAGATCATCGAGTCCAGCCCCCTGCCCAAAGGGCAGGAAGTCAGCTGGGGTCATAGAATCCCAGCAAGATAAGCATCCAATTTGCTCTTGAGGGTGTTCAATGTAGGTGCTTGAACCACCTCCACTGGCAGACTGTTCCAGACCTTGGGGGCTCAGACAGTAAAGAAATTCTTCCTTATGTCCAGCCTGAAACGGTCTTGCAGGAGTTTGTGACCGTTCAACCTCGTCATCCCTTGGGGCGCTCTGGTGAACAGACATTCCCCCAGATCCTGGTGGTCACCCCTGATAAACTTATAGGTGGCCATCAGATCACCCCTGAGCCTGCACTTTTCCAGGCTAAAGAGTCCCATGGCTCTCAGCCTGTCATCGTAAGATCTGTTTTCCTGACCTCTGATCATGTGCGTGGCTCTCCTCTGGACTCTCTCAAGCTTCTCCACATCCTTTTTGAATTGTGGAGCCCAAAACTGGACGCAGTACTCCAGCTGCGGCCTCACCAAGGCCGAGTACAAGGGGAGAATGACGTCCCGGGATTTGCTCGAGAAGCATCTATGGATGCACGCCAGCATTTTGGTCGCTTTACTAGCCGCAGCATCGCATTGGAGGCTCATGTTCATCTTGTGGTCAATGATGACCCCCAAGTCTTTTTCTTCTGTAGTGCTAACCAACGTAGCACTGCCAAGCCTATAAGGGTGCTGCAGGTTTTTCCTCCCAAGGTGGAGAACCTTGCATTTTTCGGTGTTAAACACCATGAGGTTCTCATCTGCGCATTTGCTGAGCTTGTCCAGGTCAGCCTGGATCACCCGCCTATCTTCTGGCGTGGATGCTTTGCCCCAAAGTTTGGTGTCATCGGGGAACTTGGCCAGTCCACTCCTGACTCCAATGTCCACATCATTGATGAAGTTGTTGAACAGTATGGGTCCCAGGACAGAGCCTTGAGGGACCCCACTGGTCACAGGGCACCACGATGAGTGACTGCCATCAATCACAACCTGGGTCCGACCACGAAGCCAATTTCCCAGCCAGCGGATCGTGGTGGAGCCAAGGCCACAACTGTGCAGTTTGGCCAAGAGGTGATCATGGGATACCAGATCAAAAGCTTTTTTGAAGTCAAGATATATGACATCAACCTCTTCTCCCTTGTCCAGGTGATAGGTCACCTGGTCATAGAAGGAAATGAGATTGGTCAAACAAGACCTACCCGCAACAAACCCGTGCTGGCTATTCCTTAGAATGTTAGCCTGGGCCAGTCCCTCAAGGATGGCCTCCTTAATAAACTTTTCTAAGATCTTCCCCAGGAAAGAAGTCAGACTAATGGGCCTGTAGTTAGCCGGATCCACTCTCCTCCCTTTCTTGAAGATCGGCATCACATTGGCCTTCTTCCAGTCTTCGGGCACTACACCAGAGCGCCAGGAGTTTTCAAAGAACCGTGCCAGGGGCTGGGCTATGACGCTCGCCAGCTCCTTGAGTACCCTAGGGTGCAGGTTGTCAGGGCCAGCTGACTTGAAGGTATCCAGCTTCTCAAGGTGTTCCTTCACGAGGTCAGCATTGATGGAGGGTAGGGGATCCCCCTCACCCAGATTTCCCTGTCCCATAGCAGGCATGGGCATCCCGTGTGACTGATGAAAGACTGACGCAAAGTACCTATTTAATAGGTTGGCTTTTTCCTGGGCGTCAGTTGTCAGTTGCCCCATCTGGTTTAGCAGGGGTCCAACATTGCCCTTGCTTTTCCTCCGGCTCCCCACATATCTGAAAAAGGACTTTTTGTTGTCCTTGATGCCTGAAGCTAGTTGGAGTTCAGTTGCAGCCTTGGCTTTCCTGGTTTGGTCCCTGGAGGACCGGACCAGCGCGGAGTAATCCTCCTTGGAGGTGAATCCCATCCTCCATCCTTTGTAGGCTTTCCTTTTTAGCCACAGTAGGTCCGCTAGGTCTCTGGAGAGCTAGGGGGGCTGCTGTGCCTTCTTGCTGCCTTTCCTCCATGTTGGAATAGATTTAGCTTGTGCATTGAGTATCGCTTCCTTGAGAAGCAACCACTCTTCTTGAACTCCCCTCTCCCTGGGGTCATGGTCCCTGAGGGCCTGACTGACTAGCCTCTTGTGCTTATCAAAGTCGGCTTTTCTGAAGTCAAGGACTTCTGTGTTGCTGACTGACTTGCCAGCTTTACGGCAGATGGTGAAGGTGATCAGCTCGTGGTCGCTGTCACCCAACTTCCCATCAATCACTAGGTCGCCGATTAGGTCGTCCCCCGTAGCCAGTACCAGGTCAAGCAGCGCTTTGCCTCTCGTTGGTCCATAGACTTCTTGAGTCAGGTAGAGGTCATCCACGCACGAGAGAAAGCTTTGCGCCCGCTCAGATTTAGCTGAGTGATCTTCCCACGAGATGTCTGGGTAATTGAAGTCACCCATGACAACCAAGGTCCTGGAGCAAGCGGCCTCAGTCAGTTCCCGGGCGAACTCCTGGTCAAGCTCGGGACTTTAAGTGGGAGGTCTGTAGTAGACTCCCACCGTTGTGTCCCCTGTGCCGAATTCCCCACAAATTTTTACCCAGAGGGTCTCTAGCTGTCCATGCCGGTTGCCAATATCAGCTTGCAGGGACATGTAGCTTTCCTTTCACATAGAGAGCTACACCCCTGCCCCTTTTGTCAACACGATCCCTCCTGTATAGGGTATAGCCCTCTATACCTGTGGTCCAGTCATGGGTGGAGTCCCACCAGGTCTCCGTTATCCCAATGACATCATATTTCTTTGCACTGAGCAGGAGGACGAGCTCATCCTGCTTGTTGCCCAGGCTCCTGGCATTAGTGTTATATAAGCATATGCTGCTCTTTGCTCGTTAGAACCCCCCATTCCTTTGGCAATGCCATGGTTCCTCGGTAGTTGAGTAGCTGGGTTAATTTTATTTTTTATGACTGTATGATTGTAACAAAAGCCCATTTAAAAGTGTCAGAAACACAGCTATGTGTTTCTCCTTGTGTCTCACCATGTTTGTGGGTTAGGCTTTAATTAGGCCTCTGTGTCATGCTTTACTACTTAGTAAACTGACCAGTTCCCAGAAATACTGTAAGTCAGAGGTCAATCAGAGCTAATTAAAAAAGCTGTCTTAAATCCTTCACAGGCACTTAGGCAGGGACAAACCCTTAGAATTCCACCCCTTAAAACTTACACACCTCTCTTTCAGACTCATCTTAATTGTAAAGCAACCCATGCCACGTATACTCCTAATTGTAATGATCAAAGCAACTGAACCAGTTACCTAATTAAAGTCAATGCAACCATATACACAGGGAGAGAATGTTCAATTTAGCAGTCTATTACAGGAGTAAATAGCTGCAGGTATAATTTGATTGTAATATATAGATGTGATAGTTCAGCTCCATAGATGTGTAGGTTGTAGCTGTGTTGCTCCATAGATGTAGCATTTTTTATGAAGATTCAATAACCCAGATAACGTCTAAATTGTCAAATTTGTATTTAAATACAGGGAAGTGCATTAATTGATAATGGGTGTCTATTTTGCACTAAGTATCTACTCATTTTGATGACATTGGTCCACACATCTATTTCAAAGGATATTTCAGAATTTCCTCAAACTGACTGTTTTTTCTTTATGATCTATGGTAGTTTAAGATCTGAAAAACCCTTTACTTTCCCATATACATTTTCAGGAAAATGGGGAACATAACTGAGGTGGTGTCAATATGTTGTCATTTTCAGAAGCAGATGTTTGCATATGAAAAGTTGAACTTTTGGTGAGTAGACTCCCAATGATTGGGGCAGCCTTGCATCATTCTACTTAGCTCTTTGGACAGGGAGGAACCATATCAGCAAGGTGTTTCAGGTAGTGCAGAGCTTCTGTAATGGTTCCTATGCCACCCTACTCTGATGCCTGGTAAGGTACAAAGGGTGAGTTGTGACTGGAAAATACTTGCACTGCAATGATATTCAGTTGTTATAGTAAGATCTTGGGGCCGTGGAGAGCCAACAGGAGTTTGGCAGCAACCAGATTTCTAAATGAAAAACTGGCCTTTTTATTGGAGCAGATTTAAAACTGGAGGAAAGTATAGAATCATAGAAATATAGGGCTGAAGGAGACCTAGCAAGGCACATGAATGGCAACAAGAAGAGTTTCTACAAGTATGTTAGCAATGAGAGGAAGGTTAGGGAAAGTGTGGGTCCCTTATTGAATGCGGGGGAGGCAACCTAGTGACTGGTGATGCAGAAAAGGCTGAAGTGCTCACTGTCTTTTTTACCTCAGTCTTCACAGACATGGTCAGCTCCCAGGGGCTGCCACTGGGCAGCACAATTTGGGGAGGAGGTGAGCAGCCCTCAGTGGTGAAAGAACAGGTTAGGGACTATTTGGAAAAGCTAGATATGTACAAGTCCATGGGACCGGCTGCAGTGAATCTGAGGACACTGAGGGAGTAGGCTGATGTAATTGCAGAGCTGCTGGCCATTATCTTTGAAAACTCGTGGCAACTATCTTTAAGAAAGGGAAGTAGGAGGATCCAGGGTACTACAGACCAGCCAACCTTACCTCAGTCCCTGGAAAAAATCATAGCAGGTCCTCAAGGAATCCATTTCTAAGCACAACCTGATTGCCTTCTATGATGAGATGACTGGCTCTGTGGATATAGGAAAAGCAGCAGATGTGATATGCCTTGACTTTAGCAAGACTTTTGATATGGTCTCCTATAGCATTCTTGCAAACAAATTAAGGAAATATAGGTTGGATGAATGGACTGTAAGGTGAACAGAAAGCTGTCTGCATCACTGAGCTCAGTAGGTAGTGATCAATGGTTCGAGGTCTAGTTGGCAGCCAATGTCAAGTGGAGTGCCCCGGGGTTAGTCCTGGGGCCAGTTTTATTCAATATCTTCACTAATGATCTGGAAGATGGGATGGAGCATACCCTCAGCAAATCTGCAGATGACACCAAGCTGGGGAGAGTAATAGAAGGGCTGGCCGGTAGGGCTCGGATTCAGAGTGGCCTAGACAAATTGGAGGATTGGGCCAAAAGCAGTCTCTTGAGGTTCAACAAGGACAAGTACAAAGTCCTGCATTTAGGATGGAAGAATCTTATGCATGACTACAGGCTTGGGACCAGCTGACTAAGCAGCAGCTCTGCAGGAAAGATCCTGGGCGTTACAGCGAACAATAAGTTGGATACGAGTCAACAATGTGCTCTTGTTGCCAAGAATGCTAACAGTATACTGGGCTGTATTAGTAGGAGTGCTGCAACCAGATTGAGGGAAGTGATTATTCCCCTCTGTTCTGCATTGGTGAGGTCACATCTGGAGTTCTGTGTTCAGTTTTGGTCCCCCCCACCCCCAACTGCAGAAAGGATGTGGACAAGTTGGAGAGAGTCCAGCAGAGGGCAGCAGAAATGGTTAGGAGCCTGGGGCACATGATTTCTGAGAAGAGGCTGAGGGAACTGGGCTTATTTAGTCTGCAGAAGAGAAGACTGAGGGAGGATTTGATAGCAGCCTTCAACCAGGTGATAGGTGGTTCCTAAGAGGATGGAGCTAGGCTGCACAGTTGGGGGGGCGGCACTAAGCCACAGCATAGAAGTATAGGAATGGATATGGGTCTTTTAGCCTGCCCCCGGGCCCACCCACAAATTGTGCCCTGCCAGACTCAGGAGGCACCAGTCACACCACTCCTAGTCTGTGCTCAGTGGTGGCAGATGACAGAAGAAGTAGTAATGATTTCACCTAGTTCGAGCTCATTAACCTCCTCCCTGTGATAAGGGGACTGGACTTGATGATCTTCCAGGTCCCTTCTGGTCCACTGATTCTATGATTCAAGGGGCGTTTAGGTTGGATATTAGGATACACTTTCTCACTAGGAGGGTGGTAAAGCACTGGAACAGGTTACCTAGAAAGGTGATGGAATCTCTATCCTTGGAGGTTTTCAAGACCCGACTTGACAGAGTCCTGGCTGGATTGATCTAGTTGGGGATTGTCCTGCTTTGAGCAGGAGTTGGACTAGATGACCTTTCAACCCTAATTTTCTGTGATTGTGTGATTCTATGAGAGAGGCAAAACCTGGGGGAAGGGAAGAAAACTGTCCTACAATTTAAGATAATTAATTGCTGGAACTTCTTACCACAGGGTGTGATGAACTCTCCACCATTTGAAGTGTTTGAATCAAGAATGGAACCTAAGATACAAAATTTGCTGTAGTTCAATCTGAAATTACTGTGCAGAAATAATGTGTTATACAAGAGGCCAGGCTGGCTTGCCATATTCCCTAGATTCAGGGAGGCCTTCTGACTTAAACTCATTACATTAATGAAGTTCCTCCCCATATTCTTTACCTTGTTCAGAGAGATGAGGATGGGGAACAGGATTAAACACGTGGTTCTGGTTTTAGAAATTCCTGAATCAGTACAGAAGCTAGAGATTCCACAGAAACCTTTGTGCCCCAAATATTAGTGCTGGGGCTGCCAGCTTCCCGCTGTGTAGCAACAGTTTTTCTAGAGTTGATGGAATCATGGTGCAGATCTCCTCTTTCTTTTCCATTCAGAAACTCCTGGACCAATGGGAGAGCCCTCCAAGAAAATACTATTGAAGGAGATGTCACCATCTCCCCTTTGGATAGGAGGAAATCTGTATGCAGATCTAAAGGTCAAATTCTGACCTATTGTAATTCTATCCAGTTGACCTTCAGAGTCATATTTATAACAGCATGAAACATTTTTACAGAAAAAAATGGTTTTAAATTTCAGAATACACCACAGTGTAACAATGATACAGTAGATATTCATGTAGAAAGATACTTACAGATATTACATTTAAAAAAAAGCTCCCAACAACTCAATATTAAAAGAATGTTAAGGTTGCCCAAGCCTTTGTTGAGAAGTGGCATAAAAATTGAATAAATCCATAAATATAAGTCAGAGAGCACAGAAGAGTCTCTCTACCCTGAGTTCCTGTGCCCTATGTTGGTATCCTCTGACAGCTGAAAGGAGCAAATGCAGGAAAAGTTCTTCTCAACCTTCACCAGCCTTGTCTGGAGCATTTTCTGTGCAGATGAAATCTCTAGAGAGTCCAGCTGCCAAATAATCTACCAAGCCTGTGCTCTGTTTGCATGAACTGAGATTTTTCAGGGCTTATAATTTAGCCAAATTTGGGTAATAAATCATGAGGCTGACAAAAAGAACATCTTTGACACCAGGAAGACCTCTCTGCCAAATTTCACATCCCTGCTGCAAAATATGGAGGCTCTAGAGCCTCAGCAATATGGTTGTAAGAATTTTAACATGAGGAAAACAGCATATTTTTCCCTAACCTCATTCACAGAAAAGGTTTAACAGTTTTAGCTGATATTTTCCACAAAAAAAGAGAAAAAAAAATCAGCCTGAGGCAGACATCCAGCATGGAAAATTTCAGCCCTAACTGCTAAAGTGTGGCAAAGTTATAAGCAACTGAAAGCAAGGTCTTGTAATGGGAAGTGTCAGGCAACCTTAACTATAGGTAGTGCCACTAGTTCCATCAATAATAGTCTGTTTTTTGACAGATTTCATACTGTTTGCAATATGAAATATAAAATATTACTCAGATTCATTTTGACATATATTATAGAAAATAAAAAATATTCCCTGAAGTGAAAATATCAGGGTTATAGATACTGCATTTACAAGGAATGAAAGTGATGATCAACCATGCAGTTATTTTACTTTCTGCCAGAACCTTTAAAACTGTACTGCAGACAGTCTATAAAAACATAATATAAAATCAAGTTCTTGTTGCACTGAAACTGAGAACTGTTGACTCTGTGCCAGATCTTATCTCATCCCCATAAATCTAGTAATCACTTTTATATACAGGTTTCAGGTAAATGTGGAAGTAAAAGAATGCTGCAGAAATTGTAGCATAAAGATTGCATTACGAGCATAAAAAATAGCCTAGTCTAGCATGCCTTTCAGATTTGCATATGCAACATAATTCAGTAATAAAGTGCTGACCTCTTGACAAGCACTGCATACGTCTCCGTTTTTCCTAACCAAAAAAAAGAGATCCTTTCCATAATCGCATTACATTTCTTTTAAATTGTTTATTTTAATGAGACTATATCTCTTACAGTGAAACCTTAAAACCTGCTTATTTGTAGGACCAACAGTGTTTATAAACCATACCTTACACACAAGCAAATACTTGGTTAAGAGTAAAAATGCCTTTCAGTGCAGTCCTGCTAACCACTCAAAAAGAGGATGATGAGTGTTTTATGACAATTCTAAACCTTAAAACCCTGCTTCCCACTAACACCAGAATATACTGACCTTGTACAGCCTCCCCATTTTTGTTTTGTTTTGTTTCAGAGACAAAGTTTATGTATGCACTTACTTGAGCATTGTAAATACTATATAGAGGTCAATGAGACTGGTCAGAGTGAGTAATACTTAAAAAAAATGTGCTTAAATCTTAGGAGGATCAGGGCCATAGTTTGCGACATCTAAAGCAATAGAACTTCAATCATTTAGCTTAAGAAACTTGCTAGTCATAATTCACTGTCAGGAAGTCTTCCCTGATGTACAGTCTGCATTTTTACTTCATCCCATTTTACTGTCACTTAGTCATTATATCTATACTAGCCAGTTGCCTGTCAAGAATGACCGGGGGGGGGGAAGCAGGCAGGGTCCCCTCATCTGGGCCTGCTCCCCCTTTTTCTCCTGCTGCTTGGGGTCTGGGCCCGCTCACCCTCACCCCCCGCTGCAGGTCTGCTGGTCTTGGCTCCCCACCTTCTGTCTGGTCCTCGGCGCGGCTTCGGACCACTCTGATTGGTTATTTCCATCAGCCAGTCAGAGCGTGAATAAAGCATGACAGACAGACAGACAGACTCAGGCATTTATAATATTAGAATTATAATGGCTGTTGCTGTACCACAATATATATATTGCAGTGCTGGCCTCAGCTCCCCCACCCTGCTCCCTGCAGCAGGGAGGTGGGGAGCGGGCCCAGACCCCAAGCACAGGAGAGAAAGGGGGAGTGGGCCCGGGGGTGGGGAGGGGGCTCATTCCCACCTGCCCCCCCCGTCATTGTTGACGGGCAATTGTGTGTGTGTGTGTGTGTGTGTGTGTATGTATGTATGTATTTATTGTGGTACAGCCATGGTTGTTTTTAACAACTATTTGTAAGTCACTCTCCAGTTTTTAATAATTTGTGTTCCACTTCTCTGAACTTCCTACAATTTGTTTACGTCTTTCCAGCAGTGAGGTCTCTTAACTCAATGCAGTATTTCAGGTTAGGTTGCAGCTACTGGATTGAGAACAGACTGTTAGGTTATTCTGTTCTATAACACCAATGCTTCTGAATGAGCAGCAGCAAATTTTAGTGGAATTTTGTGTTATGGCCCTGTTCTAAACACTTATGTCTAATTTGTCTTATTGTCCCGATGTCTCCTTCAACATTACTACTTCCCATGTTTCTGTCCTTTGGATTATTTCCTGGCTGCATTTTCTTGCATATTTCCAAACTGAACCTTATTGTCTTATTTTCTTTGTTTCTAATTTTGCCAGATCTTTTCACATTATTTCTCTATCCACAGTAGGATTTTACTGCTCCTTCCAGTTTCTCCATACTTCCAAACTGCTAATGAATCTATTTAAGACTGGAATGAACATTAGTCCCCCTGTGTACCACACACAACAGCTTCCTACAGCCTACTAAAGTATCAGTGACCAAACTCAATTTTTCTAAAATTTACTATCCCTGATAAGTCATCAGCATTACTACAGAGGTTCTCATTTACAGCCCTGGTAGGCAGTAGATGTATCTTGCCAAAACTCAATAGTAAGGAGGAATTTAGATTTAGTGATTTTTGGTCTGTGAATGAGAGGAACTGCGTGGGAAATAAACTGAGCATGGGAGTGCATCAGTGAATGGATAAATAACATTTTATTTCCTGTCTGAGTGCAGATCAGATTACATTTTGATGCATCTATGCCTGACCCCTTAAAACTCTGTATTGAAGAGTGTGTAGCTCAGCACATTCAGTGACAGCTGGGGCACCAACCTCTATGGTCATCAAGGGAGTAGCCAACTAGGGGAGGATGAGCAGGGCATGGCTCCAGCTGCCAGGTGCAATGCTGGCTACAAGGTGGGTGGGGAGGGCAGAGCAGCAGCCACAGGGTTGTCACCAGCCAGAGGTTTATTTTCAGTGGAAGTTGTTGCTGGTGGGGGGAAGTGTCAGCTAACTCTGTTTCCTTTTTTGGCTATTAAAGTACTGCTCTACATACATTTCAGCAGCAGCTTGCCCTGTTATGCCTCTATTAGCTGCTGCTACACTACAGTGCATCACTCAGTGCACATAACTGCCCGCTTGCACCTTTATGTAGAGGTACCCTGGTAGTAGAATGAATGATCTGCTGTGTTGGAAAGAAGCTAAATATGAGGGGTAAGGGAATTGCCAATAGATCTTATTTAGACCTTTTGACATCGGGATGGGGTCTACCCGCAGTCAAAAACTGTCAGAGGGAAATCACCAGAATGTGTTTATACCTGTCACCCTACCATATACCTGCATGGCTTCTTGTGGCTCTGTGCTGTTAATACTAGATGCGTCCACTGGTCTTGTTCTGCTAGCAGAAAGAAGGGCTTCTGCCACTTCCGAGTAGCTCTGAGAGAGGACCCACTCTTTATGTTTGCCAACAGAATTCAAATCCTTGTAGTATAGAACAGGTGTTTTCTGCAAAGAAACAGTGGATTTTTAGACTTCCATGTCCTGATTCTATTTATAGCCATTTAAGCTTGGGCAAAATGGGGATAAATAGAATCATAGAAAAGTAGGGCCAAAAGGGGCCTCGGGAGATCATCCAGTCCAGTCCCCTCCTCAAGGCAGGGTTGTCCCTGACTAAACCATCCCAGTAGGCTGTCTGTCTAGCCAGCTTTTGAGTCCTTCCAAGGATGGAGATCCCACAGCCTGTTCCAGTGCTCAACTACCCTCATAGTGAGAGAATTCTTCCTAAAGAGTACTATAATGTGTATCCTTTTAACATCCCGTTCATAAAGGGATCAGTAACTGCACAAGGGGCCTTTCTGTGCTGCCAGAAGTGTTAACACAGAAACATGAGAGATGCGGTTTTCATGGTCTGCAGGGGACAGTAGAGCCCCTGACGGCCTGAGGAATCCATGAGGGCTACTCTTTAAGTTGTTTCCTTGCTTCAGTGCACAGTTCCAGGGGTATAAGGTCTGATCTAGCCACCTGCTCATGATTTGCACACTCCTTTTTTCCAATCTGCCTTTATACTTGGCCCGAACTGATACCTTCTCCCCTAGTGATGCATTCTCAAGTGCACCTTTTACCCAAGACTGCATTATTTGGCAGCAAAAGCTTTATACGTGGGTGACGGCAGCTCTGAACCTAAGCACGAAGGTCCCCTATGTGAGCATTTTCCCCACAGTGAGTTTAAACCAGCCTGTCTGGTATAAAAAGAGCTGGAATGCCAGGATAAATATGTTCTTCTTTTATGTTTTTCTTTAAAAAAAAATTACTTCATTTGTGTGCATTTAGTCTTTTATAATGTAACTGTTCTAATTTAGGTCCTTTTGATAACTAATAGTCACTTCCCTCTCAAAAAACCCCCCACACACAACAAAAATGATTTCCATATAATGTCTTTAATTGTTTCTGCACGTTAGTTTTGGCTGTATGCCAATTTTGAAATCATTACGCTGTTTCAGAGTGTAAATAAGTGGGTCTGGGCTAATAAGTTGTATGAAACACAGTTCCACATTTCATTATAATCCACTTACTAAAGTGGAAAAACCTTTTAGTACAGAAAGTGCATCTGCTTTTAATTTTCATTTTGATCTTTATGTATTTTCAGACAGAAGTGTACCTTTTTTGAGGAAGCTTTTTATATAGCCACGTCTACCAAATTCAGAGTTACTCCAGAAACAGCAAAACTAAGATACTTGCAATGTGTCCGAACAAAATTGCAGAATATGATTGCCCTTTCACATGCAAAATTACAAATCTGGGTTAACTTGATTACACTTATGTAAGTATAAGGAGAATCAGATCATTAACCTTAATTTGTGGAAGGCACACAGCTTAATTTGTGGCATGCTTGCCAAAAGGTTGGCCCCCACTGTCATAAGACACTACCCAGATTAGAGTAGGAAAAGGCTTATCAGTGAAGTAAATGGCCTACTGAAGACAGCAAGCACTTAGCCTAGCAGAGAATATCTGTGGACTGTGCTCCTGAATACCCTCTGTTTTTACTCAGTTATCTGAGTTTCTTAGATAATACAGGTAGTAGGCTATGCTGTTGGTATCATTAACAAATCTGATTTGTATAAAAAGGGGATGATGATTAAGGCCTTATTTCATAAGCATACAATTTTTGTATGTACATGTGTGCACAGTTTCCCCCTTATTCATAAAAAAAGAAATGTATAGAAAGTTGTGTTCACTCATGGGCCTGTTTGAGACCCAATTCAACAATATTAAACTCTGAGTGCCACTCCAATCCCCTTCCCCTGCCTGATCTACCACTTTGCTCTTTGCTTCCTACCCTGTGCTCCCTGTCTAGTCTGCTGCTTTGCTTTATGCTTCCTGCCCTGTCTGTTGCTGTGCTCCCTGATCTGCCATGCGCTACATACATAGGCTGCCTATGTCCCTTGTAGCGGGCATAGACCCCTGATCTATGGGATCAGTCTGTGATGGTGTCACACCTAACCTATATCAGACTTTAATAAAGGAGTTGGTGTGCTTTATTAGAAGTGGACAAAAGGATTTTTATATCAGTCATACTTATTTACTTCCTGGCAATTGTGTGGCTGGCATTTCTCAGCCCCACCATGTTGACACCCAGGGTGGTTGCCCCAGGTAACCCACCTTCATTATACTACTGGCATAGCTCCTCTTCAGCCCTGAAGCAAATGCTGGATATAAACTATGGTGTTTTAATTGTAATTGATCTTTAACTGAACAATGTAGAATTTGAAATAATCATTATTACAATGATCTCTGGGAATAAATTGGAAAAGAACTTTTATGCTATGGTGATGCTATAAGAGTGCTTTAAGATGGCACGTTTAAGTCCCCAGTGTGTGTTTGTGTTATCTATTATTATATTATCGTTTGGGCTAAAATTTGTCATCCTTGTTTTTATATAAACATGGAAGTTTTATGTGTAGGGGAAGCCTGGTAAAATCCCATTTTAGTCTGAAGTCAAGTAGAAGGCACCTTATAGACTATACCTTGTAGACTAACTAAAGACTGTGCACACAGTCTTTTGTGAGCTAAAGGTCACTTCATCAGGCAATGTGTATTGTAGCATCTAATGAAGTTATATTGAGCTTTTGAAAACTTGTACTATATAGATAGATCTACTTTAGACTATAAGGTGCAAATCTTCCCTGCCTTCTACTCAAAATCCCGTTTTGCCAGGTGGATTATGCTAACATGAAAATATGATTTTGAATACATTTTTATATATATAATATATATATATAATAAACACATTTATTTTTACTCAACACCAATTCAGTTTTAATGCTTATTTAGCACAAATTAGGGCTAAGTCCTATAGTATCTTCGGTAACTGAGTAAAGTTACTCATACATGTGGCCCTTGTAGCTGAATGAGGACAAATTAACTTGACAAAAGAAATCTATTTTGGGATGATGACTTAATAGGTATTTGAAAACTGCATAGTGGATATGTTCAGTAAAATGCTTTCACTGAATTTTCCATCACTCCCAACTTGAGGTCATTTCATTGTGCACTTTATTATGTTTTTCTTTTTAATTTTTATTTCTGTGGGAGAATAAAACAGAATTCTATGCCAAAAGATACATTAATGCAGTGTTACAGGGGAATGTAAATGCACAAAGTACAGGCCTTCAAGTATGCTGTTGTTACTGAAACCGTAACTTGACCACATTGTATGCATTCTACTTCTAGCTGTAGATTTCAATAATCATTCAGCATTCAATAAGATAAGAAAGAATTTGGACTTTGCTAGTACTTGGGTAGTGCTAGTCTACCAGGGAAGAAAGAAGTGGTGAAGACTGAGAAGTTAGCACACTTCTCTTTGGGTCAGGGCTGCTGCCAGAAGTGTCACAATTTAAACCAATTATGAAATAAAGGTGAACAAGAAAAAATTCTGCAGCATGTTTCATAAGAATCAAGCCAAAGGTTTAAGTAATAGACACAAAGGGGGATCAGGGATTAATACAATTCTCTGTCCTTTTCCTGGCTTCAAAAGCAATGCTTCCTCAAACCCTCCCCTTTTCTCTGTGTACACTGGTGAAATTGCCTTCTCCTGGGTTTTTCCCTACTTCAGCCACTCATGGAAGTGCTAATTTAAGCGTTATGGCCAGACTCTGACATGAGTAGTTACATGCTTAGATAGGTCACATCCTCAACAGGTGAGTAGAGATGCACTGATTTAGAACAGCTGAGATTCTTGTCCTGTATGTCTGTTGGAAGTTTTTCTTAATTTAGCCTCATAAAAGTCAAGCAAACAAACACCCAGGGAAATAGCTTGCCTAACTGATGAACAGTGGTTGCAGTGTTTCTCTAAGAAGCCATGTTTCATTTCGGAGATTGTTGAATGATGACTATAGTCAGGAGTCTGTGCACTCCTATGCACACTTGACCTAAATTCAGTCTTAAGAGGTCTGAACTCTGCAGCCTTCCAGTGCAGTGAACTGAAAATTCTTCAAAGCTTCAGATTTATATTTTAAATCTGCTTGAACTATTTGCTACTGTATTTGATTTCACATGATTTTAATTTTACATATGCCATTGGTTTTTCAGTTGAGAATGTAGGGTATTTTCTGATTTTTCCCATAATACCTATCTAAGCATGTCATCCAGCTAAGTCATAAAAGACCATTTCTTATATTCCATAAATGACATTTCTGATATTTTGAACATTGAAAATATGGTCAAAAAGCAACAGGGAAGCATGAGCATATTTAAAAAAAAATAGCACCTCTTTGCAGGTCATTCTTAATATGTGGTGTGATTACAGTTACTTTAGTAGTCAACATTTCTGTTTTCTGAATCTCCAAAGATATTTTTAGATGTTTCTGGGTATCATTAATGCTTTGCCTGAAACATGTAACATAAACTGTCTTTCATGCTGTGCAGGGTCCCAGATGAAAAGATTTGCCAGAATATTTATGGACAGTATTTTAAATTATTGCTGCCATTGTAAATTTAGTATACTCCCTCTTCGAGCTCTGTTAAACTGTGCATCAAAAACAAAAAGAAAAATATACTTTGAAAAACACCTTTCAGTACACATAGAGGAATACTAATAATCTGCTGAGTGTGCTAAATATACCACAATAAGAGACTTTAGCTTTAAAATGCGTTTCCAAAAAAAAGGGGAAGAGTAAAGACATAAAAAAGATTTAGAAGGGACATTTACATTGAGGCAGACACCCAGGTAAAGTTTGCTCATGCAAAAAGCAGTGCACTTTTCCTATCATTTTGTGCAAAGATTTCATAAGCCTTATTTGGAGGAAATAGCTAAGATTTATGATTCATTAAATCCTAAATTCTAATCTTGAATCAGTTGCTGAGTTACTGTGTGACCTTGGGTAAGATACTCACTTCTCTACCTCAGTTTGCCCATTTGTACAGTGGAAATAAAAACTTCCTTTTCTTATATGTTTTATAGGATTATTGTGAGGATTAACTAATATTGCCTGAAAATTTGACTATATGGTTTAGAGCTTGTAGGAGACGATATTTATGTATTGATGCTGCACATACTTACACATCTGCATAGTTTACTACAAGTAAATATTTTCAATAAAGTACCAACTTAGGTAAATATACATGTAAGAAAATTTGCAGAATTAGTATGGAAGTAGCATTTCAGATTATACAAGCCCATTTTTCAATATACGCTGTAAAAGAGCTCATCAAAGTGTTTTAACATTTTCTAGGACTATGTGGGTCAGATTTCTAATTTCTTGTTTAATTTTTTTGTTGCATTAATACTTCTAAATATAGAGCAAGGTCAATGCAACATGGTCAATGGAATGCAAATGTTTAAGTACAGTTTATGATTTATATAGGCAGAGGTTTTTACTCTATCCTCTTTAGGTCATCATGCTTGTACTAAAGCTGCTGTTCTTTCATCCTAGTCCCTACAGTGAATGTCCTTCCATTGGTTAGTGTTAGATTCTCTATTAAAAGCTCCAGTTCTCCTTGTCAAGTGACTCTGATTGGCCTCATCAAGAGTCTCACAGTAGATGTTCCTTAGCTATCTACCATTCTTAGTTATCAAACCATGCAGATATGACCACTTTCTCTTATTGACCCTGTGCCACCATTGTCTTGGAATTGAAGTCAATTTTGGCAATAAAAATACAATAGAAAAGCCTTACATTAAAGATGGAGTGTGCTGGTGAGACAAATACGCTTAGAGACCTTGTTTTATTAAACAAAATTTGAAAGCTGTACGTAGGCAGGTTCCTCCATTATTATATAAGGTATGTATCTTTCACTGGCAAAGTGTGAGGAAACAAGATGCATATTGTATGCTTGAATGGGAAGGCAGATATTTAAATCACTTTTATAGTTTAATACCAACTAAAATGCAAGGTATCTATAATACTTGTTAAATTTAATAAAAACCCGTATAAAAGAAAATTATGTTTTATATCCATAGAACATATTTATTAGAAAAATGGGTAATTCATTATACCAAGAAGAACTAAGGGTGCAGACAGAAGTGCAGCTCCCAGCTGTAATTCAGAACATTTTCTGCTAAGCACTCTGAGTTGCAACATTACCCCAGACCAAACAGAGGTTCAGTGTTGGCTCCAGAGGCAAGGGGAATCTAGCTGTGGGCTGGGAGCCTCCAGCCAGGTTCCCACAGCAACAGCCATGGCTCTCTGCCAGGGCTCTCAGTTTTGAGAATGGGATGGGAGAAAGGCAGTAGAAGGAGCTAATTCTTTGGGCTCCCCCAGCTGATGCTGAAGGTGGGGGAGTGAATTGTAGTCCCTCCCACCTCTATTAATTGAATCTGTTCCAATGCACTATAATTACAGTGCATCAGAGCAGCCTCCCAGAGCATCTGCAGGAACCCATAATGAGCATCACAACAGAACCTCCATGTTTCTTTCCTAGACTCTTAGGCTAAATACAGACAGTCGAAAAGCCTGAAACTGAATTGATTCAATCTTCACATGTTAGTCTAAGCTGCATAGATCAGGGGTGGGCAATTATTTCGGGCAGAGGGCCACTTACTGAGTTTTGGCAAGCCATTGAGGGCCGCATGACAGGCAGCCAGAGGCAGATAAATATTAATTTTCTAAAATTTTTAGGGGCCCTGAGGGCCAGATAGAATGGCCTAGCAGGCCGCATCCAGCCCACAGGCCGCATTTTGCCCACCCCTGGCATAGATTGAACCTATAAGCGAGTGAACAGACATTCACTTTTGATTCTGGAAATGCAGGGACTCAGTACTCAGTCTAGAAGATCCCATCAAGCATCTCTGATGCTGAGTTTCAGTTTTCAAACTGGATTTGTGTCTCCAGAGATAACATCCTTGTTAACAGCAGTACATGGAGATGAGAGATTACACACCCATCAGCCCTACTGTCTCTTTGCAAGTTTGTGTACACAAAGTCAAACCCTTACCTTTCTGTAGAAGTGCAAAGTTTCAAGAATTTAAATGAATATAGGATATCAAACAACAAGAATGTACTTCATGTAGAAAACAATGATTAAATCAAGACCCGTGACCTGATTTAAATTATGCTTTAACAAAGTACATGATACATTTTTTGTTAAAATAAAGAAATTACAGTAATAGCAATGGTAGGTTCAAAGTATATTGAAGGTTTAGAAAATATTAAAGTCCTGTAGAAACATGTAGACGAAACCCTAAAAAGTGAAGAATCGATGCATACATGCTTGACAAGGATCTTTATAGGGCATACCTATACTGCAATCCAAAGGTTTGACTGCAGTGAAGTTTGACTGCAGTATAGTGAGCAGTGTAGCTGCAAGAACAGATAACTCAGCACAAGCTAGTCACATGAATACTTATATTCATATGATTAGCTGAGTTTTGCAGCCAGTGCTGGGCCTATGTGACTTTAATTAGTGCCTGTGCTACCTAGTTTGAAACAGTCTTGGATAGGTGCATGAGCTGCAGTCACACCTCTGACTGCAGTGTAGATACCCTCTGAAGTAACAGAAACAACACTTCTGGATGGAGAAGATATTCAGAAAAACAAATATTCTGAAAGAGGAGGGGAAAAGAAAAGAGATGAAACTAAGAGGAGAGAGAAATCATAAGTTATTGAAGGTGAAAATAATAGAAGGAAGAGGTCAAGTTATCAAAAAATGTCTTGGAAGGTGCTCTTATGGAAGAAATATGTTTTCTAAAGGAGGGAGTATGCATGGTGATAAAGACTGAAGGAAAGATGCATCACAATAGATAGGTAAAAGGAAGGAAGTACTAAAAGTACGAAATAAGTTAACTTCACAAAAAGTGAATTTTAGTCTATTTTTTACTTTGTTTTAAAAAGAAAACTTACCTGCTCTTCTTTACTTTTCACACTGTATTAGGAGATACCTGTGCCCACATCTTGTCCTCTGCTGGTAATATAGGTCCACCCTCATTTGGTTTTTAGATGAATGACAAAAACAGCTTCCCTCTGTACTAGCAGGCATATTAATCTGGATATGATATGGATACTCTGTTGACTGACTGTAGCTAATTACATTATAGGGGAAACTGAGCCAAATGATGACTCCAAATTAGTTTGAATTTTGGAAAAAATCTGAAAGTTTGTCACATCTCCTTAAAATTAGAGGTAATACCTGCATTTGGAATATGTATTTTTTCTCGTGGCATTCATAAGTACATTAATCTTGTACTAATAAATCTCAGCATCAAGGATCATTGTTAATTAGTGTGTAGTGGTCAGACTAGACTGGTTTAAACAGAACTGAGGAAGTTAATTATCAAAAGTTTCAGGCAGCTCTGGCAATAAGTAACCAGTTATTCAGAAAGAGAATGCCTTACTGTAGATTTAGGACTGGAGCAGGGGGGATGGGGGAAATGTGCATGTAATTGAATTTGGATAGCAGAATTCAGAGGGGCTGCCCTACTCTGTTTCCCAGGTTGTTCTAACCAGTTCAAGAGCAGTAAAACAGGGTTATGTAATTGACATGTGATGTAGCCTAAAATAGTGACTGCAAACATAGGCTGCTGTTGCTGGGCAGTTGTCAACTACAGAAATCCTTTAACTATACAACAAATGGACCTTTTCAAATGAAAATGCAGTTCAGATTATTAAATAGAGTGAACAGAATGTAAGGCCTGTTTATTTTTACCCTAAAGAATAATGGCTTCTCTGAAACTGAATTTTTAAAAGAAATTGAAAATATCATACTCAGTCATTTTGATGTATTTCAGAGCACCTATTATAAATCACAACACAAACATTTCTAAAATACATGAAATTTGCTACATTCTAGAAAATGTGATAGCATTCCTGTAAAATATGTAATATTTTGGTTGTTACATGTGGTAAATTCTGACAGATTGTAGCAACAACTTTATATATAATAATAATTATAATGAATAGACTGTAGAAATAATATGCATTATCAATTCAAAGGGATTGTAAACAATACAGTAGTAGTACTGATATCACAAAATCGCTGGGGTTTTCACATAAGTTGATGAGCACAAAGGAGAGTAAGAAGGGCAGATTACATGGATTCATGCTGTAGCAGGGAAACTCCTTCACTAGGGTTATGCCAAAAAGAGGAAAAAATCCTGATTTAGGTAAAAGTCTGTTTGCTTTATCTAATAGTTTATAAAGAAGAGGCTTCCCCTTTTCCTAAAATTCATTGATTTTTCTGAAACACATTCCCATTAGATTAGGTAAAGAATACTGTAACCACTTTCAAAATTACTATAGGAACCAAAATCTGTGCTTAAGTAAGAGGTTAAATCAGTGCGTAGGAAGGAGGGATGGACAGAGGAAGCTGTTTCAATCTGTTTAGGAAATACTGCTTATTTCTGAGAGCGAGGGAATCTTATTATAGAACTTCAGACATTGGGTTTAGATACTGTGGGCCTGAATCTCCTCTCTATAATTTACTAGTATCAATCAGCTGTCATTTCATTGAAGTTAGTAGAGTTAAATCAGTAAATCCAATTGACAAGAGGAATATTCGGGCCTGAAATTTCACATGATATGAAGAATTTTCCTTTGGATGAAATTCATTCTGCTAGAAAGGTCGTGTGAAAGCACTCTGCATCTTTTAAATGCTACATGTGCTCATCAGTGAGGCCTCAAGTGACACAGGGCCTTTACATAGATTCTCACAGCATTACAGCATTATTATTATACAGCAGGGCCTTTACATTGGCTTCTCACAGCATTATTACAGCACTGTTTGGAGTTTATGATAAGGTGTATTGAGTTTGTATTTAGACAGATCTAGTGGCTCAGCATTTTTGCAGGATGGGATGAGAGGCAGAAATCTGTAGGCTGGTCCAGAAGTTGGCATAGTGGCACAGTTTTATATGTATTACTGGGACATGTATCTTAATTCATAATAATTTAATCCCCAGTTATCCTTTTGAACAGTTATTTTTTACTGTTTATGAAAAGCTAAGTCAACACAGTGCATTTTACAGTTTGTCCTGAAGACAGCAAGATGTAAGGTCACTTTTCACAATTGAAGAAATGCGTCTAAGTTTGGGGCCAGATATTACACTGACTTCTAAATATTACGTGTGTTTCAAATTTCCATCATCCCTAAAAGATGAAGCTAACATAGAGATCATGATCCCAAACAGAGAGAGAACTTGGATATCATAATAGTGGTCCTCAACTGTTTTAAGCTCAAGGCATACCTTGTTAGACTCAAGACACATCTTCAAAAATGCCAACTCTTAGCTTTCACTCATTTTTTGGCTACAGAAAAATAACTGTTCTAAAGGACTCAGGTAGACCTTACCAGTTTAGAATGTTTTTGGCATTGTGGATCCCTATTTGAAACCAGACGTGCGTGGACATTTGGTTCCCTGAGGACAACTTGTAGTGGTGCACCTTGCGCTGCTGCTATTTGTCCCCAGGGAACACCTGTGCCACACACGCTCTGGTGCACAGCAAGGTGCCCCAGGTGAGGTAGGGGAGGCTGGGGCCAACACTGGGCTGGCCCTAGCAACCTTACTTGGGGTCCTAGGGACCTCTTTGGGGTGCAGCCGCATTGCTTCTGCCACACACAGCCTGGCCAGCAATGGAGTATGGCTCTAGCTGGCCAGGCTCCAGCTTTGGGCAGCACACACCGCCACTGCAGCACAGAGAATAAGTGACATGCAGTATGTGGCACCACATGCTGCACAGCCATGCTGCTCTGGACGCAGCCTCTGGGTTTATCTTCTGAATCACGTGTAGGTGTTTGCAGCTAACATTGCTAATATTGCTCCCTGGTGCACCTTTTAGAAAGATCTCACCGCACCCTAGGGTGCCACCCTCTGGTTGAGAATCATTATAATAGAAGATCAGGATGAAGTTTTCTTCCTAAGGTCCATTAGGTTAATCAGTGGTAGACATAATAAAAGCTTCTAGTGCTGTGGATCAGCATATGGAAAAATGGTTATTTTCAGGGAGAAGTACCATGCTATGGGATTGAAAATAGGTACAGTTACTAAAGAATCCTAAAGTAGTGAGAACTCCAGGACTGTAGACTGCATTTATGATCCCATGATAGAACATCCTAAAGTGAGACTGTGGTGACTGTGTCTTTCAGTTGCATAACTAGAGGGGGGAGAGGCAACTGGAGCAGGACCCCCAGGTGCTGTGGTCGTGGGGAGGATGCCACAATAATTGCAATCACTGGCTGATTGCACCCCTGTGATTGGCTTTGTGGCAGGCAGTGCTGCCCCAAACATCACACGGCTGTCTTGAGTATGGAGTTTCCCAGCTATGTCTGACAGCTTTAATGCATTTGAGTCTTCCAGAAGCAAATCAGTCTTGCTCAGGTTTCCTTGAATCCATCTTCTTCTTTTATACAGTTTATTCGTTTGCTAGCAGGCTGGGAAATGACAGAATAGGGATTCAAATTCTTGTCTCCCACATGGTGATGCAGAAGGGTAAAAGTAATGATGGGATGTATAAAATTACTGAATTTATACATAGGTAATTCGTGTTTCCCTTAAAATACATAGTTATGACAAAATGCCTGGAAAGTTAACTGTTCAAAGTAAATGATTAATAGGTACCACGGGGTTACATGTTAAGAAGAAATACAGTGGAGTTGTCATATTCGCAGCAGAGCTGCCAGAATCACTGCATTTTTAGTTCTCAGGTTTAGAACATCTATATTTATCATAAAGTGCACTTATTAATGTAAAGTAAGCAGTGGTATACATGTATTCCATGGTGAGCTGAGAATAGTTGAAGACTAATGAAATTCCTTGACTACTTTAGTTTGTGAACACAAAATTAAAAGGACAGCTTCATGCTCTGCTTTTATGTACTATTCCCCTATTGTATTGCTTTAAAAACACAAAATTCAGTAGCAAAGAGAAAAGTCAGTTGGTAGAGAGCCAATGAAATATGATAAGATAGAGATTCCTCAAAACTTAAGAACTCTGGAAAATATTGACATATTCCCATCCATATCGAGCTTCCTGACTAAAACACCAATCCTCAAAAGTGCACAATCCTCAGCATCTTAATGTAAGGCTTTTGAATTCAGAAGCACTCCATGTTGCTGCCAGGTCCTGCTGATACATATCACTTTCCAGGATTAGGGGCTAAAGACTTTTTATAAAGCTGATGGAGGGAGGGGGAGGGAAAAGGAATCAATACAGTGTAATTGCAAGAAGGCAACATTCTTTAATTGTTAAAATTAGCAAAAATCTGCACACCTCCTTTCTTTTTTTGTAACATTGCATGATCTTGTTTTCAAAGTCTAAGTATGGAGCCACAAGGAATATGATTATTCATTGGTATTTTTGCTTTCTTGGTCTTAACCACAACTTCTACCGCAGTCAGACAATGTTCTGTTTTGTAAAATGAGGCTTGGAAATTGCAGAAACTGTAGACATTTTGGGCTAGGATGGCTCTCAAGAGATCTTTTAGTCCATCCCTTGCACTGTGGAAAGATAATCAAACTGGACCACCCCTGACAGTTGTTTGTCTACATCCTGACCTTAAAAACCTCCAATGAAAGAGATACCACAGCTTCCTTACATAGCCTACACTGGTGCTCAACTATCCATGTATTTAGGATTTTCTTTTCTTAACATATAACTAAATTTTTATTTTTCTGCAAGTTCATTTGGTTTCATCTTGCCCTATTAGACATAGTGAATAACTGATCACCATCTGCTTTATAATAACATTTTACGTGATGGAAAAATGTCCTCTCTTAGCTCTCTTTTCTAAATTAAACAAACCCAAATCCTTCAGCCGTTCCTTATTGGAAATGTTTTCTAAATCTCTTATCACCCTTATTATGTTCCTCTGGACTCTCTCGTATTGTATACATCTTTCACTAAGTGTGGTGTCCCAAGCTATGGACTGTATTGTGGCTGAGACCTCATCAGTACCAAGTAGAATGGAATAATTAAAGCCTTGTCAGGATATGACTGCTAATTCATGCCAGAATGAGATGTGCCCTTTTTTGCAACAGTCATATTTTTTACTCATATTTAGTTGACTCGGAAAGTAATCTGCTATAACCCCTGATCCCTTTTCTGCAGCATTGTCGTCTAGCCAGTTATTCCCCACTCATCCTCTATTTAAGCTACAGTCTTCCTTGTAAGAGCCTTTGGAACTGATACTGGGAGTTCCAGAACTGGTGCTAGCTACAATTTAGCTTGGAGATGAGTGTGCTGGTTTTTGTAAGCCAGGGGTTGTCAGCTTGTATCTCATTGGACCTTATCCATGAATAAAAATTTTTAAGCATGGTGTTATAGACTAGAGATAGGCATTGCACATAAACTGGTTTAAGTGATCAGAAACTGGTTTAAACCTGTAACAGAATAGATGTTCAGTGCACATAAACTGGTTTGAAAATGGCTGAAACCGGTTTGAGACAAACCTGGTTCAATGTACTATCGCACTTCACAGATTTGGCTCAAACCGGTTTATGCAATGTCTGTCCCAGACCCCTTGCTGATCTAGGTTAATTCAAAGTCCCCCAGCATTTTGGCATGCTCCCTGGCCTGGGCAAGGCTCTCTGCTCCACAGCAGGGCTGGCCCCTCCCCTCTGCTCCCTGACTGCAACTCTGGCAGAGACTTGTAGGCACAACAGCGTCTGCCTGGCTTCCTCCTGCTCTCCCCCACCCCTCACCACTCCCGGCTAAGCAGGAATCCTGCATCCCCCCTCCCTTACACAGACACCTTAGCATTAGCTAGCAAACCACATGCTGGCTATGGTCCATGCTGTGGTAGACAACAATGTCTGCTTAGGGCTTTTTGGAGCTAATCAAAGCTAAGCTGGTAATGTCCCTCTCTCCCTTCTTTGTTTAAGAAGAGTTTGAACTAATGAGAGGGGCTGTTTGTTTTCTGATAGGGTGATAAATGCAGATAAATGCTGTGTTATCAAGGAGGGGTGGGGGAACCCCTCTATAATCCTGCTGGGGCCTGGCCTTGTCCCTCCCCCCATGTTAGCTCAGCCCTGTGGAAGGGAAGTGAGGGCTGCTCTAGCACCCCCGGCTTCTAGCCTGAGCCACTGCAGGCATGTGCCTGTATTTCTGGGACGTCTGTACAGTTACAAAGTGATTCAGCCTAGCCAAGTGAGACTAACCTGCAAAGATTGAGTCGATTCAAGTTCAGAGTTTTTGAATGTCTGTCCGTAGTCATATGCTGTCTCTTGCAACATGTAGGTTTTAAAAGCCCTAGAAAAAAAAGTATCTTGTGGTTGTGTCAGGACTGACTAGCTTTATAAATATGTTGGACAATGGATTTGTATAGAATAGTTTAGATAGAAATGATCCTGCTTCTGGCAGGGGTTCAGACTAGATGACCTCTAAAGTTCCTTTCCAGTCCTACTTTGTATACATCTGTAAAGTTATTCTATAAAATATTATTCTAACTTCTGAAAAAATTGGGAATCTTGACTAGTCCGGTGACAAAGATGAAGAAATCAAGAAGGCTGTGACAGAATATAGGAATGTGAAAAAGCAGGAGTTACAAGGAAAAATCTCCTTGCCTCTCCACAGCAAGAAATAATAGAAAAGAACAGTTACAAACAGCAATAAACCACAACTAAAAAGAGGAGCAATAAGCTTTAAAAGAATAACCTTCTTAAAAAGGTTAACTGAACCCACTTAACACAGGTGAAAACCACATCTCTGTGGTCCGGTCCTCCATCTTGTCTCCTATTTCCACAAATAGAATTAATACCTTAATTTCAAATGCCTGGTAAAATGGTGGAGAAAATTGCCATCTCTGTTCGTAATACTAGAGCAGTAGTTCTCAGCCTTTTTAGACTCCAGACAACCCCTCCAAAAATACCAGTTCTTAGCTTTCACTTGTTTCTTGACTGTGAAAAAATAAAAGAAGAGTTTTTCTATTGCAGAGAATTCAGAAAGATCAAAACAGGTTAGAATGTTATTGACACCATGGCAGTGATTCTCAACCAGGATGACTTGGGGTGCCCTGAAATTCTTTCAAGGGTGTGATGAGGTGCTGCGTAACATGTTAGGCATGAAAATAGGATACACAAGACAAAACCAAGATTTCATCCATAGGGTTAAAAACTTTCTGACCTGTAGTGGTCCTTCTGAGTTTCTTGCAGTAGAAGAATTGCTTTATTATTTTTTCTGTAATCAGAAAACATGTCAGACTAAGAGCTGGCACTTTCTGAGGGATGCCTTGAATCCAGGGAAGCGGTGCCTTCAGTCTGGAGAGATTGAGAGCCACTGTACTATGTATTCCTGTTTGAAACCTCTGGTTTTATCTTGCTGTTACACCCTGGTTGAGAATCACTGCGTTAAGAGTGGTAGGATTTTTTTTCTACTAATTCAGCAAGGGGTTTGAGGAGAGAAAGTATGGAATTCATCACCAAAATCTTAGGTTACAGGCCTCTACAACAAATCGAAGTCGGGGTGGGGGAGAGGGGGAGGAATAATATACAGACAACATGGTTCAGTACCACTTTGTAAGGGAAATGGTTCAGAGATCATATTATTGATCACAGCTCTTGAAGTGGGATTTTATATAATAAAAGTATTCACTTTGGAATTGTATCTTGCTGCTACTATATCAATAATCTAATGTACATTATCTGAACTATGCTTTTTTTAAATCGTCCTTGATATATGCAGATTAATATAAGGAGGATGTGTTTCAATCTCTGTGGTGAAGTTTTGGTTATAACTTTAATTGGAACAATTCATAGAATCATTGCCTGATTTAGGAATTGCAGAAGTAATAGCTTAACTTAAAGTGGTTGGTAGTGTACCTTGGTGTATTTTGTTATTTTTTTTAGATGTAGCTAAAACAAAGCTTTTTAATATCTCCTCCAGCCTTTTCTCTCTTGCAAGAAGAGACTACCCTTCTTAAAATCACTATATGTTTTTAAAATCTTTATTTGTTTTATCACTGATCATATTAGTTCCTTTGATTCCTTTCACTGGATCCTTCTTTCTCCTTCTTATCTTTATATTTAGGTTGCTTTATAATTTATCCCAACCCAATTTAGCTGATCTTGTAACCTTTTGTGACCTTCCTGTTCAAGTATTCACAGCCTTTACTGTCTACAAATTGGCTTCTTCCTTAAACAGCTGCTTGTCTTTTTCCAGCTTGAACCTCGTACATGAGAAAAACCTGCCGATACAGCTTACGTAACCACTATCTTGTCTTTTTTCAAGTCCCTCCTTTAGTCTCTTCTCTGCTAGGATCCTTATAAAACCAAGCCTGCTGATAATGGCTAGAATAGTGGCAAGCTCTGTATAGTCTTCTTCCTGTTTCCTTTTCCATCTCCCTTCTTCCATCTTTGCAACCTCAGTGGCAAAAAGAAAAAAGAAAATAAAACTTGCAGCAGAATACTGTAAAAAAGTTCTACTTGAATGTTATGGCTCACCTCAGGCTTCCCCAAACTTCAGAGAAAGAGTTAGTGGTATCTTTTTATTGTGTTAGAAGAGGAAAAGAGTGTGGGGAAGAAGAGATGGGGAATGAAAAGAGTTTTGTGAGAAGCAGAGATAGAAAAAAGAAGAAAGAAACAGCCCATTCTAAAGGGCATTTTAGCACCTTAGGATGCAGGCTTGTGCCTGGTGAATGCCATTTTCCCTCTCTGATTTCAGTAGGAATTTATATGCATTGGAAAAACTCTGTATCTGTCTGTATCCTTCAGTGTCTGATGCCTTAAAAGTCTTGCCGAAAGGGAAGTTGGGCAAAGGGATGGAGATTTAGTTGCAAATAAATCCAAACCTGTTTCCCATAATTATAGAAAAGAAAACATACTTTTTACTGGATATATATTTGCAATTCCAGGGTCCAGAAGGCTATTGTCTGGATGATAATTGTTCTATTATGTAGTTGTATTATGCGTAGTAAGTTCATATAAGAAGTGCTGGGTTGTAGGGTTTTTTTGTAGTTCCCATTAATGCAGTAAAAAAACTAAAAAGATTATTAAGTGTTAAAATATTTTAGATTTTCCAAAAAAATGCCTTCTAGAAATAAGGAATCTTGTATGCTAAAGAAATTGTCAGCAGATAAATGAATATGTTATTTATGAGAGAAACTGCTTGCACCTTTTGTATCATGTATTAGTTTAAATATTCAAGTATATGCTATTTCAAAACTGATAAATCTTTACTGAATTGGACTCTCAGCAAACTTTCAACAACAACATTCAGTTATTGTAGTCTACTCAAAGTATCCTAAGTCTGAGTTGTAGAAGGGTTCAAGTACATAGTAGGAATATTTCTTATAACAGCACGGTATGACAGGGACTGAATCAAACATTTTCACAATATATAAAAAAAAGTGTCCTGTGTAATTATCCTGAAGTACATAAATGTTAACCTACTTTTACTAAGCTCATTAGCTTTTGAAAGCAGTAATGAAAAATGTTGACTTAACAGGTGTACAACTTCATAGAAAAAACTACCTTCAAGGGAATTCCGCAGTGGGGTTCATTTTGCAGCATTTAAGCTGACTGGTCATAATAATAGCCTGCACCCACCTGTAAAAGCCTAAAAATGGTATTGCAGTGCTGTGTGATGTACCAAGGACAATTGTATAAGTATTGAACAGTTATGTCCACATTTCTAGCCAAAAATAACATTTTTTACAATCATATCAACATTCAAGTATTGATATTTTTAATGGCACCTTTTTAGTATGGAGTGTTACATTTACCACTCTCTCTTGTCCCTTTTTTCATATTTTAATCCTCCGTTCAATATTTCATTCTATTTCTTTACCATATGTATTTAAATTTGTATACAGAAAATATGTTAATCAGCATTAGACATGATATTTCTTTCTGAGTCATTATTTAATTAGTCTTCAAAACCTGTTTTACGTCAGTTGATTTGGTACACAAAAATATATTTTTCTGGTCTCCCAGAGTCCCATCATGCCCCTTTCAGGTTAGTTTGAATAGAACACTGAAGCTAATGTAATCTTCCTCTTTGACCACTCTGACCATACTATGCTAATTCTTCCCTGCCTTCTACTTTCTTTCTCTTTCAAATTCAAGTGTCCTATTCCTATTTTAAAAACCCTACGTGACTTATGCCTACAACTCTGCTTGCATTTTCCCCACTTTCTACATTCCTTCAATTATGCAAAACTAAATATCCTTAATATACTTTCCCCATTCTTGACCTCATACATTTTTGCATGCTGTCCCTTTCCCTTCCATGATTTAGAATCATAGAAATTAGGGTTGGAAGGGACCTCCAGAGGTCATCTCATCCAACCCCCTGCTCAAAGCAGGACCCATTCCCAATTAGATCATCCCAGACAAGGCTTTGTCTAGCCATATTTTAAAAACCTCCAAGGATGGATATTCCACAACACCTCTAGGTAACCTGTTCCAGTGTTTTACTCATTGCACACCAAACAGCTTGCTTCCCTTTAGGGTTGATTCATAACTGTAGTGAATCAGACACTTCTTCCGCAGAGAATTAAGACATTATCAATCACATTTCTGGTAACTGATTAAAACAAGCATGCTGTAAACTGCTTGGCAAACTGGCCTCTGTTGTGATGAATTATTATACCTGACTTCCACTGTCTGTTTCTGAGACTCTAGACATATTAGCACAGGGAATTGTCTGTTTGGTTTTTTTATATGCAGCTTTGTACTTAACAGTGCTTTACGTAACTTCTAATGATTCTGCAACTATAAAGTGTTCAAAAAAAGCTCAGTTTCAGTATGTCTGAAAACCATATGCAAATAAGCAGCATAATCCTGTTCACAAGGATGGAAAACATTTATTTCTAAGATGTACCAGTACTTTCTGTCTAGTAAAAGTGAAGGAACAAATGTTGATTCCTGTAACAAGATGTTTAATAGGTTCATCTGTATTTGTTTTGGAAGCACAAAGCTAGGTACTATGATAGGTCAAGGGTAGATAAAAATCGGGAAGATAAAGAACAGGAAGAGAGATTCTCTGGATTAACAGTGAAGAATGGAATATTAGAGAAATAGAAGTAGATCAGAAAGAATGGAAAATAGGAAGAATGAAAAACATGTAAACAAACAGGATCTGAATAACATTCTTCTTTGTTTTGGTTCATTCAGGACAGCACAATTACCTGTGTGCAGGACGGAATGACTGTATAATTGATAAGATTCGAAGGAAGAACTGTCCAGCTTGCCGATTACAGAAATGTCTACAGGCTGGGATGAATTTAGGAGGTAAGTGTAACATTTATAACTCTGCATTTAAATGTTGTATGTCAAAAAAATTTTTGCCTAATATCTTACATTCATAACAGCTGCATAATCTCAGAAGTTTAAGGTGGAATAACACTAGAAAAATGCACAATAGCTAATAAACCTTATTGTCATTCTAAATGAGATTTTGGGAGATACGTATTTTATGGCTTAGAATAAGAAAAGTGGGTGTTCGATGATGACAGTAATTTTAGTGAAATTTCATATAGCTAAGAGTGTTGAAGCTTTAAGAACTGTATGCTTTTTTGGTGATAGTGCTGGAGAGTGTTTCTGAGAACATTTAAAAACATTTTACGCCATAATGAAAGGCAGGTTTATGCAGAGTGTTAGCTCTCAATAACCTCTAAATCCATAAAGATTTAACAATGAAGTAGTTTAAATATGCAGTTATATTTATGATAATGCTGCATAATTCATATTCAAATAACAGAATAAGACAGAATCCTTTTTTTTTATGATGAGCAAAAGTATTTTGAAAACCGTACTGTATCACTGTTTGTTTTAATTCTTTTCATTGTTACAATGGGGTTTCTAGAATTTTATATGGCACAGACTTATCTAGTGTAGATTTAGTAGACATCTTTTGGACCATCTGGCCCTCCATATCATACTTCATTATTACACATCATCCTTCCAACAACCGCTTTCATGACTTCCATGGGGAAATTTGTCTGTGAGCAAAGGAAGAATTGCTGGTAGTATATGACAAGCACAAAGCCAAACTTCTTTTCCCTCAGATGTCATTAACCCTTCTGTCAGTAACCATTTGCTGCTATTTTGCTTACTGAACCTTCTATTCTCTCTACTCTACACTCTAGTCTTGTTGTCATACTCTTCCTCCACAGCCTTTATCCCAGTCAGTAAAATACAAACTTCTTATATGTATATTTAAGGTGCTTTATAATTGCCCTTCTTGTTCAAGTATTCACAACCTTTACTGTCTACCAATTGACTTCTTCCTTAAATTGCTGCTTGTCTTTTGAGCGAGGACAACTGGGTAGCTGCCCTTTTGAGGGAGGGCAACTGCATAGGCCATAGATCTGTCTTGCCCAGTATGCTGGTGGCTCCTTCATGGAGCCATCTCACAGGCATGTACCTGGCCTGCTTTACAGACACCCCGACACCTGCCCCTTCTGCCCACAGAGGCAGACACTGGCATATGCCTATCTTGAGTGCACCAGGTTGCAGCCCCTCTTCTGCCTGCTCCAGAACCTCTTGCTGAGGTTCTGGCTGCAGTTCTTCCTTCACCTTTTCTTTTATGGATTTCCTGTCCATGGCCCCACCATGTCCTGGGACTTCCTGGTCAGCCTCCTCCAGGCTGTAGCCAAGGTGGCTATCTACAAAACCAGGAAGGAGGCTCTGGCCAGGAGGAGCCCAGGCAAGTGTGGGGCTGCTTTCCTGACACTTCTCCACTCATGTATCTGGACAGAGTTCACTGGTCGGCATCCACAGGCTCCCTTGACTCCTTCAGGGGGCAGTGAGCGCTGGCTGGTGTGTTCCATTTGGTGTCTCCCCTGATGGCCTAGTTATTAACCTATGACCTCACTCCCATTCCTGTTTTCTTTTTTGTTGTCCCATGTAATCAGTTGATGTGTCCTCAGTAGTCTCCCTTATTCAGGGAGGCTTATAGTTCTCCATGATGGCCCAAGTCCTATGACCTACCTACAGCATATCAAATAGACCCGAGCAAAGAGTAGATGCTGAAAAGGAGATTGAACAAGGTATAACCACATTTTTTTCCTACTGTTCTGCTCCCACTTGCAGCCTCCAGCATTTAGGGTTTAGGAAGTTCTAATTCAGAGAGTATACCTCTAGCTCCTCTTCCCAATAATGACTGATGCACTTTTTCTCTAAGTATTTGTCTTATTGCTTTGAATCTGGCTAAACTGCCAGCTTCTACACCATCTTGTGACATTGAGTTCTTCGCTTTAATTATGCTGTGTGAAAAAGAACTTCCTTTTGTTAGTTTTATTTATTATTTACTACCTACTTGTTTCATTTTATGACTCCTGGTTCTTGTATTGTGAGAGATAATAAATAATAAATCCCTATTTATTTTCTCTTCACCATTTAGTATTTTGTAAACTTTTATCATGTCCTTTTTCTACCTGAACCTGGTCTAGCATCTTTGGTCTCTCCTTATATGACGTTTTCTCCATATCACTAATCATCCTTGTTCTTCTTCTTTGTGCCTCCGCTAGTTCTTTTATATCCTTTCTGAAATATAGGGACCAAAATGAGGCACAGTATTCAAGTTGTGGGTGCACCATGGATTTATGAAGGGACATGAGTGTTGGGGACAACTTCCTGAGTGTTGGGGACAACTAGGGACCTTGTTCTTCTTGAACTGTTGCTCACAGGCAAGGAAGAATTCGTGGGGAATGTAGTAGCAACTTGGGCAGCAGTGACCACGAGATGACTGAGTTCAGGATCCTCAGGAAAGGAAGGATGGAGAACAGCAGAGTAAGGATCCTGGACTTCAGAACAGCAGACTTCGACTCAGTCTGGAAACTGTTTGGCAGGATCTGAGAGGGACAAGAGTCCCAGAGAGCAGGCTGTAATTTAAAGAAACCTTACTGAGAGAGCAGGAACAAACCATTCTGATGTGCAGGAAGAATAGCAAGTATGGCAGAAGACCAGCTGGCTCACAAGAAATGTATTCTCTACCAAGTATGTCATGTCCATTGGTCAGGGCTTCAGTGTGTACAGGTCACAGAGCTCATTGATGGCTATATATTGTTCTTAAGATACTACTTTCTTCCCTTCTTACAGAATATTATATTTAGAAGCAAGAAAACAACATTTAAATACTTATATTCTATAGAGAAACATTATAATACACTGAATAGCAAAGTCTGGATTCTACCTTGCAGAATAAATACTGTTTCCCTAGGTTTTGTAAATAATTTCTCTCTTCTTTATACCCATCCTAATCTATTGACCAAATTAGGCCTTTAGTTATCACAATAGGACATTTTATAAAGCATGGAAGCAACATTTGGTGATGTATCATAGTCTTATTACTATTGCAAAGGCATTCATCTCTGTAAAGGAAAACTTTTTTTCTGGAAATAAATTCTGAATAAAAAAGAAATGAAAAAAAGAAAACTTAGGGCAGGTACTACTTAGTGGGTATGTCTACACAAGATAGTTTACTGTGCATTAGATTGATCTAATGTGCAGTAAAGCATCACCATCTACATGAGTGCAGCAATTAATACGCAGTAGGTTAGTCTCTTGCACCATTTTCTACTACCTGCAGATACATCTACTAGAAATAAGTTTATTAAAATAATGCATTGAAGCGCACGTGTAGCTATTAACCTAGGCATCAGTGAGCCACAGGGGGTGGGGAGTGCTATCCTGAGTTGGTGGGACACCTGCCAGCCACATGGAGATTGGGACTTGCTGTGTTACGGATTTGAACCTGTTTCTGATCACTTATACCAGTTTGTGTAGCCTGTGTCCGACCCCAGAAGTTCAATGTACATAAATCACTTTCAAAATGGCCCAAACCAGTTTAAGATAAACCCAAATGGATGTAGTATCAGACTTAACTGATTTAGGTTAAATCATCATATACGTCTGTCTCAGATCCCCTCCAGATTCAAGTTAACCGTCAATCCCCCAGCATCCCAGGATACTTTGCACCTCCCCTGCAAACCTTTGTTCACAGGGTAGGTGGGCTAGCCTTGGCCCAAGCTGTTTCTTGCCACCAAGCAGGGAGGTATGCTCAAGCACCCCCCCCAGCTTCTGGGTTGAGTCACTGCAGACATGTAGCTGGATTTCTGGAATCAAAAGTGAATGGTTTGTTCACTTGCTTATCAGTTCAATCTACACAGTTTAGACTACCTGCGAACATTATATTGTTTCAGCCTAGGGCTTTTTGTCTGTCTGTACTTAGCCACAGTGTTTGTATAATAATTCATCAAGTCACTATGTAATGTTTCTTCAGTGAAGCTATTTTCATAGTTTCCATCTCTGGAATTTCTTATCAGATTTTGCAATTTATAATGGTAACAAAGTTAAATTTACCACATTAACTTAATCCTTCTCCCTCTTTCAAAGAAATGTCTCTCTTCTCCCTTCCCATCTCTTCCCTCAGATACACACTTCAGCAAGTAGTGGTTTGAAACTTTTTCAGGAGCCATAGTTTGTTTTTTAACTTATAATGCCATATTTTAGACTGCAATATTGGAAGGGTTTCAGAGTGAGCAACTTAATTAGGAAGGCATGCTCACATTGTTGGTTTATACTCTTTTCAAAATGCTGTAATTAATTTTTAATTAATTATGGGCCAAACCAACTTCATGTATTGTGAAGTTTCTTTCCAGAATGTTCTGTAATACAAGCCTAGGGTTCTCTTCTTTCTGTACTCAGATAAGGCAATGAAGCTGAAATAAATATGATGGCTGGTTATTTGTAAATTAAATGATTTATACTTCATGGAAATTGCAAATATTAATTAAGCAGTGCCTAGAAAATGTAGGTTGTGGTCCTTAATATATTTATATACACAAGCAACTTAACTCACAGAATTTCTTATATGTGTTTCTGCTTTTCTTTGACAAACTGAGAAAAAAAATCACCAAATTTTTAAAAATGCCCTGTGACAACTATTTAACTTTTAGTCAAAAAGTAGTGTTTTCTTTTTGGGGGAGGCAAAGGGGAATGGGAAGAGGGAGAGGATCAAAAACCTATTTTTAATTCTTCAAAAAAATTGGTCATCTCTTATATATATTTCCATTATAGCAAACTAGTGGATCCTTCCTCAAACTGATATCAGTAGTGAGCCTGAATAGCAATGGCCTTTATTAGATGACATAGTGGTCTAGCTAACATAATGTATATTTATGTACCTTTAAATTACATACTTAAGTGTTTCATAGAAGTTCTGCTATATTTAAAGTCAGTCCTGGTAGTGGCTCTGGAAGTAAGTTTATGCATATAGTTGAATAATCTGGCATTTTAACCTTTGTATAAAGCATTCATAATTATTAGCAGTTTAATTTGAACACACACTTTAATTTAATTAAGCACACGTGTATAGTAGAATAAAAAGAATTACAGAAACTGCATAAACAACCGGGTTTCTGTCCATATGTAAAGTACAATTTTAATTTTCAGAAAAAAATTATAACTGAAAGTGTTACCAAATGTTAATTACCCTGAATTATTGGACATCTTACATTTTGTGATTTATATATGGATTTGCTATAAATCATCTGTCTCTCAGTTCCAAAATGAAATGAAAACTTGATTAGAATGTGATTTATATCAATTTTCCAACTGTAAATTATTCTAATTTGAAAAAAAGGATGCAAGAAGATTATGAGGTTTTAAAAAAGCAACAACCTTATGTTCCAGAAGGATCTTGTATGTTTTTTTCCCTTAAATTTTTAGACTGACTTGTTATTTCTAATGTCTACCGATGTTCAGATGCTCATTAGTTGTGCTTCACATTATATTTGTTATTCCGGTTGTCATAACTTAGTAAATATGTTCAAGCTTCACAAAACAATTATATGTGGGATAATTATTCTATATAAAAGTATGTATAGAATAATTCCATAGACTAATTATAGAGTCAGAGATTTAGTCACTTCGCATTTCTCATGACTGAGAAATGACCACTGATTTACGTTTTTAACTTCAGCTCTGTCACACCGGGCATGTTCAGTCTAGTCTGTATTATAATTTCCAGTCTTAACAACCACACTGCCTTGGACCATGATCATCTCTAAACAACATCTTTCTGTACTTCGGAGAGGAATGCATAAGCAAATCCAACCTGCTGCATTGAACTGTGTTAGTAATTTTCAGTGGCATTCTTCCCCCTGAGGCCAGGTATAGCCATTACATTTTTACTGGTATAAGTGCTCAGAAATCGGTCTATACCCATAACAGAACACAAATTCGACACACATAGACTGGTTTTAAAATGGCGGAACCCAGTCTAAGATTTGCCCTTCCGACCAAAGGACAAATGTGTGTTCTGTTAGCCTCCAATGTAAACTACACCAATTACAGAAAACTGATTAATTAGTATCGATTCTGCCTCAGGCTTTTTGAGTGTCAGTAATAGTGGTCCAGTATGATGTTATGAGGCACTGTTTTGCTGAATATGCCATATTTTAGGTCAGTGGGGGACCAGCCTTTTGGCAGGAGTGCTACAAAGTAGATACTCCAGTTCCCTTCCCAATCTGCTGTTTTGCTTTCTGCTCCCTACCATCTACCACTGTGCAGCCTGTCTCCTCCCCAATCAGCTTTGTGCCCCTTTATGATCAGTTTTATGCCAGACAGAAGTTGTGCATGCTACACAGGCTTAGTGTAGATGGTCAAAAAGTCTGAGGCTGAATTGATTCGGTCTTTGTAGTTTTAGTCTAAGGTGCAGCGTTTGAACTGAAAAGCAGATGAACACACGTTCACCTTTGATTCAGGAAATGCAGCCGCATGCCTGTAGTGGCTCAGCTCAGAAGCCAGGGGGCACTAAAGCACAGCTGCCAACCGCCCCCCATCCTCCCTGCTACACCGGAGTGGGCATGGCCGGGCCCCAGCCCTGTCCTGCCTGGGTGGGGAGGGGAAGGTAATAGCATTTGAATTCATAAAAAGTTTTAAAAAGAATAGTTCTTTCTCTGAAAAACTATAAATTGAAAATTATAAAGACCTGGGAGGTGTGTTCGCTTACTCTTCCGGATGTCCCTGAGGCCTCTGGGATTTTCAGTCCAGTGTCAGAGCAGCAGGACTCTACAGGGTTGCTCAACACTTCCTTCTCCTGTTTCCAGGTGCTCCTGGGATCTGTAGTCCACAGTCACAGCCAGCAGTAACTTCCAGTAAGTTTAGCAGCAGGGCAACACTGTACTTTCATAGATTTCATAGACATTAGGGCTGGAAGGGACCTCGGAAGATTATCAAGTCCAGCCCCCCGGCCGAAGGGCAGGAAGTCAGCTGGGGTCATAGAATCCCAGCAAGACAAGCATCCAGTTTGCTCTTGAAGGTGTTCAATGTAGGTGCTTGAACCACCTTCGATGGCAGGCTGTTCCAGACCTTGGGGGCTCGAAAAGTAAAGAAATTCTTCCTTACACCTAGCCTGAAATGGTCTTGTAGTCGTTTATGACTGTTCGACCTCATCATCCCTTGGGGCACTCTGGTGAACAAACGTTCCCCCAGATCCTGGTAGTCACCCCTGATAAACTTATAGGTGGCCATCAGGTCACTCCTGAGCCTGCACTTTTCCAAGCTAAAGAGCCCCATGGCTCTCAGCCTGTCATCATAAGGTCTGCTTTCCTGACCTCTGATCATGCGCGTGGCTCTTCTCTGGACTCTCTCAAGCTTCTCCACATCCTTTTTGAATTGTGGAGCCCAAAACTGGATGCGATACTCCAGCTGTGGCCTCACCATGGCCAAGTATAAGGGGAGAAGCACATTCTGGGATTTGCTTGAGAAGCATCTATGGATGCAAGCCAGCATTTTGGTTGCTTTACTAGCCGCAGCATCACATTGTGGGCTTATGTTCATCTTGTGGTCAATGATGACCCCCAGGTCTCTTTCTTCTGTAGTGCTAGCCAGCGTAGCGCTGCTGAGCCTATAAGGATGCTGCAGGGTTTTTTTTCCCCAAGGTGGAGAACCTTGCATTTTTCAGTGTTAAACACCGTCAGGTTCTCATCTGCCCATTTGCTGAGCCTATCCAGGTCAGCTTGGATCACCTGCCTTTCACCTGACGTGGATGCTTTGCCCCAAAGCTTGGTGTCATCGGCAAATTTGGCCAGTCCACTCCTAATTCCAATGTCCACATCATTAATGAAGATATAGAACAATATGGGTCCAAGGACAGAGCCTTGAGGGACCCCACTGGTCACAGGACACCATGGTGAGTGACTGCTATCAATTACTACCCTCTGGGTCCGCCCATGGAGCCAATTTCCCAGCCAGCGAATCATGGTGGACCCAAGCCCACAATTGGCCAGTTTCGCCAAGAGGTGATCATGGGATACCAGATCGAAGGCTTTTTTGAAGTCAAGATATATGACATCAATCTCTTCTCCCTTGTCCAAGTGATAGGTCACCTGGTCGTAGAAGGAAATGAGATTGGTCAGGCAAGATCTACCTGCAACAAACCCGTGCTGGCTATCCCTTAGGATGTTTGGTCCATTAAGGATGGCCTCTTTAATAAACTTTTCTAAGATCTTCCCCAGGATAGAAGTCAGGCTGATGGGCCTGTATTTAGTCAGATCCACTTTCCTCCCTTTTTTGAAGATAGGCCTTCTTCCAGTCTTCGGGCACTACACCAGAGCACCAGGAGTTTTCAAAGATCCATGCCAGGGGCTGGGCTATGAGGCTTGCCAGCTCCTTAAGTACCCTGGGGTGTAGATTGTCAGGGCCAGCTGACTTCAGGGGAAGGTGAGATTAACCCCCAACTCCCTGGTGCCACACCCCAAGTTAGCCAGACCTTGCTGCTTCAGCTAGGGAGCAGAGGGACAGGGCAAGCCCTGCTCTCTGAAGCAGACAGCACAGCACAGCCCTTGGCTGAAAAGCATTCTGGGATGCTAGGGGACTCTGATTTAACTTGAACTAGGAGAAAGTTGCCCTTACCACTTGTGGTATTTGGGCTGCAAGTAGGCTACCCCTGTTTGCGTGATACATACAATACATTTTTTGGTCTGCTTCTTCTACCCTTTTCCATAAACAAGAGTGAAACAGTAGGAAAGTTTTAGACAAGTTTTGGGAGTCATTGGCTTCTTCCCTATCTTTTGTTTACATTGTTAAAAGACCTTTTTGTTTTTGTTTTACTGTCTGGTTTGTTCAGTGTAAATAGATGATGATCTTCACCAAATTCTTCTGACTCTTCCTTTCTGTTTCCATCTGGGTCATCTTCTAAAGGAATTCCAATGGTTGCAGACATATTTAGCTATCAGAGCTGTTTTGAAGGGATTTAGCAAAGTATTAGAGGAATTCAAGATTGTTGAGTACTCTGACAACATCAGAGCTTATACTGATGGGGAGTTTTGTCCATTGACTCAACCTTGTTTTATAAAGTTCAACTTCTGTGTGTTAGATTTGTTTTCTCTAATTTTTTTACATCTGCGATATCAGCATAGAAAAATAGATTCCTGTAAGCTAAAAACATTCATGTCACACAGCTGGTGTCCCAGCATCTCTATCTTTTAGTCTCTGTTGGTCTTGCTCTGCCTGTTCATTCTGGTGCCTGATGTCCAGCTCCATCTGTCTGTTTTTCAGGAGCAGCCTCCTCTCGAGATACAGGTTCATTTTTGCTTTCCACCATGCTGCTCTGGAACTCTTGCCCTTGCTGTTGCATCTGCTAGATTGTCAATGAAGCCATCTGTGGCACCATCACCTTAGTCACCTGCATGCCCTATAGGAGATAGTGAAGCTATTTTTAATCACTACTCTTTTATTTTAGTGGGGTTTTTTCTCCTTCCATCTCCTAAGTGTGGTTTTTAATCCATGGTTTTTGTGTTTGGTGAAAGTAAGGCTATGTTTAATACTGATAGTTAGTCAACCCCTTGACTGTATACACTTGGAATTAAAAGATGCCGGTGGAAGAAGCGGTGCACATAGGGTGTTTACAGTTACAAAGGAAATGTCAGTCAAGTTTATGATTTACAGAAACTATTTGAAAAGAGAGAAATATAGCAAGACCGTTGTAGTATTTGCCTCAAGACCAATTCCAGATAGCCCCATTAATGCAGATGATTAATTTGTTCTGAGTGAGAATTTACATAGTCCCATACAGTCTGAGGAGAAAAAGGCCTAAATGAAGTTAAGGGATTGGCAAATTTCCTGATAATGTTTAGGACAAGGTAGAAGGAGACACAGTGTGAGATAAAAGGATGAGTATAAAGAATCCAGTTCAGTGCAGAGGTCATGCTTGAGAAGCACAAGGGAGTAATGTAATAGCAGCATTGCCAAAGAAAAGTAACTGGAGAAAATGTTGAAAGTGGAGGAGCATTTCTTTACTCTCGGTACCAAGCAAGGTAATTGTAAGGTAACTGGAAAGGGTCAAAACTCTTAGAAGAAAACAATCAGGTTTTAGGAATGGTCAGAGCTGCTGGATCAAGTGTTCCCCTTAAGGCAAATAAAAGTGCTTGATATACCAGAGGTAGTCATTTCAATGATTTTAAAAAAGGCCTTTGATTCTATACATAGACTATGCATTTAGAATATATCACAATGTTACAGTCTTCCTAGGAAATATGCTTATATCACCACAAGTAAGTACAGCCAGTTTTATGCTAAGTTTAATGGCAGATACCCAGAATTGTTCAAGGTTCAGACAGGAATGTGACCAGACAATATCCTCTCACCTTTTGTTTTTGGAATACTTATGGACTAGATAATAAAAATGCAGGTAACTGAAACAATACAGGACTACAATGGATAAAAGAAGCTATGTGACTTGGATTTGCTGATAATATTGTATTGTTGGAAAATAGGACAGTGACCTCACCTGAGAAGATATAGTAAAAGTGGCAATATCTATTGGAATGAAAGTCAATGTGAAGATGTCTAAGATGATGAATTACAAGGAAGCAGATGATGAAATACCAGGAAGCAGATAAGAGAAATGTGAAAATTGCAAATGTGGAAACAAAACAGTTTACTTGGGAAGCACTACTAGAAGTGATGGAGACTTTGTGTGTAGTAAAAACAATGATAATGAAGGCGTGCACAGTATTTACTAGGTTCAGTATTTGGATATCTAGCAAGATCAGTATGAGAAAAAAATGAAGGATGAGACATAGTAGGCATCAGCAGCTGCTCGAAAGAAGTAGGAACACGGGATCTGAAAAAGATAGACAAAAGGCATTTTGAAGTTTTTACTCATTTGATATGTTCAAAAGATCATGGAAGTGCATTGAAATGCTTATTTCCCCAATATAGAAGTAAGGAAAATAGTCGGTGACCATGGCTTGAACATGTGCGTAGACCAGTGAACATGGCTCGATCATTTGAAAGCAAGCTTTGCATTAAAAACTGCCACAAAAGAAAACTGAGAGAGGAAAACAGAAACCAACTCAGCAGAAAAGTACTCATAGAACAGTGGAAATTATTGGGTGTAGGAAGTGTGTCATCTAGCACAGAACAAAAATCACTAAAGTGATTATAGCCCAATGTATCACTTGTGTGTAATGAAAGAAGGAAAAAATATGATGACCCATCATTCCGTTTCACTAACATTGCTTTCATTTTAACTCAAATTATAGCAGTGACTTTTTTCAAGTTACTGTTGTTCTATAACCAAAAGTAAGAGTTGTAGAGTACATTGGTAAGTAAAAGTGGATAGTAAACATAAGAATTGTAGGTGACTAATTTTGGACATTCTACGAGTTGCATTTAAGTACAAGTCCTTTGTAAAACTTGTATTTCAGGGATATTTACAATAATGTTTTATGCTAAACTCCAACTCCACTAAATTTGATATATAATTTAAGAATGAATAAGTAAGTAAATAGTAGTATGTTAGTTCTATGCACATCTAAAGGAGTTGATAATGGCTGACTTTCAGCAGAAGCATAATTTTCTTTCTTGGAGTTTTTAAATATATTGGACTTTTAATATATTCTCTCCATATTTGATTACCATTTTAAAATTTCATTTATCCTGGGATTAATGAAAATTTATGAAAATTTACACTTAAACACAAAGATTAACAGTAAGGTTGTAGTATGTCAATTTTGATATTTTTATTCACAATATTATACACAGGTGGGAACTTCAGACTTTTAGCCATTTCTAATTAAGAAGCTTTTATTCAAAAGCAGATTGATTTCAATTCAACAGGAAGCTAATTGGCATTTGTCAAAAGTTGTTTCCTCATAGGGGAGTAATATCCCTTTGAAACATTCATAAACTCATTATCACTTAAAACGTTACTGAAAAACAGGCAAAATGCAAGAGATATTTTCCCTGACAATCTAAGTTTTCTGGTATAATAGTCTTTGGAAATAATTTTTTTATCACTGTTTGACATCTCATGGGTGTCAAGCCACCAGCTTGAGTTCAGCCAGGCAAAAGCAGAGCTCTGAGTCTTACCTTCCAAGACCTTTGTTTTGTTTTTTATGACAGTGGACACTACAACCATCCTGTGTGGCAATCAGGTTGTATCCTGCACATCATCCTTGACTTGGACTGAAGGTCTTGTTACATATTACACTTAGGAAATGCCAACTGCGCTTAAAATTCTTGCATCTGAGCATTCAAGCAGTAAAACACATGCTAATTCCCATTGTAGGATAGCAAAGTTAGGACTTTACTGGTGAGGACTATCTCCAGATAGCATTACCTAGCACATGCTGAGCTAACATCTGGCTGTTCCATGGAGGTAATACAATCAGGAGACTCCAGTGTGATAGTGGGGCTGGGAGCAACAAATAGCCTCTATAGCACACCACAGTAAACCATGGTTTTCAAAGGCTCTGGCTTAGGAAGTATTTTATTTAGATTGTAGCAAGTATTACCATATCGATGATCAAAAAGCTTTTTAACATATAGCACCGTTTACTACAGTCTACATAAAACATGTCCTAAGTCTAATATGCAACAAGCCCTTAGGCCTCGCTCTCAGTTTCTGCATCCATGTTTCATATGAGTCTTGCAGATTCTTTATATATAACTTCTCTAAAACAGTCTGTCTTTCCACAGAACTAAGTCTCTCATCTAGGCTGTCATAATCTCATGCCTGATTACTGCAGCATCTTTTTCTCCAGCCTTGACATATGCCATCTTATTCTGCCCACAACCATTCAGAGTGCTTCTGCAGAATAATTTTCCTAACTTGCCACTTTGACCATGTGGCTTCTCTTTGTATTCTTCCACTTCACTCCCTTCTCTGTTACCCACTTGGTATATTTTCAAACACATTCCTTACTGTTTTCTTCCAGGCTGTGCCTCTCATTTGGGAAGAATGAACTCTTCCAAAAATATTCACAAAACTACCTTACTGTTTGAGTCTCAAACCCTGACTGAATGATACCCTCTGAAAAAAAACCGTGTCATATAACCACTGGCTTCAGGGGAGTGAGAGAGAATTGCTCACTAATTTTGTTGATGTTGTTCCTGGCTATTTTAAAAGTTTGGAAGGCAGAATTATTTCTAAAGTGGCAGATAAAAATTTAATTTGACTTTTGGCATTAGTTACTGTACATTTGTTTTTTCCTTACTATATACTTCTACAATACTCTAAGGGATGGCTAGAATAAAGGGCAATTTATTACAGCAGCATTACATTGTTCTGGACATTAGAGTATTTCCTTATAGGCTAAGTAGAGTTAGTCAAAAAGCCCAAGGCTGAATTGATTTAGTTTTTACAGGTTAGTCTAAGTTGTGTAGATTGAACTGAGAAGCAAGTGAACAAACATTCAATTTTGATTCTGGAAATGCAGCCACATGCTTTCAGTGGCCCAGGCCAGAAGCCGGGGAGCGCTAGAGCACACCTCCCTGTTTGACTGGACCAGACAGCTTAGGCCAAGGCCAACGTTGCCTCCCTGTGAGGGGAGGGTTTGCGGGGGAGGTGCAAAGCATCCTAGGATACTGGGGTACTGTGAGCTAACTTGTATCTGGAACAGTAATTCAACACACCAATTTAACCTAAATCAGTGAAGTCTCATACTACATCTGTCCAGGTTTATCTTAAATTGGTTTGACCATTTTGGAAGCAGTTTACGTGCACTGAAATTCTGTTTCAGATTTGAACTGGTTTCTGGACATTTATACCAGTTTGTGTTATTTCTGCCCTCATCCATAAAGACTTGTTAGAATGTTCAGCTATGTATATAAAGTAATGAAAAGAAACACTTCTTTGCTTACAGATTTACTGTTGATTTGACTAGAAATACAATCAATTGCACCAATAAATTCAACTGGTCAACAATGAAAAAGGTTTAGAATAAACATTAGTTTGGATGAAAACTGTGAATTATTTTGAAACTTAGCAGTTTATACTACATTTCTGTTCACCATTTTATTTCACTGAATTCTAACTCTGGTTTCTATCTTTATTCTGTAGAAAACCAAAGCTTTCATTATTATGAACCTCTCAGATAGGGACAATTAATTTATCACAGTACTTACTATCTGTAATTTTTTTTATTCTGGTTTTAGTACTAGTAGGCTAGGAAATTTAAAGAGCATAACAGTATGCATATGTTGTTAAACAAGACTTTCGTTCAGTAAGGGCCTCCATAGTAGTGGACTCTGTAGTAACAGACTAACATTCTTTTCATTTAAACACTTACAGAGTGAGAAAAAGACTTTAAAATTTAAATTTGATTTGCAGCACACTTAAAAACAAGAATGGAGAAAAATGAGATGTGATTTGATTGCCCTACTGTTTTTCTAGTTGTAGGATTTTTTTTAAAAGGAAAAGAAAAGCCCTAAAAACAGAGATCTGAAATACTGCAATGGAGGTGAAAAGGTTTATATTGAAAGTATCAGAACTGGCCATACAGAAAATTATCTGGGCCATATGGTTGGCCTCTATACTTGCCAGGCTATCAGTAACAGGCCTCTTTTTGAAAGAAAGATAGTTTTAAGATAGATTTCCCTGTTACCTTTATTTTATATATAAATTTTATAATAGAAATTCTCTAGGATATGTTCCTTACAATAATATAAGGAGAAGTATAGCACTACTTGTTGGCCTAATACTCATTAACTACACTGATTGAAATCTTTATAGTTTTGTCTGTAAAATCACAAGGAACTCTTACTATTGATATATCACATGAAAAAACCCCTCTTCTTATCTTACATCCCATATTCCACATAAAGGATATGATTGAGGCTCTGTTGAAAAAATGCACGCAGAACTTCAAACTGGTGTCCATTCGGCCCAAAAGGAGGGAAGAGAGAATGGGGAAGGGGAATGATCCAAAGCATTTTGAAAAAATACAAAACTTGTGCATGTGTGTAGTGCTTGAAACGAAGCAGTTTCAGCACAGTTTTTCCCACATCTGTACAATCAAACTGAAGATCTCTTGCTCTTTAGCCCGTGTAAAAGGAGACAAAATTGACCCTTAAGAATGGCTATTCTAGTCCTGCTTCAGAAAAAGTGAAAATTATTGAAACAATGAATGAGAAAGTTAAGAAGAAGATAGAGATGCTAATCAAACAAAATACCAAAATGTTCATTAACACCAGTTTTTGGCTGCAATGTCCAAAATAACTCAAAATTATTTAATTACGGAATTATTTAACAAGCGCTTCCAAAGCATGTCTCCACCAATAACCATTTAATGATCCTTGTTGGCAACTCTATTATTATCCTCATCCGTAAGACTCACAACATTTGTATAATTTTCTGCTCATGTGTCTCCTTATCTTACTTTTAAGTCGTTGCTAAATCCTGTTGTTTCTTCCCAGAGAGCCTTCAAAATAGGTCATTTGTTAATTCCTTTATTAATCCCTTTATCTTTCATTTATTAATGTTTCTTTATTAATCCCTTTATCAAAACCCGGTACCAAATCCATGATGATTTTACTTTGACTATTGAAACCTCCTTTTCTTGCCTGATTGAACAAAATTCTTAACCTTATCCAAAACCCTTGTGCAAAACTCCTCTGACTGGCCCACAGCTCTGACAGCATCCAGTCTCTCAGATCACTGAACTGGCTCAGTTTCTGTAGTATTTTCCTGCTTTTGCACTCTTCCTTGTTTCCTCTCCTAGTAAGTTGTCCTTCCCCACCATATGTACCATTGAATCTTCTGTGCTTTCCCTCCTGTAGCATGTTCTTTCTCCCCCTTTTGCACCCATTATTTAGTCTCTCCCTTTTTTCTCATGTCAGCTGCGTGATTCTCTGGGTGTGGGCAAATGCACAAGTTATAGAGGGTTGAAAGGGGGGAAAGGCTGCATATCAGCTGTTCTACAGTAAATCTTTCATATGTTCCCTCCTGTCTCACTGTAAGTGGAAGCTAAACCAGGGAAGCTTACCCCTATTTCATTCATTTCAGCCTCAACTGCCCCAGTTTAGCTTCCACTTAGTGCAGAAAAGGATTGGACATCTAAATACTTACTGCAGAGCCTCTAATGTAGGGTAAGTTCCTTTTCCTCCTTTTTAACTTCATATTATTTGTTAGTCTGTTCATTCTGTCTGGTAACCCCCCCCCACACACACACTTTTATATGATAGTAGATCTGGTACATGTAAATCAGCCACTGGGATAAAACGTCAAATCACTGCTTTGGGAGGTTGCAGGAAGAGACTGACATGATGACAGCATATTGCTGGAAAGCTGGTTGTTTCTCTCTCTCCTTCCAAAAAAGACTCCCCATGGTACACGTCTGATATCACATATTAACTAAAACATTCTTTGCAAAGAGTGGATGAAGTGGAGTGCAGAGCTTCAACTAAAATAGATAAAGTACTAACTTTGGGAACTTTAACAAGTAATAGGCTGGGCAAATAATAATTAGTTTGTGATGGGCAACAACCAAGGTATTCTCTGAAGATATTTATGAAAAAACTCAACTGCTTGTATGTAAGGCAGGGGTAGACAAAATATGACCCACAGGCTGGATTCAGCCTGCTAAGTGATTCTGTCCAGCCTGTGGTAAGTCCGTGGGGCCTGCCCAGCCCAGCTGCGGGGGGCAGCCTGGGCTGTGGCATGTGCAGCCAGTCCCTCAGGGATGGAGGGTATCACCTGGCACACAGCACAGTCCACCCTGTCCCCATAGCTCTTGAGCACACTGGGGATTGTAGTCAGCAGGGCTGGGCACCATGGTAATGGGGCGGGGGGCAGTGCAGCAGGTGGACTCGGCTTCCTGGCAGCCCCCATGGCAGTGCCTTGCTCTTGCCCTCACATTCTGGTGGCTGCTCCCTTACTTGCAGAACCAGCACCTATCGCAGGGATATGCAGGGAGTGGATCGTGGCTCTGCACTGGGTGCTGGCACCATGCTGTCACCACCCTGTGATCCTGGGCCCAGCCCCAACCACCTGTCCCACTCTCAGGTGCCATCCTTTGCCAACCTGCAGCCCCACCCCATCTGCCCAGCCAAGCATACCCTGCCTGTGGGAGTCCTGGGCAGTTGCCCACATACAAACTTACAAGGGATCTCATATTACTTAGATATGTATCTCCATGAAACAAAAAGCTATATAGTACATTTGGGGACAAAGGCAATGTAGCAAAAAAGGTATTATAGTATTATAATACAGCTAAGCATATTTATGCGTGCTATTATGTCCAATTAGCAGCACTCTGTTCCCTAGCATTTGTGGCTTCCTGTTATTAAATAACAATAACAGTAATAAAAATGAGAAATATTAATAGCAAGCATATGAAATAGTTCATTAAATCCATGTTTGTGACCTTGGTTAAAGTTCAACTGTGTTTCATGAAGACAGGTAGGGAGGATATAGGAATTAGTCCTCTCTAGAAACAACCTGATATTTTCAAAGATTTTATATGTCTGGTTACTAGCCCATACTTGCCTAAAATAGCAGAAGTCTCATAGTATCAATTCATATTAAACAGTACACAATGCTGTATATCAAAAATGGAGATGAAGCATAAAATGACAAAGCCCTAATCTGGGGGAAGCTTCTTTTTGCTATATTCCACTGCTCTGAGATGGGGATGCACACTTTGGAACCAAGAGCCTCATGTCAGCCCATGCCCTTCAGTGTGGTCATTTTGAGGAAATAGTCTTATTTTTCTTGCCAAAGTAATAAATGTGGGATGGGAGTAGGACAGGGTGGGGGGATCCCTTAGAACTCCTGTTAGGACTACCTACTAAAAGTAGGTTTAACATAGTGTCCCTAATTTCCTTCTTCCTCAAGTCTAGCATTCTCTTGCTTTCTATGTGTTTTCACTATATTTTTTTATTTTATATTTTTTATTCTGGTGCATAAGAATGCTGGGCATTTAAAAGCCTGATCTAACAAAACCCCATGTAAAACATTCAACTATTTCCTTATTCTTTATTAGTTATTATGTCTTAAGAAAATTTATGAGCACAGTAATTGCCATATTGGTTCAGCATAATAGTCCATCTAGTCTGGTATCTTGGTTCTGATAATACTAAGCACTGGATGCTTCAGAACAGACACAGTGTAAGAAATGCTGCACCTAGAAATAATAGTTATTGCCTGCTTTCTAATACACATGAAAATATTTCCCTAACCCTTAATAGTTACTGATAAGCTTCAAAAGCCAGAGTATGAGCTTTTTTATGCCCTTTAAAATCCTTTTGTTTGATATAGACCAATATAAGTATTCCTATCATCCATGTAAATGCCCCACTCTGAATATTGACAATGAATGTGTTTGATAAGGAGTGTTCAGATAATTTAAAAGAAGGATAGAAATGTTGACTTTTGATTAACAGTTATTTATATTTAGGATTGCCTTTGATCCATGTTGTGACTGTAGAGATTGTGGTCCTGTAGGGAAGATTTTATGGTACTTGTTTTCTCTTTAATTTTGAGGTGCCCAATAAATTTGTTAATCTAGTTAAAAAACAAATTTGAAACACACCCTAAAAAGTTCAACTTGAAGCACTTCACAGAGGTTTATATTACATTTTCTGTAGCAAGCTCCTGGTTTCTGTGCGAGTTACCAAACCAGTTAAGTTAGAGTCTTGGCATGAAACCAAGTGAATTTTTTTTCACTGTAAACATGACTGCCAAGCAGTAATGTTTTTCTCAGCTTTATTTTAAAGGCATCGTAATGGAAGAAAATTAAACTGAAACACTTTTTTATGACTGTTTCATAATGGAATAAAAAATGTTAAAAGGTGGGGAAAAGAATGTTGGAGAGCATATACAGAAAAAATAGGTCTTGATAAATATTTAATCACTATAGCTAAATTGCTAGATGTATTTAGGAAAAACCAAACCAATTCAGTTTGCATGTGGTACGATCACAGATGAAAATGCAACTTTTGTTTCTGCACGCAAGAAAGATGCATAAAAATGTTAATCTTATCCACATTGTGATATTGGAAGAAAAATATGGAGCTAGATAAAACTAACTGAACAATAACAGTAAGCAGAGATATTTGATTCTTCTTTACTCCTTCAAGCCTATTTTTAAACACTTCCAAGTGATGAATAGTTCTGTTAACTCGTTATCAAGTATTTTGCTGAACTTGGACATCCTAACTTTGCTTTTTGGGATTTATTTTGTTGGAAAATGTGCAGGTTCAGCTTTGCCTTTTTAAGATAAACATAAACTTTGCTTAATACTCACAGTGATTTCACTACTATGTGCAGTACTATACCTATAACTATACCAATTGGGAACAAATGCATTTTCACTCACTTTACAGAGAAGTTGAAAAACATTGTCTACTCTGGCTGTTTGGAATCCAGCACAGCACATTGTATCCCAGGATGGGGGGGGGGGGGGGGGGAGGGGGAGGAGGAAGAGAGAGAGTAAGACTGTTTATCAAAATGTAAGATAATTTGCAGCTTTGTAGGGTTTCCTTATTGAATAACAACTTATATCATTCTTTGGGATCTAAAAACTGCTAGGAAAGGGGAATTAAAGAAAGGACATTGTGTGCCACCAGTGGGAATACTCATTTGATGAAAGTGAGCAGAAGTAAGCCTAGGTGAGTAGCTCCTTGGGGCCAGATTCTGTTCCACCAGTTAGGTCTATAAATGGACTTACATTCCTCAGTGATATTCTCTTCCACCCTTCTCAAGTCCTTGAAAAACAATTAATAAAAAAGGGGTGTAGGCTCTCCTTCTCGCTACTTTTTTGGGACTCAGTCTTAAGGATAAGGTGATGGTGTGTTACAAAAGTACATACGTTTCATTAATTTTTCAGGACTTGTATGAAGTGGAATAGAATTGAATTTAAGTGCATAAGTTTACTTAGATGCCTTAAGCAGAACAGGATCTGGCTCTTGGTGTCTAGAAATGGTTAAAGGATTGGTAGTACATTGGATGCCTACTGCCAGAGTTAGCTATGGAACATTTTTTGTCTTACCTTCCTCTTATTTTATTTTTATATTTTATTAGTTCTGTGATTAAGTTAGCTGGTGAGATTTGAGAATATTGACCTTCACAGCAGCATATTTTTATTTGCACTGTTTGATTGTAGTTTTACTAAGTTTTGGATCAGTTTACATTTTGATTATAGCTTAATAAAAAGGAATTTACATGGAGGGAGAAAGGGAAGGACCTTATAGGCTTACTAAACAGCCAAAGAAGCAGCCAGTAACACTAACATAGAACAATAACTACAGTGCTACTGTAGGAGTGGGAGTATCTTTTATGGTAAAGTAAAGCAATGAAGAATGGAACATATGAATATATTTTATAACAGAAAAATCATTAATATAGTAAATCAACCTCTAGTAAGAAGTAAATAAAACTAAAAACCTAATTAACTAAGATGCAGCTTTTATGAATCCAAGATTACAAAAATTACAGCAGTCACAATTCTCTCATCTGCATCCAGGCAACTGCCATTGAGAAGCAGATGATAGAATTGTGGTTAGTGGACCAAATTCTGCTCTTCCTTTTACCTATCTAGTTGTATTGATGTGAAGGAGACTGCTCAGATGTAATTACAAATTAAATCTGCACATACTATTGGCTACTGTGCTCACTTCAGTATAGCTGTCCATTAGGCCTGTGCAAAGATTTGATCCCTGATTTGATTCCAGAGAGATTTGGCCCAATTCGGTGTCTGAATCTTGAATCCAAATCAAATCAGGAGACCCTTTAATTTCTCCTAATCAAATCAGAACCCTCCGAATCGATTTGGAGAGATTTGAAGATTCGGACGCAGACACAGCTTTAAATATTTTTTCTACGTACCTCAAGGTAGCAGGCAGCTCATGGATGCTGAGATACTGAGGGGGGAGGGGGCATTCCACAGGAGCATGGGGGTGCTCCGCAGCATGCTCGACAGCAGACTCAGAAGTGAACCAGAAGCACTTCCAGTCCACTTCTGGGCCTACCAGGGAGTGCACAGGAGACCCCTACCTACACTTCCCCCCAGCTCAACAACTGGTGCCTCCTGGGTTTGGGGGGGCACCCAGGGTCCCCCTCCAGCTGGTCGCTGGGGTGGAGAGGGAACGGGGAGGTCCCCCATGCACTTGGCAGTGGGACCTGGAAGTGGACTAGAATCCGGGTTCACCGCTGAGTGCTCGGGGCCCCTTCCCCCCACCCCCACTCCTGTGGGATTCTCCGTCCCCCCCACCATTGCAGCATTCACAAGCCACACCTAGTACTTCAAGGTATGTAGAAAAAACATTTAAAGCTGTGTCTATGGCGGAATCGCTGATTCTCCAAATCCCAATTGCTGATTCTCCGATTCTTTGGATTCAGCCAAATCGAATCAGGAACAGTGATCTGAATCCACTGATCAAATCACTGTCCCCAATTTGGGCTGAATCCAAATTAAATATGACCCTATTTCTGAGATGGCACACTCATCTTGAACTAAGCTTCAGTAGATCCTTAGAAGTTAAAGTATTGTCTCAATATGTAAGATGCCTTCAAAATAACTTTTATTACATTTAGTCCTAGTCAGAGTCTAAGACCCCACTGTGGCAGGTGCTATACAGGATAGATGGTTTCTGCCTCAAAGAGTTTGTAATATAATAATGAAGTGTCCTTTTTCAGGACACAACAGTGAGTACAGCCAGCCAGGGGAGTACAAGAATCAGAAGTTCTGTTCAACAGGATAAACAGTAGTCTCAGAATATTAGCATCTTAATCATTGACAGGTTTTTTGTAAGCTCCAGACAAAGTAGAGTTTAAATGCTGAATTTAAAGGGAAACAATAAATTTGTAGATATTTATGGGGAGTGTTTCCCAACTTTTGTGGCACTATGGTAGAAAGTGCTAAAGTATTTATTTGAAATTGTAAGAAGCAGTGGATGGAGGATAATATAGCATTATGAGCTCCTTGGAAGTGCTTCACAGGCAGCTCCATAGATTACAGTGATCCCTGCAACCCAACAGATGTTCTCTGTTGAGTCCAGGAGGGTGGAGGATTGAGCTTCACATTGGAGCTGGCTGTGTGTCTGCAGCCTCTCTCATCTAGCCACCCCTACCCACCCCAGTTCTGGTGCTATCTTCAGGATGGGATTGGTGGGGGAAGGGAGGGAGTTTGGTTTGGGGTTTACCCAGCCCACACTGGAAGGGGTGCAGGCTGGTGGATTGGAGCCCCCCAAGGAACCCTAGGGTGGGGATCAACCCAGCCCTACTTCTGGTATGTGCTTACAGAAGTTAATGAAGGTACTCTGCTAGTGAAGGCACTCTGTTTTGGAGCACCTTTATCTGAACCCTCATGGAATGTGGGTTCATTTGTTGCATGATCAGGCACTTTTAAAGTGCTCTGCAACTATGCATTTCTGTCAGGGCACAGATGTAGAATGCTTTCAGGGGGCCGATCATACAACAAAACACTTGTCAGCATTCTGGAAATCTATGTTTTGATAGTAAATGGTAGGTTAAAGCTCAATCTAAGCATAAAAGATCTTGAAAGTGAAGACAGGAAAGTAACTTATATTTGATAAGATAGCAAAGAGGAGAACCAATGGAGGGCCTCAAAGGGAATAGATATGGGTGAAATGATAGGCTAGGAAAATGACCGCATAGAACCATTTTAAACAGATCTGAGTAGGGCAACATCCTTTTTGTAAATGCCAGAGAAAAGGACATTGCCATAAAATGAGAGCCTAGGCAGGAGTTTTACTCATGTGCATGAATAGGAAAGTTGTATCCTAGAGCATTATGATTTGTTTCAAGTTTTTTAAAACACTGTATATAAAATCAAGTCAAAATTTGAATGAGAATTTCAATTTTATTGAAATAAACATTTTGTTTAGCCTCAATATATTTTTAATTAATTTCATATCACAGGAAATATCAAGATCTTTTGCTTGATCAAGATCTGTTTTGGAACAGGCAAAAATTGAAAATTTCTGTCAAATTAAAGTTCTAGTTCCCACACGGCTCTGCTTTTATGTTTGGTTTTGTTCCTCCTCCCTTCATCTGTTTTTTGTCTTTTTTAGGCTCTGATCTTTCAATAGCTTATACACATGATATACTTTATGTATTAAATATTCTATTGACTCATCATATGTAAAGTTAAGCACATGCATTAAGTTTCTGTAAGAATATATTCTTTGATTTCAAACTTTTCAAGGTAAGACTTGTTTCTTTCTATAGGTTTTAATAGTTTCCAGTTCCAGGTGTCAACAGTTGGTTTCTGATGCTAGTTCCTGATTACTGTTCAGGGAAACACTAATACTACTATTGATAATATTAGTACTATTAAGCAGCCATTTAATCATTTTATAGCCCAGTAGTTTAATCCGTATTTAGTATCATCATCAGTCATCATCATCACTGTCTTCTCTTTTGTTCACCTTGTTTTCATCTTCAGCGGGTTTGCCTTTGAAAAGTCTATGCCAGTCCCCTCTCTTCCATGTGCAGCCTGACATCTAATTCTCATCGTCCTCTTCTGTCTTCCTGTAATACATTTCACTCTGCCTTATTTTAATACAGTCCTCAACTGTGGGGTCCAAGTGCCTGTTTGTGAGTAGGTTCCTCAGGGTATACCTGAAGCAAGAGAGAAACTGGTCAAAATGGGTTGTCAGGCCCCTTGTAGTTTGGTCAAGTGCCCACAGAGGACTGCTACTCTGATCAGGGTTCTGAAACCTGTCACCATCAGGAGGAATGCATGAACTTTCTTCCACACCTCTCTGGTATATGGATGTTCCCAGAAGAGGTGGTCAGTTGTTTCTGCCTGCCAGCAGTTGGGTCTGTCTTGGGCAGTTTGGTGGGCCTCTCTGCCCTGCATTGTTTTTCCATGCCTGTACAGGGAGTGTCTGGTAGGCTGCCTGTCAGTTCAGGTCTCTGTGCTCTTTCTGTAGGTCCATGTGGAAGATTCACTTCCACCTGGCCGGGCAGCTGTCGCCACATAATAAGTCCACAGGCAGTATGGTATCTCTTGCGTTTACCACCTCCTATATCTTGTTCACCAGGGTCACCAGGGCCGCATTATGCAACTTGTATTTCTTCTGGAAGCATTTCAGGACCTCATAGAACCATGGGGACATCATGGCCCATGGGCTTCCACTGGTCATCATGTACACCTGCCACTGTCTCAGCAGCTGCCATGCAAAATACTTGACAAAGCTGGTTGTTTTGGATTTAGTCCCTGTCACCAGTTTGCAACCTTGGCCCATGTACTTGGCCCAGAGGAAGAGTAGGACACCTGGATTCCTCTGCCTCCAGACCATTTCACTTTGTATAGGTTGTATAGTTTTCCTTGCCACTTTCTCCTGTGTGGAGTTCCAAAAGAAAACACACATGGCTCTTTGGATTCAATGAATGACTTGCTTTGAGGGTGGGAAGACTAAGGCAATGTTTAAAACTATTGGTAGTAGTACCACCTCCATCAGTGCCACATGTACCCTCCCCATTGACAGGTAGCATGATTGTCATAGCTCCAATCTGTGCCCTTCGCCTCCATCTTTTCCTATGCCTTCTGTCCCACCAGCTCTGTAGGTCAAAATCCAACCTGAGGATCTTTACCCTCATGAAGAATGGAGACCCCCCCAGAGGTGACAGGTCCTCTCGCTTACTCAGGTGCTTTTTCTCATCTTGAGCTTGGCCCCTGCTGCTGCTCTGTATACCTAGGTGTGTTGTAGCACTCTTTCCACCAAGCCCATGTCCCTGCATATGATGTTAAGGTCATCCATATAAGTGAAGACTTTCACCTCTTCCCCATTGCTCCCAGGGATTTTTATGCTGCTGACCCCTGGGGTCCTGCCTGAGCCACTGTGCTAGTGGTTCCATTTTGCAAATAGACAAAATTGGGGAGAGTGGGCAGCTGTGCCTGATGCCTGACTCCACCACAGTCGGGGTTGTCAGGGACCCATTCACCAGTACTCTGCTGCTCATGTTGGTGTTATAGTGCTTTTATGCACTATACTAAGTGAAAAAGGTTGCAGGGACTCCCATTTTTTTCAGTGTCTCCAGTAGGAAATGATGGGATAGCTGTTCATCTGCCTTCTCCAGCTCAAGGTTTAGCATGGCAACGTTCTGTCCCCTCTTCCATTAATACTGTAGCACATCTTGCAGCAGCATTAGAGCTATACAAGGATAGGTCAGTATAGTCTATCTAAAGAAGATCTGTGGTAGTGCCTATTGTGCAGTTTGTGCCCTCAAGTCATGGTGAGCTACTGCATTGAATACTTTTAGACTTCCACTTCACTCCCATGGCTAATCTGTGCCTTTCTTTCCATTTTCAGTTATTCCTGTTTCTTCACTAGCCTTAAATGTGTGGCAAACATCACTAAAAGGAGCCTCAAAAAGTTCATCCAGAATCCCTCTGTTGGCCCCTCTTTCAGCTTGCCACATATGATTAGTGTGGCCTTATGTTCCATGAGGTGGAGCTGGACCAGGTTGCCCTGCGCCTTATCTGCATATAAATTGTTGGAGGATTCCAGGACTCGTGACAAGAACATCTAGTTCCAGTCATGAGTGGGGCTAATTAGGACATGGATCCTTTGGCGGGGGGTGGGATCTGTAGTACACACACATAATGAGCATTGCTGAGCTATGGGACTGCTGTGGCTTGAAATGCTGCTGATTTCTGCTGAGGCCCAGCTCAATATGTTATGGTAAATCATGAGCCTTTTGGTTTTTGAACTAAAATTGTGCATGGTTTGTATTATGCATAAGTAGGTATAAAAAGTGCTTCTCACAAGCATGTTTATGGAGTACCTGTGCTAAAACTTGCAGAAGTTTTAAAAAAAAAAAAGCAAAAATGCATCAATTCTGAATGGGCTAAGTCTGTGAGTACATATAGTAATTTGCCTATATGCAAATGATTACAGGCATGCTCAATTTAAAATCAATGGGAATGTCCAAATGAGCACACGTGTGGTTTGCAGTGCCTCAGTGCTACAAATCACACATGCCGCACATGTAGGCATTTGCTGCACTGCTGATTTGGAGCACAGTGCTCTTTTTTTTTTGTTACACCAGGAGTTCCCAGTGTCAAAAAAACCCACACCAGAAAACAGCGGGGTGGTACATGTGGTAGTAGTGTGTGTCACTCACTCAAAACAGGAGCCTGTCCAGCCAAAGCCACACTCCTGGCTGCTGGCCAGGCTCTGTGCACCTGGACTGCTGCTGCTGGAGCCCTAGGAAGCCCCCAGGATTCCAGGTAAAGCTGCTGGGGTCAACCCAGGTGTTGGCCTCAGCCTCCCCTACCCTACCTGGAGCATTTTCCCCCTGCTAACCCCACATGCAGGGGCATGCTCTTGGGCAAAAAGCAGTGGCATAAATTTGTGCTGCTGTTTTTTTCCCAGTGGCGACCTTATGCCCCTGCTTGTGGCGATGCAGTCAGTGTTTTAAAATTTGCCCCTCACTTCTGTATGCTCAGGGAGAGCAAGCTCTGACTATAAGAAGAGGAGAAAGGGGCTGTGGGCGGAAGTTGTGGGGGCAGAGGGCAAGGGGGAAACCTGATCCCTCAAATTTATTTTCCCTGCTGTAGCATTGGGAGAGGAACAAATTCAAGGCAATCCTCTAATAATTACATTCTGTACCGAGAAAATTTGAACAAATTTATGAGTTTTCCATATATAGTATCTAATTTTGGGGGGTTGTCTTATATTCAGGAAGATCTTGTATTTGTATAAAATACAAAAAACAAGGTTTGACCAACTGTACAAGTACAAAATTAAATGCAAAATGTACCAAATTTACTGCTGTTGTTCTAGGGCTCCTTGATAGGCTGACATTATCCACAAGTTTTGGTGCCAGTTAATCTACAGAATGGGAGAATTAACAATTTTTTTGTATCCATTTAGCTGTCTATGAACTATGTTACATTAAAGAGAATGGGCCTACAGAGAACCACCCCTTTTTCCTGTGTCATTGTATGTAGTGAAAACATACCGCTATTGTTGTCCTCAGGGATGCAAATCAGTAGAAAGCTGTTGATAGCAGCAAGTGATAAATGTTACACAGGACTTGGTATTCTTGTTTAACTATAGTGTGACTATGAAAGTAACCAGAAGAGAAGACTTATTTCTGAGTGAAATACAAAGGTGGCAAACAATTTACAGTGACAAAAGATTATGACTAGGATCAAATTATTGAAAATGGGTTTGACTAAATTAGGTTAAAAGACTAAGTGGCTTATGATAAATGTTGGAAAGGAGCAGGGTATGGGGCTAAAAAAAATTAGAGAGACATAATACAAAATCCAACAGGGACTGTGAATTAAACCCTGTATTGATATGCACTTACAATAGTAACTGACAAAAATCAAAAACTTTTTTGCAGTGGTTCATTGAAACAAATAACTAGGCACAGGGCTTATATATTAAGTATAGCATAGATACAAATTATAATGCCTTACTCTTTTGCTATTGAAGAGGTACAACAAATGGGCAACCAGAATGATTTGTGTTCATAAGAGAATTAATATTTATAAAGTAGAAAAGGTAAGCTAGGACTGGACGTTTTCTTTATTTGATGTATGCACCAGTATCTAGAAAAATGTTCAAGAGATGCAGATGAGATGCACATTTAATAGTATATCCTAATTTTTAATTGATAGAGACTTACAGTTTTTTTCAGCCTGTGTTCCAGTTTTTACTCTGTCCAGACATGTGCATATTAGGTAAAGGTGGTTTCAATATTAATGTCTTTAAACCTGCCCCCCCCACCCCCTGAGATGATGTTTTCTTTAGGCTTTCATAAAGAAAAACATATTTCAGCTTTCTGTAACTGCCTGTTTCCTCTTTGTAGCCCGAAAGTCCAAAAAGTTGGGGAAGTTGAAAGGGATGCACGAAGAACAGTCGCAACCTCAACCGCAGCAGCAGCAGCAGCAACCACCACCCCAAAGCCCAGAGGAAGGGACTACATACATTGCTCCTGTAACAGAGCCATCTGTAAACACAGCACTTGTTCCCCACGTATCTATTTCACCAGCACTTACTCCAGCTCCTGTTAAGATTCTTGAAAGCATTGAACCTGAAATTGTGTATGCAGGATATGACAGCTCAAAACCAGACACAGCAGAGTACCTGCTTTCCACTTTAAACCGCCTTGCTGGCAAGCAGATGATTCAGGTGGTAAAGTGGGCAAAGATACTTCCAGGTAGGAATGTAATTTACTTTATGTATTTTTAAATGGGCATTGTGGCTTAATATGCCATTTGTCTGACTGGGGTTTAGTCTGTAGCCTACTGCACACATTTAAAAAATATTTATGGGTTTCTCTCAATGGAAAGGGTAATAAATATTTGTATTTTATTGTCAATGCAACTGTGTCCAGCGCTTGTGATAAAAGATTACAACTGAACTCTGTTCATTATTGGTAATAACTACCTAAATAAAGTACATTTTGTTCAGAATTGTACTATTCTAAACTGCACAGGGTAAGCATAGGCGTAACTGTTTAGTGTTGTTTCTCTGAGCATAGGGATAAATAATCTCTTAGGGCAGTGATTCTCAAAGGGTGTGCCACAGCACACTGGTGTTCTGTGAGAGCACTGGAAGTGTGCTGCAAAACATGATACTGTACCATATGGCCCACAGAGCCATGTTGTCCAGCCCACGGGGCTCCCCATGGGTCCATAAATTCAGTGGTCCCTTGCCTTCAGTGGTCCACTGCTCCCTTGCCATTAAATTTCTAAGCTGTGCACAGCTGGATTGGGTCCCAGCCAGGTTGGCCCCTCACAGCTGTATCAGGCCCCAGCTAGGCTAGTACCACCTGCAGGATTGAGCCCAAGGACCAGATCTGGCCTGCAGACTGACCTGACACTGTTAATCTGGACCACAGACCCAAAATATGTGAACCACTGTTTAAGTCCTCATATAATAGTTCTACATATGTAGTCCTGTGGACTGGAAGTCTAGGTCTAGATCTATCTCTTAGGATGTAAAAGGTGTGCTGACCATTTTAATCCAGAAAAAAGTGTGCCTCAGGTATCAAAAATTTGGGAAACACTATGTTAGGGAAGTGTTGAGCTCTTTCTCTAATTCCATTGGGTGCTCTGAAGTAGATTACACTTAAATGTTGAATTCAGTTTGTTCTGTTCTTCAGGATTTAGAAACTTGCCTCTTGAGGACCAAATTACTCTAATCCAGTATTCATGGATGTGTCTATCATCATTTGCCTTGAGCTGGAGATCCTATAAACATACAAACAGCCAATTCCTGTACTTTGCACCCGACCTGATCTTTGATGAGTAAGTATATGTTTGTTGTCCTTTACAAAGCAAGCTGGAGAGTTTTACAAGATTTTAGAACATAAATATGTAGAGTAAAAATCCTGATAACCCAAATTGAAAATGTATGTATAGAAGTTGAGCAAGTGAAGGACTGTCAACAGGGACATTGTACTTCCTTCCTTTTCTTTACGGATGCAAATGGACATGAAAGTTCCCTAAAGGAGACACTCTGATAGCCTTTGAAATACAATTGATACAAAGCCAACATTAATAGATAAAGGTATTTTTTTGGTATGTATTATGGCTTGAAAGACTCTCTAATTTCTAGGAAATGTGAATATTTAAATTGCAAGCTTTTGTAAACAGATTTGTATAACGGTTCTTTTGTTAACAGTATACAGCTGCTCAATCTGTTTTCATGACAATCATAATTACCCTTCTTTGCAATCATTTTTGCAAGGCAAAATGTTTTTCTATTATAAAATGTAACTTGTTTTATGATGCATTAAGAAAGACTGGAGGAACCGTTCCTTCCAAGTATGTGTATTCCTTCCTATTTTAAGATCATTAAAGCTCTGTCTATGGTGAATTTAATTTAATTTGTATTTCCTTTCCCTAGCATTTATTCAGAAGTGGTAGTCAGGAAATAAAGATAAAGATACAGCAAGCAAATTGGAGTAGCATTGGATGACTCTCTTTCTGAAAGTATGAATGTGAAATAGGAGGGAGGTACTAGAGAAAAAAAATGTGGGAAAAGAATGGACCACAAAAGCAAAAGGAAATACTCTTGCTGAGGACTCAGTTTTACTAAAACATTCTGAATTATTTCTCTTGGAAAAAAAATGCTGAACTATGTTACTGGTGCATTTTTGCTGCGTGCTGCTGTGCAGCTAGGCAGTCTTTCTTTCTTTACTTAATAGTGATTGCATGGCTTTTGAATATTTGGTCTAAACCAAGGCCCATATTAATGTCAGTAGGAGATTTTCTATTGATTTTAGTAGTTTCTGAATCTGACTCTGTAGCAGTAAATTTTAACAAAAGAGGTTAGACTAAGAGGACAGGTAGCTGTGATTCACTAAAGTAGTTGAAATTTTATTTTTAGACTCTTTTCTTGTTGAAATCAGGTAAAAAATTACTTAGGGCAGGGGTTGGCAACCTATGGCCATGAAAAGATTGGATCCATTCTGGGGCAGCTCAGGGAATGGCAACATGGCAGTGGAGGAGGCATCCCCAGGGTCTTAGCGCCTGCCTATTTCTATCTATTTCTTTCACACCACTGCTGATCATCATATGGGGGTAGTGGCCTGTGCTAGGGGCTTGGTTGCAAGCAATATGTCATGGTGACAACAAGGTTACTACTCTCTGATTTAGGGTATCAGAGAGGGGTCATAGGGGAAAAATTCTCTTACTAAACCTAATTGAAAAAGCAAACTTCATAAAAATGTATATTTAATTATATACTCAGTCATTATATCAGGGGAGTGAAAAGCTCACTGGTTAAGTTCATGGACGACACCAAGTTATGGGGCAGGGTGGTCACGGCAGAAGATAAGTGGCAGATACAGGCAGGCCTGGACAGGCTACAGAGTTGGGCAGACCTGAACCAGATGAAGTTTAACACTTACAAGTGTAAGGTGCTCCATCTGGGGGAAAAAAAACAGTCAACATACATACAGGTTCGGTGGTGACAGCCTGACCTGCACCACGGCCAAAAGGGATCTAGGGGTAATGATCGTCCATCTCATGAATATGAGCCATCAGTGCGATGCGCTGGCCAGCAGGGCAGGTAACACGCTGGCATGCATCAACCGATACATCTCATGTAAAACTAAGGAAGTGATACTCCTACTGTACTCAGCACTGGTGAGACCGCAGTTGGAGTACTGTGTCCAGTTCTGGGCGCCACACTTCTATAAGGACGTGGAAAAACTTGAGAGAGTCCAGAAAAGATCCACATGTATGATCAGGGACTTTCAAGGCAAGCCATACAAGGAAAGACTGAAGGACCTGGGCTTCTTTAACCTAAAGAAGAAAAGGTTGAGAGGGGAATTGATAGTGGCTTACCATTATATCAGAGGAGTGCATCAGGAGCTCAGTGAACAACTGTTCACTAGGGCACCCCTGGGGAAGACCAGGACCAATGGATACAAACTCCTGGAAGGCCACTTCAGGCTTAATACCAGGAAAAACTCCTTCACAGTCAGGGTGTCCAGACTGTGAAATAAACTCCCTCCAGAGGTGGTGCAGTCTCCTACCTTGGTGGTTTTTCAAGAGGAAACTAGACAGTCACCTTGCTGGGGTCACTTGACCCCAGTTGTCTTCCTACCTAGAGCAGGGGGGCTGGACCCGATGAACTGCAAGGTTGCTTCCAGCCCCTAACAATCTATGAATCTATGAATTACAGGGCTATAAAAATCAGCACCCACCAGGGATTTTGAGAGGTTAGAAGACAGTAAAGAAATTGAATTTTTGGAATAGTGGATACATTGAGAATTACTTTCTCTTTAGGATATGTTGAATAATAAATAGATCCAGGTGCACAGACCATGGTAAATCATGGGGATAGGGGCTTTTATATTATTTAAAACATACAAGGCTGGGCAACCTCCTGAAAAATTAAGGATAGGTTTCTGTCTCCAAAATGGAAAGAGTTCTGTAACCGTGGACATATTTCATACCGGAGAAGAATGATGAGAAATCTTAATTACAAGGCTTAGAAAATGCATTTCTTTATCTTGTATAAGTTAAAAATTAAACACACAAGCATTCTTGGGAATGAAGGGAAACTCATAACATTAAATTAAAATATATATTGAATAAATATATAGAAATGCTAACATTCCAAAAAACCTAACTAAGATACATTGGACATGGTGACGCAGTGTTGACGGGCACTAACCATGACACCGCCACTACTGTGCAGTAGATTATTGCTGCTGTGTAGTAGGGTCAAAAATGAAGCCACACACTGCCAGGACTGCACAGTCATTTAGTACTTGCTTTAGCAAGTACTAAATGACTGCACAATACCAAATGTACAGTGGGACACACAGGTAAAGGCGCCCACTGTGTCATGCTCCATTAGAAACTATTTCCACTGTAGTCTGGAAGTTCTGCCTGTGAAGTCTTTCTCAACTGGGGGGCTGTATGTGGGAGGGGACCGGGAGGTGGGGGGGCACATAAAACACTGAAATCCAGCAAAGTACACAGGATATGAGCATCTCTAGAACTGCTTTTTCCATCAAAGAAGAAAAAATAGACTGGTGATTTTGTAATGCAAGTTGAAAATTTCCTTCCATTTTCCATTTGTACTGTAATCTTCGTTTATCAACCTCAGAAACGTGGTTGTATTATTTAAAGCAGATTCTGCTTATTTTTCTGTGGTGGCATTTAGTTCTGTTTCTTCACTTTATGCATGTGTTCCTTCAATATTTGTGGAACTGTATCGTGTTTCTCTGTTACTTTTATGCACATTCACATACCATAAAATCTCTGTCTAAAAGATGGTGTGAAGTAATGTCATCCAGTGAAAGTTCTGCAGATTATCTCTTATCTATTGTTGAAGTTTGTTTTCATAGTAGTATGTAACTCTGGATTCTACTGCATATAATAAACAGACGTCTGAATTGCTTCACCAAACCAGGTGCAAGGGGATCACAGTTCTTGATACATCATTTAAGATGGTGCAGCATGCACTGCCCTTTGCATTTGGCTAGCTCTATTAGCTAAGGCTGGATGACAAACCAGTGCCATTAGTAACTGTAGCTCAACAGTGCTTGTCCTGTACCCGAAGAGGCTGTTCTCTGCCCCTGTATGAGAAGTAGAAAGGTGTCAGAAGCTGGAATGCTGGCCTGCCTTCAGTGCTTGTATAGCAATAATAAACATTTTCATTTGATGAACAATGGATACAAAATAATTCTATTAATATAATTAAATAAAAAGAAGCTAGCATCATGTTTAGAAGTATAACAAATGTACAAGTTGGAAAAAAGTTGTAGGTGTATATGCAATGCTTTTTGTTTTATATTAGGTAAAATAACTAAAGTGATAAGCTTGTAATTTTTTATTATTCTCACAAACATTTGTCTCCCATTCTTTTCTTAAGTTCTGCAAGTAAAAGGAAATTCTGTATTTAAAAATATTGGACAGGGTATATAATATGGTTATATTCTGTGAGGCTTTTTGGTTATTCTGAAGGCTTGCAAATAAGACAGCCAATCAGTGACAATCTCTGTAATTACAAACTATTAAGTACATCTTTTGAGCATCAAAGAATCCAGTATGTTAATAGTGTCAAACCCACTCTTGGTTTGAGTTCCATGTTGGGGTTACGCGGGACTCAGTGAACCTACCCAACTTCCACTTGTCTCTAGTGTCTATAAGCGTAAGTGCACTGTTTGTCTTCATAAATCATGCATATATTTCCACTGCTTTAATTGTGCCAAGTGAACAAAATGCAAGTTGAATAAAATGAAAAGTACCATGCTGCTAAATCTCTTGAAGTAACTGTCTGTCTCTTTCTCTCTTTCCCCATATATTGTTTGAACATGTATTTTACACAGTGCAGTGTTTGTCATGAGAAATGAGTTACGCCACTGAAAGAAGTCTTGTGGAAAAATAGAATGTAATTGTATAATTAAAAACATACTCTAAAACATAATCATAAGCATGCATTAATTTTGTATTTCCTAATTTTTCTGTGTGCAACTTTGCAAACTTAATATTCTTAAAAATATATTTTTTATTCAATTTCCTAATTGTTAAGTGGCAGTAAGCATAGAAATTCAGTCATGTGACATCAGTGGGGTTAGTCTCTTGTTGAGGACCACTTCTGGTACATGCTTCTGCTAGCTCAGCTAAGGGAGTAGCTGATAGCAGTAGTATGCTGCAACCCTCCATGAAATAGGCAGGGATAAGATACTTTGTCAGACTTCATAAACATTTACAGATGAGTGGTGAGAACCAGGAATTTTGGATTCTATTCTGGTCTCTGGAGACCTCTCTAGCAAGTTTATACTCATCCACTGATTTTTCCAGTTTGACCCCTTCTGCCCCTCCAATCTGCCACCCCCTGTCTTGGCATTTTCTTTTCATCTAGCTGCTTGTAATTTTCTACTTGTGATGGTAATATTAGCCTCCTTGCCCAGCTTAATTTTCCTCCTTCAGGCTTCTTTCCAAATCCAGTTTTACCCTGCTTTAATTTCTAATATTCTCATCCAGCTCCTCCAATTGCTTTTGACTCCCCCTGATCTCTCTCTTCCTCTAGCTTCCATTCATTCACTCTCCAGCATACACTGGAAATGAAAACTTACTTGGGAACATCTGATATAGGGTAGTTGTCCATTTGCTCTTTTTTACCCAGTAAGTAGGACTGAATGGAACAGAGTTTGCTTTTGCTTCCTATGGAGTAAGACTCAGGAGTAACCATGCATCAGATGCTCCATGATGAGGTTTTATCCTCTTTTGCTTCACTGCAGTGCACTGTTGCTTCACTATGATTTGCTTCAGTGCCATTAAGACATCTCTGAATTAGTCTTTACTTTTTCCAGGCTAATATGATCAGGTACATGGAATTATTCTGCTTAGCCTGTGTAGATATACAGCAACCCTGCATTTTCAGCATAATTAGTATGCCCATTCTATCTTTCTCTGTCAAGGAAACTGAGAGGTGTCCCTGAAGAAGTGTGATTTCAGGCAAGATTTGATGGTGAAGACAATCCATTCATAGGCAGGGTGGGGTAGTGAAGCATAGAATGCTAAATAGTGTTCGCATGAAGGCTTTATTTTTCTGGAAAGACTATTAAAGATGTTTAAACATTCTACTAACAATCCATTGGCCTTTTTTCGCTTTCTTATGAAACACAGACATCCTTCTAACAGGCCTTTCCTGCATGAAGAAGTACTGTAATGACAACTCTCTCTAGAAGCCTTCTGCCACTCACCAGCCACATTTCACACTCACCCACCCATGCCACACCCATCAGTCACATGCACACTTACCCAGCCACATGCCAAACCCACACACACCCATGTACCCTGCAGCCAGCGGGTGTTCAGGGCGTGGGGAGGGGCATGGCATGTGGCTGCAGGGTGCCGTATGGGGACTGTGCATGGGGACGTGGCCCATTTGGTGGGCACTACCCACACCTCCCTACCCGCTGCCCTTACAGCACCCTGTGGCCACACACCCTGCCCCCGCTGCACTGGGAGAACCCACTGGCTGTGGATGGCAGGGCATGTAGCCACAGGGTGCCACGTGGTGAAGGGGCAAATGAGGTGCAGGCAGCGCCCCCTGTCTCTAGCATGCGGGGTGAGGCACGCCCCCTATGCCTGCTCGCTGCGCAGCACCCTACGTCACACACCACCCCACCCCCACTACAGGCTGCTGAGAGGGCACCCTATAGCACGCCCAACACGCCCCCACACATGGCCATGCACCACACCCCCCATGGTCACAAGCCATGCGCCTGGTCAGCCGGTTCCTGCACCTGGCAGCAGGGAGCCCTGTCCTCCTTGGCCCCCACCTCCACCTGCCTCTGTCAGTCTGGCCTAAGGGCCCATGGCCATGTGCTGCAGCTGGTGGTTGCTGCCTGCACCCCCCTGCCCGCTCCCCTTGCAGCACCCTGCAGCTGTGCAAACCACCCCTTCCCGACACTGGGAGCACCCGCCAGCTGTGGGGTGCAGGGTGCTGCGCAGTGAAGTGGCATGAGATGAGTTCCTTCTGGCCTTACAATCTATGAATCTTTGAATCTATACTGTACTATTCAGAAGTTCATTGGGAAAATCATTGGGTCCAGCCCCCTGCACCAAGCAGGAAAGGTAACTGGGTGTCAGGTCACCAGCAAGGTGAGTGTCTAGTCTCCTCTTGAAGATTTCCAGGGTAGGAAGGAGCTTATTCCACAGTCTGGACACTCTGACTGTGGAGTTTGTCCTAATGTTGAGCCTGAATTGATCTTCCAGGAGTTTGTGGCCATTACTCCTGGTTTTCCCCTTGGGTGCCCTGGTGGACAGTTGGTCACCAAGCTCTTGATGTACTCCCCTAATGTAGCGGTAAGCTGCTACCAGGTCCCTCCTCAGTTAACAAACTTAGCTACATTAGAAATTTAGATTCAGGTCATTATGCTATGATTCAGGTCAAAGTATAATGCAGTTTTAGGATTTATATGTCTAAAAACTGCATAAGTGCCACTTATTTTGGTGGCAAAGTAGAGTTTAGCTCCAATACTACCCCTCAGCGATGAGGGGTGGGGCAGCCAGGGCCCCTTGGCCAGTCAGAAATGTGTGTGTGTGTTGGGGGGGGCAACACAATAAGCCCATGAAAATGGTGGCCAATGCCACAATTGGCCTGTGGCATCGCCCATCTGCTACCTTGATTTGGGTAAGTCCCTATCTGACATCCAGTTCTGGGTACCACACTTTAAAAAGGATGTGGACAAGCCTGAGAGTGTCCAAAGAAGAGCCACCTGTGTGATGAGAGTCTTAAAAGGCAAGTCATACAAGGAAAGGCTGAGGGATCTGGGACTTGTCAGCCTGAGGAAAAGAAGGCTGCAGAGGAACTGTCAGTGAAACAGGGTTTGTCATGTCCTTGAGTGGCTTCTGAAAATGGGATTTAAGTTTGTCAGGCTGCTGGCAGACACTAAGGCAGTTACACAATTGGAGTCTGAGGAATATTATACCCCACCCCCAAAATCATATGACCTGCCCTGCCTAATCATTACCCTGGGTCCAGGACATATCCATCCTGTGGCTGATCTCCAAGACTGGGCAGAGAACAGCCCTAGGTCTGTTAATGAGACTTGGGGATGCTCCCTTGCCTAATCCCAAGTCAGGACCCAAGGCTCTTTGCTACCTTGCACTTTAAAGAGCCTTGCCCTGCTCCTCCTACAAGTGTGGTAGGGCAAAGCAGCAAACCTTCCAGGTCATGGGAAGCCTTGGGGCTCTTTGTGAACCAGCACTTCAAACAGCCTTGTCCTGCATCTCCCACATGGGTATCAGGGTAAGGCAGGAATCCTATTGAGTTGCAGGGAGCTCCTGGGCAATCTGTCTTGTTCCAGATTGGGGGCAGCTGCATCTCCATGTTAACAGCCAACATGGATCATCTTTGTTGGCTGGTTTGCCATTTTATGATGCCATAACTTGGCTTCGTATATGTCATATTGCATATTTATGGCACAATTAACACATTAATCAAGTGTAATGTCTACCAGAGCACTAAATTACTTAAATGCTTTTGAAAAGTCTGTATCAGTTTAATTCATCTGTAAAATGGGCATGAGTAATGTACTTAAGAGGTATATTAAAGTCCTTTGAGACATTCTCAGAAATGACATTACAAAAATGTAGTGTCATGATCCATGTAGTAACAATACTGTAATCATACAGTGATATGGTAGATACAGCTAGATTTTTCTTGTTCTCTGATGTTCTTTCAGTTTGCCAACTATACTGTATGAAATAAAAAACATAATTACTGTAAAAATAGTAGCTACAAAAAAGTTAATGGGCCAGATCCTGAAGTTAGCATTCAATTCAAATTCCTACCCAGAGAGATCTTAAAGGAGAATTTTGCCTGAGCAAGAACTGAACAGACCTCAAAAAAGGCTTGAGTATTTGTCCAGTACAGATAGAATTTAATGACAAAAAGGAGCATCTGGAGGGTAGACTCAGCTCATAACAAAATTGAACAATTAAGGCATAGTTGAAGTTCAGTGCCTTTCGTCTGTGGCTTCAGGTGATGTATGATACTTTTGGTCACTTCAAATTTGTGGTGCAATACTTGTCCACTATCAAATCTCTCTGTCCTCCAAATATTGCCATAAAATGAATACTTTGATTTCCACTAACAATACTCAGTTTTGCGGGGAACTTTTAATTTTCAATAAAATCCCATCTTGTATACCACAGGGCTGGATTAATGCATAGGCAAACTAGGGCCCTAAACGAGGAAGGGCCCAATTTTGCTTATTTTGCTTCCCAGTTACTTTTCCCTTGTAGGGCTGCATGCTGCAGCTCACTGCCCTGGTGGCGGCTGCTGCTGCCCTACGCAAAACAACTAGGTGCATTGTTTGTTTCCCTAGGGCCCATTAATGAGTTAATCCACCCCTGTATACCATATTTTATATTAAAATTCTATGGTTCACACATTTGTAAATTATGCAAACATGGAAGAAAAAGAGTCAGAGAGAAAGAAGGAAAAATGTTTTAGATAAGATATGAAAATAAATATTTCAGATAAAATATAAAAATAGATGGAGAGCAGATGAAGTGGAGAAATGTGGGGAAAATGGTCTGGATTTTGGGAGTGGAATTTTAGGAGTGGTTGAGAAAACACTTGTACTAACAGTGACAAGATTATGTGAATGGCAGAGGATTTGGCTGTGCTAAAAGGATCATAATTTTTACATTAAAACTGAGTATATAGGAATCTAACTGTAGCAAGAAGTTTATTCATAATATTCATTCTATTAGTTCTACATGTTTTATTGGTAGGTAGCACATTTGTTGTCTTTTTATTGTATCTTAACATCCTCTCACAGACTTCTCGTAGAATTTAAGACTATTTGAGTTAGTGTTGTATAATAAGCTGTAAAAATACAGCTACCTTTACATGACCTTTAGGCTAGACAGAAATTACACATAAACCGGTATAAATAATTGGAAACCAGTTCAGATCTGTAACATAACAGAAGTTCAGTGCACATAAGCCACTATCAAAATGGCTGAAACCAGTTTAAGATAAACCTGAATAGATGTAGTATCCAACTTAACTGATTCAGGTTAAATCAGTTTATAGAACTGTTGTCCCAGATCCTCTCCAGATTCAAGTTAACTCACAGTCTTCCAGTATCCCAGGATGTTTTGCACCTCCCCCCAAACTACCCCTTTCAGGGTGGGAAGGTTAGCCTTGGCCAAAGCTATCTGTTCCAGCTAAGCAGGAAGGTGTGCTCTAGTACCCTCTGGCTTCTGGCCTGGGCCACTGCAGGCATGTGGCTGCAATTCCAGCATCAAAAGTGAGTGTCTGTTCACTTTATTGGTTCAATCTACATGGTTTAGACTAACTTGGGGAGATTGAATCAATTTAGCCTCGGGCTTTTTGACTGTCTGTACTTCGCCTTAAATGCTGAAGCCTGTAATTCTTCCTGGTGTTCTGATTTGTAAAGTAACATTAAAGAGGCTAAATACAACAAAATAAGCAAAAAATTTAAGAGGACCAGATTTGCTTTAAATATGTGTTCAGAGGGGAAAAAGATGGTTCATTAAATTTGCCTTGTCTTTATCAGAGCGTTTAAAGAATTACTGTTCTATTCATCATTTTCCATATTGATAACTGTAATTGATCAATAACTATAACTCCCGTAATACTGATTCTGATCTAGTTTGAAATCTGTTTAATCCCATGGGGTGATTTAATCAAGTCTGCTGGAGTGTGGTAATTACCACACTCCAGACTCCAGTGTCATGTGTATCAGTATCCCCATGCTGAAAAATGGCAGCTGGAGTGCTTTAACCAGCACTTGTTAGTTAAAGCACCCCTACCCCGGTGTCATTTTTCAGCATGGGGATGCTGACGCAAGTGATGCTCCGAGCACTTTAATTAGTGTGTTCTTCCCCCCCGCGTCCCAGAGCATGTGTGTAAACACATGGTGTCTAATTTTACATAGATTTTGGAATCTTGTAAATCTAACAGTCATTAGATTGTTGCCTTTCAGCTGTCATTGCCATCAGCCTGATAATCTTCATATTTTACCAATAAAAGCTGAGGCATATAATTACTGATCACATTGGACGGGTAGAAGGTACGTTTGATACTCTGTCCTTAATTTATCTGTTGGGATATTTTTTTTCTCTTGGGAAGCCTTGAACTCATGAAACCTGAGCTTTCGGTGCTAGGAGAAGTGGACATGCAAGCTTTTATCAGGGAGACTTGTACATACTTTACCTGTTCTTTATGTCTTGTAAAAAGGAAACAGAGCTCAGACCTTTTGCTGAGGCAAGTGTATCAAAACATTCAGTTTTGTATATAGTACAAAAACAATGCCATTCAAATTGAACACACAAGAAGAGAGAACCTGCAGAGTTATCATAATGTCTGTTCTTGATGTAAAAATGCAACAAGCAGTAATTACTCTGTATTTCTTTATATTTGTTTTTTATTTTACTGGGCAGTCTCTGTAAATGGTTGTTGACTGAGCAAAGTGAATCAACTTTGTCATTCCTCTGTTGCTTTGTCTCGTCATCTGCAAAGTAATAACTTTTGAATGCTACATCTAATCAATTCCAGGGCTTCCAGGGAATTTTCTAGGAATCATTTGCAGAATGATCATTTGGTGAAACTTGGAAAATGGAAAGGGGAAGATGGGATGGACAGAGTTTTCAACCAGGTTGTTGACAACTGTCTATAGATGAAAGAACCAATACAATAAAACATCAGTATTTTCTAGCTTAATATTCTCAGCTCTGCCCATCGTCCAAATACAGTGCAAAAATTGATAAAATGAATGATTTACCGCCCAGATTAAAAAAAAGAAGGAAAAAATAGTAGTAGTAGTAAGAGTATGAAGGGGATGATGATATATATGCAGTTTGGCATTGGGAGAGTGGGGTAACAGGAGGCCTCTACAAGGAAGTAAGTGAAAAGGAAGACATACCTTAGTGGAGTCTTCCCCAGCTGACCCAGACAAAGGTTCCTCATCTCTGGTGCTAAGTCAATGTAAGAAGGATAATGCTTCTGTCTCCTCCTAAACAAGAGAATGTAGCAAGTACTCATGCTGATGTGTGGTCATGTGTATCCTATCCCTCAAAGTGGCACTGTGTGACAGACAAGTGTTCTGCTGCTTTTTTACTGCCAAGGTACTGTATGGGAGCCTGTGTACATTGTGATGTATGGGGTGCTCAGCTATATTTCATCGTTATACGTAGTACTACAAGGTTCTTATCAAATGAAAATGTTATTGTATGTTATTTTTCATGTGGAGTCTTTCCCTTAGTAGGAGATAAACTGAGAGGAAAGATTACAGCTTTCATGTATACAATCTTAGTTCTCATTAACTGCATAATTAATTGTTACTTATGTCAAACATTTGGTTTTATTAGCCATTTGTATACTTTTATTATCTTGATTTTTTGTGGTTTAAATAATTGTATGAATTTAATTATTTTAATGTGAATCCTAATATGAGTTTTATCAAAGTTAATATGCCTTAAAAATGGAAAGCAGTGCAACATTACATATAAATTGATGTGATATTTAACAGTTCTTAGCACTGTAGAGTAAATCTTTGCCTTCTCAAGGGAGAAAGTTAATGCAGCCATAACTTTATTGATGTTGTGTTGTAACTGTACTGCAGTGAAGATAGATTCTTTTAAAATTGGGACCACATGTTTTTCTCCCTACTGTCTGTGGGTTAATTAAAGTCACAACCCTTGTTGGATAGGCCTGCTGTGGGGGTGATTTAGCAAATCCCAGGAGGAATTTTGGCTTTGTAAATGAAAGCCCACTACTTGTAGATGGCTGACATGGGTAGGATTACTATAAGGAAATCTGGGAACCTAGGACACTGCTCCTTTCCCCTCCCTCTTGCCCCCCAACTTTCCCAAGTCAGTGGTGCTGTTGCAAGCAGTGCTGGGGGCAGGGCAGCATGGTGTGTCAGGCAGGCAGGTGGGTAGGCAGCAGTGCCTGCCTGCCCACCTGCCTGGTGCGCCATGCTGCTTTGCACTGCTCCGCCTCCCCACTGGACTGTGCCTTGTGCCCCTGTGTTTCCAAGACATTCATTTTAATTCTTACCAGCCAGCTGGGACCAGCCTCTGAAATCTGAGACTATCCTGGCTAATTTGGGACAAACGGTTATGCCAGGTATGGGTGGGTTCTTTTCAGTTAACTAGTGCTTTTGGCAATAATAATCTGTGTGTAAAGTGTGTGCACCTTAGTCCATTGTAACACCACCTCTATACCTGGGCAACTGAAATAAATAAAGTTGTATCTTCCCCAGTTGCTGAAAGAGACCTCTCCTTGTTTTTATGTAAACAGAAGTCTGTAAAGGGATATTTTGTTATAAACTAATCATGATTTTAAGGTACCAGTCCCCATTTTGCACTGTCCGTTCATTCCAGGAACGTACTAACAGAAAAGCCGACTGGCAGTCCACAGCAGGAATTATCAAGAATTCTAAACTCTTCAGCAGTTCTCATCCTTTTCCTATTAGCTTGGAAACAGACTTCTAATTGGTGAAGAGAAGGTCATATGCAAGTGGTTTAAAATAATGATTATTTTAAGAATGTCAACTTTCTCCCAGAAAATAGAAGGAAGAGCTTCCCAGTTAAAAATACCAGCAGCTCATTTGTTACCATTACCAACAACGAGCTGAAGTTTTCAATATGTAAAAGGTACCTTTAAGCTAGTGACAGTTCTTCCGTTGATAGACATGAGATTTCAGTGAGGGCAAGTAGTTGAAATCTTAAGGAGTTTGATAGTCTCAGTGTTTGTTTCTGAAGTGGTATTCTCCAGGGAGGGCTTTCTCAGGAGATGGCTTTCATGTTTAGAATTCACTCATTTAATTTCAAGTAAAATACAGAACATATTTATTTTATTTCAAGGGTTCAACCTCAGCAGAGAATCCAGCTGTCAATCTTTTACTAAGCAATATGCTATCTATGATTTTTTTGCTTCTGAACCTATATACTTGGAGACTGGAAAGGCAGTCTTATTGCTCCAACATGGCAAAGTAACTGGGTTTGATATTCTGGCTGTGGTGCATAGTTGGTGGGAACTAATTTAATCCAGTCACCTATCTAAGAAGCACTCTGTCATCTGAAGTTTATACTGAGTAAAAGAATTGCTAAAATGAGTGCACCTTTGGAAGTTTAAATGAACATCTCTGGGGTGGAATCTGCAAGGAATCAGTTCTCATTTCCTGATTATATGTCCTGCTGGACAACTGATAGTCATGTGAAGAAGCTGAATCACTTCTATTTAGATTGCCTGAGAAAGCTAGTAAAATAAGGTAATAAAATAGAATCTCAAATATTGAAGTCTTACAGCAAACAAATATGCCAAGTACAGCTGCTCTAATTAGGAAGGCACAATTAACTGATAACCTGCTCCCCAAGAAAAACCTAGACAGAGAACTGTGGTGTGCCATATGCTCACGTGTGGGGGAAAGATGAGAACCATTTAAAAACACCCTCTAGATCAATGCAGTATCAATGTTCAATCTTGGGGGGGAAAAGAAAGCTATGAATTCAGGATGTGGTGCAGCTTGATCCATGATGGCATAAGTAGTCATGAGAACAAATTCATCAGGGAGTGCCTGCCACAAGTCCCAGACTTAGGATCAGTCCTCTCCAGCCCTAACATTTGCCATCACTTGTTCAATCTGTAATGGCTACTTTCCAAGAGTGTCAGTCATCAGACTGTTGTATATTGGAGCCATGAAATGAGATGTGTTCTTCTTCATCCATGAAAGAGAATGATTAGAAAGGGGAACTCAAGAGTTTATATTATTCATCCACTTGTAGGTATCAATTTATCCCCGGTGTATGTTTAAGTGGAGTCTCTAGATATTTAAAGCCAGTCACTGTTGCTGTGAACAATGCTTGGTGGAAAAGTTACAGCAACAACACCAATGGTTGTAATGGCCAGATGTTGAAAGCATCCTCACAGCCATGAGTGTACACAAGTCAGGCACGTCTGCACTTTTACCTGCTCATTTTTGAAAATGTGGAGCTGTATTTAATAAAACAATTGTGGGCTGTTTGCACAAGTTATGTTTATACTTTTTATAAATAGCATTCACTTATTATCACCATAGACACTATGTAAATTGGCAAAGAAATAAAACAAATCTTTCACAGCTATTTAGCTGTTTCCTTTCATAAATGGCATTTAAAATACAGTGTATATATGGAGAGACTGATGAACAGCATTCAGAAGTTCTAGTGATTCGATCTGTCAGTTTGGAGAAGCAACCACAATTATTTCAGTAATTTATCAAGAGTGTATAAATTATATATTGATGGTATGTTATAACCATATATTTATTATCAGCCTACGTGAAGAGAGTTCTTCATAATAAATAAAATATTGTCCCAGGCTTAAAATTTTTACAGTCTAAGTTTAGATATGACATCACTAGATATAGCAACTTCCAGTGAGGGAAGGGAAAGTGGGAGGACATGGCTTAGGCTAATTAGATATATAATACCTAGGTTTGTGTATACACATATTGTAAATTCCATTGCTTGTGTTTTATTTGCTTTATAAAGAATCACTGATGTCACACTCTTCAGAATATTTACATTGCAGTGGCAAAAGCAGATGTTTTGCAACAAAGGTATTGGGGTAGAAGGGAAAATAAAACAGAAGGTATGTGCTTGGCGGAGCATACTGTATAGGAAAGTAGAAAGTGGAACTCTCCTCTGTTGATGAGATATACAGGAGAATAAAACAGATAAGGGAAGGATTTTAAAGCAGAAATCACAACTTCTTTGGCTTTTAACATTGAAGGGGAGAGGTGCTAACTCCCACAAAATACCGGTATTTGCTTGGGTCCATTGCAGTATTGGTGCCTAATAATAGTATTGAGGGCAGTCCTTTTTTCAGCTTAATCCCTGTGCTGTGTTGTGCTGCAGAAGTTTTTATATTGGGCTTATTAAAGTAATATCCAACCACCTGTCAGTAGTACATTAGGAATGTGACTGCTTTTTGTTACATATTGTTTGTTTTCCACTGGGTATAAAATGCAATGTATTGTTTTGGTAGGGTTTTTTTGTTTTAGTATGCTAATATTTGTAGGAGATTTGGTTTTAGGTTTTGTTATCTTTGTTTGAGAAGGCAAAATTAGAGAAATGTAGTGAGGTTGGTAATAATCCTTAGGTCCTGAAAGACTTTCTCAAACTAAGCCCTGAGAAGGGTCTGTCTCTGCACAGACAGTCCGTGCTCTCTGTTGTAGAGTGGGGATTTTCAACCAGGGTGCCTTGAGATCCTTTTAAGGATCCAATGGGGTGTCACAAATTATTAGCACTGTTAGGTGCGCAAACATGATTCGCAAGATAGTACCAGAGTTTTCAAATAGGAATCCATGGTGTTAAAAATATTCTTACCTGTTCTGGTCTTACATGTTGAGTTCTCTGCAACAAAAGAATCCCATTATTATTGTTCTATAGTAAAAAAATGAAGCATGGACACTAAATGCCGGTGCCTCAAATCTATCGAATGGTATAAATGGTTTAAATGCCTTGATTCTAAAATGGTTAAGAACCACTGTTGTAGATCATCTCATTGTGCCTCAAGAGTGAGGGTACTGACCATCATCTTCCTAGAGCAGTACTTCTCAGGCTTTTTGAACTTGACGCACTTCTCATCAGACTTGAGGCATCCCTTCATAACTTTTGTGAAATTGAGTACCACCCAATTTCAAAACCTAATTTATATATTACAGTGCTTATTTCCTTATTGAGGGGCTGACCTATGAGGGTGGGGCATCATTCAGGCAGCGCTTGAGCCTGCGTTTACCTGCTTATCTGTTCAGACCTAGCATATCTCTTTATCTCCTTGCTTATCAAAGCACCCTTCAAAGGATCTCATAACACTCTGGGGTACCATGGCATCTTGGATGAGAATCAATGTTTTAGAGTTTTGGACTGCTTTTTTTTTTTTAATATCATGGAACCCCTACAGTCTTCCTGTGTCTCTCCCTGACTAACAGCAAGGAGGAAAGGACCTGCCTTTCCTATTCCTGCTTCTATTGTCTGTGTCTTCAAGCTGATCAAATATCCTTTGCTCTGAGCCGTGTGGGGGTGGGCAAAGGAGAATGATGCCATATTTCAGATGATTTGCATTTTATTTGTAAGTAAATATGGGCGCATTAACCAGAGAGAAATTACAGCCACTCTGAATACCCACTGACCCCCCCCCATACTGTCCCAGCCCCCCCCCCCATGGCTTCCCTGCCCAGCCCCAGGTCCCGGTTGTTTAAAAAAAAAAGCCCCTACTCACTAGGTGCTGCCAGGTGGGGGGGCAATTCCCACACCCCTCACTGTCCCACACCATGTGGGGGGCTCTGCCACAAGCCTCTCAATGCCCACCTACTCTCCCAGTCACCCCCCCCCCCACGCAGCCCAGCTCCTGGCCCTTTAAAAACAAAAAAATTAACCCCCCGCCCAATGGGAGGATCCCCCCTGCCCCCCCCCCCAAATTCACCAGCTGCTGCAGTGGCCTCAGAGCTCTGAGGGCTTGTGGAAGAGCCCCCATGCAGCATGGGACAGCGGGGATCACCCCCTTGCCTGGCAGGAGTCAGTGAGTCCAGGGATATTTGTTGGGTTTTTTAAAAGGGCTGGGAGCTGGGGCAGGCAAGGCAGCCATGTGGGTGCTAGGAGAGTGGGTGGGGGTCAGGGAGCTTGTGACAGACCCCCCCCCCCATGCCGTGTGGAATAGTGGGGGGCAGAGGGATCGCCCACTGCCTGGCAGCAGCTGGTAAGTACAATCTTTTTTTTTTCAAAGAGCTGGTAGAATGGGCAGGGCTGGGCGAGCAGGTGGGGAGTGAGGCCTGTGTGATTTAGACATTAGGCTTATTCGGGAGCAACTGAATCTCCGAATCAGATTTGGCCAAATCCAAAGTGTATATTAGCCTCTTCACACAGGCCTAATATTTAGTCATAACCAGTTTAACTATTTCCAGAAGTTCAGAGGTGTTTAGTGGTATTAGTCTGAAGGTAGGCAGAAGGTGTGGCAGGATGGCTCTTTAGATACTAATTGGTTTAGACAGACATGAGTTTTTGTAAGCAACAACCTACTTTGTCAAATGGTAGGAATGGACAAAGTAGGGTTGTTGACTGAAAGTTCATGCCTCAATGAAGCAATTAGTCTGTAAGGTTCCACTCTGCCCTGCCTTCTGCCAGAATAAGCTCTCAGTTGATAATCAGTTAGCTTTTAATTTGCAGTATATGCTGGCTTCTCTGTGGTAAGATATGATTTTGTAAGATGAATCTGGGGTATTGCTTTGCACTTGTCTCTGAGTGACAGTAGATGGTGACTCCAGCCCTTCTTAGGTTGAAATCGATAATGAAATCCACATGAAGTTTTGATCTAGAGTGGGGTGCAAGATTGGTACCTCTCACTGGTACTGACCTGCTGCTGCCAATGTCCCAGCTGTCACTGTCGCTGCTGCCCAGAGTGCAAAAATGGCTTTTTATGCCTCTACACAGACTTATCTTTAGCTTGAGACAAAAAATATTTTCTCCTGGAAGAAGAGGTTTCAAAGTCTAAAAGAAAAGCTAGCACTGTAGTACTATCTAAAACTATCTAATTTCCAGCAGTTGACAAAAATAGGAACCCATTGATTATGAAATGCTGTGGAGTCGTGGTGAAGTCTGTCTTTGTTTTTATTTTGATAAGAGTTTTGATCAATGAGTTAACTTGATTTAATAATGTCATTTCACCACTGTTGTCTTTGGTTGACTTCCTAATAGCTTCCAGATAGGAAACAGGTGTTTGAGTATGGTCCATTGGGCAGAATGATGTACAGCGTCCTCCTCACTATCATTGTATTCAATGATTGTTTCTTTGCGACAGAAAATATGCTTAGTCATGTAGCAGATACAGTCCCGTTTTATATGAGGAGTCACGTGGCTTTTTTTAGCTTTACCAGGTCCCCTCTACTTTCTTTTGCTCATGTAACTCTATCCCCTCCACAACTTCACCCCTTATAGTAAGATTTTTGGTTCTTTGGTGAGCTCTATTTCTACTCAGTACTTCAGGCTAATCTGCTGGTTAGAAGGATCATGGGATAATGGGTCAACCTCAAGTCTTAATATCTCTCTGACTAGGGTAGAAGGCAAGGGAAATTCAGCTCGTTTACTAGTGGTCCTGACCTGCATTCCCATTCAGCTACTTAACAAACTATGTTCTTAGTTAGTTATGAGGGAAGAAATCAGCTTTTCTTGCCCTCATGCTGCAAAAGTAAATGCTCTCTGGCAGCTTGTGGTTGAGAACAGGAAGAAGAGAATGAAAGACAGTGAGGGAAGAGGAGGCATGGAGAACAAGGATAGATGAATTGCATGGGGATAAGTATCAAAATAAAATGTAACCTCAAGACAGATGGAGAGATCAAAGGGAAATATGTATATAAACTTTAGCGTGGGGATAATATTTGAGATTCTTTCAGTTAGCAATGCAGTTAATTCTCACAATGAATTGGATTGACTATTGTGAGAAACTCAGAGAAGAAAAACCTTATTCACTGCAAAATAAACCTTATATCATCAAATTTAAATTAAAATAATATATACTGGTAAAATTTTCATTTGTTATTGATGTAGGGAAGTTAAAATATATGATCTAAGGGTGTATAGTTAAAGTTAGTTTGAAGAACAAATAAACTAAGATAAATATTGATAAGGTACAACATTGCCTTGCTACTTGTACATTATCCAAATTGCAAAGAGAAATACTCCAGTACCACTTTACATGTCCTGCACATAGTGTAAGGTATTTTGTTTGTTTGTTGTAGTTCTTTCTTTGTTTTGTTTAGGTTGCAGTTGTTGCCTTTCCATTGTTTCTGGGATTCTTATGTTTAAATTTTCCAAGAATTGCACAATGTTTCATTTTACACTATTCGTATCAAATTAAAGTTGAATATTGTGAACTCCCTGCAGCACTTTGAGACTCTTGAGAAAACAGTTAAGTTAAAGACAGGGTCACTTTTCAAGAAGGAAATTTGATAAATATAAAGTTAATATGGCCTTGATATATGCAGGATATGCTTTTTGGCAACTAGTTTTCTGTGAAGCTGTATTCTGAGCTCATCATCATATATTCATATGTTATTTTTATATATATATATATATATATATATAAAGGGCTTAGTCCGTCTATCTGTTCATCTGTCCATAACACTCTTAGAGCACTCTAATTAGTTGTCTCGGCAGTCAATCACAATGCTTACTGAAACAACCAATCAGAGTGCTCCTCACAGACCAACATATAGACAGCTGGACATTGTGGGGGGCGGGTTTTATGGGGCCAAATTTGGAGTGGGGAGAGCACAACTGGTTGTGGATTGGCAGCAGCACAGACCAGTGGGTGGCACACTGGTGGGGGAAGTAGGGGGGCGAGGGGCCAGATGTGGGCCAGGGAGGGAGGGATGCATGACTGGACACAGAGCAGCAACTGGATTGGTTGTGTGCAGATAGGGTGTGGGGCTTGGCTTGGCTGGGTTGAGTGTTTATGTTTGAGACAGCATGGAGTCGTCCCTGGTTTGACTTTGGCTGGTGGCAGCCTCCTGGGAGGCAGCAGCAGCACGGCACTCTATCCCCTCCCCCCCATCATTCTTGACAGGCAATTTGCTAGTCTTCAAATAATTCCTGCAAGTAAATTTAGGGCAGTCTTTAGTTGCAGGTGGTATGGATAGGTAATAGTGAAGGTAGAAGATGATACAGTAATAGCAATCATTGCTCATAAAATGCTTCAGCTTGAAGAAAATTTAAATCAATAAATATCAGTGACAAAACCAGAAAGAAATTGTCAGAAGCAATAAACTAACAATGCAAATGCTTAAAGATGTTTGTTATGCTGTTTAACATAACAAATAGGAGCTATTTTAGTGTGCTTTTCAGTGTGCATAATAAATAGGAACAGTAGGAGCTGTTTTAGTGTGCTTTTTTTATGGACGAATAAAAAACAATGACAACATCCACCATAAGATATTTCATCTTGTTGCATGTAAAATTTGGAGATGGACAAGAGAAATTGTTTACATCAGTGTAATTACCTCATATATGTGGGCTGAGTGGGGAGCTGCTTCAAGTAGCCCATAGAAATTTCCAGTGAAGTGCTTGAGGATTGAAGTTTCCTTAGATGCCAAATTCACAGCAGGATTCAGGGCTTTGAACCTTTTCCTGCAGCTAAGTACTAAAGCAAAATGAGCCTTTTCTCATTAAAAAAAAAAAATAGAGCAGGGGGTACTGCTCTTATGACCAGTAGTTAAAGCACCACCTGGGAGGTGGGAAACTTAAATTGAAATCCCTTTTAAACCCACTTCTCTTGCCATACAAGAGAGTGTCTACCAAGAGAATGCCCTAACCCCAGACCAGGTTAAGTATTACAGCACATAAGACCCTTTGAAGATCTAGGCCCAAAATACTTGATGCATCTTACTGAAGCTGCCTTGAGATTCCCATGATACATATGTAATGACTCAACGTTCAGCCAGTACTGAAACACTAAAAGAGACAAAGCTAGAATGTGGACGTATGTGTGGTAGCTTTAAATATGCCTCCTTGTTTAAATTTAATATCTGTGGATGGGTCTTACAAATCCTCCCTTGTTTTTAGTCCTTACCCATATAAGTACTCCAGTGCAAGTTAACTGGACTACTCTGTGAACAAGCGATATTCAACCAGAGTAAAGGTCACAGCCTGAGACTATAATGTATCTGAGACAATGACTTCATATTTCTCCATGTTTGTACTTTGGGCGTATAAGAAAAATAGCTGGTCCTATTTGTTCTTCTAGTAATTCCCACAAGTCTTCAGGGTATTTTTGTCAATGTTCAAAGTGATAAAAATGTTTCTTTTTGATTGTCCTTTCCCTTTTTCTCCTTATTCCATGGATGCTGGCATATCAAAAACAACATGAAACTGGATACTAATAATAAAACTGAATATTAAAAAATCTCAAGGGGAAGGTGGATTCAGAAAACAAGAGAAAGTGTAGAGTGCATTTAACAATGGGGAGTCATTTCTCTTAGCATTCAGAAGGACAAAAATCTGTTAAGGAAATAGTGAAATAAAACACCACAAAGATTACGTAAGTTTTTGTTTGCACACAGTGTGATTTTTCTCTTTCATCAGCCAATTTGTATATTTGAAAAGCCATTTGGTTGGTTAAAATAATTAGTTGAACTTCATCCAATTCCTCAATTATATGAATAAATGTTTGAAGGAATTCAGAAAAATGTTGTTGATAAAAAATACAAAACCTGAGTTGTGGTCATTAAACAATTATAATACTTTTCCTAACACACGCAATTTAATCTTGTAATTTCAGAATGGGCCAGGCAGTCCAGATTTTCATGCCCGTTTGTGTATACCTTTTGTGGCTTGGAATGTAATCTTAAGTAATACAGCAATGTTGTCATTAGTCCTGCCCTAAATTTTAATGCAGAATAGCTTAGTCTAATGTAAGTAGTTGAAGATCTAAGAAGAAAGTAAAATTTGTAACCTAAACTTAAAGTAAAATGTAAGTGTCTTTTGAAACCATGACTACAAAACATTTCACTTCTGTATTGTATGTTATGCTGACATATTGTTATGTAACTCTTAACATGGGGCAGGGGGAATTTTTATTAGTGAATAAGAGTTTTGTTTGTATAAACTTCCTTATTCTAGACTGCCTAGGGAATTTTAAAAAATAGGGCATTATGTTCCAATATAAACATGCACGCCTGTGTGCGTGCACACACACACACACACACGGAGTTGTTAGGTAGAGTAAAACTGCAATACTTTGACTAATAGGTGAAGGCTTTAGGGAAAGTTGTAGGGAATCTAATGTATTATGCAAAATTCAGTAAATGTAAATAATTGTAAAATAATTTCTTTGATTCACTTTTGTACATATTTCTTCTTGTAGCTTAATGAGCTACATTGCCAGAAAAAATAGTAACTAGAACTTTTGAAATAGAATTATCTGTTGTTGTGGGAATGTTAATGCCAGCAAGTCAGAAGTCTAGAATGGCTGATGCACTATTATTGAGTCCTGATAGCCTCTATCCTTCCACATTAAGCTGCCGATTCCTTCATTGTATATACCAGTGGTCTAAAGGAGACATTATGCAGCTATTCATTTTATTTTATTTTATAAGCTGTAGACCTCATTTCATATTCCTCTCCTAAAACTGTCAACTGTGTTTTTTATAATATCACAGTATCCACAATGATAAGGTCATATAGAATAATAGATTTTTTTTTTAAATAGAGCTGAAAGGGTCCTCAGGAGGTCATCTAGTCCAAACACCTGCTCAAAGCAAGATTGTCCCTATCTAAATCAAGACATAATCAAGGTTATAGGAAAGTAGAGCTAGAAGGAATCTCATGAGGTAATCTAGTCTAGTCTGTTGCTCATGGCAGGATCTTCCCTGATTAAACGATCCCAGCCAGTGGCAGGTTCAGGGGGAATGTACTGGTGCAATTACACCCCACTTTCATACTGAAGGAGCAGCAACCATGGAATTTTTTAAGTCCATGAATAAGTTAAGACCCTTCCCCATGCTCACTGACATATCCTCTATTTTCCTCTGCTTGCCACTGCTGCCATCTCTACTGTCCCTAACCGACCTGGGGCTGGAAGGAGGTGTGGGGAACTCCAGAGCCACTCCTGCTCTACTCCAGATGGGTGGTGTGGTGAGCCAGGCTTAGCTTAGGACAGCAGGAGCAGTAAATGGGCTCCTCCTCCCTGCCAGATCACCTGGATGTGACCAGCCTTGGGAGCATGCTCAGGGACCTGCCACCATTGCTGCTGTTTCTGAACCTAGCTGAGCCTGGCCCCCCATCAGGGTTTGCATTATGGGGGGGCTTAGGGCAGGGGTGCTGAGCTTCCCCTGCCCATAAGAGATGACAGCCCCCATGTAAGATTTGAAAATCATAACCGGGGGAGAGGATCTCCGATTCCATTAGGGCATCATGGTGGGCAGCCCAATTTATTTTTTTTTGCAGACACCGATTTGAGCCCTGCTCTTTATGCAACCTGACAGGAGCAGGATAGGAGTGGCTCTGGAGTTCTCTTCTCCCCCAGTCCTTAGTGCATCTGGAGACCATGAGGACAGTGGCAGTGGCTGTTGTGCAGCACAGATCCTTACTTGATTTGGGGGCTTTAAAGAAAGGTCCCTGGCTGCTGCTCCCATGGTGTGTTCTGTCCATCCTGGGGGGAGGGAAAGCTGTGAGCAAGGAGCTGCAGCTACCTCTATGGCACAAGTCACTGGTCCCTCACCCCCATTACAAAAGCCTGGATCTGCCCATGATTCCAGCCAAGTGTCTGACCTGTTCTTGAAAATTTCCAGGAATGGAGTTTCTACAACTTCTCTCAGTGATTAACCACCCTCATAATCAGAAAGTTCTTCCTAATCTCCTAAATTTCCTCTGCTGTAGTTTGAGGCCGTTGCTCCTAGTCTTGTCCCATACAGCCACTGAAGAAAGCTTATCTCCATCCTCTCTATAGTTGCCCTTCAGGTATTTGAAGACTGTTATCAAATTCCTTCTCAGTCTTCTTCTCTGCAGAGTATATAACTCTAGTGCTTCCAGTATTTCCTCATAAGTCTTACCTCCCAGGCGCCTAATCATTTTTGTTGCTCTGTGCTGGACTCTTTCCAACCTGTCCACATCCTTCTTGAAATTTCAGGCCCAAAACTGGACACCATAATCTAGGTAAGACCTGACCAGTGTCAAATAGAATGGAAGAATTACTTCCCTTGATTTGCAAGTGATACTTCTGTTAATAAAACCCAGTATATTCTTGGCTGGGGTTTGTTTTTTAGGGGGTTTTTTGCAACAAGAGCACTGAACAGGTCCTTCTCTGCAATAATAAGTAATGCAGGCTAGCTAGTCATTTCCCAGTCTGTACTTGTACGTGCAATTGTTCCATCCCGAGTCCAGGACTTCACATTTATCTTTGTTGAATTTCATCTGATTCATTTCAGATCATTTTTCTGGCCTGCTCAGGTCATTCTGGATCCTAGTAAGTCCACCCAGTTTGGTGTCATCCATAAATTTGCTAAGCATCCACTTGATCCCATCATCCAGATTATTAATGAAGATGTTAAACAAAACTGGACCCAGGACAGATACCTAAGGAGTCCCACTTGATACTTCCTCTCAACTAGCCATTGAGTTATTGATAAGTACTCCTTGAGCATGATGAACAAAACAGTTTTGTATCTATTTACTGTACTTTTGTCAGTCTATATTTCCTTAGTTTCTTAACAAGAATGCTGTGGGAGACAGTGTCAAACTGGATGCCTGTATGTTAGAACACTGTCTAAACTATTCCTGATTTTTGTAGAAAACGGCCTTATATTTTTCCCCTCTCTCTACTAAGTTTCATTCTTCCACTCAGATTGCATATGCTTAACCAGTTCTCTGTACAATGTGCCAGGTTGAATATGTAATTCAAAAAATATAAACAATATGGTATTACCTACAATATCCAATATGTCCTCTTTGGAATCTTGTCATGTCAGGGACTCTTGCCTGCTGCCATGAATGCTGAAAATACATTTGCAACCTAAAAATAGGGGTTTTTTTAAATTTACTTTATTACAAGTAATAATTTCAGCTCTTAATGCTCAAATCTTAATGATGGTTCCCTTGATTTTTTCTAGCTATTTTTGCCAGTATATAACATCAACCCAGTTTACCTTCAGTAAGTCCATTTAACCAAAGTTACTATAGTCATAGGGTCATAGAGAAGCAGGGCTGGAAGGGATCTCCAGAGGTCCTCTAGTTCAACCCCCTACCTGAAGCAGGATCATCACTTTCCAAACAATCCCATACAACCATAATCTAAATCCTGTATAAAACTGCCCTCAACCATGACACGACATAGACCTAACCTGCCACAGATAAAGCAGGGCCACAGCAGCCAATGTTTTGCTTCTGTAGAATGTTGTCAATGTACACTTAAGAGTTCCTCGGTAAAGGGCCATGCCTCCTCCCCTACAGAGGAAGGCAACTCCACCCCCCTCTCCTGCCCCGGGCCCAAGTCCATACCAATCTAACCACGGGGTAAAATTCCTTCCTGACCTCAGATATGGTGATTGGTCTGACCCTGAGCAGAGAGGCAAGATTCTTCTACTGAGAAACTTCCAGCTTTGCTCCTAGCAGGATGTGTCTGTCCACCTGTGCTGAAGTCCCCAGCCTTAGGTGTAGCCAACACCCAGTGCTTCTGGGGAAACTTAAAAGCACCCTAACTAGCAGAAAAAGGAGGGGGTAGGGGGGTAGTAGCAAGCAGCAAAACCCAGAAGCATGAGAAATCCCCATGGTAGAAAATAGGCATAGCTACACCTAGATCATCCTGGACTAATGGCTGTCCAACCTCTCCTTGAACACCTCCAGGCAGTCTACGCCAATGCCTCACTGTTGTAACAGTGAAGTTTTTTCCAGATATCCAATCTAAATTTACTTTGCTGCAATTCCAAGCCATTGGCTCATGTCCTCCTCTATGCAGCAGGAGAGAAAATGTGCTTTCCCTCCTTTTTATGGCAGCCCTTCAAGTATTTGAAGACTACTATTACGTCCCCTCTTAAGCACCTTTTAGTGCAATCTGTTTATCCACCTGGAATGCAGTGGACCTCTCAGTTTAAAAAAGGTTGTGCTCTGTGTCTTCCAAAGGCAGAATTCAGTAACAAGGTTGTGGAAAGATCAGCTAGTTTTAAAATGCCTGCATGCTCCTGGAGCACAAGGAAACGGTCACCTCTTGAACAACATGGACCAAATATATTCTCTCTCTAAGCTTTAATTCTAAATATGAATGAAACTGTAGGCTTTATCATTGGACTCTGTGTTCAGTGTTTGGCTGTTAGGTTGCACTTTGGCTTCTCTGTGGCATGCATTCTGGATTCTCACATGTGAATCTTTTGTGGTTGTTTTTTCCCAGGGAGCGGATGCGCCATTCTGCTATGTTTGAACTTTGCCAGGGAATGCACCAGATCAGCCTGCAGTTTGTTCGCTTGCAACTTAGCTTTGAAGAATACACCATCATGAAAGTTTTGCTGCTGTTAAGCACAGGTGGGTTATCCCAGTATGCTTGCTAATTGTTAGAAAATAGGTTGATTTAGCTCGAGAGAGTGCAGCACCTGAAATTCATGAACTGTGCAGAGAATTTGACTTGAGTAACAAAAGAAGAGCCAAATTGTGTCCTACTAGTGTGTAGGTTCACAGAAGAATTATGGAAAAGGCCACATTACATAGCTGCATGTTGTAACTACAGTTCCGACTTCCCATAACATCAGGAGCTACTTTATGTGCTCTGGGTGTCATACAACCCAAAGCAGGTGAAGCAGCAGCAGGCCCTATCCCTCCATGCATGAACCAAGGAACCAAGCACATGGTGTGTGTGCTGCCATTTCATGAAATGGAGTTGCAGTGGTTGAGCTACCTGCATCACAGCACCCCCAATATAGATGGCTTACAGGTGCCATCATGTTCAGTTGTACATTCCTAGTGTACTCTGAAGTGATTATACTGCTAATATTCAAATAATGTAAGTACTATGGTATTCTATATTGCACTGAAAGTACACCAACTTACCCTTTCTTCCTTCTTTAACATGGGCTTGTGTTTCAAAGAGTTTGTTTTGAGGATGAATAATTGCATCTCAGTGGTAATTAAAAGAAGTAAGCAATAATCATCCTTTTTATCTACTTTGTTTAACTCCCCTAGTTTTTAAGATTTAAAATTAACACTGTAGCAACTGTGTAAAAACATTGATATTAAAGCAGCAAGAACATTTTGTATATTCTTTCTTCATCAGTGCCAATCACAAAGATTGTAAAGAGAACTTTTTGTGGTGTCACAAATACGGTGACTTGAGTGAATTAAACAGCTAGTGTTAATCAGCTAGTTAATGATCCAGAATAGTGTGAGGAGTAAAGAATGCTTGACTGCTGAAAAGGAGACTACTGAAAATGGCCAGAATAATATTGCATTTCAGTTTCTCCTGACTATTACTTTCATAGATTTCATAGACATTAGGGCTGGAAGGGACCTCGGGAGATCATCGAGTCCAGCCCCCTGCCCAAAGGGCAGGAAGTCAGCTGGGGTCATAGGATCCCAGCAAGATAAGCATCCAATTTACTCTTGAAGGTGTTCAATGTAGGTGCTTGAACCACCTCCGCTGGCAGACTGTTCCAGACCTTGGGGGCTCGGACAGTAAAGAAATTCTTCCTTATGTCCAGCCTGAAACAGTCTTGCAGGAGTTTGTGACCGTTCGACCTCGTCATCCCATGGGGCGCTCTGGTGAACAGATGTTCCCCCAGATCCTGGTGGTCACCCCTGATAAACTTATAGGTGGCCATCAGATCACCCCTGAGCCTGCGCTTTTCCAGGCTAAAGAGTCCCATGGCTCTCAGCCTGTCATCGTAAGATCTGTTTTCCTGACCTCTGATCATGCGCGTGGCTCTCCTCTGGACTCTCTCAAGCTTCTCCACATCCTTTTTGAATTGTGGAGCCCAAAACTGGACGCAGTACTCCAGCTGCGGCCTCACCAAGGCCGAGTACAAGGGGAGAATGACGTCCCGGGATTTGCTCGAGAAGCATCTATGGATGCAAGCCAGCATTTTGGTCGCTTTACTAGCCGCAGCATCGCATTGGAGGCTCATGTTCATCTTGTGGTCAATGATGACCCCCAAGTCTTTTTCTTCTGTAGTGCTAACCAACGTAGCACTGCCGAGCCTATAAGGGTGCTGCAGGTTTTTCCTCCCAAGGTGGAGAACCTTGCATTTTTCAGTGTTAAACACCATCAGGTTCTCATCCGCCCATTTGCTGAGCTTGTCCAGGTCAGCCTGGATCACCCGCCTATCTTCTGGCGTGGATGCTTTGCCCCAAAGTTTGGTGTCATCGGCGAACTTGGCCAGTCCACTCCTGACTCCAATGTCCACATCGTTAATGAAGATGTTGAACAGTATGGGTCCCAGGACAGAGCCTTGCGGGACCCCACTGGTCACAGGGCACCATGATGAGTGACTGCCATCAATCACAACCCTCTGGGTCCGACCACGAAGCCAATTTCCCAGCCAGCGGATCGTGGTGGAACCAAGGCCACAACTGGGCAGTTTGGCCAAGAGGTGATCATGGGATACCAGATCAAAAGCTTTTTTGAAGTCAAGATATATGACATCAATCTCTTCTCCCTTGTCCAGGTGATAGGTCACCTGGTCATAGAAGGAAATGAGATTGGTCAAACAAGACCTACCCGCAACGAACCCGTGCTGGCTGTCCCTTAGAATGTTAGCCTGGGCCAGTCCCTCCAGGATGGCCTCCTTAATAAACTTTTCTAAGATCTTCCCCAGGATAGAAGTCAGGCTAATGGGCCTGTAGTTAGCCGGATCCACTCTCCTCCCTTTCTTGAAGATCGGCACCACATTGGCCTTCTTCCAGTCTTTGGGCACTACACCAGAGCACCAGGAGTTTTCAAAGATCTGTGCCAGGGGCTGGGCTATGACGCTCGCCAGCTCCTTGAGTACCCTGGGGTGCAGGTTGTCAGGGCCGGCTGACTTGAAGGTATCCAGCTTCTCAAGGTGTTCCTTCACGAGGTCAGCGTTGACGGAGGGTAGGGGATCCCCCTCACCCAGATTTCCCTGTCCCATAGCAGGCATGGGCATCCCGTGTGACTGATGAAAGACTGACGCAAAGTACCTATTTAATAGGTTGGCTTTTTCCTGGGCGTCAGTTGTCAGTTGCCCCATCTGGTTTAGCAGGGGTCCAACATTGCCCTTGCTTTTCCTCCGGCTCCCCACATATCTGAAAAAGGACTTTGTTGTCCTTGATGCCTGAAGCTAGTTGGAGTTCAGTTGCAGCCTTGGCTTTCCTGGTTTGCTCCCTGCAGGACCGGACCAGCGCGGAGTAATCCTCCTTGGATACTTATAAGCTACTAGAAGGAGGTACAAGTCAGAGGTCTCTTTAGCCTAGTTGAAAGAGCATGATGGATCCCCCCACAGTCCCCATAATGGAACTCTACCCAAGACGTGTGTGGAGTGAAGCTCAGCACCTAAGCTAAGACTTTCTTATTTGCACCTCTTCCTCCACAGGGGCATAGCCCAATTCTCCCCCTGGGGACAAGAACAAACTGTAAGTGACAGATGTTAGTTACTTCACTTAAATGCAGTAGTGAAGAGCACTCAGGAGTGACCCACAACAGGGCAGTAATGATTATTGCAGTATCAGACTGGCCTAGTGGAATTTATAGCCCTGAGTTAGGTGCATTTGTTCCATAAACAATGCAAGGGGAGAGACTTGGGCTTGAACTACACAAATAGTTTTGCCAGCAGAAATCAGGTGTTTATCTATGCTCGGTGATAACAGAGCCCCTTCTTTTTGCTTGTAGAGCAGTGCCTACTCTGTGGATGAGAGAAAGCTTCTGCTGATGCTGTGAACCCACCAGAAAACATTTCTGGGTTTCCAGTACACATAGGTCCACATTTTTCTGCTAGTAGCTGCTACCCCTTTAACAAGTGGTGCCTCCCAGGCTGTACTGTGCGTCATGCTGATACAGCTGATGTAGCGGAGCTGTGCAGATGGGGGAGATGCACTTCCCTAAAGTAGTGGCTGTCTGGTGGTGGAACTTCTATCTGCAGAAGGCTTATAAATATGCCTAAGAAAAGGATCCACAAAACCAGCCTGCTGAGCAGGGGGATGCCTAAGCTACCTAATAGCAAATACTGAGAAAATGGGTCCTCATGCAGGATCCACAATCCTGTACACTCTCAGAGCTAGGTGCTTATAGGTTAGGTCAGCCTCTTCATACAAAATAGCAGTGGTGGCAGTGGCATGGCCTGTAGGAGACCCTAGGTCAAGTCCCTTCTCTGCCTGAATCTCCTGCCTCCCAGCTGAACACTTTTAGCCATGAGGCTGTAAGGCATCCTGGGACACAGCTCTGTCAGTTCCTTCTGTTGAAGCTTTTCTATTTTATGTGGACTATTTAAATAACCAGGGGCCAGGGAGATTAGGAGTATACAAGAGTAATGACTAAGGCACTCAACTGAGAGAGGGGATATTTGGGCTCCAGTGAACACTAAAATATTTCAAATTGTTTTGCCTGTTGGTGAAAAATTAGGTACTTAAGGACTTCAAGGATCTCTAGATGTAGGCAGCAGCTAAATGGACTTCTTGAGGATCCCAATTTTTTTGGCCAGCCAATCATATTCAGTCCTTTTGTGGATATACCCAACCTTCCCCCTCAAACTGTAGTGATGCTAGCAGTTCTAGTAACCAACTAGGACAGTGTAGAATAAAAATGGATCTATAAGGGGATAACCTGTAGAAAAACAGAAAGTAAATTTAAAGTAATTCTAGTAAGGTGGCCATAGTTCTTTAGCAAAAAGAAATATTTATTATTTCACCTTTTCCTCAGAATATTAAAAAATAAGTTTGAGTTCATTGAGATTGAGAAGAGTGACCTATGTCAGTTAAACTAGCTATTTTAGTCTTAAATGAACAATGTGTCACTAATGTCACAAGAAAGCTTACCAAAATATTGGCAGCTTTGGGATGTTCCAGATGTTGCATGATACAACCTTAAAAGGGACAAAAGTAGGACAAAAAGAAAATGAAGAAAATAGCAGCCCACAGAGTTTTTTTTAATCTAGAATTCTAAATACCTTTACCTTAATAGTATATTGTGATAGAAAATACCAGGCTTGTTTTAATTTCATTTTTTTTAATTGAATCACATGACAGGCAGTGTACAGTTTATTTTGAAACTTTCATGATGACCACATCAAGGAAGTTTCACTCCATTTACATGTGGAGGAAACCACACATTACATCTCAATTGTTTTCTTGCTTTCCCCCAGCCCATAGAATTTGGGAGATTGCCAGTAGCGCTGCTGCATTTAATAAGTAAAATCGGGAACACTGGGCAGGCCTCCAGAATCTGGTGTTTTGCTTGAGTTCTCTTTATTTGTGGTCGTATTTTTTTTCTTTTTTATAATCTAGCTGGGATCATGATATAATAATTTTCAGATACAGCAGTAAACTAAAAGAAATAGTGTTAGACACAGAGAGGGTGGCTTTAACTCACATTTTATAACAACCATGAGGAATACAGAAGTCTTGATAAAAAGGTATATTTTTTCTTTTTATCTAGATGGCTCTATAAGTAATAAATAAAAAATATTATCCTTATATTTTATGCTAGTGCCATAGCTTGGGATAATTTCTTTATTTTTTTTGGTGGACATCTAAATCTTTACCTTGAATGAGTTTGGCTTGAGATCACAATTCTGGCTAAAAACCACTGTTGCTTTTGTTATTTGGTTTTAAATTGAAAAGAGTAAAATAGATTTTACTCTCTAAGTTTCCAGTAGTAAAGAGTAAAATCTGTTTCCTGTTGGTGTGCAGACTGCCATAATTGCCTTTAGGCTTCTTTTATTTTTCCTAAACCAAGAGTTCACATACTGGGTGTTCAATGCATGGTGGTAATGATTCATAGGGTACTTGCTAATTACATGGTTGTAGAACTTTGTTTGCCTCAGGTAGTTGCTTCTGCAGGCAGCTAAAACATGCTAAATTCTTTCTTGACATTTCTCCACTTAAGGGCTTTGGTCACAAGGTTTTCATGTGATCACAGTGAGATCAAAGACGGTTCATTGGATTGCAAATAGGGAGGAAGGTATCTAGAAGGCAGCCTGTGTAAAGTTGCCGTCAACACACTTTCAAAACCAATTTGTTTTAGATGACTGTCTAGCTTATTTTATTTTTAGAAAATAAAGTCACTTCTTGTATAGTGAAGTATTTAGTTTTCCTGTTTCAGACCCAAGCTAATAGATCCATGATGTTATATTTAGTGGCTCAGTGGAACCTAACTAGTTTAATGAGTATTGAAACATCCTACTATATTGCTGAACCTTGCTGGTAACCTTCCCAGGGACAAGTCCAAGATTGACTACAGGTCTTATCTTACAAATGGTTCTAAATCAATTCAGTATTTCTGCAGTAAATGCTTTGGAACTTCTTGAATAAATAGTCTTGTTGACTCACATTAGTAACTAGGCCATGTAATGATCCAGAATTGGGCCTTTACTCCTTTTGTGTAAGACAACCCCTTTCAGTAGGACAGATGCAATGTTGAATAAGGGTAATGGGAGGAAAAACTCAGATACAATATCTAGTCAAATCTTTCAGTAGGATGCCTACTTGGGGCGGGGGGAGCCCTTTTAATATTAATAGCTTGGTGGCATTGTTTACTTTCAAATATCACGCACATGATCACTATGTCCAAACTTCCAGACACTATTTGATTGCACAAGAAACATATAATTTGTTTTAGTATTTCCATACCTAACAGCTAAAATTTAAGTACAGTATGAAAGACATTGCAATTATGTACTGTGGATTTCCCCCCTCAAGCAAAATATATTGGTCAGGTGATGGCATGTAATGCCTTTGAGCTGCTTAAGATTTCTGCCCTCTTCTGCTGTATTTTGCGCTTTAGTAAAATGAAAAGCACTGCAATGCATAGGAAGCATGTGCTGCATTTCAAAATGGTAGCATGCCTGCCCAAATCTGGAGGAAGTACTGGCATTGTCTGAAAATACTTCTGGTGTTTCTACCTCTGTGAAATACAGAACCTGTATAACACAAAGACACTTTGTATCTCCTCTAGCCACTAATTAGCTTAATTTTTAATGTACATAGCAAAAAAACATTCAATTAACTGAATATTAATATAGGACCCTTTCTTTTGAATGACAGTTCCCAGAGATGGTCTCAAAAGCCAAGCTGCATTTGAAGAAATGAGGGCAAATTACATTAAAGAACTGAAGAAGATGGTAACTAAATGTCCAAGTAACTCTGGGCAGAGTTGGCAACGATTCTACCAACTGACTAAGCTTCTTGACTCCATGCATGATGTAAGTATGACTCTTTTGGGAGCTTATAGTATGAAGTAAAAACCCCGTAAGGTAAACTAGTAATTTTTCATCATGTTAGAGGGAGACAATAGATAATTAACTTTTTAAAAACATAGATAGAGGTTTCCAGACAAATATAGGGAAAACTGCAACTAAAACATGAGAGAGGGAGAACTTTTAAAGGTCAGGTTGTTTTGATGATAAATAGTAGCTCATTCCGTAATTGCCATTTTGAACAGAGCTATCAGTTATGTAAGGTGCTTCCAGACCTGAACAGAAACGAAATCTGGGCCAAAGCTGGACCAGTGGTATAAATCAGGGGTAGCCAACCTGAAGCACATGCATCACATGCAGCATAGGCAGATTCCATGTGTGGAACACAGTAAAGCAAGGCAGGGGCAGGCAGCACAGTGGCAGATAGGGCAGAGAGCAGAAAACAGAGCAGCAGATTGAGCAGGGAGAATAGGGCAGGAAACAAAAAGAATGGCAGCTAATCAGGCAGGGGAAGGGGATCAGAGCATAACTGAGGGAGGGATTTGGGGTTGATCTGTGGCAAGCCTGCCGAAAAGGTTGGCCATCACTGATGTAAATAATTTTTGTACCAGGTAGCAAGGCTGGCGCCATAGTGCTTAAATCCTGAGGAACATTCACAATTCATTTTACAGCACAAGGTGTTAGATTGGAGGGTCACACCTCTTATAACTTAAAATTGACTTGTTACTAAAACGTTTAATGTTGAACAAATATGTGACCTCTTACAACCATTAATCAAATGTGTCATTAAAGAACATTGCTGATATTTTGGTTATTGAATCTTTGCTGAGTTTTGTAAATACAGTATTTATTGAATTATAATGCCATTTACAATATTATTTCTAGCCTTCCATCTCATTTTTTATGCTTTTAGGAGCTACATCTAACAAAGACTTTAGCCAAGAATGCATGATCCATGGATCCAGAGAGACCGCAAGCAAAAGAGAGCATGATGCTCTAGCCTCACAGTTAGAGTAGTTACCCAAGAGTGGTGGGTCCTAGGTTCTGGTCCCTGCCCCAGAAACATTATGTATTTTACATTTATCAGTCATTATATAAAATGTAGAAAAAGCCTGGGAAACAGGGAGCAGAACCCAAAACATCCCTGTCCCAGGTAACTGTCCTAACTGGTAAACTACAAAATCATGCCCTTTCTCGTTTGCTGTCTTTCCATCCCCATGGATCTTGCATTCTTAGCTGCACTGTCACAGTTGGTTTGTATCAGGCTTACCAAATTAGTCCTGTCCAAAAATGTAGAACACACTAATTCCTGTATTCCAGCCATGTTTATAATGGAGCTGGATATAGAGCTTCTCCAACTGAGACAGATTTGCCTGACATCTAGAAGCAGAACACTAGGCACCCAGAGAAATGTCATATCGAGCAGTGAATAGAGGTTCCTCCAGGATTATGCGTTAGTAGAAAGATAGATTTGTTTTACTCCAGTATTGGATTTGGGCATCTACATTTTCCAAAAAAACCAGCTCAAAGGGCACTTTTATATGTGCTCTGGAAGGGGGGGAGTGCATTAAATAGAACAGCTCCAAGAACTGCCCTAATTAAACCACTGCAGCATCTTGTATATCAGCATGCCTGCACTTCAAAATGGTGGTGGGGGCACTTAAACTGAAGCTCATTCGGGATTTAATTCAAGCTTTCCCGCCACCATTTTGAAGTGTGGGGATGCTGATACACGAGATGCAGGAGGCTGCTGGAGCACGGTAATTACCATGCTCCAACAGACTCAATTAATCGAGTCTGTTCCTAAACGCTGTAATTACAGCACAGTGGAGCAGCCTGACATATTAAGTGCCTGGGTCCTCTTCTGTATTTTGTTCTAAAGGTCTGTCTTTGGGTGCCATCAGTTACAAGAGGATTACTTTTTGTTAAACTATGTAGAAAAGGAAAACAAACTCCTTTTCTCCTTTATGATGTGGCAGGGTAGTTGTGCTGCACGGCACATGTAGAATCTTTGGCCCAAGCTTTCAGAGTCTGCATATAAATGTACCTCTTTGTACTTGCTTGGCTTTTGTTTTTGTGGAGGCAGTACAGTACAGTGCACTTCAGGTCAAATCTGTATGACAGCCTGAGGTCTGTTTACAGAATGTACATATGGAATTATTTTTCAAATATTGTTCTGTTGTTCATTAAAACATTGAAAATCTTAGTGGGAGGCAGAGAGTATTATTAGTACTGCAGTAATAGCTCATTCTTTAGAGATCAGTTTTCACTTATTTCTTGCCAGTGAGGGAAGGTTTACTGTTTGTTGAAGAGGCAGGAGATTGGGTGATACAAGTCAGTCATTTATAAGGTTCACAAATGAATCTTAAGGGAAGTTAACATGCGTCTCCAATATATTAAAATATTTCTAGTCCATTGGATTGGAAGGTACATAATTCTTTCTTCTGAAACATACATTTTGGGGGCATCTGCACTTGCAATTAATGTGCCTGAAATTTCTGCGCAGAAAATTCAGGCACATTAAAATGCACCTGGGCACACATTTGAACGTGTGCCCATCTGAAACAAATATGCTTCTAATGGGAACATTTCAGTCCAGGGCTGCCCTCTGCCAGGGTGAGATCCAGGTTCCCCTGGGAGGCAATCTGGGTGGAGGGAGCTGTCCCAGGTGCAGGACACCTTCACCTGCCCTGCAGAGTTTGGGGCTTATCTGGGCAGCAGTTGTGGCCCCCCGCTGCCTGTGCTGGCCAGGAACAAAGTGCTCCCAGTCAGGATCTACACATGTGCTTCGGTGCATTAATTAATGTGCCGTTTCTCTAGTACCTGTATGTATTGGTACTAGCAAATGGCACATTAATCTAATTTAATGCACAGTAATTGATGCACTCATGTAGACAGGGATACTTTATTGTGCATTAGATTAATCTAATGTGCAGTAAAGTACCTTGCACCCTCAGTGTTTCATCTATCCATTCTGTATTTTTAAAATAAGAAGAATTGTGTGGATAGGGGTTATTGACTGACACAAAATCCACACCTATGTAGAAATACAGCAGTGTTGTACAGAAATCAGCCAAAATCCTGAATCAACTATGGTAGGATCCATTAATTCGGAATACCATGGTGTTATTTAATTATTAATAAGGGATGGAACTGATAAAGCCACTTGTATTATAATACATTCTATTTGCATATTAACAGGTTAATAAAGGATTTTTAAAGGAAGTCCTGCTGTTGGTATTGTCTTTAAAACATTAAACTGTCTTTACAGCAGTGATTTCTTTTGGGACTTACCAGACAAGGAACTTTGTTCATTTTTCTCTTCAAAATTCATGTTATTGTTTCCAATGATCTCTATTAGCCAAAAAAGGTCAGAAACAGCATAATATCAGTATTGAAACTGGGGAAATTATTTATTCATATAGATGAAAACACATCAGAATAAGTTTAGTCTTCATGATACTGAGAGAAGGTGAAACTTGCTCTTTTCCCCTAGTACTGCAGAATATCTTAGCTCTAAAAATGAAAATGTAAATGCAGCTTTTTGCTAAATTCCTGTATAGGTCAACAGTTTTCAACTGTCACCAGTATATATTTTTAACCTGCATTCTGTGTAATTTTAAAGGATCAGACTACCCATCTTGAGGGGTCCAACCACAGCTGAAGTCCCATGTTTATATCCCTATTGCAGATACAGCATAGGTATTTACAGCACAACCCTGAAGGGAGCTCTCTAGAATTCACTGTTATTGAGTCTTGCTGCTGCCTCCAGCTTTTTTCATTAGAGCAAAACAGTGTATCATCATTTGTGGAGTTTCTTTTACCAGGGTGTAGCATCATTCAATGACATGATGTCATTTCTTTGCACCTTCATGGGTTTTTTTTATTTTTATAAACTTTGTTTTTAAATATTTTAAAAACTATGTAAAAATAAGGCACATTTGAATACAGAATTGAGTTGCATTTGGTTTATGTAAAATGCATAGCATCAAAAGCAAATGAGATGGTTTTACACTGCTCAGTGCATTCAGTAATTCATCCACATGGTGAGCATCTGTGCAGGCAGAAAAGTGTCGAGGTGAGGAAAACAGGAATTCTCAAGAAGAGTAGGTAGGCAGTTAAGTATTTGAAAATATCAGCAACTTTCAGTAATGATTCCTAAAACCTCTAAGCACTTATAACAAAATTTCAGAGCTAGAAAACAAAGCTAGTCCTGAGCAGCTGGTCCGAATATAGAAACACACACTCACATAGACGCTCGCATGCAGAGCAGTGCCTCGTCTGCACATTGGGGTTTAGTTCGCACTAAGCTCAATTGCTGTGCATTGAAATGACCTGCACTGGCACAATGCAAGAGCCCCACTGTGTGGAAGCAATGATTTATACTGTTGTCAGTGCCAGCCATCTGTGTAGACCCCACTACACTATACCCTCTAGTACCCCAGGGCATGCAGGGTGCAGGTAGCTATTGCATTGTCAGTTGATTGTTAGAGTACAACTACTCAGGGGAAACTACGCACATCCATCTAGACAAACCTGAGTTGTACATCTCTTTTATGTGTAATTGTGGGGACCAATACAGGTCATCCTCATTTACTTCCAGCTAGGATTTTATTTCTACTTTTCTCACTTTGGAAAGCACATATTAATATTTTCATTAACCACCACTTTTTGTTGTTGTTGAAGGCCACAATTTAGTGAGGGCAAATGATCCCTTCTCTTAATCAAAGAGGTAAACAGTTCACTCTTATAGTCCTGAATGACCAAGGGGCTTTTGGAGAGAGACGTATACAATATGAGCTTCTAAGCAAACTGCATTACGTGATCAAATGAGTGGCAAGCAGGAACATTAGAAACAGATGTAGTTACACGTGGTATTGAAAAAACTTCATTTGGACCCTCCTTGACATCTCCTGTTGGCTTTGGCAGCAAGGCTTGTATCTTGCGAGACAATCTTTGTTTCATATAAGGCATTTGATATATAGCTAGCACAGAACAAAAGTTGAGTTCAGTTTCAAGCAGATATTAAAAAGACTTTCAGTTTAGAGGGCTTTTGTATCAATGCCATGACATTAATCTCTAATATGAACCTACCCCTTGGCATGGCAAGGCAGAGTATTACACGCTGTCATTTGCTTGCTGATGTTTTCTGCCAAACAAAAATAAACTGTTTAAATATCATTTTATAATTATTTTTTAAGGTTGCTTAAGGTAAAACTTTAGATTACAGCCAAGGTTAATCTTTCCATAAACAGAGATCATCAGAAACAGGATTTGACTCCCTGAGAAAAGCTGATATTCGAAAAAGCAACACAGATCCTCAAAGGATCTTCAGTGTGCAGTGTATACATAACAAAAGTTCCTTAAGGCTAGGGACAGAAACCGGTATAAGTGATTGGAAAACAATTCAAATCTGCAATGCAAGAGAAGTTCAGTGCACATAAACCACTTTCAGAATCACCAAAACCAGTTTAAGAAACTGGATGGATATAGTATGAGACTTAACTGATTCAGGTTAAATGGGTTTAGTGAACCTCTGTCCCAAGTCCCCTCCAGATTCAAGTTAACTCACAGTCCCCAAGCATCTCAGGATGCTTTGCACCTCCCCTACAAACCCCCTTCTCAGGCTGGGTTGGCTAGCCTTGGCCAAAGCTGTCTGCTGCAGCTAAGCAGGGAAGCATTCTTGAGCAACCTTCAGCTTCTAGCCTGGGCCTCTGCAGTCATGAGGCTGCATTTACAAAATCAAAAGTGAATGTGTGTTCCCTTGTTTATTGGTTCAATCTGTGCAGGCTTCGGATGTTGGATGGTACACAATACAAGACTTGAAGAGTCCACAAGGAAAAAGATACTTTTCAGGAAAACACTGAGCCTTTGCATGTGTCACTCATGTAACTAATCAAGAAAAATTATTCAGCACTTTTACCCCAACACTGCCTTAATGTGATAGTAGTCATAATCATCATGATATTCTGGGAAAATTTGAAGACGGGACATTGTTACTGTAGTGTCACTGTAATGTTTCGTGGTAATTCAGAATTTAGGGAAGAATTCTAGGTCAAAGACCTAGTTCGACAAACTAAAGTGCTGATGCTCTTTTTCTGCTATATGTGTCAAAGTGTTTTTAAGCCTTCCCAGAGGCTTTGGGTGTTGGCTACAGGCATGGCTGAGGACTTCGAGTGGGGGTATGCCAGTGTTCCTGCTGGGACCAAAGCTGGAAGTTCCTGGCTAGAAGATCTTGCCCCTTCTCTCAGGGTTAGACCGATCACCATATTTGGAGTCAGGAGGGAATTTTACCCTGTGGTAAGATTGGTATGGGCTGTTGGGATTTTTGCCTTCCTCTGTAGTGGGAGGCATGGCCCTCTTGAGTGTATGTTGACAACATATTATAGAAGCAGGATATTGGCTGCCATGTTTCCTCTGCTTTACCTGTGGCAGGTTAGGGTATTAGTGCTGCATCAGGATTGAGGGTAGTCTTATGCAGAGTTTAGATTATGGTTGTATGAGATTATTTGAATAGGGATAATCCTGCCTCAGGAAGGGAGTTGGACTAGATAGCTTCTGGAGGTCTCATCCAGCCCTACTTCTCTATGACTACGTAGAAAGGGCTCTTTTGCTACGTAGGGCAGCTTTTGCTGCTTCCGGATGTACAAGGGTGTGGTGAGGATAGTCTACTGAAATCTAAGTGACTCTCCACCTCAGAAATACTAGACATGCTTGAGATTCTCTAGAACAGTGCTGACTTTAGTGACTTCTCTTGATGGACAGATATTCATTTTTCTGAATATGAAGAGTAAGTAATACAAGCAAAAAGGGTCTGTTTCAAAATGATGGTAAATAAAGTTAATTTACTGGGGAGTAATCATTACAGTTCATTGCAGGCCTTAAATACAGAAAGCAAATGCAGACTCATTACATAGGACTCTTAGTCAGTTTTTCCAAATCCACTCTAGTCTTTAAAATATTTAAACCATGTTTTCTATACAGTATGTTTCCTGTTTAGTTATGGAGGAGAGGGCCATTGGTCATTAATGATTGATATGGTAAAGGAAGAATATATTACCAAAATCATTGCTAAGAACCTGTACCATCAGTTCATTGCGACAGCGGACACTTTCACATACATTTGTGGTTCAGGTGAGACCGAAGTAAAGACTCTGACTTGTGTCTTTGTAACCCATGACCTTGGTGCCTTTCATTTATTTATTTATTTTGGGGAGGGAGGTGTGTCACACAGTTAAAGACACAAAGCCACATTTAAAGCAGTCCATCGAAGTGAACTAAACTTTATCTATTAATTGGTAGGCGTGATCTCCTATTTTTATTCTGACAAAACCAGGATGAATATAAATGCTCGAAAAAATGGAAATTGTTCATTATGCTTTCAGCTAGGCAAGTAACTCTTTTAAAGAATAATACACAATTAAACAAGTAATGGCTTTAAAAATAAATAAATTTCTGTCCAATATTTTGCTTTTTTCTATTTGTGAAATCAGTGGTGCCTTCATTCACACCACTTAATTATACCATTCTTTCATTCCTGCTTCTGACAAAATGGCATCAGCATTTCCATTTTCCCCCCTTGATTTCAAAGTTTAAAATGGAGAAAAATATTCCAAAGGATAAAACATAGTTACAGCTTCTAAGCACAGAGAGTTTTGGTTTTAGCAGTACATTTGGGGAAGGTGAGGGAAATCTGTAGCATATTTAAGATACTAGAGTGAAAAAAAAATATGGACCAAATGGAGAAGTGAAGAGTAAAAAGGTGAATAGCTCACATTCCCTTATTTTAATTTGGCGACCTCTAGGTTTCCATATGCCAACTGAATATCAGGTACTATCATTTATATTACAATTTGTTAGAAACCGAGTATTGTAGAAAGGAGCTTCCTTGGCCTGTGCCTCCAGCTCCTCAATGTGTTAAGTTACAGCAGAAGAGATTCTCTTCTACACTGGGTAGGATTAATCTGAGCTAATGTATCTCAGTGTTGTGTGTGTGTGTGTGTGTGTGTGTGTGTATAATACATATATGTATGCTTGTGTACACGCATACACACATATTACAAATACAAAACCTCATCTAAATTGCAAAAACAAGAACTCAGAAGTTAGGAGATCCCACGCACATTCTTGCTTATGCAACCTTAATTCTCCCCCTTTGTGCATCCAGCCTACTTACCAACAGGCAAGGCCCTGTGGCAAAAATAGGATAAAATAATGTAATTAAAGACTACTACATTGTATATACACAAAGGGGTAGAACTGAGATTACCTAGGCTTAATATTGTTTTAATGTAGACATTGTGTGTAATTCTATACTAAGCCCTTTATAGTTTCTGTGTTTAGGTACTAACTTGAAGACATGAGTTATCCTTCTGGCTGCAGGATATTTGAGAGGGGTGCCCCTCCTAGTTGTTCTTCTTTCCCACTCTTTGTTACATAATTTTGTTTTCTGTCATAACCTTCTTTTTTCGTACTCCTATTAACCTTTATTATGTCCTCAACATGCCTCAATCCCCCTACCCTTTATTTACAATTTACTGTCTCTGGCTGCATCTCTTTCATGCTAACTTTAATATTTCACCAGTGCTATAGACAGACAAAACATATGGTGGCTAAAGTTAAAACACAGCACAGCTAAAAACAGGAACAAAGGCAATTTGGCATGAGTCAGGCAGCAAGAATTTCAGCTTTGATTTCCTAGTAGTTTTGACTTGTTAAAGCAGCTTAATATTATTAAACTGTTTTACATTCGACATTAAAACTCAACTCTTTGCTTATACCATTATATGAGGATAGCCTTTTCACTTACCTTTATAAAGCCCAATTTACATATGACTAAAAATCCTAGACTAACTAGGTATAAGATTGCATATAACATCAAAAGTCGTGTCAAAAGAACCTTAAGGTTGCAAAATCAAACACTCAAAAGTGAAGAAATTCCAGATTTTATGACTGCCTGTGCAACCTCAATTGTTTTTCTATATAATTATCATACAGTTCATAATTATATACTCTTTAATTGCATGATTATATCCTGTTTGTGTTTTTTCTCAAGACCACTCTCTTATTCAGTGCACATGGTGAACACTTAATGAACATCTAATCACTATTTTGTTTTCCCTTGCATTGTTCAGTGAGTGTAGACTGTATGCACCACACTGTATTCGAACCTTATGGTGAAGGTAGAACTATTACTTTCCTCATCAGTTTTTGTGTGTTATTTGCACGTCGTATTGCAAGGTTTCACGAACAATACATCTTTTCAAGGCCTCTTTGAGGTGAAGAGGGATGCTGCTTGGAGCTGGACAGAGAAAAGGTCCTTTTGGAACTTCGTCATGCACAGAATGCTTTACTGTCAATGAACTGGCAAATTCCGACAAGAAAGTATTTAATCAGAATATTTCTGGCTGGCTCTCCATTTCTACAGATGGAGAGCTGAAGCATAAGAAATTAAAGTCCAATTGTCAGTTAATGTTGGGTGCCCAATTTGGGACACTGAGGACCTGATTTTTTTCCTGGGAGCTTAGCATATAGCACTGCATATATTGAAGTACTACAAGGGCACTTAGAGCTTTTGCCATCAGGTTCAGAGGAAATCTGGAACATGCCATTACCAAACCACCTCTAAAGTCTGGTTTATATTATTTGTTTAGCATCATACAGGAACTCTGACACAGGCAGGATTCTCTCTAGAGCAGCATTCAACTGCTTGAGACCCTTCTTTGTATTCCTGCTGTTCCCTATTTAATTCACTGGACACCTTCCCATTTCTGCGACAAATGAGGCAGGGAGCTTACAAACACTTTAGTCTCCTTTACTGAAGAGCTATGTTAAACCCTGTGAGCAAGTTTAGTGTTTGAATAAGGCAGGAGCCCCAGGAAAAAGATAGGATCCAATTATTTAAAGACTGAAAGTTATTAAAGACTATATCATAATGTATATGTACTGCGTTTTGCAACTTTAATAGTTTTCTTCAAACAGTTTTGTTTGAAAGGTTTTGCAGGGCTTGTTTTTCTTTTCCAAAAAAAAAAAAAAAAAAAAGGAAACTAATACAAAACCCCCAGATAATATATCATATAAAGTCAGGTACATCTACCTGTTTCTTCATCAGTATCACAACCTTAGATCCAGTACAGGTCTTTGAAGTTTGTCCTAACAGAATAACTAATAGCAATAGTAAATTCTCTTCTTTTAGGTGCACCAGCACTCCAGGGAATGGCACGCACACTTTGCTGGAGAGGATGGGAGGTTCTCAAATATTGACTCGAAGTAGAGGAGCGGTGAAACTAAGGAATGTAGGGCTCCATCCCAGTACTCGGTCGAATTTTGCTGTAGCTGGCAGACTTTTCTGTTCATTTTACACAAGCTTGACCCTATCTGTCCTACACAAATGTATCGTTTGGTCAGTCCTGCTTCTCTTCCCCCACAAGCCTCCCCCTGTATCTTGTCCTAGGTCTGTTGTTGCTAACCCAGCCCCTGTTTCAGTCTGTACTCCTCACCTGTCTCTTCGTGGTCAGGGGGTTGGACTACATGTCCACCTGCAGGCCCTTCCAACCCTAATTTCTACGATTCTCCTTGCTCAGCTAGTCCTACTCACCTCTGGGATTTGTGCCCATGTTCTAGTACCCCACTCCCTATGGCCAATATTTTCCCCCTCTCCAGTCACCTAACTAATCTCAAGCAGATCCTGGGACGTCATTCTCCCACTGTACTTGGCCTTGGTGAGGCTGCAGCTGGAGTACTGTGTCCAGTTTTGGGCTCCACAATTCAAAAAGGATGTGGAGAAGCTTGAGAGGGTGTAGAGGAGAGCCACGTGCATGATCAGAGGTCAGGAAAACAGACCTTATGATGAGAGGCTGAGAGCCGTGTGACCCTTCAGCCTGGAAAAGCGCAGGCTCAGGAGTGATCTGGTGGCCACCTGTAAATGTATCAGGGTGCTCACCAGGATCTGGGGGAACGAGTGTTCACCAGAGCCCCCCCAAGTGATGAGAAGCTCAAACGGTCACCAGCTCCACTGTGATCGGTTCAGGCTGGACATAAAAAAGAACTTCTTCACTATCCGAGCCCCCAAGGTTTGAAAGAGACTGCCGCCAGAGGTGGTTCAAGCACCCACTTTGAATGCCTTCAAAACACATTTGGATGCTTATCTTGCTGGGATCCTGTAATCGCTGCTGACTTCCTGCCCCTAGGGCAGGGGGCTGGACTCGATGATCCTCTGGGGTCCCTTCCAACCCAAATGTCTATGAAATTTATGAAACTAAAAAAAAAAAAAAATACAAAGCTATGAAATGGAGAAGCATCTGGTCACTTTTTAAATCACAGTAAGGTATTGTTGAGATGTTTGCAAATGTAAATAGCTTGGTCGATCTAATGATGCATTTTCACATTTTTATACTTGTATTAATACATACAAGTTAAACACTTGGGTTGAATAGGGCAGGCCAGCATTACTTAGAATCACAGATGCTAAGATTGGAAGAAACTTTGATCACCCCATGAAATTCTTGCATTAAACAAGCTCAGCTTCTATATGTGGCACTAATATTTCCTCCACTCTAATTTGCATACTTCTCTTAGTAATGCTGAACAACTTTATAAGCCAGCATGTCATTAATCATGCCTTTAGTATTAAAGAAATGCTGTATTTTAAGTTGGTCCCACAATTAAACTATACACATATAAACAAGATGATGTATTGTTTCAGTTAAGGCTGGTCAGAGCAGAAACTTACCTAATACTAAAGCTTAAAAAGCAAAGACATGAAAAATGAAGTTAGAGAAAGTTTATATTTGCAACTCTTCTTCATGGTTATAAATCTCACAACTAGCATAACCACTAAATAACATAGCAAGTGCTCCATAGCTGTAACTGCTCTAACAGATATGCCTGGGGATTGTTGAAATGCAGCACTCTTACCAGCTCTGAGCCTATGTTGTAAGGTGAGGTCTCTTACCCTAGTTTTGTTGTGTTGTAGTGGTGGAGGTGAAAGCAGGGTAGTTACAGTACGTAGGTATAATTGCCTTATCTTCTCATGTCTTTGGTTTTTAGGTTTAATGTTAGTGTGTTTTCTTTACACTACTTAGTTACACAGCTTTCTTCCATTTTTTGAAAGTGTTGAACAGCAGCATAGAAATAGAGACACATCATACCCACCTGCTATCTTAGTCTTTCTCTGTGTTTTTATAGTATATCACATTATTATATATCAGGATGACCTAACATGATTTAGACTTATTTTAAGCTATAGAGCTAATGTATTCCCTATCAGCTTTTCCCTCCTACTGTGATGTAATATAAATAATGCATGACTATATTAAGCATTGCAAGACATTACTTGTTTTTGAAGGGTCCCATATATTGTAAGCTTGTGTTGGTAAAGTGTTGTCCTTCTCTGAATTTCTTATGCATTTGCAGGAACAGTTGTGGAAAGATTGAAAACAGGATTAGAAAGAGCTCATGCTTTTATACACAGAAACATGCTGATGCATTTCAAAATTCAACCCTTTTATTAGACCTTTTTCTGTTTGGCAATCTCCTAATTATCCTTTTTATCTTTAAACCCTCCTTTCTTCTCTTCTATTGTGTCACTCTGCTATGTGCCTTTCAGATATATAATAGACTTTCCTCACAAGGAAGAGGAGCTGTGATCTAGAATGAGGCTTGTAACACAGCAAAGTATAAAACACAAGTAGAAATTAAATAAATCTATCCCATCAAAAATAAATGTAGAATAAAAGGGCGTTCATTTATGAAGAAACGCATGGTAACCTGAAAACATGCTCGGGGGAAAAAAAGCAATTGTCATGTAACCTATAGTGTGGACTGTATTTAGGAGTCGGTGTTTGTAAGAGCTGGCCTTTATGGGGAAGTAAGCTAAAGTGCATACTTATATTATGCTGTAATGCCCTGTGTAGATACTTTTAACACAAGGTAGCTTATTCAACACAAACTGGTACTTCAGTGGAAGCTAGAATGTGAACTTATGGCATATCAGTTACTCCAAGGGTTTTTAACCTTTTTAAACAAGTGTACCCCTTCTCTCTGTTTCAGCTCTTGTACCCCTTTATATTTTTTCTTGTTTTTAAGTAGGGGGGAAGGGGCAGACTGAGGCCCCTGCAGTGAGGGAAGGAGTGGGTCTGGAGCTGGGGCTGGGGCAGGGGCAGGCGCTGCACAGCCGGGGCAGGCGGTGCACAGCCAGGGCAGAGCATGAGATGAAGCTGTGAGCAGCTCATCCAAGAAGTGTGGGGAGGGTGGAGCAACTCCCACCACTGCATGCACCCTGGGAGGGGGTGTCCCTGAATCTGCATGTAGGGCGGTGTGGGCTGGCCCAGCAGTGGGGGAGGAAGTGGGGCTGGGGCAGAGGCTGTTCAACTGAGGCAGAATGGGGGATGGAGCCACATGAGGATGGGCTCCCGTTGCTATGTGCTCCCCTGGCAGGGCATGGGCACGGGTGACTGGTGCCTCCTGGCTCTGGGGTGGCAACAGCGGCTAGCTGATCGCTGACCAGGAAGAGGGTGTCCCTCAGTGACCAATTGCCAACCAGTGCTTCTCGGGGCGGGGCACCTGCTAGCACTCCCCACTCCCTGGTCAGTGAGGGCATGTGCCCCCCCCGTGTCCCTCCTATGTGTCACCTATGAGCATGGGGACCTGTGTCCCAGGTTTGCATGGGGTGGGCTGCTGCTGTGGGCTGGGGCCGTTCCCCATACCCATGCCCCTGCTTGGCTGGGCAGCCCCTGCCTCTGCCCCAGCCCCGCTCCCTCCCCCACTGCTGGGGCCTTGATCTGCCCCCTCCCCACCCCCCCGGCCCCTTCCGTCACAACACATTTACCAGCCAAACCCAGCTGCTCTAGTGGCCGCTCATGGCATTTATCGACCACATTAGTTCTGCATATCCCCTATTATCTTTTAAAGTACCGCTAGGGGTACACATACCCCTGGCTGACAACCACTGAGCTACTCTGTAAATACAAGGAAGAAATTCCCCACTCAGTAAACTGCAGTAAACAGAGGGAGGAGCAATCCACTTCCTGTGAGGGGCAAAGTACCTTGCACTTAGAGAAGAGAAAGTACATGCACACAGGTAGTTATTGAACAGTAGCTGACATACACCACTCCCTAGCTTGCTTTGTCATAGGGGCATATTTACTCGATCCTGTTAGTATGCACTGGCGTAAAACCTCATCCTAAATCTTTTGCAGAAAACAATTATCAATCCAGTAATAGCTACTCTAAATTGGTTAGCTTCCTTCTCACTTTCCAGAAAAGCTTTGACAATCCCTGGCTTAACTCTTTGCATATTTAAACTTAAACTTATACTGTGCCCATCATTACGGTTATGATGAACATTTTAAAGTAACAGATGAAGGAGGGATGCCTTATGAGCAGGACAGTTCAGGTACTTCCAATGACATTTCTGCATCCTGGGACACTGTAAATAAAGACACCTTTGCACGGCCTATGCCAGGGGAAGTGATAGGTATGAGGTAGGCTTGTTAGGAGAGGAATCATTAGTATTGTTCCCCTCAATCCCTTTGTGCCTGGAAATGTAACTTGGTTACATTTTGGTCCATTTTTATATGGACGTGTCTCTCTTTGTGACTTTCACACAGGCACTTAGGACAAGTGTAGAATATTCATCTGGTAGTACCTGCAGATAAATCTGTGGAGGGGGAAGGGGCATGGGGGGAGCAGATTGAAGCTTCCACAGTGAGGCAGTGAGTGGGGCTGGGGTGCTGCCCAGCCAGGGCAGTGAATGGGACCCTGGGGCTGGGGTGGCAGGGGGTAGCAGGATGAAACCATGGATCAGCATCCCACTGCTTAAAAATGGTGGTGGTGGCGCTTGGAACTAAAACTGATCAAATGAGCTTTAGTTCAAGCACTGCCTTCACCATTAAGCTTGGGGATGCTTTTAGGAGCAGAGCCAAGTGGGGCAAAGGTAGAGGCAAGCTGCCTGCTATGGGCTTGGGGCAGTTCACCCTGCTGCCTTTGCCCCAGGACCTGTTTACTGGCTGTGCTGTGTCTCCTGCCTGCCCAGTGGCGGGAGGTACAACTTGCCACCCCCACTGCCACCAGGGGGGCAGAGGACATGCAGTTGGGCACCTGGCTCCCAGGACAAAGGCAGCAGAGTAGAGAACCTGCATCCACCCCATGCACAAATCCAGAGGGTATATGCCCCTCCTTGTCTCTTGTGCTACGGGTGTGCACAGGAACAGGGAGCCACCCCCTTTCCCCACCCTGCCCATGTTCCCTGGATGAGCCACCCATTGCTCTGTCCCACTCCCCACCCAGGCCCAGGGTCCCATTCACTGTCCTGGTTGGCACTGAATTCACCCTGCCCCTGCCCCCACTCTTTCCCTCACCATGGAGGCCTCTATCTACCCCCCCATGCCTCTCCACAGACTTACCTGCACGGCACTGCTCTCCACACTGCCTGGCTACATTCCTGGCCATGTGCATGCTGCGTACATGCACGTGGCATCCAGGGGCCCTGGCCAGAAGGCATATTATATTTATCGATACATTATCAGCTGTACTGGCCAAAAAAAGCCAATAGCCGATAATGTTAATTTTCCTTTTGTCATTGCTGATCCAATATAGCACCAATATATTGGTAAACCTCTAATTTTAGACTCAACTGGCAGTTGTATGAATGATCAAAAGAGAGAGCGAATCAAATCTATTGATTTTATTAGCTACTAAAATAGGCCAAAACCAGCTCTGTGTAAACAGGTGAAATTTACTGACGGAGTCCAGGTTCTGCAAGTCAGATATGCACCCTAAATCTGCTACTTATGTGCGTGTTGAGTCTTCAGTTACGTCATTGCATACTCATAAAAGAACAGTATCCATTTTTTCTGTTATGAACTTACCAAGTAAACTGTTTGCGAGAAACAGTGATACACACACATTCATTACCTCTCATTTTACTGGGGTCTGTGTGGTGTACAGGCATATTTATTCAGTAATGAGAGTTGTCATACATAGGTGTATAAAAATTCTACAATACTGAAACCATCTCGGATCATATAATTAGTCTTATCATCATGCACACACACAAGGGAGCAGCATTAGTTGTGCATGACTTCTGAATGCTCAATCATGTAACTTTAATATTCTCTAAACAGGAATATTCTTTAGCTTTTGTTCGGTGAGGCTGCACAGGAAGCAGCGCACATACAAACTAGATGTGTCTGGCCATTGGGAGCAATGATTCTGTGAACTGCAGTGGGAAAAAATCTGCTAATTGAAACCTAGATACAGGTCTCTCATTTGCTGGAAAACACAAGGTGCCCCAAGCCAATTTCCTTCTCACTTCAGGGCAAGTGAAACCAGTGAGCAAGTCCCAGAGAGACATTTTAAAAAAATGGAAGATTTTGGAATGTCATTTAGACAAATTACAAGCAACCTCCCCTTCCCAATTTTTAAATATTTACTTTCTATTGCAATTATAAACCAGTAGTTATAACTATAAGAAGGGCATATGCTATTTATAGCAAACATTAACCAATGAAAGCTTGCATAGATGTAGGTTGGGTCCTGCAACAAGCTTTGCCACATTTTTATCATTACTGTAATACTAAAGAGCACTCCTGCTGACAACAGTAAAATGTGATTTTTAGCCTTTACATTTTCAGTCGTCCCTTAAACACATCACTGCCATTAGAAATTTAAGTTGCAATTTGCATGTCTATGGATAGAGTATTACAAAAGGGGAAAAATATTGCCCTATAAAATGGCTAACACACAAAGCTAAACACACTACAAGAAGTAAGCAGTCATATTTTGCCATCCGGTGTAGCAGGGGCCTGGTCCTCTTCTTGGATCTCTTGAGGATGTCTTAATCAACTATGTTCTGTCCTTGCAGTGGCAGGACATTGACAGTGTCCAGCAGGGCTGTGCAGAATTTTGCTGAATGTTTCGTTTTGAAGCTATTTCAACGTGTTTCAAGCTGGAAACAGTGAAATCAAAATGAAACAAGAAGTTCTGAAACAGCTTCTAAACAAAATGAGGGCACTCGAAACATTTCGAGTTTCAAAGCAACCCGGTGGTGGGAGGCAGGGGAGAGCCAGGGCTGCACTCCTAGTGGCTCCGCAGCCCCATGGAGCTCAGCCTGGTGATGGGAGGTGGAGTACAGCTCTGGGTCTACCCACCTCCTGCCGCCGGACTGAGCTCCATAGGGCTGCGGAGCAGCTCAGAGTGCAGCCTGGTGGCGGGAGGCGAGGAGAACCAGGGCTGCACTCCGACTGGCTCCACAGAGCTCAACCTGCACTCCCAGCACTGCTGGACTCCTCCCAGGGGTGTGGGCCCCCGGACCTGCGTACCGGATGACAGGAGGCTGCCACTGCTGCCTGCAGCCAGCGGCAGCATCAGTCTTCCCTGGTGCTGGGTGCAGCCTGTGCCCAGCACCGGTCTCAGGCAGCAGCAGCTTCCTGTCATCCACCGCAGATCCAGGGGCCCGCACCCTCAGGAGGAGTCCAGCGTAACCCTCCCAGGGGTGCGGGCCCCTGGATCTGTGCCGAATGACAGGAGGCTCCTGCTGCCGGCAAGTGTCACGAGTTGTCCTTTGAAGAGTTTGAGGTGCAGTTTCCCAGAAATCTCTGCACCTATCTCCTTGAAACGTGGCAGGCTTCATGCCCTCAAAAGGGGCTACCATCCCTGCAATTTGCATCCAAATCAGGCAAGAAATGAAAGTTCTAGGCATTTTCATGATTCTCCATTATAGCCTATGGGTGAAATGTCAAAATGTGTCAAAACTGTGACGGAACAAAACAAAATTATGAAATGAAATACTGTACCTTCGAAATGGCAAAATGAATGTCAAAATGAAATGATGTTGTTTTGCTCAGCCCTAGTGTCCATGTCCCCCTACTTTACCCATGTCAGGTTAAGGTGTTTTTTATATTAAAGGCAGTGTACTTGGCAGTTGTGTGAGACCGCTGTTCACAAAATTGTTAAGCATATGTTAATCTAACATTTCTGTAGGATGGTTTAGATAGGCATGATCCTGCCTTGAATAGGGGGTTGGACTGGATGACCTCCTGTGGTCCCTTCCAGCCCTGCTTTTCTGTGATTATGAGTCTGTGTTCATACAAGGTGTAGACAAGACATAAAGAGTCTAATCTGCAAGTAATAGAAGTTACAGTAGGAAGAAAATGAGAGAAAGCAGAAATCAGATTAGAGTTGTCAGTGCTTTGTGCTGTACAATAATCTTTCCACTGAAAAAATGTGTCTGCTTGCTTTGTGGCATTCCAGCCTAAATTGCTAGTATAGTATATGTGTAGTGGGACCATTTTATATTGAGATTAAATTGGCTGACAGGCACACACTAAAGGAGCTATGCCAAGGTTAGACCCATCAGAGTCCTCATAACTCTTAAGGAAGCTAAAGAATGGAATTAAGTATAAGATAACCACAAGGAAAATCAAAGCTGTAATTTTATAGAAGTTGAGAGGAACACGCTGTAACCAAGCAAAACAACGAGAAAAGATTATGAATAATTGTTAATAATACTTGAAAGAAATATTTATTGCCTTAAGTTTTCCTCTGGACTAGTGAGTTGGATGGCAGTAAATAGATGGAAAGTGCTACATAGATATTAAAAAAATAAAATACAAGAAAGTGCAAATAAATGTGACTGTTTTCTCTCTTATCATACAAATGGACATGGGTGTACGACTAGGAATACTATTGACTTATCCCAGTAGTAGACACAGGGTCGAGAAACATTGCTTTCTTTTGGACAAAACTCAAATTGCAGTTGGAGTTTCACATGAATTTTGCCCTGGATAGCTCAATAAAGTTAACCAAATTACTTGATTTACTGGATGTCTGATCATTTGACAGGTTGTAAGAGATGCAACAACTGATAGCTGAAATGTATAAAGTGTAAAAGAGGGGTAGGTGGCTTAATCTTTATTGACAGTGAGCACTCACAACTTCAGCGGAGGCCAGTGGGTCATTAGAGAAGTCAAATATGCCATTGCTGACACCCAGAAATATCAAATACATGATATCTTGTTTCTCTCTCTTCCCCATTTGCTGATGTTGACTGCATTAGCTAACAGGTACTTGGGTTATTTTTACTTCTGGAAAGCAAACTAGCACAAAGACATTATTTCTTGGTAATATTCCAATGCACTATTGTATGCTTGTGCACAGAATTTATCATCTCATGTTCCTTAGTAACTCCATGTGCCTTTTTGCCTTTTAGCTTGTTACTGACTTATTGGAATTCTGTTTCTACACCTTCCGAGAGTCTCAGGCACTGAAAGTCGAGTTTCCAGCCATGCTGGTGGAAATCATCAGTGACCAGCTACCAAAGGTGGAGTCTGGGAATGCCAAGCCTCTGTATTTTCACAGGAAGTGATGGAAAATGTCTTAATGAATGAACTTTGCCTTAAGTTTCCCTGTGTTATTCCACACTCATGAAGGACCCAAGAAACCACAATTAAACATGCTATTTACACTTGTTCAACAGTCTCTGAATAGTAGAAAATCATGTGAAGGGTTTGGGGATTGGAAGGCAGTTGACCTGGATCTGGCAAGACCTAGATGTCTGGAAATTATCCCCTTTATCCTCAAAACACTTAGGAAATGATCCCGTTCCTCTGGATGAAAAGCCATATCTAGTCAATAACTCTTTGATTTTGATATTTTAACAGATGGAAGTTTTAAATATGCCATGTAGTTTCTGGTATTGTTTGCTTGTTTTAAAAGGGTTCAAGGACTAATACGAACTTTTTAAAGCTTACCCTTGGTTTGCACATAAAATGTCAAGTCAATATGGGGCATTAATATTCTTTTCTTGTAAAAAAAAAATATATATACAAAAACCCTAATGTGTAAAGTAATAACAGAACATTTGGTGTGGAATACTCTTGTTATCCCCACCTGAGGCATTTGTTATCCCATGTTATCCATCATAGGTGATAATACACTGTGTTAAGTGTCCATTTACTATTTAATTAAAAAGGATAAGATGTTAAAACAAATGCCCCAGTTTCCATTTATAGTATCTATTGTGCTGGCTTTACAAATAATTTTTCGCAGTCTTTTGCTGTACTGTACATTGCTGTATGTATAAATTGTGAAGGACCTGAAATAAGGTGTAAGGAACTTTTGTAAATGAGACAAAAAATCTTTAATGGTTAATAGGATGAATGGGAAAGTATTTTTGAAAGAATTCTATTTTGCTGGAGACTATTTAAGTACTATCTTTGTCTAAACAAACAAGGTAATTTTTTGTAAAGTGAAATGTTCTGCATGCATAATGAACCGTTTACAGTGTATTTAAGAAAGGGAAAGCTGTGCCTTTTTTAGCATCATATCTAATCTACCATTCTACAGTGTCTGTTGTAAATACCCACATTTAAACCTTTTTCAGTTGTATTTAAACCTTTCTACTTTTCTGGACATTTTTCTCCTTTTTGTCTACTGCTTGCCAAGTGTATGTGACTTGACCACATTTTAGGAATTCTGCTTTGGATTTCTGTAGAAACCTACATTATGTCATGTTTGCAGCTTTATGGAGGTTTCATTTAACAAGACAAATTGCAGTCTCCCAAAAGCTTTTGCCAGCTATATGATAAAGTGAGCTTTCCCCTGTACTCCTTTACTCGAAGGGTAAGAGTAAATCATGAAATGCTGAATAATTTGAGGGGAAAAAAATAAACCTTCCCAAAATTCTTTACTTTTTCCTTTTACAACTGGATGCATACAACATCTTAAAGGTCAGATTACAACTTCTGATTGTGCAGCAGGAGAGTGAGCTCTGAGTGTGACGAAGGGAACATGCAAATCACTACAGTAAGTAAACTGGACAGATTTGGATTGCTGAAGCTGAATGGCAAGATGCTGATACTGGCAGATTATCTAGGTAGGGTTTCAGTGATAAATACAATTGCTGTTGTAATAAAATCAGACCTAAGTATGAACAGGGAGAAATACTCACACTGAAAGTTGAACTTGAGGTTTTTCTCAAAATTGTTTTGTCTGAGGTCCAACCTTTCTTGGGGCAATTTGCATCATTTCACAGTTTATAAATAAAAAGAATAATGTTGGAGTAGAAGAAAGGACAGGTGAACTCCTCTGAGGTTTACCATGTGCTCAGTTAAGTAGAAGAGTTTTTCAGAGTTAGAATTCCTAACTGTCCTGGCTGGACAACGCTGACATTTTTAAAATGCATCCCTGTGAGCCAGTCCGAATGGAGCATTCTTGCAAATACCAGGTTAAAAAAAAAAAAGAATCACACCCCCTTTTTGATTCCAAACTCTGAAGCGAGACCCAATCAACACTACTTGTCTTTTTAAATGACATCAGCCTTATGCAATGGATAATCTGTACAGACTGTATTCAAAGAGGGGTTTTTTTTATATCTGTTCACATGCACATGCATAAATTATTCAGTTTTGGACATTTAATTCATAGGCAGATGTTTAAACAGTCAACTGACCTGCACAGCAATATGAAACCCAAACTTCCAATGTGAAATACACAGCATGCAGACTGGTTGCTTACTGTACAGAACAGTCATCAAACCATCCTTTCGTTTGCTTTTTCTTAAAAACAGCAATCCTATATTCAACTCCAGGTTCTGGATGAATACAGTCTGCAGTAGCTTTTTGTATTAACAAAGTTACTGGCTCTTTTTCTGTCCCTAAGTAACTTTGCTTAATTAAACTAGCAAAGCCATATTCTATACTTCACTGTTAAATGCCTGTCCCAAGTCCAAATTATCTGTTTGCTCTTATTTTTGTACCTTATTGCTTTAATCTTGGTTTGGTACAATTCATAATTCACAGAAACTTCATACAATTAAACACACTAAATTAGTTTTAAAAAAAGCAATTTATATCTTTATGCAAAAACGTATGTCTGTCTTTGCAAACAACTGTAAGCAGATTACAATAAATCCTTTACTTTAATCACCTGTTGTTTATGAAACCATTCATTGATTTTTGTTAAAAATCATGTAAGTAGTAGATATAATTGGATATAGATATTCTAAAAGGCAGTATTCTCTTATCCAGAACACTTAAGCAGAATAGCCATCTCACTTTTTTATTGAAAAGAAATGTACAGCAAAAATAGTTTTTAGCTACAACAAAGAGGTTAAAGTATTTTGAATTTGTTTAGAATGAAATAGGCATCTGTCTCCTGCAAAATAAAAAAGATAAACTTCAAAGTGTCTGTTGTAAAAATGGACTTATGTTGATTGAGCTAATTTATTTTGTTGCAAGGAAAAATGGGGATATACAGCAAAAACATTGTATACACAATTAAAAATGTAAAATAGTTTTAATGATGTACTTCAGTTGGTATTTCAGAAATACTACATCACATTGTGTAACTGTTTAGTTGCACAAAGTAAAATAGAAGACGACTAAAGTTTGCAATATCAGAATCTTATTAAAAGATACTTTACAATCAATAATGCAAAAAGCTAATTCACAGGGTGGTGTTTTCACTGACTTGTTTAAACCATTTATGAATTTAAACAATTCTACAGTTAATGCACTTTTATTAAAGATTGGACTTTTCCTTTGTTTTTTGTTTTGTTTTTTTTGTTTTTTTAGAGCAATGTTTTCAGCTGGAGGTCAATGACTTGATAAGATAGACAGCAGTTCTGAGGCCAGGAAACTCAGTGGAATGTTTAAGAATTCTTGAAGTTTAAATAGATTCCTGGATGAAAAATAAAAGCAGCCAGCAGTATGGTGTAAACAGTAAAATCTATGCATAATGATGCATTTATAATTAGGGGTTTGCTTCTGTATGTTAAAGCTTTTTCAATAAATAGAAAATATTGTTTGGTCTTTATGTTAATGTCTGCAAGTACCTATTTTTTTTTTTTATAAATTGTACAAATATATATGAATTAAAATGGTTTGATTGCAAGAATCCCTTGCACTTAATCTCAGCTAACTGATGGTGCATTGATTTCCTTGGAAACAAGCCTGTGTGTACTTCTAAGCCATATATTAGACTTCATGAAATCAGCTACGTTACATAACATTGTATTCTCCTTCATACACACTGGCCACATTTACACTTTACTGTGCAGTAACCACAATTACTGTGCAGTACGGGTACGCGGCTATACGTGCATGCCCATACTATGCAGTAAAAATGGCGGCTAATGCGGACTTGAGCATAAATTTGATACCTGTATTACTCAGCTATCAAATTTACACCCAAGTAATTACTGTGCGGTAATGCATTCATAAATGCCTTACTGAGCAGCATCACTGTGTCTGGACTGACTTGGGACTAACTTCAGTCCCAAGTCAATCCATAAACAGTGTTAATGCACTTTAATGCTTTCATGTATAGACACTGGCCTATTTCCACTTACTGCGCACTAACTTACTGCACAGTAAATTTAAGCTGGTGTAAATGAACGTTGTAGACATGCCACCAATGGGCATATCTATTTTTGCCAGCCTCTTAGAGTGGGTGTTGGTAGCGCTCACATTGCTGAGTGGGGATGCGTTGGCAGTCCCACACCTAGGGAGCTTCCTTCATTTGCTTCACTTAAGCAAGTTTGGCAACTATGACCGTTCGAGACAAAAGGTAAAACACGTTCCATACGGAGATAGACAGAAAATGACCTTCCAAAATCTTTAGTACAGCGGTCTCTGGACTTGGATAGTCTCACCTGTATTCTCACTTGGAACATCCTCCTCTAGAACAGGCATCCTTATCGTCCAAGAGCATAAAATTTGTGCCCGAGGAATACATATGAAACCTAACTCAACCAAAACCTGCTGAAGTAAATGGGAGTTAGGTCTGAAGTCAGGACTTCTGAGTGCAGACGCAACACTGAGGCAGCAACAATCTTGGACTTCCCTGTGCCTGTCCAACACTATCAGCAAGAAAGATTATGTAATACTGGACTCAGCAGTGTTAAGGCAAAATACCACATTTTATTGCATACAACAGGTACCTTTTCCTCCCAAATCAGCCCCCCACCCAAAATTGGGGTGTACATATTATATGGAGAGGCTGATCTTCTGCCTGGCATACAAGTACCCTGCTTTGATTCCTGTTCCACAGCTCAGCGGATATGGCAGTAGTATTCAGGCAGCTGAGGGGGGGTCAACTGACTTAATGGCTCCTTGTTCTTCCTTGGAGAAGTATTAATGATTGTCTCTCCTTTTCAATGGGCTTGATATCCCACTATTCAAGCTAAGCTTTCTTGGGACAGTTTTGCTAATTTCTCCTGGATCTTTTCTCCTATTTTCTGGCCCTGGAGACTCTTCAGCTCTTTTAAAGAACATAGGTGCAACCATGGAGACCAGTCTTCAGCAGCAGCTAGGGTTTCAGTTTTAGTTAAATAGGAAAGGGAGTGACCATCAGCTGAAGATTGGGCATATCCCCTGCTCTGTGCAGCCATAACTCAGGGGAGGAGGGTGGAATTTTTCTTTAGCCTGCCTTTCAAAAACAAAGTGCATATTATATTCTGGGGTGTGTTGTATGTGAGACAATATGGTGACTTCCTAAATGTTTATAAGCTGAAAAAAAAGAGATGCTGGTCTATAGATACCACATCCAACACTGCTGTTACACTTCTATATTTTGAGTAAGAGCCTTACGAAGGACAGAAGCATGTGTCCAGTAGTGTTCTTGTCCATATAAGACTTAGATGGCTGCAACATTTATGGCCACTTTTTATATGACGGTTTTGTTTGCAAATATCAACAAGAGTGAAGTTGAATTGTGTTTAACTCAGTATGGCAATTATAACAGAGGACTCCAAAAAATTGGTGTCAAGGCATGTTCAGAATTTCATGAAATATAGGTACAATAGTTTGTATGGTTTTGTTTTGTTTTGTTTTTTTTTGGGGGGGGGGGGGACTTTTCAGCTAACCAGTGTTTGACATTGTTGCATTTGAAGCCTTAGGCATGTTCTTTGTCTGTAATATAAAATGTATCCATTGCTGACAAATTGGCCAAGAATGGGACAGTAGGCAGAACAGCTTGAGTATATACCTGTGGGATAGCTAAAGCACTCCAGTCATCTTCAAGGTGCAATAGTGATGATCCTCAGAGTGACACTGCAGGCAGATCAACAATATTTAACCAGAACAGGAACAATTCAATGAACTGTAATGTGAACATTTAATGGTTTCAGTTTTATTCTGTATGTGGCTGTGTAATCCAAAATAACTGTCATTCTTCAATGGGGCTTAAATGAGTAAAAAAGGAGGGAAAAAAAGAGAGACAGACACGTATTATATAAAAATAAGAGCAACTTTATTCCAAAATATGTCTATACACAGGCTTGGGCAGAAATAACCAAAAGTATTACTGAATTATTTCAGTTCCAGCAATCATGTGGATCAGTCCTGACAGTTCAGCAAGGAAGCCCTCTGCTCCATGGGAATACACAGGAGACAAAAAAATGGAGGGAAATCTGCCAGGATTATAAGGGATGAGAATGTCTAAAGCTACTTGGTGACTTGAGAGAAACACGGTGCTTCTAAAAGAACAATGGAGTGAAACTCTGTCTGCTGGGGACCAGAGCTGAATGCAGCCCAATGACAGGTACACACAAACATTTCTAGAGACCCAGATGGTGCTAGAATCCTAATTCTACCATCATGACTTGGTGCAGGCAGGCAGAGGCCTCTGTCTCATGGTCCAGGCATCATTAATTGCCACTAAGAAAAAAAGAGCAGGGCAATCTGAACAGGACGCTAGAGCTTCTGAAGAAAGATAAAAACTACCTTCATTTTCCTAAAAGATTCACTTACCCCAGTTACTTCATCCTGCAAAGTATACTCCTCTAAAAACTTTAAAAAGCCCCCACCAATTGCAAAAATTCAGAGATACACCCACACCAACTAAAGAGTAAACTCGAGCTAGGACTCTGGTTGGAGCTGTGCCAGCTGTGCTCATGCTGCAACAATAGATTACCAGTATAGGAAACCTGCTGCTAAAAACAAATAGCAAGGCTCTTCTGAATGAAAGTGAAAACTGCTGCGGTGCTGAAAAGCCTGGCCATAGTGGAGAAGTCAACAGAGACCTGTGCTCAGCTGATAAAGAAACCAGGAAGGAATAGCATGACTATTACTTGCTGTGGGAAATGGGAGGAGACAATAGGAACAAGAATCAGGTTGCAATAACTGAGGCAGAGCTGAAGTATAACCAACACAGAAGCCAGTTTAACCTACCAGAGACCAGATAGCTAAGGGCTTTGTCACACATTCACTTGCAACAGTTGCAAATCATTAAAATATAGTAACCTATTAAAATTAGTATGTGTTAGCAAACAACCCTCACCTGAAAGGGAACAACTTTTCAACATCAGGACGGCACTTCACACATGCTAAACTGCTTGAATTTGCATCAGCTTGTGTTTGAACTATACTTGGTATGGATGTTAGGCCAAACTGAATCTTAACTTAAAATATTAAGCAGTAAAGAACATGCTGTGAGCAGTCGCACATTAAGGGTTAATAGTGTTGCTTGTCTGTACAGATGTGACTTAGCATTAGGGGGCCAGTGATCAGGAATGTGGCTAAGGAGTCAGGACAGCTGGGCTCTTTGCAGGGTAGGGTGAGGGGACTATGGGCAGTGCATCCTGGGATACTGAAGGATTACAATTTGCTCATTTAATTTCCTTGGAGAAGGCTGAAGTTCCCCTAATATGAGCTATCAGCACAGCCCATAATTAAGACTCCCCTTAAGTAGCATAACTTTGGGACTCTCAGAGAGCACTTAGCATGAGCTGAAGAGCTTTACCATGCAGACATTCAGGCTTTAGGTGCTCTTAGGCTGGTCTAAGTGTAATGTGTAACTTTACCGTAGGTGTTAAGTTGAATGTGTGACACACCATCCTGATATCAAAACTGCTGGGTAACGGGAGTTAGAAGCCTTGAGAGGTTGTGTTAACCTGCATAATACATGCAGAATCCTTGCACACCAGCTATGCACGGTTAGTCAGGGAAGACAGCGGGTTGATCATCTCCACAGCCAATTCTCTGATCTTGTCCTCCCCTCTGAGTCAACATTGCTCTAGTTTTCTAACCCCATTGCACAGGGAAAGAAAGAGATAAGAGGTAGATCCGATGCTTCTAGGAAAGGAGGTAAAGCACATTAATGAAATAGGAAGAACAAGAAGCAGCTCTGCTTTCTTATATACACTCTGCCCCTTTCAGTATCATGCGTCTCCACGTTGCCTAGTAAAATTGGTTATAGTGCTGACTGTCAAGAATACAGTACACCACAAATATCTATAAAGAAAGGGAGGGCTGGACTACCACACTAACCATATTTCATAGGTTTCTCTAAGCATTAATCAGAGTCTAAGCTGAGGTGAGAAGCTTCATCTTAAATTGCAGATTCACCGCAACTGAATACTTAGAAGCAACAGGCAGTCTGATTAACTTACTGACTAGATCAGAATGAGGCTGGCTCATATGCTCGCTCTAAGATAAGATGATGTGAGAAAGAAAAATGGAATTGGCTAAGTTACCCTGCACAGTGTAATGCTCTCTTCCTCTTGTTTGGGTCCCATGTGGCTCCCAAAGGCTACTGAAAGCAAAGAGCCTGAGATAACAGGAGGCTCAGGACGTGCCATGTTATCCTTTCTGGATCTGAAGGCAATGCAGCAAATAGGATCATAGATATGTGCGGAAGAGAGACACCACAATGTCTTGCCACCTTCCTTTGTGTTTAACTAAAACCTTTAAGCTAAGTAGAAAAGTGAAATAAAGGAACACAACTCAGGGCAGGACAAAATATACTTTGGGCTAAAATATCAGGCTGGGTTGACTGAACATTTTGTCTATTGTTCACAGGATGAGAACAACTGACAAAGCTTGTAACTTTCAGAGTTGCCACAGCCTAGCTGATTGACAAGGAGCTATCATAGTCTACTGGTCCCACTTCTATGCTATTCAAAAACAAAATGAATTCAATTCTCCCCATACTTCCAGACACTTTCACCAGTTGACACCAATGGGAACACAGAGAATAGCGTTAGACATAAATGCAACGTACTGCCTTCAGAACGTAGGCACCTGGCGTCCTCTAGGCCACAAGCGAGTCTGCATGGGTGCAATCCCACTGGTCCCTACTCAATGATCAGAGAACCCAACACTTGACCAAAATGTTGTCCTTCCACCTGAAAATATTTAAAAGAAGGATGCCGCTATATATCGCTCAGTGTTAGCAGTGGGATTATTTCCTGAATACTGCACAGAAAACAATTAAAATGTCTCTTCTCCACTACAGTATCCCAACAACTCCAGTGTTTTGAGGCAAGGATTTTTGTGGGTGATATCTTTCATAGGAGGAATGTAGCTCTCAGGTACCACCGCATTGTTCCTCAGGTCTCAGAAAAGAGCAGACAGCATAACTCATCCAATGTGTTGGTCATAACGTCTATATGCTGATAACCTTCCAGAAAGAACTGCCTTAAAGCTGTCTAGTAGAGTCACTCTCTCAGATGCAACACAAATATACGAAACCTCATGGCTTGGAAAAGAGCCATTTGGATCTGGAGAGCCGCACCAACTTGGCCCACCATTGCCCCATCTGGGGATCATTTGTGGAATCATCCTGAGAATCTCTACAGTTCTGGGCCACGAACAACTAATAGTGTTCAGTTAAAACTTAGAAAGAAAAAAAAAATCTAAGAGAGCATTAACCACTGAATGTACAATTTACTGCATTACCTCAAAGGGCTTATAACTTACTATACCTGCAACATTTTTGCCTTGTATAAAAATTTATGAAGCCCAATTTATTATTACAATCTATTTATCATCGTGCTACTCATATTCTTTTAGACAGACTTTCTCTGAGGGAGGGAAACCATAAAAGTTAAGGACAAATTGCTGTGGGATCTGAGAGATATATGGCAGAGTTTACAGCAGAACCAAATTATGATATCCTTACTATGCACGTGGGTTGGTGTGCTACTACTCGGATAGGCCTACAGATGTGACTACTTGAAGACACTACTCAATGCAATTAAGAAATCCAGAGCTTGACACTACATGGTGAAGAGCTTCATCCTTCTTGAAGTCACTGGGCATAACTCCCAATGAATTTTACTGGTGCAGCATTTGGTTTTGAGTGCTTCTCAGCTTTGTTGGTTTAGATGAGGTATAGCATATCTGCTAACAGTGACATTTTCTCTCTTCTTACGAACTCCAATATCCCATGATACAGAAGAAGGGAAACAAGGTAAAATTTAAAACAGCTGAAGATGATAATAGAAGAGTCAGGATGTGAGAGGTATATTATGGAGGTCACGGACTGGCCATGAAATGAGTGCAGTGAGTTCACAAGTGAACTGTCTCTAACATACTGGAGTGAAATAAGTGCTACTTATCTTCCATGACATTATTACTGTTTGAGCAAAAAGACCTCATTTATGGCATTCCCCTTTATCTGGTAAATGTTCTAGGCATCAGTGGGCAAAAGGGTACTGATTTTGGTGAAAAGGAAAACACAGAAGGGGGAGACGGGTACATGCAGCCACTCTTGCAGATTTATTACCCAGACAGAACAGAAAGGAAGAATAGTGGAGGGTGGGGGGGAAGGAACAGGGCTGAGTAACGGGCTGCAGGCACAGAGAGAGGAAGGGGAAGGGAGGGCCACACAGAACTCCAGCCAGAGCTGTGGTGTGAGGTTGAGAGAGTGAAGTGTACATAGGTCTTCTGGCACAGAGAAGGGGTTGCAGGGAAACCCTGCAATAAGGGGAGAGAGGAGAACGGCACCCAGGCAGCCCCTGATGTGGGGCTGCAAACCCAACCTGCAGGGACAACACTCTATGTTCTGTTTATCATGGTAGTTCGAGACATCTGCAAGTAAGACATCTGCTGTCAGTGAGGAATGTTCTCCTTCCCCGCTCTCCTGCCTACTGAGAATAAGCAATGCCTTGTTATTTACTGATTCTGCACACACAACTGCCAATAATTAAGAAAAGTGTATTTTAGTTAATAGTTTATATAACCAGCTTTCTGCAACATTCTGCTTGACGGACAGTTATCGAAACAAACAGCAAATACAATTTTATTTTATTTACAGTGATTTTTGGAGTGGCAAAACTACTGTGAAAACTGTACATTGTGAACCCAGGAGGTCCTGGAGCCAGTGGGTACATGTTCATGTGTTTTATCTTGATAAAATACTTTGAATGAAGCCACACACATTATACAAATGCAGCTGCACGTGGAAAATCTTGTGGGCCCTTCTTTATGGGTTTTACTTACTGATACCTGTTGTCCACCTACTGCTTCTTCCCTCTCAGAAAATAAATCCTGTCACCAGCATTAAAGCCTCTTTGTCCAATCTCTTGTCAGAACCAGAAAGAGATTCAGTTAATACAATTGAGCGGTGGATATAAATACAGTTCTCAAAAATCTCAACTTCGTGAGAGCCTTGACAACAAAACTACTCTTCGGCTGACAGCAGAGCCAGAGATCAATCAAAACTCTGAATTAAAATTCTAGATATTTTGCAAACAAATATATTCCTATAGTTCTTTACACATGTAAAACCCCGTTTATAAAATTAAAACTACTTCTCCAGCCCTTACTCCCCTCTCCACTCCCACCCTAAAAAACCCTGAAGAATCACAACTTTGTAATTCCTATTTGGCAACATTGTATGTCTTTAAACAGATTTGTATCTTCATCCCATTATCAGGCTCTTCACAGACCAAAAACAGTCACCAAAGCAAAGAGAAGTGACTATAACAAACTCATGGATACCATGTACACCTTCTGGGCGTTCAATGCAGAGAGCTATAGAAATTGCACATAGTTTTCTGGAATAAGTCCTCTCTTGCCATTTAGAGTTCCTTCTAGCCATCCTGGTTCTCTGGATAATTGCACTAAAATAGGAAGATAAAAAAAAAACCTAGTTATGGAACTATTTTTACAGTGTATTTGCATTCAATTTGCTGCTTCAATTTTTTTTTAAATCTCCCTACAAAAAGCCCAGAAAAAAAAGAAAATTCAGACCTTTTGCACAGACCAAGGGTGCCAAACACCTGGCTCATAGGCTGGATCTGGCCGGCAGAAGCCCTTCATCGAGCCATAGGGAATTTTGGGGCATGGCCAGCAATGGCCTCCTGTGAAATGCTTCTCCTTTCGCCCCAGCAGCAGGCATATGAGCAAGCCTGGGACACCAGATAAGTTTGACACCCTAGTATACAATATTCTGAACAACATGGGGCAAGAAAAGGGTTAATATCTCATTGTTTTTTTAAATACTTGTACTCTTTTTCAATGGAAGGTGGCCTGTGAAATCCAAACTGGGATGTCTGCAATATTCTTCTACAGGAGAGTGGAGTAAGGTTGGACAGGGGTGTTGGCTGTAGCCATGTTGGTCTCAGGACATAGGCAGACAAGGTTCTTTGGGTAAATCAGATATCTTTTATTAGGCCAAGTACAATTGCAACGAAGAATTTTGCAACTACTTTAGCTCATCTACTAAAAGGTATCAGATTTACCCAAAGCACCCTGTCTATAAGATTGGGCAATCATTTTTGGGGGGGTTGGGATGGGGGAGGTTGTTGAACAGAGAGATCAGGACATCTATCTGGTGAAAGGAAGCTCTGGAAGGATTAAGGATAAAAGTGCAGGAGGCTGCAACATAAGGTACAAAGAAAAGGTTTGGTTTTGGCTCTCATCAGGAGTTTAAGGTGATAAAGTAAGTTTAGAAGCCTAGTGGGGACTGGCTAGAACTGCTGTCAAGCATGATAAGGACAAGTTAATAGCTGGGACAGAGCAGGGCAAAGCAAAAAAAGAAGCAGCCAAAATAAGACATATACATATGTAATCATTCTATTGATCATTATAAGAACTGCTGTATATGATCTTCTTTGCAAAGCTGCAATTACATCAGCCTCCTGCATTTTCTGTGTATGCCTCCTGGGATGACGTTTTGTTTCTACAGTTGCCTGAATAACGAAAGTTTAAACAAAATAGTGCAACACCTTTGTTTAGGGCTTAATGGAGAAGTCTGACAGCTTCGAGCTCAAGGTAAAAGTCAGACTGGGTTATACTATATGAAGTTTAAGCCGAACATGTGGAAGGTGGCGGGGGGGGAACAACTCAAATCTTGTAACAAGAAAGTGCTGTCTCCAGACAGATGAACTAGTTGCATCTCGAGTCATCCAAGGGCCTATCACTTCTGTGGTGCCCTTGACAGCTCGCCGAGAAGAATGCCCTGCCCACTCACATGCACAAATCTGGGAAGAGGCAGTGGAGCCACACTGAGGGTGTCCCTTGCCTCAACCTTGAGATCAGTCTCTGTCATTTGACAGCAGCAGCAGCAGGGTCCCTTCAGGGTGAGTTCATCACATTATGTCCTGCTATGTTACTCATAAAAAAAAAAGTTTGCCCTATATGCTTTCCTTCCCTAGGAAGCACTGGTACCGTTGCCAGTTTATATGCAAACCGTGCTGCTCAGACAAGTACTATAAATACAATGTATTTTTAAGAGGACTTAAACAATCAGATAGCAAACCTGCTTTCAAGTGATGATGTTACACTTTCCAGTCATGGCAAAAATCTGGGAGTGTATTCACAACAGGAGGTTTTGCTTAAAAATTTGCCACAAAAAATAGTACATAGAAAAGCATCTTTTAAGCATCTCTGTGCACACAGTAACTTCCAGTGCAATTAATAATTAGCACGCCCTCCCTCCCTCCGTCACTTCCATTCCATGATTTTGCAGTACACACATACTTGTACATGCAACGCTCTTAACTCTGCCACAAACCTCCCTCTGGTTATTCCACTACAACAGCTGTAATTCTACCACCTCGAGCAAACACACTGACAATGCCAACAAAGTCCTTTCCCTTTTCTGGGGTGAACATATCAGCGTGACTGGCTGCCACAGGTTTGGAAGCTTATCTTTCTGAGAAAGGAACTTGGAATCAAAAGAACAATAGAGATACAAAGGAAAAAAAAGAGAAAAAAACCCCATCAAAATATTAAACTCTTCCTTGCACTTTGGAATTTAAAGTCAGTATATTATTTGTGTCAGCGTGGTGTGTAGACAAGACGGGAATTCAGATTGATGGGCATATTTGCAATTCGAGGGCCCAGTTTGCCATCCAAAATCAAGTGTGATTAGTTAGATTTGATATTGTGTTCAAGAAGAAAGAGGTCGAGGGCACCTCAAAGTGAAGCTCTGAAACTGGTGAAGAGGAAATGTTTGATGAAGTACACAAAATAATTGGTCTGGCAGCAACGTAAGTTAATTTTAAGAGAAACATGTTTTTTTTTAATAGAAGTTGATTTTTTCATACCAAAACCTAAATAACACAGAACCTTGGGATGCAGCCCACAGAGCCAGCCTCGGGTGACAGTGGCATTTTGTCACTCAAGGAGGATTAGGAATGGAGTGGCAAAGATGCTGAAGAGTCAGAGTGCACAGCAAGTGCAGCACAGCTTTATTTAAAAAGCACGTACGGCAAACATCTTGTCAGGCTCAAGGCAAAACTACTTGTGCTCACAAAGCCACAGACAACACTTGTGTGCATTATAAAGACTAAAGATAAGGACAAAGCAAGTAGGACAATGGCCATGTCAATACTGCTTCCACAGCACCCCCGGGTGGGAGCCCTCAATATGGTTTCGCTGCCTTGTTTCCCAATTTGGCACGTATGGAGTGGGAGTAGGCAGGTAGGTGTGCTTCTTGGCAGCGTACTCAGGAAAGGCTATGAAAGCAGCCCAGACGTGTTCAACAGGACTGCCATGTTAGGAAATGTTGATCTGTTTCTCACTGTGTGGGCAGACTGTTGGCACTTAATTTTAAACTGTCTTGATAACTGTTCCATTTATTAACTGGTCCATTTAGTAACCAAGGAACAGCCCACAGATGGGCTTCCCCACAGGTCTAGAGAATAATAGGGCACCACTGATGTAGTACAAATGAAGGAGATGCCCAAATTGCCAGTGTCTTCCACAAGGCAAGTGAGAATAAAAAAAGGGAATGGTCCACAGGTCAACCTATTTTAAATGTCTAATAATCCACTATTACCAATTGTTACTATTATTTCTAATAATATTCCCTATTATTATTTCTCCTAAGTATATGGTACAAACATATTCACTAACAGTCTTACCACATTCAGTGACTCTGGTATTACACACAGGGCGCATGCTCTCTTTAAGGCAAGGGTTGTTTAGATCCATTTTTTCAGCAATCTCCTGTTCGTTCAGGAGAGGTTCTTCTGCAGTGTCCCCTTTCTGTCATTCTCTCTCAATCAGCAGTGATTACAGTCCTTAACACTTTCTCGGACTGCTTCATTTAAAAATACCTTGCTGCAAAAATCTAAGCATTTGGCCTTAAAACGACTATCCATTATTGGACTATGGATCCCATAGGATTAAGTTCTATATTGGCTGGAGACAAGCAGCAAAAATATTTGTAGTTTAAGAGATATGGGGACACAAAATTAAAATGAACTGTGACACAATGACATTAAATGGTATTTGGGAAAAAAAAAGAACTGCAGTGCTGGCTAAAGAATGATTGTCTAAAGTTACTATCTGTAGAGACAGTGGAATAGCAGCTGGACTTCTGAATCCAGCAGCAGAGTTTCTCCTTGCTTTCCTTTCTAGGATCCATTTTATTTGCCCTCATTATATAAGTTGAGGCAACATCTTTTTATTGGGCAGATGTCTGTCACCTGAAAAGATCAAACTGCCACAGGAAACTATGAAAAAATACACACACAATCCTGAGACATGTCAGAATAATATTTCTCTAGGTAAGAAATTGAGAGGGTTTCCTTTGCATCTGTAGTATGCCTTGTCTTCTTTGAATAGTGCCAATGCTAAGTAGATATTTAGGCCCAAAGCTTTCTCCACGGGGGGACTTCAAACTTGACACCTGGCATCTCTAGCCATGCTGCCAGATTGGGGGTGGATACACAGAGGGGAATGAGAGGCTCCTAGGGAGGGAGAGGGAGTGGGGCAGGGGGAGAAGCAACAGATAGATGCTGGCTGTGTGATTTTGATAATTAGCTGACTGCCTGCCCTGAACTGGACCTAGGACTATTCATGGTTAGGGCTGATAGTCAGCTCTGGGTCTGGCACCTGACCCAGGACTATCCAGCTAGGGCCAACAATCAGGTGATTGTGAGGCCTGCATGTGGGGCTGCAGCACTCAGTTTTGACCTTGCCAGTGCAGAGAGCACCCAGGATAAATAATCCCAGGCTCCTCCTGCACTGGCAAGTAGCAACGATGCGACTGGGATCTGATCCCCAATTCCAAAACCATGCCTCCTGCCATGCACATGTGGCATGGCAGAAGGCACAACAGTTGGGATCAGGGACCAGATCCCACCTCGCTATTAAAAGAACGTATGCCAGAGAAACCTCATTGCAAAGAGAACGGAAAAAGCAAACTGCATTTTGGAGACATCAGTCCTACTGGGCAGTGCTGAGGCTTAGAAATGTTTGGAGCAATTTCTAAAGATAAGTCTACAGCAGAGACATACAAATGTTTAAACAGGTTAAAATCAATATGGAGCTAAAGCACATTTCTAAACAGCTCACTGTTTCCGAAGTAATTCCAAAACCCTGAAATCCATGAGGAGAGAAAGTATTATCGAATGCATCAAGCATGGGACTAGCAGCCAGGAGATCTTATTTTCTGCTCTGCTGCGGATTTGCTGTGAGATCATAAATGACGCAGTTTGCTTCTGTGTTTCAGTGGCTCTGTCTGTAAAATGGAGATAATTAATGCTCCCCAGTGCATAAGAGCATTGGCAAGGTGCTCTGAAATGTGCAGATAAAAGGAGTTGGAGGAATGCAAAAGAGTATCGCCATACTACTTTATCCTTGTTTTTCTCTTTCAGCACAAGGATTCTGTCCATGTACCATTTAATATTACATCAAAGACCAAGGCGAAGTAGGAAGGCTAATCTTTCACTCCTTGATACCACATGCTGAATATGAACCATTGTAAAGCCAGTGCATGAACTGGTGAAGAAAAACCCTTAGAAGGCAAGAAGCAAGAGACTAAATAAGCTGATGTGTTAAATCAGCAAAGATGCTGACAGGCAGAAAAGGCAGGCTGCATCTGCCATACAGAGAGAGGCCCCATGTCACCAGGTGACTGAGTGATATTCATAGAAACTATACTTTTCCTGTGACGTGTGAGAACTAAACCATTTTGCTAGTTTCCTTCTGCTTTTCCTCTCCTCTCAAAATCTTGATTCAAGTTTGCCAAAAGACATCTAGCCAATGAGTTAAGAGGACTAGGAACTGCCAGCATTTGAACTGAAAGCACTTGCACAAAATGTCTAGTAATGCTAAAGCAGCATACATGGAGTTGTGTAAATGCTAGCTATGCTTTGGAACAACACTTAATACATTGTTGTCTCCAAGAAGGCAAGATTTCAATGGATGCTGGTTTGATTCTTCTTTCCCAGGACACTGGGAATGATGATCTCTGCAGAAATATCCCACTCATGTACTTATCTAAAAACTGCCCAAATTCTTCCCAGCTGTGTCCTTAGCCAGCTGCAAAGTCCTCCGGCTCTGCCGCTAGCCAATTCTATGTTTTCAGTTATGTGCTGTCAGTAATACAATCTGCCAGGATCAAAAGAGGTGGGGATGCCCTACAGTAAATTACGTCTTAATGACAACACCAGCAGTGTTGTTCTTCTGGTTGTATGATTCACTTGTAAGCCTTGTACTTGTGTACAAATGTCCAGCAAATGAGATCAATCCTTCTTACAAACTTTAATTAGAAAAACAATTTGAGGTAGATATCAGCTATTATTCTCAAACACTACTAGGGAAAGAGGCATGGAGTAACAGGTTACACTTATTTTTGTACCAAACACTTAATTTTCACAATTGATGCAGTGGTGTATTGTGATATAAGCCATCATTTAAAGCCAGGATGAGCAGAAGCATTTTGTCTGTGAGTAACTGGTGGGAGAGAACTACTGTAATCGTCACTAGAGGCCAAAGACAAAAGCAGAAGGAAGGGAAGGAAAAGACAGAGAAGAGAGGAGGGAAAAATGGGAGAAGGAAATAGGCAAGAAGCCAGAAAACAGCAAGGAGAGGTGACAGAGGTACAAGAGAAATAAGAAAGATGGATAAAACCCTCCCTAATGGAAGCAGGGCTCTTATCAGACATTAATTTATCAGTTACTTTAATGGCTGATACTAGCTGTATGTCAACTTGATTGATGCATTGTCACTTCGATAGTTAAGGTTATTGGTAGAGCAGCAGAATTGATGTATTATTACTTTAATTCTTCATTTGGCGTATTATTAGGGCACGTGGGGATTTAAATTGAGTAAGTAAAGAACCTGAATTGATTCACTGGAGTCTGGTTTCAATATAAATGCATTGGGGTTACATGGCATGATGGGGAGGAGAGAGAGAGAGAGATACCTCTGTGAAGGAATTTCAAAAGATTGCTGAGAATAAGGAAATGGCTTTAAATATTTAATGTATATGAAACCCCTAAACATCTGATAAAGCCTATTTGTGCTATGTCTAACTATGAACAATTATGCACCACTGTGTTATCCTGATTACCATGTTTGGTTACCACCTTGACTATATTACTTATATACTGTGCCCTTCTCCTTGCCCACCTGCCTGTCTTATGATTTATACTGTAAGACCATTGACTAGCAAACTTCATGATAGTACAACACCCAGAAGAGCAAGATGATATAAAAACAAAACCTCACAGGGACTCCATAAGTGAGGCTGCAATTAGCTTTCAACTATAAAAACTTAATTTTATCCATGCTCACTCCCCCTCTCACTTCCTCCATACAGACACTTTCACTGAAGTTTCTTACATATAGATTCCTGGACTGCAGTGAGTTTGTTTTGGAAAGTTTAAGACCTACTGAATTCCTTGCACCTCCTGAAAATGACTTAATTTCTGCCAACCTTGCAAATATGAATTTCTAGAGGACCCAACTTTATTCAAAAAACAGCCTGACAGCTAAGACCATTGCCCATGCAGCCAAGAGCTTGGGGACGGTGACTTACTTGTAGGAGTCTACTATAGACCCCCACACCAAGAGGAAGACCTAGATCAGGAATTCAATAGGGAACTGGTCAAAGCCGCACACTCCCGATGCATGATCTTCACGGGGGACTTCAACTTCCCTGACATCTCTTGGGACGAGTGCACGTCCAAACACGACAGCTCATGTAGCCTGCTCACGTGCATCGATGACCTCTACCTAACCCAGCAGGTCTATAGGCCAACTAGGGGAGAGGCATTGCCAAAGGGGGGTCCTAGCTAAAGGGGAGGACCTGGTGAGTGATCTGCAGTTCGAGGGGAAGCTTGGTGACAGCGACCGTGAATTAGTCATCTTCTTAGTTCACCAAAGAGCAGGCAAACCGCCCAGTAAAACAGAAGTCCCTAACTTTGGGAAGGCTGACTTCTGCAAACTGAGAGAATTGATCAGTCAGGCAATCAGAGGCCATTCCCCCCCCACACACACACACAAAAAGGGAGTACATGAGGAATGGTCATCTCTCAAAAACATAATTCTTGAAGCACAGGACAAACCCATACCAAATTGCAAGAAATGCAGTCAACGGGCAAGGAAGCCCCCATGGCTGTACAAGGAACTGTTGGACCTCATTAAGCTCAAAAGAGTGGCCTACACCAGCTGGAAAGCAGGAAACATTATCAAAGAGGATTACTCTTCACTCACTCACACCTGCAGAGAGCAGTCGAGAAAAGCCAAGGCACAAACCAAACTTAGGCTAGCTATGGGGATCAAGGACAACAAAAAATCCTTCTTCAGATACGTGGGAAGTAGGAAAAAGAACAAAGATAGCACAGGGCCCCTGAGAGATCTAATGGGGCAACTGACATCAGATTCCCAAGAAAGGGCCAATCTCCTAAATGACTTTTTTGCATCAGTTTTTCACCCTGCCAGGTGGGTCAAACTGCCAGGAACGGCACAAACCAATTTGGGAGCAGGCAGCAGGCCCAAAATTGATGTGGATCAGGTAAGGGAACAGCTTGAGGAACCGGACATTCACAAGTCTGTGGGCCCAGATGGAATGCACCTGAGAGTCTCGAAGGAGCTGGCAGACATCAGTGCATCCCCCTTGGCAGAGATATTTGAAAAATCGTGGCACTTGAGTGAGGTCCCAGATGACTGGAAAAGAGCCAACATGGTCCTCACCTACAAGAAAGGGAGGAGGGATGACCCGGGGAACTATAGACCTATCAGTCTGACATCCGTCCCTGGAAAAATCCTGGAGAAAATTGTCAAGAGATCCATCAACACCAGACTAACAGAAGACAGGCTTCTGAATACCAGCCAACAGGGCTTTGTGACTACCAGGTTTTTCCTGACCAACCTCATCTCCTTCTGTGACCGGGTAACATGTGGCCTGGACAAGGGAGATGACATGGACGTCATATATCTGAACTTGAGGAAGGCCTTTGATCTGGTTCCCCATGATGTCCTCATGGTTAAGGTCGGGAACTGTGGCCTTAATCATCATATGGCTTGATGGCTAGACAACTGGCTATGGGGTTGCAGCCAAAGAGTACTAGTTGAAGGGAGCAAATCATGTGGTGCAGGATTGGCTCAGTACTCAGGCCAGTACTCTTTAACATTTTCATCAATGATCTGGATTCGGGAGTCAGATGTGAACTGGCCAAATTCGCGGATGATACCAAAATTATGGGTGGAGGCGGTCACACCGCAGGACAGACTGGGAATACAAGCTGACTTGGACACACTATCAAGGTGGGCCAATCAAAAACTGATGGCCTTCAACGCAGAAAAGTGCAAGGTGCTGCACCTTGGTAGGAAGAACCCCCAGCTTACTCACAGGCTCGGCAATGCTACACTCACTAGTACCAAGACCGAAAGGAACTTGGGGGTCTTGACAGACCACAAGATGAACATGAGCCACCAATGTGATGCTGTGGCTGGTATAGCTCATCAAACTCTGGCATGCATCCACCAATGCATCTCAAGCAAAACCAGGGAAGTCATTCTCCCGCTTTACTCGGCCCTGGTGAGACCGCAGCTGGAGTACTGTGTCCAGTATTGGGCCCCCACTTCAGGATGTGGAAAAGCTTGAGAGTCCAGAGAGCCACTCGTATGATCCATGAAATCTATGAAGAGCATTTGGCCCAAAGTGATTGGGATTTTACCTCAAAACTATCTTGCTTGCATAAAGTAGAAGGGCTAAGGAGGGGAGCAACACAGAGGAAACTGGATTCTGGATAAACCTTGATGATGCCATAGGAAATATAGCAATATGCCTTATGGCTAGCACCTGCTACATTTCAGCAAAAGCCACCAGCTGAAAGACAATGTTCTGTTGGGCTACCATGAAGCAGAGCAGCTAGGGGCTGACTTGTGGGACTCTTCCTTTGCTTTAGATGAGAAATGACCTGTAGCAAGGCAGAAGCACCAGCTCTCTTCACTTGCTTCTCCCTTTGAGAGTGGAACCCACTCCTTTGCATACTGTGTTCAGATTCTGATTTCAGAAGCCATTTTCCCTATATGTACCTCTATACCTACAAATCCTTGCTAGCCTTGATTTTTTTAAAGCTAAATTAAAATAACTTGTGGTTGAGACTTTGAAGAGAAAAATCATTTAGCTAATTTCTCTTTAAAAGGTTTCCCACCTAACTTGATTCAGACGTGATCTGTTTCCAAGGCAGCTCTCTGAAAGGACACACATCCGACAAATACATTCTCTTCATGTGGGTACTGCTGATGGATGGGATGATGGGGCACAGGGTCCTGGCCCCTCTTGTCTGCTGTAACACACACAACTGAAATCAGGAGTTGACTTCTCAAGGGGGATCTGTCTTGGGTCTTTTGTTTTGTTTTGTTTTGGTTTTTTGTGCGTGGAAAAAAAACACACGCTGCTAAAGGTCACCACTTGTTTCACCTTGTTAAAAAACAGAAACATTTCTGGCAAGGCTGGGGGTGGATGGGATGAAAAGATTTTTAGTTTGAGAAACTTTCCCACACAAATTTGGTCCAAAGTAACAAAGCTGGTAGGGTGCATTGTGGGATTTATAGGCCATATTTAGTTACTTTTTTTTTTTAAAAAAAATAAATGCCTGTGGGTTGATTTTTCAGCTGCTCTGGCCTGTGAACTTTTCTCCTTTTCCTGCTGGATTTCAGCTGGGAACTTGGAATTCGCTCTACTTCACTGGACATACAAACAGATTTTCTCCCTTGGCGTCTGGGTGACTGCACAGTGCATGCCAGCCAAATGTGGCTGGGCAGACTTCAATCCCACCCTCTCCTTCGATAGGACATATCAACTTTCTGACCTCTCGGCCAATTGAACAGCTGGGAGAGAATTAGGACTGAGGAGGGGTCATAGTAGAATGAAAAGCTAGCTCCTACGTTCTTCAGGAGTCAGAGTGCTCTCTTGCAAGATTTCCAAGCAATAAAATGTCAAAGAGTTTGGGGCCCTTCAGACTGCATTAAGCTCAGGTGAGCATTATAGTGCATTCAGGTTTAGATGTTTTTTAATGTTTGGTTGTTTTTTTTTAAATCAAGGCCTCATAACAGTAGCAGTTATGAGTACTTTCTTGATGCTTGCCTGGGATAGCAACACACTGTATTCACCCAGCAATAATTGCCCAAAAAAAGCTTCTCTTAAAAATTTCCATTTCACAACAGGAGCTGCATCTCCTCCAACTACCCTCACCTTCTCTATGCAGCTGACAGATGATGGTGGGGAAAAGGGGAAAAGGCAACTCTTGGCTCTGGTGTTTTTAGGAGGTATCCGATATTCTCAAACCTATCCAGGATCTTCAGGGCCCTTGGCAGCAGAAGGCTAAAACTACAAGCAGAGCTGTTGTCAGTTGGGAGTTTCTGGGGCAGAGGCAGTAGAGTGGAAGCCAGGATGAATTTAAATGCGGGGTCATGAACAACACAGAATATCTGGCAAGTATGCCATCAAAAAGGTCCTTTGGGGTATGTCTATATTTGTGTGGATTTGAGTAGGTACACACACGCGCACACACACTCAACAGCCCCCAAGAATAACCCCCTCATATACATGTATGCACTATCGCCTGTTACCCCAACTTCCAAAAAGACCAAATGCTTCTTCCCTTTAAGCTGAAACCTTGCATCCATGCTTTCAATCAAGTATATTTTTTGGAAAGTACTTTGTAAATTCCATATGGCTATGAATGTTTATTGAGAGTGGGTGTGTAAAAAGGTAAAAAGGTTGGTTTTCATGGGCCGAGCTGGCTCTCTGTGCTGCCAAATAGTCTTTTTTTGTATTGCAGTTAAAACCTCTTGAAAAATGCTACTAACCAAAACTGTCTCCTCACCTGAACTATCACTCTGCCATCCTCTAATACATGCCAAATATCATCTATATCAAGAAGCCAGAAATCCTGTAAGTTGCTCATTGTCTGCAGTCAGCCATCTTGGCAGAACAACTGTTAGGCTAATATTTTTGTTCAAGGACATTTCAGCAGGATTTTCAGTTTGTTTTCACTGCTTCACGCTTATGCATACAGTACTTACCATCTTCAAAAATTGCTCCTACACGAAAAGATAATTCAGAGCTATGTTCTGCCTCACAGGGATACACTGCTCTTGCTTTTCTGGGAACAGCACTGGAAAAAGGAACATAAAATGAAATACTCTCACCAAGGGTTGAGGAAGCCACGCTACCCATTTCTAACACACTTTGAGATTAGTTTAAAATCTTAACATACAATTTCACATGCACAACTGTGAGTACCAAATTTGCATATATTAATACAAAAATTGCCATTTCACAGCTTGCTGTTTGCACCCCTAAATATCTAATTTGCACATGCAATCATAACTATGCATGCACACACATTTTGCACATCTGATTTTAAAAACCAACCGACTGCAAAATATGCCGCCAGGAAATCAGAAATGAAATCAATGCTAGGTAACCTGTACTTGATCTCAAAATAATCATCTTCAGATCCTTGGACCTATTTCTTCAGGGAATTTCAACTTTGAATTTCTATTATACCTTTAGAATCCTGTTCTGAACTGTCCTTTTTTATATCAGAACCATCTAGAAAACTACAGAGAATATACTGTTTTAAGTAGCGCAGAGAATTTGAGACATAAATCTTTTAGAGGCATATATCAGATGCTCAATAATGAACCTTCAATATTAATTTGTCCAAGATAGATATGCATTTCTCAAGCTGCCATTAGAAGAGATCTTGGAGCTTTATTTCAGCTGTCTCACTTAAAAATGCTTCCACAAGCTAACAATATGTGGGGGCTCTAAACGCTTTATTTTGACAAATCATTAATTCATCATTTTTAAACCCTGGCAGAAGAAACTGTACAAAAAGGTCTAGAAGAGATTGTCTCTGCCCCCAAGGAACTTTCTTATAGACAAGACAATCAGTATACACCATGCAAGAGGTGACCAGAAACAAAACTTATGGCAAAGTATATCTCTTTTACTTTGCAAAGCAAGTATGTTCTTTTGTGCCAAAGCTGACACACAAGAAATATTTAAAAAATAAAAATTGAGAAAGCGGAGGTGTGATGCATCAAAAGGACAACACTGGCTCATAAAGGGGACATTATAGAAGAAGGCACAGGTGAAGAGAGTAGGAGGAAAGAACACAGAAACAGTGAGAGCACAGATATGGGTAGGGGGAACGTTTTACAGAGCCTTGAGGTCAAGAACAAGCCATCTGAATATGAAATGAGAGGCAAAGAAATTGCGCATGTGTGTTTCAATGGAGACAGCATTCAACTGCAAAATACTAAGGAAGGCAGCAATTACAAAATGGGCAAGTAGTAGAGGGCTATGCAAACAAACTTCTCCCTCCGTCTTACCCACCAAAGCTGCTAATCCACAATCTTAAAAAGCATTCTTTGGCTCTCCTGCCAGTTAACAGCTGCATTCCTGGCTTTGATTTGGTTTCTCTGACAGGGTAAGATGACTGCTTTTCTGTATTACAATGATGCAAGAAAACAAAACACCAACAAGAATTCAAGTGCACGGTGTACCTTTCCGCCGGTCTGTCACCCACTGTGGTAGGGGTGGGAAAAGGGATAGACGATGGTGCTGCAGTAGCAGTAGCTGTAGCTGAGGTAGCAGTTGTCGTGGACGTTGTATTCATCCAAGAGACCATAGACGAGCGTGTCAGATTGGGGCTGAAGGGGAAAAAAAATCCACAGGGGAATAAATTACCTGCATGCAATTCCCTTTCACAGATTCTAGGAGAGTATTTTGCACTAGAGTGGCTAGTTAGCTCCTTGCAACTCAGGATTAATGATGTCACTGAACTGATTTTTCCAGCCATAACCATCATATGGTTCTGCCTTGGCTCTCTTCAAAGTACTTCCCCTATGTGACCTATATTCTAGGACAAGGAGACTTTGCCCAAATAGGTGATATACTTGACAAAAGGCAAACGGCTCCCTACTCCTTATTACATAAGGCAGATACAATGAAGCTGCATCTAGCAGACTATTATTTGAGCTGCCACTATGCCTTTACAAGTTTTGACAAATCTATTTTAAAACCTTCTTAATACTACATTATGGCATCTGTGGCTGGAGGCTTTCAAAAAAGGCTGCAGCTAATACAATGGAGAGATCACGATGCCAGCACTGTTAGCAGTCACCGCTCGAGCATGGCACATGCCTTCCTAGCCTCTGTTGGTTGAACTGTGGTGATGTCGAGATCTAAAGGTCACATAGCCAGGCCAATTCAAGGAAGTTTCTGATTGATCAAAATCTTTGAAAAAAGAAATCTGGTGGATTCACAAGTCACCATGCATTTTGGAGTAAAGCAGGGGTGACAAACTTCTCTGACCCTGTGGGCTAGATGAGTGTCATAGGGTCGGTCACAGGCCAGATAGGGCCCACAGACATCCCCCACACACACACACACACCCCATGTGCTGGATCCAGTGTCCATGGTTCCTACTCTGGGATCCATGCCACAAGTTGCACTCACTCTGGCCCTCCATGATTTGCAATTGGTGTCACCCATCCTGCCCTGCCCTGCCCTGCCCTGCCCTCCCTCCCAACTTGTGGGAGCATCTCAGACTGGCTGGATGGGGGCACCACATGCAGTGTGGATCCTAGACTGGCTGCCACATGCAGCACAGATCCTGACTTGGCCAGTCCTAAGTCTTGTGTGCAAGGTTGGTCCCATGTGCTATGCCATATGTGGTTTCAAGTGAAACCCAGAGGCAGCATCAGGGACCAGATGACAGGACTCTGTGGGCCTGATCCATTCTTTTTTCATATGATTTTTATTTTCTAAATATATACAGTATATTACCTCTGTAGAGAACAGAAAGGACAGCTCCTATTGGGACAATGCAATTACTATATGCAAACGTAAGAATGGGTGTGGATCAATGGCTGGCTGGAGACGTGCCAGCAGAAAAGGACGCACACTGATCAAAGCACATGCGTAAGTTCTTCTCCCGCAACATACCCCCAAATACTCCTAATTCTGTCAGTTAAGAGTAACAGACACCACCTAAAGGCTGTCCCTATTTTAAATCCCATTTCAGTTGGCAGAATATTCATGAAAGGCCAAGTCATTAATATCAATATCTTTTTTAGAATAAAGGAGCAAGAGTTCAAGCAGGGTTTAACTGACTGCATCTAATGAAGTCAATTCGGGCTCATGAAAGCTAATGCTATACATCTGTGATTTAATTAGTCTGTAATATACAAATCTATCCTGCCTTAAACATCTAGTAACATTCATTCACGAAGTTACCACCAAGTACCAGGAAGGGAAAATACTCACAGTATTTACTAGTTTGATTTAATCTGAGACTAGACCGTCAGCTGATATAAATCAGCACAGAAGCATTAAAGTCCTAGAATCCGGTCCTAATTTTTATCTGACTCAGGCTGGAATGATTGTAAAGTGAGGAAGGTATTTAAAAATTACCAGCTTAAATCAGGATTCAAATCAGCAAGCAGGAAACCCAGATTTTAAAACTGGTTTTCACGTTTAGTTTTAACTATTTTCCTAAACAAAGATTTATTCTCATCAATTGAGAAAACCATTTACAAGCAGCTATAACTTTTACAACCATCTTTGTTACTTCTCTTTGAAAACTGAAAGTATATCTATGCAAATTAGTCTATGTTCCTTTTTTCTACATCATTCTGTTATAAAACAATGAATGATGCATTTCTTTTTTAATAAATGATCTTTTTTTAATCTGGACTTGTACTGATAGCATTTGGATGTAAACTGGAATCCAAAGATGCACAAACACCATTTCAAGATCTATTTAATTAATAAAAACAAGCTACCTTAAATATATTACATTCTTAAGGGGAAAAAAGATTTATCAAAACAAGTTTTGCATTTAAGATTGATTTATTAATAAAAAGGAGTGTGAACTGTATTTAGAAAACTAACAGATTGAAACTATGGACTCTGGGAAGTAGAAATAAAGGTGTGCAGATGTCTAAAAATACAGATAGTTGTCCAACATAATTTTCTAAACTGTCTGATTACCTGAAATGCCAAACTCCTATGGAAATCAATGGGAGCCTAGCACCTATGTGGAAATTTTTGAAAATCCTACTAGAAGCATATTTCCATGTTTAGACACCTGTTCTTAGCAGTTCTTTGCAGACAAAGGTGTTAGGAAGGTAACTGCCCATGCCAGTTGCAGGCCTGCAGGTGACTAATCAGTCCAACTGCAGAGAGACAAACCCTGCTGCAGGGTTACACGTATATGGCTGATTGCTGCTAGATGAAAGTGCATCTTTCCTCCTCCTCTTCCTCAATCTTGATGTTGGCTCTGTGCTGACATTCAAAGAAGCTCTTGCCTTTTTGATTTGGAATCACCAGGCATCACAATCTGCAATTTGCATTTCCCACAGTTTCTGGTCAATCCCGTAGGTAGAAAAGGACCTCTTCAAAGTGTCCTGGAAGTCACATTTCCCAGACATCAGTTCCCCATACAGCACGGCCTTTAGTAGGTGGCTGTCACCCATCCAGGCCATGTGGCCTGCCCATTGGAGCTGAGTCTGCAGGGCAATCGCCTCAATACTGGTGGTATTGGCACTTTGTAACACCTCCACGTTGGTGACATAGTTCTGCCAGCGAATCTAGAGAATGATGCAGAGAAAGCGCTGATGAAAACATGCAAGGAGGTGTACATGGTGTAGATATAAGACCCATGACTCAGCACCATACAGTAGGGTGGAGATAGCAGCTCTCTAGACCTTGACTTTGGTCTGTGCCCATAGGCTGTGACTATTCCAGACCCGCTTGCAGAGTCTGCCAAAGGCACTCATAGCTTTTGAGAGTCTTTTGTCCACCTCCTTACAGACTGTAACGTCATATGAGATGACACTCCCCAGGTAGGTGAACTGCTTGACAGCATTGAGGCTCAGTTCCTTCAATTGTCATGTTCAGTGGCCCATAAGCTTGGCTTGGAGCTGGCTGATGAAGAACTTCAGTCTTCCTCAGGCTGATGGGTACGTCCGAAGAGTTGTGCTGCTGTAGCAAGGCAAGCAGTCATGTGATGCAGATCATGTTGGATATGGCCCGCCAGGGCACAATCGTCCGCAAGCAGAAGTTCACATGTGAGCTGTTGCGAGGTCTCTGTGTGAGCCTGTAGCTGTCTGAGGTTGAAGAGGTTTCCCTTGGCCCGGAAGCAAATGTAAACACACGATTGTCCGATGCTTGCTGCAGCATCATGGTGAAGAAAATGGTGAGCAAAGTAGGGACGAATATACAGCCTTATTTAACTGCACTGAAAATCAGGAAGGGACCCGAGAGGTACTTGACTTGTCCATGCTGTCACTGAGTTGCCTGGCCACGGTGAAGAACTTAGGTGGGCATCCCAGCTTCTCAAGAATCTTCCAGAGGCCATTTCAGCTTACAGTGTCAAATGCCTTAGTAAGGTCAGTGAAAGTGATGTACAGCCCTTTATTCTGCTCCTGGCACTTTTTCTGTATTTTCTTGTACAGGGTGATGATTACTGCATCATGCAGATCTTGTGAAATTTTCCCTTGCTCCCAGCAGGCTATAAAGACTTCATGACACTTGGAGCGTAGGGCGGGACCACTGTATTTTAGGGCTTCAAGTGGAATTCCATCAATTCCAGGGGCTTTGTTGCTTTTTATCTGGTTGATAGCAGTGAAGGTTTCTTCCAGTTTAGGACACTCATCTAGTTCTTCCTTAACAGGCAGCTGCTTGATGCGGTTGATGGCACTCTCATGTACTGTGCATTCAACACTAAAGAGAGTTTAAAAGTGTTCAGACCAATGATCCATGACAGTCTTTGTCAATGTGTAGGGTCTGGCCGTCAGAGCTCCTCAGCGGGCTTTGGATCAGGAAGGTGGAGCTATAGGCAGATTTCAGTGCCTCGTAGAAGCTTCTGGTGTCTCCATTATCAGCATATAGTTGCAGTCTTTCCACAAGATTACCATGTGTTTTGGCTGTCACACAGTTTCTGCTGAAGAGTGTTACATGCCTAGCGGTAAGATGTCTTCCTTTCTTGGCTAGTTGGCTGTACTAGAAAAGTTTGATAAATGGTCCTCTTTTTTGTAAACAGGGTTTGGATTTCCTTGTTTTTTCCATCAAACCAGTATCGGTCTCTCTTAGTACTGAGCCCAGCAATCTCCCTGGTGGTCTCGAAAACTACTGACTTGATGAGTCCATCAGGTGAGGTGCCTTCAGTATGGGCTTAGCTTTCAAGCTTTGACTGAAACGTTGTTTGAAATTTTTGTTGGCAAAGTTGATTTTGCAACATGGAAGCATCACATTTCTTTGGGGGAGGGTTGCCTGTGTTTGGGCTGAGGCTTGAAGTAGAAGGAGAACTTGGAGCAAATGAGTCAGTGCTCAGTATAGCAGTCAGCACTAGGCACAACTCTAGTGAAGGGTACTTGGGAAGGGGTAAGGGAGTATGTATAGGTAGGCAGGGATGGAGCACCACCACCCTGCACCACCACCTCCCAGGAGCAGTGCCAGGTGAAGGAAGCGGGGAGTGAGGGCAGCAACTACCCTCTCTGGGCTGCACACGCACCTCCCGGCAATGGGGGAAAGGGGAGAGGGCTCACACACAACTGGTGCTGCTATCCACTACCCTGAGTTGCCACATGCAAGCCCTCCCTGACTCCACCTGAAGGGGTACACTTCTTGAAAAAGGTTGAAAACCCCTGCTCTAGTGTTCAGGACTTCCAAGATCACACTGCCATGCTAAGATGTAATCTGTCAGGTGCCAATGTCTGGAGTGGGTTGCACCCAAGTGGTCTTAAAACGGTTTTTCTGCTGGAACTGGGTGTTAGTTATTGCCATCTGTATTTCTGCACAGAATTCCAGAAGCAACCCATTGTTATTATAGTTTCCCAATCCATGTCTTCCGAGCACACCTCTCCATGCTAGATAGTCAGTGCCAACTCGTGTTAAAATCTCTCATAACGACGCTCCTATCTTTGGATGGTATTTTCTGGATAAGATCGCAGAGGTCAGTATAGAACTTAGGCTCCCACTGATTTCCATGGGAGTTTAACACCTATGTGGAAACTTCTGAAAATCATACTAGAAACATATCTTCATGTTTAGACACCTAAATTTTTTTTTAAGACCTGGGACCTGTATACTGCAAGTTTATAATTAGTAGATATCCTCCTGCTTCTTGTTTTTATTTATTGGAAATGCCCATGCTACTTGTGCCTTGAGTTGGCCATGCCTACTGTCTCATAAAAACTTAGAGCCACATTTATACGGCATTTAAATTATTTAATAGATATAGTAAAATTCAGATTTAATGTAAGTTGCCAATTTCTCATCAAATTTTAAAATTGGTTATATATACACATCCTTTTTAAAAATATATAACAATATAATTTAATTCCAACCTATACATAATTTAAATCCAAACTGAGCTATTTTATATTTAAATTTATAAAATATTATTATAGTAATAAAGTAGATTGGTCTTTCATTTTCATTAACATTTCTAGCTTTCAAGATAGCTTCAGGTGAATGACTGAAACTTGTAAAAAACATAGGATGTCTTTTACTGGCAATATTAAAAAGTCTCTAATGCTCTTAAACAACTCAGTGTAGCAGTTACAAATGTTTCATGGATATTGTCCTAACAAATGGAGTCTCCTGTGACAATGCAGATCAAATTCAGCATCCTTGGCTCTCAACCAGTGAATAGTGAAAGCATTCTTTTGTGACCATTTAGCTAAAAAGCTGACAAGTATCTATGTCAGTATTTCACTGGCTTGACTAAGGAATACTACATAGTGCTGTGTGCAAGACAGAGGGGTGTGGAGTTCATAACAATAGTTATATTTTCTTTAAAAATAGTGTCTCTCTCAACAAAGCAGAATCATGATGATACATAGAATATAAAGATTGTTCTCCTGTTAATGTTTTTAGGAGAACAGGAGGGGATGTATGTATATAGGGAGACTGGCATGGGATGAAATAACATGTTTAGCCAATGGCATTATATTTATATTCTAAAACCATGTGGGAATTTTTACAGTAGAATGGTATCATATCAGCCAGCAAAAATATGCTTCCAATCACAACATGGCATTGTATTAAATCAAGTGGAATCTAGATGTGTTTTCTAGGATACTTGTATGGATCCAACAGTACCAGTGGAAAAAGCTTTTAGAACTGAATGCACCTCTGAGCTATGTGCAACTCCCTCCTCCACTTTTTGATGTATTCATTTAATACATTTCAGCGGTAGAGAAAGCACTGCAGCACTGCTCTTGAATTCGCCTGTCAGTTTCAGCTTGTGGTTACAGATCAAGAGTTCACGGTCTACAATGCAGCAATGGAAATTTCTATTTCTGAATACAACGGTGAAACTACCACTAACAAGAAAAAAAGGTTTACTAATGTTAAATATTTAGCACTTAGCTGACCTACTTGTATTTCAAATATATATACTTTTTAAAAAAAATTTGCTATGCTTGGCTATCTCAGAACAATCACTGACAAATTTATTTTTAAAATTATAGGTTCTACTTACAAGAAAAACGATCTTTTTTCATTGTTCTCTGCTGGTTAAGCCACAAAGTGTAATTTTCTTTTTTTTTTTCATTTTCCCCCCCTTTCAAGATTTGTATGATAGGAAAGTTAACTTGCAAGAAAGCTTTCAAGCCTTGTTTACTAAAATGATCCTGAGATTTAAAAAACCTGTTTTCTTATCATACTGTATCTTAAATTTAAGGAGGTTTGTTAAAGAAATCCACTCTCTTCACAGGGAAAAAGTAATGCAAAGCATTTCCTTTGGGGTGGAGGGGGAAACCCTGACATAATCATCTCTCTCGGAGAAGAAATGTTATTGTCTAGTACTGTGAATCCAGGGTGGGGGTGGGAAATGGCCTGACTGAAAATAAGCTAGAGATTTTGTAGTGATATTCAGAAACAAACTCCTGAAAACACGATTTTATTGGATGTTTATCTGGCTGGTTCCTAAGGTAACCCAGCTGAAGAGAAGCCTCTTATCTTGAGAGTGAACAAGAGAAAGTCTATGAAAGGAATCTACACTCTAACTCTTTAGAAAATAGGTTTGTTTCATAGAGCAGTTTGGCAGCTGTGTGGCTGTCATAGTGTCCGACAGACACGAAGCTCAGTGAAAGCATTTTTAAGAGGTTTTATTATAATAAGACATAATATATCAGAAGGTATTGGCTATTTCTGTTTCAATATCTGATCCAATACTCGCCCGCACCAGACATACTCCATGCATATTAAAACTTTCTCGCTGTATGGCAGCTCATGCAGTTTGGTGGGGGTGGGGAAGGGAAAGGAAAGATATACTGCTGAATACAGTGCCTGCTGGTAGTTTTAACTGCTGTAGTTTCAGCCAACACCCAGGAGCAGAGCTCCCTGATACGTGCTAAGGAGACTCAGCACCAACACTCTGAAAGGAGTGTCTCCCAGTATTTAGAAAATACATAGCTCAAAAAGCCTCTCTAAATCTGCATGTGTTGAAGAACAACAGCCAACACTAAAACAGAGGTTTCTTTAAACCTACACGGTGATGTTTCATCTCAGTGAAGAGGCCAACATATTAGTCCAATGATCTTTCATGCCACTTGGACAAATCTGAAGTATAGATCTACAGCAGCCTGTCCTAGACTGAAGCATTCTATAAATTAAAGTTTAGTTAGAACACAATAAAGTATATGCATCTGTAGGCTATAGCACATTGCTGACCAAAACCAATAGTTTGTTTCTCTTACATGAGATCATACTGTTTTAAGGAAGAGAAGAAAATGGATTATGGTGTTTTTTTCTGCATCCCCTAGCATGTATACTGTTTATCCCACACACCGAAACCGTGATTCTGGTATAATGTATCTAGCTGTCTAATCCACTTTTTAAAGACAGTCTGAGAGATGGCCAGCCCTGTTTTATATGAATCACATGACTACAGCACTGTGAATTAGATCATTCCTGCTTCAGTGGAATTGGGGGAGGAAAAAGATAGCTATTACACTCCCCTTGCATGACAAAAGGATGCATAAAGTATGTGACATGTGACCCCCCCCAACCCTCCCACCCCCTCCCCATCCTGGAAAACTGTAGAGTAACTAAGTGGATATGGAAGAGATGAAACACCAGGCTACAAAATGATCAAAACTACAGCATAGGATTTCTACGTAGCTGGACTCAAGCTAGTAATCATTTTCCCTTCTAAAATAAAGACATCAGATAACTATTTGGGTAGACTATAAAAAGATTTAAATCTTTGGCATTAAAATCACCTGTCACCTGTTCAGAGATGGTGAATTCACATCACTGCCTGGAGCTACACACAGACGCCTCACTTTTCAGGGAGATTAGCTAGCTGACTGTAGATATAACAAGGCTGATGGGAATTCATTTGCTAGTCAGATGAAAACGAGTAATTATCTCCAAGAATTTCGTTGCATTTAGGACATTGCTGTGTCTTCTCATCTGACAGCTCTTTAGGCATGAGTTTGCCTCTTCTGGAGTTCAGCCATCCTGTGATTTCCTGGTGCTTTGCCTTTATCATTGGCTTCTTCACTAACCGTTCACAAATATACAGAAATGCCTTTCTTGCAGTGCAGCATAGGCTGGCCACTATTTATGAAAAAGTATCCAGTAAGTTTTGAAGAGTAAGAGATGGATAAGATAGTATGAGTGAATATTATAGCACAGAACTTGGATGGGCCCAGTAAAAAAGAGGACAGATTATATGAGTCCTGACTTTCCATCTCAGGTCTGCCACTGACACACCATGTGATCTTAGATGAATCACTTTTCTCTATACCACTGTTTCACCTCCATATACATATATACATATACATATATACATATATACACACACACACACACAGAGAGACCCGTCAGGCACTCCATGAAAATCTGAATAGGCAAGAGAGTAAAATATATATATATTTTACTCTCTTGCCTATTCAGATTTTCATGGAGTGCCTGACGCGTCTGTACAGCACCTAGGACCATAAAGCCCTAAACAGGTTGAGTATTCTAGAAGCTACTATAAAAACATCAATAGCAGCACTCAAATCTCATGAAGCCCTTATGGGTACTTTGGTTTATGTTCTTAAACATCAACTAACATGGCTGAGTATCACTGGAATTCACCTTCATTTACAATGGGTTCAGTGTTAAAGAGATCATTTTGCTAGACTATGAAGAATAAGAATCCTCTTGCAACTGCATTTTTGCAATCTCCAACTGCAAGTCCATCTCTCTTTCCACATTTATCTGCATCAAGTGATTATGGGACAAAACCAGGTATAAGGCTCAAGTTTAAACATGACACAATTTCCACGACATAAAAAGGAAATTGTGCAATGTCAACCTTTTTATGCATAAAGTAGCTTAGCGATAAAATATTTTGCACATACTAATGTCTTATACCCAAGAATGTTATTATTTAAGTGCTTTATAAACTCACTGTGATATAAGAAATAATTTCCCCATGTTAGATATGAGGAATCCTGTGGCACCGACAGATTAAGTCACAAGAAACATACAGGAAAATCTACTGCAGAACCAGGAACATTAAGTGGATCCAACTGCCAGCCCAATACCTCAATTCACAAGACATTTTCTTTCCTGTTTTAGAGGGGGATGGAGATATCAGTAAGAAAAGTACCTTTTTGCAGAGAGTATCTATTAATTATAAATTTTAAAAGAAAGACAGATGTAACAGGTATGTTCAAAGGTAACAATTTACAATGTAGACTAAAAACAACTGGAAAAAATGGCCTTTGCCCCACCTGAAAGATTCCAGGTTTCAGATTCCAGCATTAAGTCACTTAAATTTAGAAAACCTAAGCCTATGCAGCATACTGTAGGAACAAAATACAAGGGACATCAAAAGGTATATTTATTTTAATCACATGAAATTCATGCCTGACATCACAATTTAGGCTTTAACTTCTCTGCTCTAAGAAGCAAAGTTGTTACAAGGCTGTGAAGAGACAAATTCTTTATCCTGTGGGTTCCAATTTACATGGGCTATGCATAACTTTTGCCTGCATATGCAAAGCCAAAATACAACTCGTGATCTTTAGAGAGCACTTTGAATGTTCCATTTCAACTGCTCCTCGCTTATATATACGGTTAGCAACAATGCTAAAATCTGGCACTCAGTCATTGCCAACCCAGTGTGTCCTAAAGTGCTGAAGAAGTTTGGGGACCCTTCAGAAAAGCCAGTCAAGTTTCAGTGTATAAAATGAGAAATGAGAGTGTGACCAAGATGCTTCTTTCCTACTGCCAATCAGAACAGGAAAAGGCACTGCCAGAGTCATATCAATCAATGAAAAGCTCTTGAATCCCTTGCAAAAGAGAAAGAGCAATTAAAAAAAAATGATGTAGAAGAGTGCAACTGAAAGAACTGAAGCCTGGGTCAGGGCAACAACTCCATCCAGGGAGACTATTACAACTTGAGTATACACAGAAGTTACTATGTAGGGTAAGCTAGAAAGTGGTAGGTACTCCACCTTAACTCATATCCTATTCCACCTACTAGGAACCTAACTGGAGTTAGGGGGGCAAGTGTGGCCTACTCTACCCTGTTCAAGTCCCTGAAGAAAAACATCAATGTGCCAACTTTTGTAACATGCATTACAATTAAGTCATAACAGCAACAAAGAAGATTACCTACCCATGGTTGCACCGACTTTTCTATGGGGACTTAAGCATGGTGGAATGGAACGGGATCACACATAAGATGTCTAAGAGGAACAGGATCTGGCCCTTAGGGTGAACTAAAAGTGGCTTTAGGCAAAAACAGTTTACTTCAAACTAAGTGTCCACAAAAGAAGTATGGGGGTCTAGTGCGCACTAAATTCACACCTTAACTCTCTGCTCCCATGCAGACAAACCATGGAGGAAAAGGTTCCTCATCTTTTGATTGCTGTTACAGCACCCGTTCCCTTTCTGAAAGTTTGGCCATACAGCCTTTTCTCTACATTTTCATACTCTACCTTGGCACTGTTTTGTCCTCTTCCCCCTCTGACCCCTCTTTCTGTCTTTGTTATATGACTCATTTCCAATTGTTTTCAATTGTTTTACTTCCTGGTTTTCATTCCCATTTTCATTTTCCCCTTTGCTCTCTCCCTCTCAGGTTTATACCCTCCTCTCACAGATCTTCAACATACCTCTGATGATTCTAGCAACATCCCTACAAAGTGTTTACTACCACTGACTTCCTGCAGGTTGCCTGTTTCCACAGAGTCTGCAGAGAGCAACAATATAAAACAGCACACAGAAAAGGAGAGATAGCAAGGCATTACTATTATAGAGTGGGAGAGAATATATGCCCATTGTCAGGGAGGAATTAGAGTCAGATTAGTTTGCAAAGGGGAGACATAAGAGAAGAAGTGCTAGAAAAATAAAAATGACCACCACAAAAGAAGAGAACGATGAGTGCTTATTCTGCTAGTAGCACATAAACGAAGAGAACCATTCTAAATTAAAATGACAACACATTTTAAAAGAGCTTAGATATCATTTATGAGCAACAAATAAACATGCAAGTTGTGGGGTTTTTTGCAGCATCTTGCGAGACTGAGATCTTAACTGCAACCCTTAGAGGTGATGTACATGTACAGCTGGATCCGTAATGATAACATCAGCCTCACACATGTCTCATGTGGCACTATCTGTCAGTGCTCTCCCATGCCCTATGCCCTCTTATGTGCCTGTATAAGCATAAACAGCAGGGTGACTGGGCCCCTCCCTCAGTTCTACTGCAGTTCAAAAGCCAGTGGCTGCCAGAGACTCAGAGGGGATAGAGGATTGGTTATTGGCTCTATAACATCTAAAAAACCCCCACAATTACTGTAGAGCAGCTGCTTCCCCCACCCCTCACTGTGCATCATTATGAATCCTATTGTAGGTGACTTGCAAGCTGCATCCCTTCTGGAGAGCAGAAATGAGGAGCTGCGTCAGTCAAACGGTGATTGCAGCACTGCTTTCCTGAACTTGGCATCTGGCTTAGCAGCTATGTCCAAGGCAGTGTAATAAAGGTCAGTGGGTCATTCCACTTTGTTGTTTACAGATTTCAGATACTGTCAAGTTCCTGAAGTAGGCAGAAGATGTTGTTTATGCTCTAGTAGCACGAGCCTTGATGTCTAGTAGAACAAGTACACCACCAGTAAGACTGGTAGTGTTAGGAAGTTTAGATATTCCTTGTAAGGAGACGGCAAGACCTTTAGAACATCTGCCTGTGGCTACAAACACAGAGGGGCCTGAACGGATTGGTCCTATTGAATATAATACATCTAGTGTGCACAATTTTCTTCCTCCCAAAAAATCAATTATGGTTTCAGAAAAACGGGGTGATCAACTAACTGGTTTTGATGAATGAACTCTTGGTGATCTCACTACCACCTCATCCTGCTGTGAACTCCTGAAACCTGCTCTTCAGGCAGATGTGATAGCTACTAGTACCCTGTTCAGAATAAGTGTAAACAACAATCTAAGAAGTCTACCAAATCTGCGTTCTTTGGGCCCCTGTCCTTAGACGTGCCCTTTGTAAAAGCTCTGATTTTCCTTACACCATGGAGACAACCAAAGAACTTGAGTCAAAAAGGGCACAGAAGCACAGAAAGCCTTTTTTTTGTATTGTTTTTTTTTGGAGATAAAAGAAATAGCAAGCAGGGCCCAATTACTATTATCTATGTGTTTGGAGATGAATGGAAGAGTGGCTAGGTATCTGCCATAACCCTCTGGCTGACAGTTGGATCTTTTTGTTAATGGAAAAATTAATTTGGGCTGGTGATATCAACTCACAGTGGCAATTTATTCTACGTTTCCTTTAAAACAGACAGTTTCAGTGTTTTGTGACCCTGTCATTTTGGGCAAAGGGTCCTGGAACTTTTTAGAGTCATTGAGTGGATTCTTGTATCATTGCCTCATCCAATAACAAAGGAGATTCCTAAGAAAGGGGTGGTAAATATTGTTCTGTACACCTCCTATTCCACATGGTAAAGGAATTTTATCTTTAACCAAATTCATATAGGCGTACTGGAGAGAATAGTTAATAGTTGGTTGTACCTTTACTGAGTTACATCATACAGCCAACAGTGACAAGGGAATTTTCTGCTCTCACACACTGAAATAAGAAAGGAGAGGAGACATGCATGGCTCTGGAAAACACTGCTCGTCAAAAAATCCAAATCTCAGGCATGCAAACATGTAAAAGTAGGGACCATCTTGACATATTCAAAGAAGAACCTCAGTAATGTTCGGTTTAGTAAGGTTCCAAAAATATTGAAAAGTATACATAAAAACATCAGCTTCTACGTGTATTGTATATAAGCTTTGGTATAGAAATACCAGATTTCTTCTATGCCTATCAACTGCCAGATCAAAATATTCACATGACATTCATGGCATACTTTTTAAAAGGTGGGGCAGGGCAGTGAGATGCATTACAAAAAATGCTGCTGAGAAATATTGCAGTGACAACAGTTATTCTCAAGGGAAATCAGGGTTTCCTTTGTTTAAAAAAATATAAATTGTCATCTTGCTACAGAGTGCTCCATCACAGGAACTTGAGGACAATTTGTGTAGAGAAACTACTTGATAGATAGAAAATTATGTTGGTACACCTGAAAATTTTTGACCTAAGATGTAGTATCCTCCAGTGAAACAAAGCAAGTGATTGTTCTGCAGCAAGAAGAATCCATAATTCACAATGTTACTGAACAGCTCCATACAGACTAATTGCCAACAAATAATACCCAGAAGTTAGAAACATCAGCAGAAACTTGAGAAACCAGATTCTCCTACATTTCCATTTGCCCTAGGCTCTGTATGGCAGTTGCTATAGCTGGGTGGAGAATTGTATTTCTGTTTCAAAGAAACTATCCAGATTTTTATATTTTACTATCATTCCAATTTGGAACAAAACCCAAACGTTTTTAAATCCTCAGCTGATGTTTTTTGCTCTTGCTCAGGAACAACAGGCCTTGTGGATTCAGTTTGAGATGCACAGAATTCTCTCTCCTGGTGTGGCTGACTAGTGCCTCCAACTAGTACCAAATCCACTAGCCATTCCAGTGCCTTCCCCAACCCAGAAGCTTATCCAGTCTAAGCAACCAAAGAGCTGTACGAGAACACACAATGTCAAGATCCACCAGGATTGCATAAGTCTTTCATGTATGGTCTCAACAGCCTGGACCTGCTTCTCACTTCCCACAGCTGCTGCCTAGAACCAACATTTCCTTCTCTATTTCATGAATGTTTACTAAAACACAATTTACTCAATTAGCACTCCCTAGCTGTATAACTATTGAGGGAGTTTTTTGAATTATTCACAGCACTCGTTTTGCCACAAATATTTGCTTTCAACAAACACTACTTCTTTCTCATTTGGCCTGTTACTTGTGCGTGCATACTTTTAGCTCACAAAAAAAAAAACCAAAAAAAAACCCCCCCTAAATCAGAATAATAGCAGGGGGTAAAAATAAATAAAAGATTACAACTCTCAACAGAAATCATTGCATTTGTGGAAAAAACATTGCGAATCCAGTGTTCTTTCACCATATTTGGGGAAAATATTACAATCAATAAGCACTCACTATTGCGATTTATGGAAAAAGTGCATGCGCACACACACATACACACACACAGGTCAGCCTATTCAAAATGCCATTATGGAAAATATCTGTAACAAAAAGGCAAAATCTTTTCTCCAGACTTCATCCACCTTCTTGGCACTCAAGGTTGGAGAGTTTTTCATGACATTTTGTGGGAACAGTGAACTAGGGAATTCACTCAGAGCTTGATTTATGATCAAAAATGTCTAACTCCTTATGTTTCAGACATGGACGTGTTCTGAATTGAGCCATGGTGTACTAAAACTCACAATGTCATTTTTGCTGAATTAGAATCAAGCTTGCTAACTAAAGAGCTACAAAGCCTATTCCAAGTGACAAACTGCACAACAGTTTAATTTAATGTACGGAAGCATTCTTATATGTTAAGGCACTATCGACACCAAATTCCGCTCTTGACTATTAATGTTCAACTCTGATCAACTTTAGTGCACTTGGTATGTGCGCACCCAAGGATAGAATTTGCTCCTAAATCTCAGACACAGTGTATTGGCCACAGTTAAACTTTGTATACATCTTCGGGCTAGACATATAGGTAGATACACTGGTTTTAAAGTCACTTGACATAAAATATTCAATGTATAACATTATTTCTTTTTTACCTATGCAATGCCTAAATAAAACACTGTAAATTATAAGACTGCTAGAAGCAAAATACCTTGACTCTCCATATGATGAAGCTAAAGTGTGATGTGGCATGTGATCTGATATACTGTATTTACTCACACAGCATAGACACCTTTTTCCCAAAAACTGCCTACTGGGAATTGGGGTGGGGAGGGTGCGGGAGGGTGTTGTGTGGTTCAAATGAAGAAATGCAAGGACCAGAGGGCCTGATCACATGGGAGCATGCTGCCCAGGTCCTCGTCTTGATCCACCTGGGCATTAGAGGTGCCCACCAAGTCAGCTGAGGACCCATCTGGCTGGCGAAGAAGGGGCTGGGCAGTTCAGCTCAAGCAGGATCAGGTCCTCAGTTAACTCAGCAGGTGCTGGGGCTAAACTAAACTTCCTGGCCCTGCTTCATGGGCTCGGTGAGGCTTCAAATGACTCAGCAAGTGCTTGCTGAATTCCCACCCAGCTCAAAAACTAGGGTCAGGAAGTGCCTGCCAGTCAGCTGAGGGCTGACCCTGCAGGAACCAAACTCTTCTTCTCCAGAGGGCAGCCAGCAATGCCTACCATGTCTTGTAGCTATAGGTTAAACAGAGCATCCACAGGTTTGCCTCCCCCCAGCTTACTGCAGCAGCCTATGTTCTATCTGTGAAAATGGTTACTGATATTTTCAAGGAAAGATCTTTTTTTTCCTCATTCCGCCTTCCAAAAAAGAGGTGCGTGCCTTATTTGGGAGCATGTGGTATGTAAGACAATGTGCTTTTTGTCATGTAAAGCCACACCAAAGGTCTTTTTTACGGACTCTTTCATGTGATTCCTTAGTTATAGCAATGTAGTCTATACACTCAACTACAGTCACTTTGGGTGCACCTGGTAGGAGAAGATGAGGGGAATACATTTTTTAAACATATATTCATGTTAAGGCAACAGAGCATTTTCTTCCAGAACCAACTGATACAGCATAACTTACTGATTGGTTGCCCATTCCCCTCCATCGCCACTATCCAAAATAAGATGATTTTTGTCTGGCCCAGAAGGGCTGCTGGAGATTGCAGGTGTAGGAGACTGGGATGAAAGAGAATCCATGCTGCCAGTAGGAGTGTCCTCCTTGGGAGAGCTATGACTGTCACCTACAGAAGGAAAACATAAGAATAAAACAGGTTAGAAAATCAACTGAAAAGTTGTTACCTTCCTGTCTCAGAAGTATCCACAAAATATGCTGCATGGGTATCACTCTAGAAATTTCCCAATGATATGCAGCTTCACCATTGTTAGAAGGTTACCTTTGCTAAAGAACCCACATCTGACATTCTTCTGAGTAGTCTTTAAGATGGATATCCTAATTCAGCTGGTAATTTTATTGACAGATATAACCAGTCACCTATATTTGTTGTAATTCTGTTAACAAAGTTCATAAAAATTGTTGCCTTACAATTATAGTAATTACAATCCTATCAAAGGTCAGAAGATGGAATTTGCAGAGGTCACAATAAGCCACAAATCTGTAAACAGCAGACACTTGGGAAATGCACCAATACTAAAAGTATTGATTTTAGGGTGTTGCTATTGCTATTCTGTAATTGGCCTCATTGTTTCCTTGTCAACTGATTGATGGATAGGCTGCTCCAGAAACATCAACCTAGAGCGTACACATTCAGAAGTGCATTTACTTTGCTGGTGCCTCCATTTCTCTGGTACTGAAGACCACAGAGAATGTATTTCATTGCAAATGTTAAGGAAGAAAGTTGAAGGTATTCATCACTACAAGCTACTACATATGAGATCATTCTGCCATAAATACATATTTTATTGATGTGTTCTGCTTAGATTTATCTATTTAGAAATGTCAAATTATATTTTTGTATGTGCATTTAAAACCAAATAAACATATTTATATAATATATACCAATAATAATGAATATTCAAGGCAACCTCCTTTGTCTCTCTGAACGTCAAATTTTCCCTCATTTCCAGTCTATTCCCACTATATATCTATATACCCATGGCAGTGGCTATTAATTTCATTTTTATGTTCCTCAACAGTAGACTAGTACATGTGCAATGAACACGCTGTGCCCTGGTTTAGGTTTAGGCAGCTTAGCTTAAGCTACCCTAACCCAGCCGGGGAACAGTGCTGGCAGATGTTTGCCGCTGTTGGGGGGGCATGGGCAGACAGAGTAAGTAACTTTGGGTAGAGGGGATCTACCTTTGTTAGGTGGATCCAAATGTAATGCTTGTATGTATCCATAGGGAGTTGGCCATTCAACCTCCGTAAAATAATTCAACTCCTTCACAAAAAAGTAGTTGGAAAGTAAACCCCTACATCCTATTATTACCATTTTTTAAAATCAAAGCCATTAAAGCAAGTATTAGTTTGAGGAGACTATACACAATATTGCATACAAAAATAATAAATCTTTAAAATTTTATGGTCTAGTTTTTATAATTTATATAATTAATCCTTGTAGAGGACAGCTGAAGTTAGCTCAATTTTATCGGACATGAACTATACTATTATAATGATCATCTCTCCCCCACCCTCTTTAAGTAAACGTGGCCAACCAGGACTCACCTTCCGAGATAAAAGCCACTGCCCTCCACCTTACAATTGCTTTACCTAAATCAATTATTTCTGCTGAAAAAGCAGAAATTCAAAGCAGTAAATGCCTGCGTTCGCAGCCATCTCCAGTAATTTTGAAAGAACTTCTCTAGAGATTAAAATGACATACAACTAAAACACTCAAGTGATAAAAGTGATCATCTGAAAATTTCTCCCTAAAGTAGCTGCTAATTTAAGGATCTAAATTAGCCTGTAGTAACAAAGTATGATAAGCTCTGAGGAGAAGATTGTTAACCTCAAAAAATCATTCAGATTAGCATTCCAACTTAATCCTGCTCACCCACGTAGCAGCTGCACTACACCTTACTTCTGTGCAATGAAGCCTTTATGTTGCAGCTGAAATTTGCATGACATAACTGGAGGAATGTCAGGTAAAAAACAATTCATTAAGTTTCATTTGCAGTCATACATACCATGATGATAAACATCTGATAAGACAGAAATATTGTTATGTTAATTTACTGAGAAATGTAATTCTTTATTGCACATTTCTATTCAAAGACTTTCTTTCCAGAACCACTGGTACAGGTGCAGCTCAAAGCCATCTATTAGAAGGATTTGTCTTGTTTCTGCAAGTCACTAAATAACTATCAATCAATCAAAAACTAAACAGGAATACAGCCTGTGTAAATGTACACACTGACAGGTGAAAAATATGAAAAAATCACTATATGAGATTTTTAAAAACAGCTGGAAAGCACTTACATATCACAAGTGGAAGGTACAGTATAAATTCCTTGATATACAGGGTGAAATTTTAGCCCTACTGAAGCCAATGACAAAACACCCAGTTTCACAAAAACAATTTCACTACTACACTAGGAAATCTCTTTTGATAAATATATTAACTTCTATTCACATGAAACATTTTAATAGAACATAGCTATAACCAGTATCTCCCAAACTTCCAAACAGAGGGTGTCTGTACATGTCTGGGAGGCTGCTCTGACATGGCGTAATTACAGCACATCAGAGCAAACTCAATTAATTGAGTCTGCTGGAGTATGCTAATTAGCATACTCCATCCAGCCTCCGCATCTTTTGCTTCAAAATGGTGGGGGACACTTTAACAAAAGTTCATTTGACGAGCTTTAGATAAAGCACTCCCACTGCTATTTTGAAGCATGGATGCTGATACACAAGATGCTGTGGGCATTTTAATTAGAACAGCTCTGAGACCTGCTCTAATGAAAGCACTCCCACCTCCCATCTCCAAAACACATGTAAAAATGCCCAGAGTGTTTAAAACCATAAAGGGACCATAAGATCATCTAACCTAACCTCTAACGCATCACAGATTATTAAATTTGACCTAGTTACCTCTGCATTGAGTCCATAACTTGTGTTTCATTAAAGCACATTCCAGAAAGATGTCCATTCTTGATTTGAGGACATCTAGAGATAGAGAATCCACAACCACCCATGCCAGAAAGTTAAACATTACTACCACTGTCACTTAAGAGTGGGGGTCTTCCTTCCAATCTGAACTCATCTGGTTTCAACTTCAAACCACAATTTCTTTTACCCCATTCTTTCCTAGTTCATAGGCCCTTTTGGTATCTAGTGCTTTCCCCCTACAACTATACTAACACACACTATTCATTTCATTTATCTACCTCCTTTTGGACAAACTAAACAGATTGAGCTTTTTTAAATCTCTCACTGTAAGGCACTTTCTCCATCCCTTGTGTCATTGTGTCCCTCTTCTATATCCCTCTATGATACATGAGCATTGTTTTTAAACTGTGGGTATCAGCCACGCCACAATGTTCTGTTGTCTCACCAGCATCTTCTTCAGAATTAAAAGTTGACTCTTAGTCATGACTGCTTTGTTTATACATCCAAGGACCACGTTATTCTTTTTGGCTAGTGTTGCCGTAGGGAAATTATGTTGAATTGTATGTTTACCATGAGGAAAAAGGGTTTGGTACAGTCACGGATTTCTAGGATACAGTCCTGTATCCTGTAAGGATCGGGCTGCATTTTTCTTCCTAGATTCAAGTTTGCATTATAATACAGACAAGTGTATTTTATAATCCAAATTCCTCCGTATGATTGCCCTGTCATCATTATTTACCACTCTGCCAATCTTTGTGTCATCTGCAAATTTTATCAGTAGTGGTTTTATATTTACTTCCACACTGTTGACAAAATGCTAACTAGAGTTAGACCCAAGAGCAAAACCCACGGAACCAAGTAGAAACACCTCCTATACACAGCTATATTCTGAAACATCAATCAGATGGCTCTCTGCAGTGCCTAAAAATTAGGTGGCTGGCTTCACTGAGCTCAAGGTATGCTCTCCCCTGCTTGCTCTCTCTCTCTCACATTTCTTTCTGCCTAGTTTCCCACCCCATAAAGAGGAGTGGAGAGTGTCCCATTATAGACTATCATATTTTCTCATATACAATACAAAATGAGCCTTCCAACATTGGGGTACATATTTTAAGCAGGGAAGCTGTTTCCTTCACTGAAAAAGAAACATGCCTAGAGACACTGTCGATGTTATACAGCTGCTAGAATGGTGGAGCCCTGTGTTAACCCCTGTCACAGCCATAGCTATTGACTGAGCACTGTAGCTTGTGCCTGAAGCAGCAAGTGACCTGCTGGTAGTATCTTGATGAGACTTGTGGTGTGAAATCAACATATATGCACAATTTTGGCACCAGCACCCCTTGTTTTTTCTCCTCCTCCATTTGTGTTTCCAAGTGACACTAACTGCTGTGTTTTGCACAGGGTTCAATACAACTCAAGGTAAGTTAAGTGTAGCATGGTGGTATCATTTTTTCCACATACAACACATACAGAACAGCTGCTGAAAATTTTATTTAGCATATGTGGTTTCAGCATATTGTTTCAGCTATGTCATCACTAGTGGGAAGAGCTTGACGGTCACCAGGTAGCATTGTAAATGGACACAAGTCAACAAAATGGGACACGGTTTGCCCTTGGCCCACAAGGGCATTTATTGTCATTGTAAAGCCCCCATTGGTATAGATTTGAGACAGTAACCCTACCCAGTTAAAAAATGGTTGAGTAATGCCCAATAATGGCATGGCCAGTTAAATCCTGGTTCACCGACTGTAGGGTCAGAGATAATGTGGTGACTGATTGGTGCTTGTGCTGACCATTCTTTATGCCAGTGAATAAGTAAGGAAAAGTCAAAAGGTTTTGAAAGGATGGACCATATTGGGTACCTTGAGGGGAGCTGAGCTACTGGTTGGCAGAATATCTTGGAATCTGGCTAGTAAGTGTACTTCAGCATTTGTGCAGTGGAGATGAATGGAAGCAATGTTATCGAGTACTGGTAACCACAGGAGTGGAGTAAGGCACAATGTGCCTGACACAAGATGCACTGTAGCATGCAGTTGAGTGAAAGCTGGAGTGCGCCTATATGTGAGAAATATGTTAACAGCAGAATCTGCAGTTTACTGGGTGAGAGCGAAAGTAAATTTCTGCAGTGATACATTGAAATAATACAAATAGCATGGTTAGCTTCCTAGCTGCTGCTATTTAGTTGCTTACAAGGAAAGGTTTTTTCCTTCATTCTGTCTTTCAGAAACTAGGTGTGTATTATATTTCAGGGCATGCTATATGTAAGGAAATATGGTATCTAACAAAATCAGCAGGGGTGTGCGAAGCGGGCTGTATGTGATTTGGATTCAGCCCTATACGGGGGACAGTGAGAAGTCCCTGAGGACCAGAAGAGGGCCAGTGTTGTGCCCATCCACAAGGACAGGAGGGAAGATAACTATAGGCCAATCAGCCTAACTTCCATCCTAGGGAAAATCCTAGAAAAGTTCATCAAGAAGTCTATCTGCAATAAGCTTGCAGAAGACAAGATTCTGTATGACAGTTAGCATGGCTTAGTCGCGGGCAGGTCTTGCCTTACCAACCTCGTCTCCTTCTAGGATAAGTAACTCGCCACCTGAACACAAGAGAGCAGGTTGACATTGTATACCCAGATGTCCAAAAGGCCTTTGATTTAGTATCCCACAATGTCCTCAACAGAAAATTGGAGGATTGTGGGCTTAACTCCAAGAAAGTCAAGTGGGTGAAAAACTGGCTGCAGGATAGAACCCAGAGAGTCGTAGTGAACTGATCTGTGTCATCCTGGCGAGAGGTGGGCACCGGTGTCCTGCAGGGGTTGGTGTTCATTCTAGTACTTTTCAACATCTTTATTATTTGGATGTGGGGGTGAAGAGCTCACTGACCAAGTTCGCAGATGACACCAAGTTATGGGGAAGCCTGGTCACGCTTGAAGATAGGGTACAGATACAAGCAGACCAAAACAGACTAGCAAGTTGGGCAGATCGGAATCTGATGAAGTTCAGTGTTGAGGAATGTAAAGTGCACCACCTGGGGATGAGCAACCCACAACACACCTACAGGCTTGGCAGCACCAAATGAATGAAAGAGACCTGGCGGTAATAACAGACCACAGTGTGAATATGAGCCAGCAGTGCAATGCTGTAGCCAGTAGGGCAAACAATACGCTGGCATGCATCCATCAATGCATCTCCAGCAAAACCAAGGAGGTGATTCTTCCACCCTACTCAGCACTGGTGAGGCCACAGCTGGAGTACTGTGTCCAGTTCTGGGCACCACACTTTAACAAGGATGTGGACAAGCTTGAGAGAGTCCAAAGAAGAGCCACCCATATGATCAGAGTCTTAAAAGGCAAGTCATACGAGGAAACGCTGAGGGACCTGGGACTCTTCAGCCTGAGGAAAAGAAGGCCGAGGAAGGACCTGGTAGCAGCTTACTGCTACACTAGAGGAGTACATCAAGGGCTCAGTGAGCAACTGCTCACCAGGGCACCCAAGGGGAAAACCAGGAGAAATGGCCACAAACTCCTGGAAGATTGATTCAGGCAAAACATTAGGAAAAACTTCACAGCCAGAGTGTCCAGACTGTGGAATAAGCTCCCTCCAGACGTGGTGCAATCACCTACCATGGAAATCTTCAAGAGACTAGACACTCACCTTGCTGGCGTCACCTGACCCCCAGTTACCTTTCCTGTTTGATGAAGAAGACTGGACTCAACAATCTTCTGAGGTCCCTTCTGGCCTTACAGTCAATGAATCTATGTGACAGGGGTACATAATCCTGCTTCTTTCCAAATACTGAATAAAAATCCTTATTTAACACTTCCATCTTCTTTGTATCACTAACAATTCTACTGTTGCTAGTATTTCTTTTGTGCTTGAAATGCTTAAATTCATTATTTTCCTTGATGCTGCCCAGCCATGGATTTTTCCATATATGTTTACCTCCCCTTATCAATTTTCCTCCCCTTTGCAACTTCTAAATTATATTATTTGACTTTTTTTTTACATATTACTTTGAGAAGCCAAAAGATGCTGAAAGGTTTGAAAGGTAAAAGCAACTTTTAAAACATTGCTTACTACTCTAACTTTACTAGTCATAGCACTTGATTGGCACAGTCATTATTAACAGCCTTACTGTTGTTGTTATTGCTGCTGCTGCTATTGCTGCTTTAACTGCGTGAGTTAGAAAACCCAAGAACACAATGCTTATTTTCTCTCTCTACACACCACTTCTACAGTAAGCAACACTGTCAACTCCTCCACTTGTAGGAAATATTATATTTGTATATTGGATTGATATCTTTTATGCTTCCTATTTTTGACAGGCAACCCAAGAACTTCTTATTCTTCCACCCACTTTCCCCAAAAGCCCCATTATCCTGCCATTATCTGTATAGCAAAACAAATAAGACACCGTAACTTCTGAGGCTCATTGATGCAGTTCTCCAAACTAGCTAAAGCACTCTCACAGATAATTTCTTCTGTATAATCTCTGATGGATTGCTGTTTTCACTTCTCATCGGTGTCACTAGCTTTCATCTCCTCTTCTCAAGACGGGTGTTATCATCTACAAGCCTGATTTTGGCCCAGATGCTGAGAACTATGAGAAGTATCTGTACAAACAGGACTGCCTTCACAGCACCTCCTTCTTAACTGTCATCAATTAAACTCAACAAGAAAACTGAGTTCTTGATCCCTCTTCCCCCTCTAACCCCATCTTCTGCAATACTGGACAAAACCACTATTCTCTGTGGATTCTTTCAGTCAACAACCCAGGTATCAGCTTTGACTTTATCTCCTCTCTAGAGTAGTGGTTCTCAACCTTTTTTAGACTCAATGCACCCCTCTGAAAGTGCCATTCTTAGTTCTCACTTGTTTTTTTTTTGACCACAGAAAAATAATAGATGAATTCTTCTATTGCAAAGGACTCAAAGACCAAAGCAGGTCAGAATGTTTTTATTACTTTGGATTCCTATTTCAAACCTCTGGATTTATCTTGTGAATCGTGTTTGCAAATCTAACACTGTGTGGCACTCCACAGCACCCTTGAAAGGATCTCAAGGCATCCCAGGGTCTCAAGTCAACTTGATTAAGAATCACTTCTTGAGAGGCATACCTTCAAGGCTACCTCTTGACATATTTGGGGATCTTTCATGTTGTAGTTGTCACATGCAAGATCCAATCTTTACTTTCACTATACAGAGCTAAAAAACTTATGCTACCAAAAACCTCATCACACCTTGTGCCTAGACCTCTTCCTGGCTCACTGTTCTAACCACAATACCCATCTGAGCAGCTCTGCTAGCTCTCCATTTCCCCCCGTCCTCTATGCAAGCATTTTATCTCTACAGCACTTCAACCCAGGACTAACTAGCAAATCTACTTGACTTACATAATACTGTTATTCACCTCTCAACCCGCTCTGCCAGCTTGTACTGCCCACTGTTCCATTTCTCCCTCAAGAACCTCTAACCTTTCTTCTGTGTCACCCCTTATAGTTAAGGAAGCTACCTAGTAAAAGCCATTTCAGCATTAACATATCTGCTTTTAAAGCTCATCTCTCTTATACTACACATAAAAGCCTGCCCTGTCTCCCAGCAATCATGCACCTTCATCTCCCCTTCCCCTCAATCAGATTGCATTTGGGATGAAAGCCTTCTCTCTATAAACTGTGATATTAGCTCTATCAGAATCTGAATTAAACTGCACTTTGCTGACAGACCAGCTAATTCCACCCCCCCAAAAGCAATTGGAATGCGTGTTCTCATCAAAGAATATTTTTTGTTGTCGTCCAAAACTGAAAGAAACTGAAACATCTTGGAAACATCACTAATCAGTCCTTGGCTTCAACCCAAGAATTTTAAATAAGAAAACATTCATTTGTTACAAAAATTAGGAAAACCAGACTGTTAACACCCTCAATCAAACTATTAACCAAATTCTCTGCAAACCTTAAGTTGAGTAAGCTAAAGAATTACACATTTCAGCATCAAAGAGAAAGATGAATCTTTAAGGTTATCCCTTCTACCAACATCTGTGGATCAAAAGTGGTCATAGGATAAAAGTCGTTTATAAAAGTAAAGCTTCTATAGTAACAGTGGAGATCACACTTTTTACTGACACCATGATTCTGAGCCAAATATAATTCTCATGCATGTTGTAGTTGTCACATTAGCTATCCAGATATGTCACAATGGGAGGTTAAAAGACACCACACTTTTTGCCTTGTCATCTTTAATTAAAGTCTAATGTTGCCAATTAGCCAATAAATTGGAAGCATTCTTTTACCAGAAATAATTTATTTTCCTCAACAAGTCACAAATCTAACCAAGCAGAAAGTAGCTCTATTCTTACGTGAACTTAAGAGTATATCTGATGTTTTCATTAACTAGGAACTTCACAGGTTGGGGATGAAACAGATATGCCCAAACAAAGATTATCTACAGTTAGTAAGAAGAAGGCTCAACATGTTACAGCTTCTACAGATACACAAGTTAAGATAGAAATGGGAAGCAGATGTGACAGAATCAATTGTGCCTCAGTGTCAGCGCAAGTTAAAAGAAACACAGATCACATTATGAAGTCAGTAATGGCTAACAGGCATTACATTACGACACGAAGAACCACCTCTACTTCAAAGGTTGAATGAATTGTTATGTGAATTAGATTATAAACAGAAGGGAACCACTTAGGTGACAATGTCAAAAGGAAGTCAAACCAAATTACTTTACACCATGAAGCAGAATATTTACATTATAATAAAAAAGGAAGTCAAAAGGAACTGATTCCAAGAGAAGATATTTAAACTTCCAAAAGCAGCCAGCCTACTGCTATTTGCTTCACCAGAGTTATCACTTAACAAATGTTATTAGCCCCTCTAGCAAGCAATTGCAATTTGTCAACAGACGCAGACCACTGCCACAAAAAAGTCAATCCTTGGGAAAACTAGTAGTGTTTACTGATATCCTGTATCAGGGATTCCACTGGAGGAAGGCAGCTTTCTACTGTTGTCAAGACTCATTGGATGACTCCATGGTGAAGGCACTCTGGGAGCTGTATTAGTATTAGACTATCTCCAGAGTGCAAGAGGTACTAGCCAAGTCTGACTGGTTATAGGTTGCAAACTCATGTTGCTGCACCGCCCACTGTCATTCAGGGTGAAACTTTCCATAACTACAGTTCCCATTGTAATAGATGTCCATAAAATCATGAAGAGTACTGACTAAGTGAACAGGGAATTGCTGTTCACCAAGTCCCAACAAGGGGCACACCCAGTGAAATTAGTAGATGATGGTTAAAACTAACCTGCGGCAGTACTTTTTATGCAAGAGGTAGTTAACGTATGGAATTCACTGCCACAGGACATGGTAGAGGCAGATAGCATAGGCAATTTCAAAAAGGGACAGAATAAAGTCATGAATGATAAATCTATTAATGGCTGTTGAACAAAATGGTTGGAGATGTTGCCTCTGGCACCTCTAAATCAATAAATAAGGAATGCCAGGGAGGGTACTGAATAGGAGGTGGATCCCTCTAGAGTTTGGTGCTCTCCCTATATAGCATCCATTTCTAAGACTGTTGGAGACAGGATACTGGGCTAAATGGACCATTGGTCTGACCCAGTATGGCATTTTTTATGCTCTTAAGCTTTCCACAACTGCAGTTCTCATTGTGCTCCACCAATACAAATAGTAGAACTTTTAAGCATTCTTTTATTTATTTTAATTCCTTTCATATTTACTAAGGACCCATCCAGTGCTGAGTAAATGAAGATGACTATGTAATTACCTCCTTGACCTGAAAGAAGTAAGGAGAACTCTGATTACTACCCATATTAAGTCTACCAAAGCAGTATTATTTAACCATACCAGCTTCTAAATTGACATAGATAAACCAGTGCTACTGTGGTCAGCAACCATGTAGCTTATTTTGTAGCAATTTATAGTACACAATGCTAAAATTTAAAAGGGGGGAGAAAGAGCCCTTTACATTTCAAGGTTCCTAAAAAGATGTGCACAGAATGAAGGATAGCTCTATATTACTGCATTTCATTAGATGAGAAATAACAAATGGATTGCATAACAAATCCCACAGACTTTCACTGCTGTATTAGTATGCAGTTAGAATACATAAGAAGTAGTATTAGCTCTTACATTTAATTAAAATGTTAAGAAGGACTCTTTCACCCTGGAACCAATACAGATTTATCTGAGATAGCAGACAGCAAATGACCTGCTTATGCATCAATACAATATTCTCTTTCAACACAGGCCCTGTAAGAGTTCAGGATGCAGACTCTTACGCAGTCTGTTTTTTGCATGATGACAAAAGAATTACTATCTGACTTCACTTTTTCTCTATCAAATAAACAGTTTTGATTGATTTTATATTATGTATACACACAAGAACGCATGTCATACATCAGGTAGTTTTCTTGTAGGAAGATGATTTCTCCCAGCTCTGTAATAATTCAGAAATGCTAGGAAGGAAGGAAGCTAGAACTGCAAAATGCTGAACTTCCTTTAAGACTGGTCTAAAGTCTGCAGCCACAATTGGGGCTGTGGGGGTGGGGAGAGGAGGTAGAATTGTCTATGTATAAGACAAATGAACTTGCAGGATTCTCAAGGCACTTTTGCATCTCTCTTTCCCCAAGATTTCTCACTGATTTTCAAAAGGAAGAGCGGTTTGTTTTTTTTAAGAGTCATAATTAGCTGTACTTTTCCCTATAATATCATGGAACTACCTTCATACAGATCTGTTTCTTTTCAGATTCACCTTTAGAATTCAGGGTGAATTTTTAGATTGGCTAATTCCTTCAATAAAACCCACAAATGCAGAGAATGGCAGGTGAACCTTTCACAGGGATAACTAAAAATAAAATGCTTCAAGAATCACTAATTCTTCAAGCTGTGCAAAACAGTTCAAGGCAGACTCACAGATCCAATGTTGGGGTGTTAATTTAGACCTCATAATTAAATTCTGAGCAACAAGAGACAAAAGGGGAACTGTGTGAAAGTCAGATAGCAAGCAGAGGGTGGAGTTCCTCTCCCTGTTCTGTGCATATGATCTCTACACACTGGCTGAATGCTAAAAATTAAACCTCTGCCCATGAGTCTCCAAAAGAGTGGAAACTTCCAGTAGAAAAGCCCTAGATTCCTAAACGATAAAAATGCTACTGAAAGCAAGAACAATCTCTGAGACACGATTACTGGTGAGAAAGCAGTACTAGGACCAAGACCATACAAAAATACCTAATGATAGGCAAGCAGTGGTCCTCCTCACAAGGCACTGAATAGCCTCAAATCCAGAAATACTTTCTTCCAAGTTTTTTTTTTCCTTTTTGAGGAAAAATGTTATTTTGCACACCTGTAACACAAAGAACATATCCACCTGGAGCATCAGTATGTAATCCAGTAGAGGGTGCATTTACAGTGAACTAGAAACCCTGCCCTAATCCTCCATGTGGATGCACTTACACACACACTGGGGGTCTCCAGACGAGCACACACATTAGCTTTGTGGTGCTTTAAAGGATTTTGAGATGCCACAAAATGCACGTAGCGCATGTTAAAAGGTTTGTGCTGCATATTTGTAGTGAGGAGCCAAAATCAGACACCAGGAAATCCTAGTATCTAAAAAATAGTGCTTAAAAAAAAGAAAGGCAGTGTACATAGGTGTAGCATGCACCACCCAAAATCAGAGCCTGGCTGGCCACAGCCATGCTCTGGCTGCTGGCCAGGCTTGCGGGAAGCCCTCAGGGCCCCAAGTAAGGCTGCTGGGGCCAGTCCAGGTGCTGGCCCCAGCCTCCTCTACCACCACCCTTCCCCCGTTCGGGGCAATGTACTGCATGCCAGAAAGTGTGTACAGGGGCATTCCCCAGGAACAAGTAACAGCAGCACAACTATGTGCCACTCCTATCTATCCTGCAGGAAATGCACGTGCCTGCTTGTCCGGATGTGCCAACTAATCACAAAGTAAATTACTCCACTTTCAGAAGTGAAGTAAGCTGATCTCACACAAAGACATTCTTAGACCACAGTAAGGCTTCACCATTAGTGCAGACTAGCTGGCGCACTGCAAATTCACAACTTTGCAAAGCACACATTAATTTCCCCTGCGTGGACAAGCCAAGACACGTGATCTGGGCAGGAGCTCTTGACAAACTTCTGGATTTATTTTGCTCTGCCTTCTAAGATCTGAATTCTTTGGTTTCGCAGTAAAGGAGCCATGTCAGATAACTGCTGTGGAACCCTTCAGTTCCTTTTTCCAAAAAGAGAGTCAAAGCATTCAATTAATCTCTAGCCAGCTGTCAAACAGAGGCCAGATCACTTTTTTTTTAATCCAGTTATCTTTACTATTTGGTATGAAAACCAAACAAAACCTAAGCACCACACACTTCCCGCATTTCAGAAAGAAGCCACAGTGTTAGCAGTAATTGAACTGGTTGTATCAGCACTACTGTTTGTTACAGAAACTGGACCCCAGTCACACTGCCTGTTTCATAGTTGGTAGGGTCGGGAGGGACCTAAGCAGGTCATCAAGTCTGACCCCCTGCCACGGCAGGAAAGAATGTGGAGGTCAAACAACCCCAGTGAGGTGACCGTCTAGCCTCCTTCTGAAGATCCCCAGGGTAGGAGCGAGCAACACTTCCCTAGTTCCAGCTCCTAGTCACCCTGACTGTGAAGTAGCACCTCCTGATGTCTATCCTGAACCTACTCTCAATCACCTTATGGCCATTATTTCTTGCAACTCCTGGCAGTGCTCAGGGGAACAGGGACTCTCCCATTGCCTGCTGGTCCCCCTTGGCAAGTTTGCAGACGGCCACCAGATCCCCTCTCTGTCTTCTCTTGTAGAGGCTGAACAGGTTCAGGTCTCTCCTCATATGGCCTGCCCTGCTGCCCCCTGATCATGAGTGGCCCTCCTCTGGACCCTCTCAATGCTGGCCACATCCCTCCTGAAATGCAATGCCCAAAACTGGATGCAGTACTCCAACTGTGGCCTGACCAGTGTCGCACAGAGGGGGAGGATCACCTCCTTGGACCTGCTTGTGATGCATCTACGGATGCATGACAAGGTGCAGTTGGCCTTCCTGACTGCATCCCCACACTGCCGGCCCATGTTCATCTTGGTATCAGTGATGACTCCAAGATCCTTTTCCGTCTCTGCACTGATGAAAAGGAAGTTCCCCAGCCTGTAGGTATGCTGCTGGTTCTTCCTCCCCAGGTGCAACACCTTGCACTTGTCCATACTGAAACCCATCCTATTCTCATCTGCCCACCTCTGTAACCTGTCCAGATCTAGTTGTAGCCTGTTCCTCTCTTCTAGCATGCTCACTGCTCCCCACATCTTAGTGTCATCTGCAAACTTGAACAGGGTGCTTTTCACCCCCTCATCCAAGTCACTGATGAAGATATTGAATAGTGCGGGCCCAAGGACCAAGGTCTGGGGAACCCCGCTGCCCACCTCCCTCCAGGTTGAAAATGACTCATCCACGACCACGCTCTGTGTGGCCTTCCAGCCAGTTGTGACCCAGCTGACTGTGTAGGCGTCAACACCACAGTCACCTAATTTTGTAATGAGGATGGTGTGAGAAACAGTGTCAAAGGCCTTCCTAAAGTCCAGAAAGACTACATCCACCACAACACTTGCATCCAGGGCTTGTGTGACCTGGTCATAGAAGGCAATCAGGTTGACAGGACCTGCCTCTAATGAACCCGTGCTGATTGCCTCTAAGCATAATCTCCTCTGCTGGCCCCTTGCAGATGTGTTCCTGAATAATTTTCTCAAAGAGCTTCCCCAGGACTGAGGTAAGACTAACAGGCATATAGTTTTCTGGGTCTTTCTTCCTCCCTTTTTTGAAAATGGGAACCACACTGGCCCTTTTCCAGTCCTCTGGCACCTTGCCAGAGCACCACGAGTGCTCATAAAGCTGTGCCAGGGGTCCTGCAATGACCTCTGCCAGTTCCCTCAGCACTCTGGGGTGGAGATCATTGGGACATGCTGATTTAAACACATCTAGTCCCTCCAGAAGTTCCCTGACTAGGTCCTTACTGACCCTGGGCCTGGCTGCGCCTCCCCTGGGTCCATCCAGTATCCCAGTGCGGGGGATGTCCCTTTCCCTGCTCAGAAAAATAGAAGAAAAGAAACTGTTAAAGAGATTAGCTTTGTCACCTGGTGCTACCACCAGATTACCAAGCCTGGCCTACAGAGGCCCCACATTACTTGATACCTTCTTTTTACCCCCTATGTATTTAAAAAAGGACTTCTTATCCTTGATCCGGGTCGCTAGTCCCAGTCCCATCTCCACCTTAGCCTTCCTAACAGCCCCACTACAATCTCAAGCAATGGAGGTATACTCCTCCTTGGTGATGGTCCCTCCCTTCCATTGGGTGTACGCCTTTTTGGCTTTGAGGCATTCCTGGATGGTTTTGGTGAGCTATGTGGGTTTTTGAGTGCTCTTGCCCGCTTTGATCTGCGTGGGGGTCACCCTTTGGGCTTGGAGGATAGTTTCTTTAAGGAACGACCACTCTTCTTGGACTCCCAAGTCCCCTCCCCTCTGGAACCTCAGTGCCTCCCTGACTAGTCTCCTTACCTCATTGAAATCTGCCCTCCTGAAGTCCAGGGCTGCTGCCTTGCTGCAGGCCTTTGATACCTTGCACTGGATGGTGAATTCCAATAGGCAATGATCGCCTACTGGAAGGTTAACAAGGTAACCTATACTGAAATGTCTGCAAAACTCTGGACGCTTGACTCTCTTTTCCCATTTTCTTCAACACAGGTGTGAAGGAGTCTCTCTCTTAGGTAGGTCTTAGGCTGTTTACACTAGAAGAACGCCTACCACAATAATATGCCAACACAGCCCACTAGGGTAGACACTGTACATCAGTAACTTCCACGTTTGGGATTCATGGTTTTTAGTATGCTCTGCTTTCAATGACCATTCTACTTTTAGCTATTATTTTAATACTCCGATGAGATCTGTGCATTGCCTACTGCAAATTGGAAAGCATATTGTTTCTGTACTTCATTTCCCAAGCTGGACTGATGCCAGAGCCTACTGCAGTGGTGCAACAATAAGTGACAAAGGGGGTAGGGCAGGTGGACGGGCAGAGCTTGTGTGTGTGGGGGGAGGGGGCGGGGAATGGGAAAAGAGGCAGCACTGAAGTGGAGGGCCTAAGGCTAGTGGGGGCAGAGGCTGTGAGGGAAGGCAACAGTTATAGCTCCAGCCCCAACCCCAGGTCATGGCAAACAATTGTCTGCCCTCCGCTCTCACCTCACACTTGAATCCAAGATGAACCCCCCTCATGTGAAATGATGAGGAGGAGAAACCTCATTTTGGATTTGAATAAATATGGATGGTATTTCATACATCTCTGTAAACAGGATTATTTTCCTCATTAATTCAAATATGTACTGGGAGACATTGGATATAAGATGCCACACGCATCTCTGCTCAGCTAAGATGAAGCAGCAGCTATACTAGCTATAACCCCGAAAGTTTTGTACTACCTATATCAGTTATGCTACTGCAGAGATGCACAAGCTTTGTAAGCAGCTGATACTTACTGATGAAGAATCCTCCTGAGAGCCACAGGGCAAATAAAGCCATAGCAGACCCTGCAGAATTGCAGTGATGAAATCTGAAACATGTTAAATTCTACAATAGCAAACAGCATACAATTATGATCTTTCTTTTCCTTTACTGTATTGGGAGCACCTATTTGATAACATACTCACATGTTCCAGTCAGTCCTGAGCAAAAGCTTTGCAAACTACTGATGAAGCACTCATGGCTAATCAATGTTGCTATGGAACAGCAGAAGCACAGAGTAAAATAATAGTCCACTAGGTTATCTAAATACTTTTACCAGCAGAACCTAACAGCAACAGTGTCTCTTGGCTGAGATGATCCAAGGACATCTCGTGCCCACCTGTTTTTACACATGTGCTCCAAACCAAGAAATACACTAGTTAAGTCACTCTGGGTGCCCTTCTGCAGCCACTCTGAAGTTCTCATGTTACAGTGTGCCTGGGAGCAACCACTAAAATAAATGCAACTTTCGGCAACATATTTCTGGAACATGCATAACTATCAATAGGATCAGGTAGGCAAAGCATGCTAGGGATTGTTCTGGTGGCTGCTGCTTCTGGCCATGTCTTCAAAAGTAGGGTCTAAACTGCCCACTTTACAGGTTTACATTTCTCCACTTTGAGGCCACCAAAATTATTACAAATCCAAGGCCACTGCCAACTACCTGCCTCCACTTTCAAGAATTTGGAGTGATCGTTCTATTATGTCAGGGGCAGGCAAAATACGGCCCACAGGCTGGATCCGGCTTCCTGCCCATTCTATGCAGGCCATGGAGCCCCTAAAAAATTTAGAAAATTAATATTTATCTGCTCCTGGCTGCCTGTCAAAGATGACAGGAGACAGGGTCAGTAGGAAGCCAGGGGAAGCCAGCAGGACTCAGCAGCCTGCACAGTCTCCCCCTGCCCCCCAACTGGAAGTCCTGTGCTTAGCAGAGCCTTCTGGCCTGGGCTCTTGGGGACGTTCCTGCATTCCCGCATCCCAGAGGGAAATTCAGATAAGAACGGGGGGGAGGGGAGAGCTGCAGGTGATCACCCTTGACCTCGGGGCCAGGTCGGGCCAGGCTGGGCCGCCTCCTCCCAAGTCCTGCCACATGATGCTGGAGTGGTCAGCAGCCAGCAGGAAAACAGGAAAATAGCAGCTACAGGTGTGGGGAGTGGGAGCTGGGTGGAAGCACAGGGCCTGCACTGGCAGGGCCCAGAGCAGGGCAGGCAGGAGCATGGGGTCCAGCACCAGCTGTGCTGGAGGTGGGGCAGGGGTCCTGCGTTCCTGCTGCCCCACTTTGGGACCTGCCAGCACTGGCCCCACACTCCCACCCAGCTGACACTGTGCTCCATGTGCCTGGCCGCTTCCCCTTCCCCCAGCCAGTAGCTGCCATTTCCCCACTTTCCTGCCTGCTGCTCCAGGTACCAGGGCCAGGAACGGGAGGGAGTGAGTGAGTGAGTGTGTGTGTGTGTGCGTGTGTGAGTGTGTATTCATAGGCCAACTCCCACACTCGCACCCCACCATACACATGCACCCACAACCCCTCACACTGTCATACACAGATACCAACACCCACTCACACAACCCATCCTCCCTACCCCCATACAGCCCCATACCCACCCAAACCCCATACATACACACACCCACACCTATCCACCCCCCACAAAACCCTCCCACACACACCCGCACCCTCCCCCACACTCCACAGACCCACATACCCACAGGCCCCCACAAACCTATAACCACCCCCCACAATATACAAGAGTAAGACTTCGTTTTAAGCTATTATATATAATCACCTCTGTGTACACTACACAAACACATGTAAACTAAGACAAAATATTTTTTTAAATCAAATAAATGATATTGTAGATGTTTGCTTTTTAGAATATAATTTGGTATTTTTCTGGTTCTGAAATGGCAAAACCCCTTGCTGAAAGGAGTACTGGCTGGGGCAAGGGGAGGGACTTTTGGCAGCCAAGTTCGGGGCTAGGGGGCGAGACTTCCGGTCACAAGATGGTAACTAGAGGGTAAAGCATCTGTCAAGGGGCAGGGCTACCCATGCGGCCCTCGACTGCTTGCCAAAACTCAATAAGCAGCCCTCCGCCCAAAATAATTTCCATGCCCCCTCCCCCCCCCCATACTTATTTTGGGGAAGAAAGAGAAGGGTTGGGATCAATGCATGCTTTACCATTTTCTTATCACAGCATTTGGGGGGGCAGGAGGGGAACTGACTCAATATTTCTGAGGCACAGTGTAGACTAGTAGCTTCAGCACATAAACTGAAATTCAGAGACACAAAAGACCGATGGCTGGTTATTTTTTTATGACACTCTGCCAACCCAGTTTCCACTAAAACCAACAACTTGGAAAAAATTCTCCCATCTTTCCAAGGGAATAATACAATCCTAATTTTAAGGGTTAATGTTTACAGAAAGTTTAAGTATGTGAAGTGTTAGGCAATATTCTGAAGTTATAAGCCATATGGTTTTCTGGCAGTTTGGAAGAATCTTTCTTTGTGCAAGTATTGTAAGTATGCCCTATGAAGTTTAGTTCCAGCCATTAATAACACACCTTATAAGGTATAGTAATAAAAGAAAGAGTGTCCTTTTCAAAAGAGACCATTCTGTTTTTTGTATATGAAAGAGAGAATGATTTTGCTGTGTAGTAGCTGGCTCACAGAGATGGAACAAGCTCATATTACAAAATAAGTTTCACTTCAGTAAAGGTCTATTTTTCCATAGTTGAACAAACCCAAAGCTTGAGCTCTACTTTCCTAATGTGTGTATCATGTGTGTAACAGTTCTCTTTCTCTGTTGGTTGTACTAGTTAGACAACAACCTAAGTTTTTTTTGTCTATTTATATAGAACTTTTTCTACTGTGTTGTTATACTGGCTTTGCAACTAAAGCAATTCATTAATTGCCATGTTGATGGTGTGCAAAAGGTAAAGCAAAAAAAGGCACCTGCATTCCTTTTAAACTATCTGAAAGGAAATGGGGAAAAATGTAGAATGCAAATATTATGTTAAATAAAAAATAATAATTTTGTTCCCTTGCAATTTTATCTTTTTCAATGTCTTTTGAATCAAGTATAAATAGATGTCTCCTCTGACAATCTGAATGGAAAATATACGCTCAGTGAGATTTTTGGACAAAAAAGGATAAACTGCCTCTTGTCCCAGTCCGTAATCTCTTTCAGTAGAACAGATTTTAATATTAAATAAGAAAAAAACCCTATCTGCCTATAGCTGAATTTGTAACAGCCAGTATGGCATGCTAAACCTTCGGAGTCACTGCAGCCCAGATTCTGACTCACTATAACATTCTCTGGGATAATACATGAAAGACATTCTTTCAAAAAAACAATTTCTGTTCTATTTTCTAGTTGTAAGAGAACAAGGTAAAAACTCTGGAACAGATCACAGTATCATTCGGAGTCAAAACTTCTATACTGCAGTGTGCTGAGAACGGTGGTTCAGGTCATATCTGAAAGTACATGACAGTTCCCTCATTAAGTGTGGTTCAATTTGAGATACTGGAAGACGTTAGCATGAAGATTTAATACCTAGCTTTCTTGGGAAAGTTAGTTGGGGGAAAAAAACGGGAGAATCTTCTATGACTTAGTTTGTCTCCCTCACAATGAAGATGTTTAGGTTAATAAAAAGAATACTTAAATGGTTTGTAAATAGGTTTAACATCATCTAATTACCATGTGCAAGAAAAATCCATGTGCTATCAGAATTTACTGCAGCTAATTCCTTGAAGGCAAAAATAAAGATTTTAATCAAACACAGTGTGTTCTTCTAACTGTTATGGCCATCAATATTTACTCCTGTTACAGTCCTTTCTGGTTGGTTTCTGCAAACAGTGTGTGCGCATTTAAGAAGGCTTGTGACTTGAATGTGCTTTTTAAAAAAAGAAAATCTGGCCTAGACCCTGTGTTTTCAATCCAAGCTGTGGATTCTACAGCCTGTTGACTCCCTGAAGCAGCTGATAGTTAAAGGCTTGTTTCCGCTTTCTTAACAATTTCCTGGTTTGCATAACAATCCTAAATGAAACACACTCAACAAGTTTTCCAGCAGAACACTGCCTCTAGCATATTTTTTATACTTCAAGTTGAAACAAACTCTTAAATTTTGTTAATAAACGATTATATAACTACGCAAGTTTTAATGTATATTTGTCTCCTTATATATGTCTGTGTTGATATATATTGCAGCTACTGCAAACAGCAAGCTCATGACAATTTGGCCAAATCCAGGAAATACAAAACTTTAGCTGATGCCTGATACTTAAATCATGCCATTGTGAATAAAAATGGGGGGGAGGGGAATGATTTAATGTTTAATTTCCTGTTAAAAAAAACATACACATGGGATAAAATCTTTCCAGAGCAGTTATAAAACATGTATTTGTTAGCCAAGAAGTTAGGTAAATATGGACTAAAGCCCAGTCACACTTCTTATTCCTTCTGTCTTCCTCGCCTAAAAAAATTTTGCAGAGCATATTTGGAGCTGTTCAAGTCTAACCAATGAGTAGATAATTAATCAGGCTGCCTGAGGTATGTATTATATAGCCAATCCACTGGAATAGTTATTTCGATACTATAATGACATAATTGGGCTAAACATACTGAAGTATTGTATGCACTGAACCATGCATGTGAAATAATCAGGGAAACGACTACTAACAAAAGTTTCTGATATAACCGCATGACTAAAATTAATGTGCAAGCAGTACAGGGTAGCACCTGTCAAACCAATTCTTAGCAACAAGAAGGGCTGAAGCACCTTTAGCGATTGCTACCAGCTTCAAATTTAAACTAAGGATACTAAAGAAGACATTTTTCAAAAGGCATAAAAGAAAACTAGACATTTAACTTCAGCTGAAATTCACTGACAGCTGGGTAGCCAACTACCTTTTGTATTTTTGAAAGTTTCCTAGTAAAAAGTTACTGATGGGTAGGGACCTACTCAAATCACGATTTTGCATTTTTCACAGAAACCTCTATTTAAGGTGGTTCTCACAAAAATCGGCATTCCTTCCACTGCTGATTGGCTAAGTGGGCTGCCCATCATGCAACCCTGACCTCTCCGCCAATCACCACTGAGGGGTGAAACCACATGAATGGCAACCCATTTGGGCAATCAGTGGTGAGGGGCAGGGCCATTGCCAGGATCCCTTGACAAATCAGCGGTGTGAGGGGCCTCACTGCAAAAAAACCATGAAAATGGTGGCACGCATCACAATCGACCCGCAAAATCGCCCACCTGCCTCTTAGATTTCGGTAGGTCCCTACTGATGGGTCCTTTGACAAGACAAAGTCCTACATTGTGAAATCTAAGTCATGACAACCATGGACTCATCAAAACCTATTAATATACCATCACATTGCGTTATCATGCAACATCAATTCAGCACCATGGCAAACCTCATGTATAGCAGTTAATCTCATGAGATCCTTTTCAGGGTACTGTGCATTAGCATTGATGGGAGAAGGCAGGGGGAGGGAAGATATCCCTGCACATGATTTACAAGATAAACAGAGAGATTTAAAATAGGAATCCATAGTGTCAACAATGTTTAGACCTGTTGTGGTCTTCCTTTACAATGGAACAGTGGTTCCCAACCTTTTTTGTGTCGTGGACTGGCACGGGAGCAGTGGAGCTGTTCTGCCCCCCAGCTTTAACCCCGCACATCACCACTGGTGGCAGAAGCCACTCACCCAGGCAGACAGACAATGAGCGGTGGGCTCATGCAATGATTCGACAGCCAACCCACCGCAACCCCCCGTGGCTCAGTGGCTGGAAACCTCTGCAATAGAAAAAATGCTCTATATCATTTTCCATAGTCAAGAAACAAGTGAAAGCAAAGAGCTGGCATTTTCCAAAAGGTGCCTTGAGTCTAATAAGGGCTCCTTGGAGTCTAAAAGGTTGAGAACTACTGCTCTACAGGATCACAGCAAGTGCTGAATTTTCTTGTCGCAGACTGATAATCAATTTGTAACCTCTGTACTTCTTCATTATTCAAAAAATATTCAAATTAAAATCAAAATATTATTTTGATTAATGGAAAGTCTCTACAATATTTATCTTGTAACTAAAAATCCACTGATTTTTCTTGTAAGTAAAAATCCATTGATAAACAATATATATCTTGTAACTAAAAATCCATTGATTTTTTAGACCAAATCCTGTCCCCAGTGAAGCCAACAACAAAAATACTTTATTGTGCTCTAAATCAGGCTCTTAATGTAAAGAGCTGCAATGGTGTGTGGGGAGAGGGGGAGACATGGGTGGGTGTGCATGCATGTAGGCCAGGGGAAAGACGACTGGCTCTTTGCATGCCCAAACAGAGCCTTCATTCAAATGGTGGACATACGGCTGGCAGAAGCAAATTTGCTCAGCAACTACAGCCATTTGAGTATTTTTTTTCCAACTGAAAATTAATTTATGTGGAAAAAAACGTTTAAGATTGCTGTTAGTTTTTGGCAACGTGGTCTTTGAAACACGATTACGCCACAAAGCACATCTATGTGCTATGTTATCCCTTTCTGGGATGTGTATCTAGTTTGACTGAAAGAAGGAAAGCAAAAAAAAAAAGAAAAGAAAAGAAAGAAGAAAAGAAAGAGCACGATAGAAATGAACAGAAAGATACTGTAGACATGCTGAATCTTTCAGTCATTTCTCAGAGCCAGTCACCTGACACAGCTGTGCTGACTCTGCTTCTACTGCTTGGTTTTGCCGCTAAGGTGGTCCAAATTCACCAATGTATCAATACATCTTATATTCATATATAAGGCTCAAATCTTCAGCTTTGTTTACTTCCCTGATAACTAGACTATGTTTCATGGTCCAAAGCTTCTTCTAGGAAGGGCTAATTAACACCATTAAGAAGAAGAAAGGGAATAGGGTGAACAGGAACTGCAATACAAACAAAACTGCCCTGCTTTCTCAGAACTGCACATGGCCCCAAAGCAGGATACTCAAAATATTTTATATAACATACTCCGCTGTATGGCCCTTCTCTATATGGCACATTTTCTGTTTTTCAGCAGCCAGACCAGCCTGCAAGTATTTACTTCCACTGAACATCAAGGTACTAAAGATACAAATACATGTAGTAGTATTCTGCAGTGCAGTGGGTGATCTGAGCCTTTAATCCAGATGAATTTAACAATAGAGTGCATTAGCTCTTCTCATAAAAAGATCTGCTTTAATTTTAGTTCTCTCTCCATTTATCTTATGGTTATGTAATCTTCAATAGAGGTCAAACAGATTTTCCCGAAGAAACTAGAGCTGCCTTTTTTAGAAAAAGGAAAAATATTGATGCTTTAAGCTGCCACACTGATTTTAAATATGATGTGTAGTATGACAGTCCCCACTCCACCCTCCCAGCCCCTCTCCATGTAACAAATTAAAAAATACAAAAGTAAAATGAAAAGCTCCGCTAGACTGTCCTGACAACACAAGACATAACAGCAACAGCAATCTGCTCCCTAAGTCGGAAAATACAATTAACATCTTACCATCATCCAGATCAAGACAAAGATTGTAGACAGCCACAGGCCTCTTATTACGCTGCCCTTGTCTTCTTGATTGCCTTGGTGGGGCATTTGGAGGAGATATCGACGTAGAGATTGGCTCAGGGAAAGTGGCATCAGGCAGGGTTCTGAAAATCTGCAAATCAAGAACACAAAGGGCATTAATTATTTACCACGAACAGCAACCTGTGTAATGCAACTGTAAACCATTATCAAACAACATTTGTTTTGGATTTCATTCAAAGCAGGCAGGAGCCAAAAATCTATTCCTTCAAGTTTTGGGAGTGTGCCGTGGGTCTTTAATGAGTGCTTTAAAAATAAATAAATAAATACAAAATAAAAATAAGCAAGAGCACGGTCAACACATTAACCAAGCTGCAAATCAGTACATCCAAAAACCAAATATGTGCACCCATGCTTGCCAGAGGGAGAGGAGGGGGAAAACAAGTTTCTCTGCCCACTAACCAAAAAACAAAAAACAACAAAAAAAGCATTCTATGATTTTAGTTCAGACCTGTAATCTAGCTAAAACGCCCATCTTTAAATATTCCGAAAACTTATGACAGAATGATATGATTATAATATCATCCAGGTTCCTTTTTAAGGAAATATTAGCATGCTCCTGAAGAGAGTGGGGATTTGAGAAGTGGGAGCCTAAGGAGAGAAGGAGGAATATTATATTGGTTTTGGAACTTTCTCAGTTAGTCATTTTATATTGAGTTATGAGGCATAACCATGAAGACACCCACGAGGTGCACATAAAAGGGATTATGCTTCCTTTCACCATTTCATCTTTTGTTTCATGAGCAGCAACATCCAATATAAAGTGTTGTGTCACTGCTCTTTGGGTGAAGCAGCAATAAACATTTGTTCAAGTGTATTTTTTCATTTCATTCAGACAAAAGGAGAGTCTAATGATGCTTATTTACCTATAGCAGCTGATCAACATTCTAATACAGTAATTAAGTAGCCTTTTACATTTGAACATGGTGGATTCACACAAGCAAATAAGCATGCTACTGGTATATATTTCATTAAAAAACAGTAGTACTAAAAAAGAACAAGCACACACAACTTCACAAAAATGAAACCTTCTGCTTGTGTTATACCGTACAGCACCAGAACATGATAATACAAGACACAACATAATAAAATAGTATTTGACATTACTTTATTCCAGAGGTCTACAGAGCTAAACTTTGTATGCAAAATGTAACAAGGAGAGCGTTTATAATGAGTGTTCTGAGAAGACTTTTACTAAGCAAAAATGCATACAGAAGATGTAAATAAAGAGACACTGCAGGCAGCACATTTTTGGATTATTACAACAAGTCTCAGGTGCGGCATGAAGCTAAAAGCCAAGTGACTAAACACACAAGGACAGTAATCACAGTGTGATAAACCACTCTGGGCGTCATGTTGTTACAATTAAAAGAAACACTACATGCTATCATATGCTGGCCTATTATCCTGAGTACTATGTATATACAAAATCAGATTGTAACAGTAAATATCCTCAAAGGCAGAAACCCAAATTTATGCTGGTTTCTCCACGGCATCCACTTAGGTTTACCCTGATGTTAGGTTGTAGTGCCTGTGAAATATCGAGAACCACTATTCTACAAAAATGGAGGTGGGGAAAGGATGAGAACATCACAATACTCAGCATCACTGATTTGGCAACACACATGGCATCCAAAGGAAGGCAATGGTGGAAACAATGGTGGAATGCACCCCCTCCCACAGAGCAAATACCCTTATACATTTACACACCCAAACACTAGCTTTAAAGAAACTATTTTCTCTTGTACATGTCTATAAACATTGATTATATGAGAGAAAAGGAATGCTGCATGAAACCCTTGATAAACAAAATTGTCTGCACAAGGAAAAAAAGACCGAACTATGACAGTTATTGCCTCTGTAGGTGCCATGCAACTTAGGACCAAGTCAGAAATACTAATTATGCTCACAGTTCTAAACCATCTCTTAAAACCTAATGCAATATTTAATAACTTCTGAAGTGCACATGCAGGGTATTTAGCTAACAGTACCATACTGCCCCCTTATGTGTAAATAAAACAAAGCTGTATTAAGCTATTTTATAGACAAGTATTTGCTCTTGGACAATTCAAAAGACTGCCAAGAATGCCTAATGCCATATTTTCATGGGCTCAGTGTTGCATTCAGGCTCTCTGCAAACAGCAAACCACCTAGAAATCTTTAAAAGGTTTTGATGTTTTATTTGCTGCCCTATATTCCACAGTGGGGTTAATCTAACTCATATCCAGATATCTCAGTTAAAAATCAAATGACATGGATGGGAAGAGAAGGTGTTCTCCAGGGGCACAACAAAAAATAACACTATTTGTATGAACATGACTTTGCATGAGCTAGAGTAACACGCCTTGATTCTCTGTCTTGCACAGATTACATTGTCCTGTAAAATTACTGGTGTGAGAAACTAAAGAAAGCACCAAAATAAAATATAGAAATGCCAAACAAATCATATACCTAATTTTTATTAGGCAATACTAATCCTTATTCCATGACATGTCTAACAAACACCATGATAGGCACAGGCAGTAAGAAAGCTAATGAACTGGATACTGCAATAAGCCCATTAAGAACTCTTAACTGTTATTAGCAGCATGATGATGAAAAATATTAGTTAAAAAGCTATATGCTACACAAGGGAAATAACCAGCAATTCCAAACCGACTGTGCTAATCAGCTAGAGAAAGTAGACTACTGACCTGGGAAAAGAGAACACATACCTGAGCAGTCATACAGCAACCTGCTACTGCCAAGTGCCATGACAGAAGCCCTACAGGCAATTAACAGAAGAGTGTCTTGCCCTTTCTTCCCTCCCCTCACCTAAAACAAAGGAGAGATAAATAGCACCAAGCTTTCTCCTTTGTTGTTACCAGGGTCCCTATAAAGATTGGTTTCACCTCCTGGCTAACTCAGGCAAGCCAAGCTCAACTTCCTTTATGAAGCTAGGCAGAAGGCAGGACAGTTCTTATAGACTAACTAAATTAGAGATGCATAAGCTTCCGTGAGTTCAAGTTCACGTCATCAGGTGCTATGAAAAGACATAGCTGTCATCATCAGCTGCCAAGTGAAATATAAAGCACTACAGCTGACAATATTAAAAATTGTTTAATTAGTGAAATGGCAAAGTTTGTTACAGGACCATCCAACTCAAGTCACCATGCAAAGCCAGCCTGGGTTCCCTTATGAAATCATTCAACAGGGCATCGGGCTTCAAAAACCAGTGTCAGGCCATAGGCAGATAAACAGACTGTTATAATTTATATCAGTATTGTATTCTAATGTAAATCACACAGGGATTGGGATTGGACAGATGCACAGCTATCCCATAGTAGCTACCGACTGTGCGAACTATTACAGCCCCTCACCACTAGGCAACAGGACAATGAACAGCTATTCCAGGATGCATGGACAGATCAAATTTAAACTCATGTAACATAGAGCAGTAGAATTTTACCCTTGATTTTTTTCAGGAGTAATTCTCCACTGGATTGGGCAAAATTATTCTGGTTTAGGGGCTTAGATTGTCTATCTTCCAGGTTTAACCATTTCATCTGTCCATGCTCTCAGAGCAGAACCCCATCTCTTCCTTCCTTCCTAAACTCTCCAGGCATGTCAGACTGCAAAAGAGGTATTATTTCTTGTGCATGGTAGGAGAACGGGGAATACCTCTAGAAGTAATATATTTTTCCATAAGGAGCTCAAATGATCTCCAGGGCACTTTCAGATAGCTCGTACCCCACGCTCAGTGGAATTATAGTATGAGTAGAAGTAAACTTCATCCTATCTTTACCAGATTTCCTTGGTCATCTGCTATACTAGGGAGATTTTTGCCAAATTCCAAGTAATCGCCACCCTCGCTGTGTAGGAAGGGCACCTGAAACATACCTCCCAAATCTGGATAAAAAAAGAGCTATTTGGATAAGAGAAATACAGTCACCTGATTGTTAGCAACAGTTCTCAGCAAGTCACACTTGACAACCACAACCCATCTTACAAATGCTACTGGTTACTGTGCTGGCTGATGTGGACAATCCTATAGTACTCCATGTAACCAACTCACGGCAGTACTTTGCAAGCTCTAGATCTACATACACTAAAATGTTACTATGCATATCAGAACTATCCAGTCACAGATACTTTACCAGGACATTAATGTAGAGTTAATTTTGCTCTTCCAGGCTTTTCATATATTCCAGTAACACAAGCTTTTTAACTGGTTCCCATTATTTTTACAAAAATGGGATATAGCATAACCCTTTCACAACTAGACCTGTCTTTTCAACAGTAGTAAATTGTCTCTGAAGTAAACACTGCAGGTCACACCGATTTTGCACAGTGTCATTATCTGCAAAACAGGCAGAGGACCAGATATTGCACACCCCCCCCAGGGGCACACAGGGATCTCATGGACTTCCATTTTCTCACTTTCTCTGTGTTGGTGTAAATGAGTCTACCTTCCCATAACAGAAATGCCTTTTATTGTGTCCTGACCAATATTTAACTGTTGCCAATTTTAAATTCTATTGAGAATTAGAGTACAACATGATGGATCTAAAGGAGAGGGATGGGTTAAAAAAATAATTTCACCTTTATTTTGATTAGCGATCACAGGAAGCATTCTAAACATTTTACAGTCAAAACAAGAGATTACAATCTAAACAGATTATGTATAGACAGAGATGGGAAAGCTAAAAGAAACAGGAGAAGATAGTTTACAAACACTTAGATGCTTTGACTTAAAAGGGGATTGCAAACGTAAAACTGACCAAACCTCAGTTGGCCCTTTTGGTACAGTGAATTATAAATAATAAATGTGCAGCAAGTCTACTGAATGCATCCAGGAGTGTGGAAACCCAATCCAGGCAAGCCACCAACATTAAAGCAGTACTAAGCATGCTATTTCATAAAATCTTTATTTCCCTGTTACTCCAAAGGAGCTCCCCTCAAACATAAAATAATACATAAATCAATCAATCAAGCTCCCACGGTCACTGTTCACATAGATTGTAAAAGTTGTGACAGCAGAGACATTAGTTTGTGTGTAGACAATTAAATGAACAAACTTTAGCTACTAAATTAACTGGGTTTAGCAGAGATAAAAACAAGTAATCAAACTTCAAGAGGATAAGAAGATTACAGTTACATGGTGTGATGTAGGCTGGAGCAGCTGTCACCAAACTGTGCTGGATTTACAGTAGAATATTAATACTTTTCAACTTCGTTCACTATTGTTCAGCATTATTCATTTTCCAGCGTCACTTTACTTGCCTTAAATCAGCTTGTGGTCAAATACTGAAGCTACCTACATAAATGATTTGTAGTTACCTAAACACCAACACAATTACATAAGCCATAAAAAGCCTGCTCTCAACCACTCCCTTCCATTATACTGATAATGTGTGAGAAAAAGTTTTAAGTTTTTAAAGGTGTTTTTTTGGGGGATGGTTTTTTTGTTTGGTTTTTTGCTTATAATGCAAGGATTTTTTTTTCTCATATACACACACTTACCCTGCGTGATGGACAAAGTAGCCTCAACTGAATACAGCTTACTCCTCAATAATACGGTCAGCCATGGATTGTACATGGAATGGTAGACCCTGGCACTATAGAACAGGTGTAGCCAACCTGTGGCAGGCATGGCACAAGTGGCACATTCAGCCTCTATATGAGCCACATGCAGATTGCAAAGGGGAAAGGTGTAGCATGTTGGTAGACAGAACAGAAAGCAGAGCAGCAGATCAGGCAGGGGATGGGGATCACAGATTCACAGAAGTTTCAGGCTGGAAGGGACCTTGTGAGATCACTGGGTCCAACCCCTCTGCTCTGGGCAGGAAAGACTGCTGGGGTTATAACATAACCCCAGCAAGATGGCACTTGGGGAGAATCCAGGGTAGTGTTGCACACTGGCCAGAAAGCTGCTCCCACTGCCATTCAAGAACACCAAATACAGTCTGCCACCTTTAGAGCATCTTTAAACCACTAGGGGCAATTAAGGTTCACTTAGAATCAGTGCAAGGGAAACATTAAGGAGAAGATGCAAAAAAGAGGGAGGAAAAAATAAGGGTACCTGACAAGAGAGCAGCAAGGAATAAAGTTAATGAAAATCCTTAATCTCTGAAACTTGCCCCCAGCTTTTGTCATGAGGCAAAAAAATAATGCATTTTCACATTACTCGCCACTTGGAGTATGCGTGTAGTTATCCCTTGAGTATATGAGCAAGAATCCAGAGAGAGTCATTTACCAGTTAATCCCAGGATGGCGGAAAAGTGGGGACATGTCATGTCAAGTCCTAGACCAGGGGTGGGCAATTATTCTGGGTAGAGGGCTGCTTAACGAGCTTGACTGAACTCTTGAGGGCCACACGGGTAGCCCCGCCCCTTGATAGCTGCCCCACTGAAACCTGAAATCCCACCTCCTAACTCCTGACCTTGGCCATCAGAAGTCCCTGCTCTTGCCCCCCATAAATACTCCTTTTGGGAGGGGTGGGCATTGCCATCTTAGAACCTGAAAGAAACCAAATCATACACTAAAAATCAAACACCCACTATAACGCATTATAATTTTATTGCAAAAAATATTTTTGTTATGATTTTTGTTTGTACAATACACATATATAACGAGGTGATTGCATAATAACTCAAAATAAATTCTTAGTCTTGTATTGTGTGTGTGTGTGTGTGTGTATGTATGGTGGGGTGTTGAGGAGGTATGGGTGTATGGTGCAATGTGGGGAGTGTGGTTGTGTGGGGGGGCAAGGTGTGGGTGTAGGGGACTCCCCCCCTGCATTCCTCCCATGATGCAGCAGCAGCAGGCAGAGGTGCTCAGGATGCTCATGCCGGTGGAGGTGCTGATGCCCAGAGGGGAGCCGCTCTGGCCAGCACTGCACATCATGGGGAAAAAGGCACAGCCTTCTCCAGTGAGTCTATATTGCTGGGACTCCTTGCACGAGCCTCCCAAAATAGTACTCTCTCAAGGAATTTGGTGCCATAATACAAGATTTTATCTTGTAATTTCCTTCAGTAGAAGGGTCCATTGGAACTGATAAATAAATAGAAACATACACAAAAACAGTTCAAGTTATTTTTATTGAATTTAAAACACTATCCATCTGGACAAAATATACCACTCCACCCTTATGCATTATATGGATATTATCCTTGTTACTCCTGGTCTTCCCATGGTAACTGGCAACCATTTATGGTGGCCTAAGAATATTTTACACATTAACAGCCAAAGCAATAGTCCAGCAGAGTTTTTTACTATCACAACTCCTTCTTTTCTAGTTAATTTTTTGTTTGAATCCAGTGCAAAACTAACCGGGTTTAGACCCAGTAACCTGTACAAAAACAAACAAAAAAAACATTTATTAGAGATATAACAATGTTCAGAAAAAAAGGAGTTAAAATGGCTGATTTACAATGCACACTTACTCTGCTGGAATCTTTATCCAGTTCATCTCTTGAAGCAAGAAGACAGTGACTCCGGCATTCCTTAGGTCATTTTCTGCAACATAAACCAAAGATGCATTTATAGCAAATCAACTCTTTAATGTAGAGAAGCAATCAGAAGCATATTAGGATGTGCAAGGTGAAATCCACAGAGTGCAATGAAATATAAAGTATTCTACATATGAACCTGTAAAATAATATCTTAGAAAAAATGCTTAAAATATTCAACAACGGTATTCTTCAATTTAAAAATCTGAGCAATAATCTTCCATTTCAAGACAATACAATAATCGCAGATCCTATGTCACGATGCAGCCTCCCCAGGATGTTGCTAGGGCACTGTGACCATGCCGGCTCTTCCCTATGGGTGCCTACTAATTTCATCTGCCATGCCTTGCTGGTATAAATGATAAATCAGGAGGCTGCCCTCGAGTTGCTGCTCAGTCACAGTCCTGACAGACTCCTCTAAATCCTGTGGGTTGCTGGACCCCTTACTGGGTCCCATGCTCAGGAGGTGCCTTATGGTGCCCCCAGGCGTAATAGGATAGATGCATCGCTCCAACACCTCCTCTTTACCATGCCCCATGCCTTGCAGGTGGTATTTAAATGTGGACCCTATTTTGATGAGGCCACAGTCTAACTCGGCCTCCTATCATCACAGGGGTCTTGGCCCCTGTAGCTGCACCCTCTCCAGTGCTGGGATCACTGCAACCCTGTCTCTGCACCCTCTCTGGAGCTGGGGCTCTACTCTGTAGTATGCCCCCTATGAGGCCGCCTCCTCCCCAGCAGCATCTGTCCGGTCCAACATAAATATGAGCTCTTGAGCTATAACATAATACAAGTAATGCAAGCTACACTCTACCTCCTTAAAGCAGGAAACTACTCCTTGGGTATTGAGTGCCTCCCAGCTCTGGGTACCTTGTAGACTCCTGGAGACTCATTAGCCCTGTCAACAGTTTTATCCAGCAGCTACAGTGTTCCTGGATAGTTCTTCCCTGCAGGAGCTCCTTCCCCTGGCCCAGGGCCCTGACTCCTTCCTCTCATTTGACCAGGTGCAGATGCAGGCTAATTCCCCCATTAGCCTGCTGCCCAGGCAACCTGCAGCTGTGAAGCTCTGTCTAGTTCCTCAGGCTCTCTAGCCAGGCAGTTCCTGCCCTTAAAGGGGAAGGCACACCTTAGTGCCCTGCAACATCTTAGCACAAGGGTAAGCAACGTTTCTGACTGGAGCACCAAAAAAAGCACAATGTCTACCTTGTAAGGTGCTGGCATGCCATAGAACCAAAACCAGGGTGAGGATACATGGCAGGATGCACTGCATATTAATTTAGTTAATAATCATAAATGTTGTTTGTTCGTTTGTTTTTACAGTAAATATCAGGTTTTCTAAAAATTCTAAACCTGGTGACAATAAACAAAATGTCATACGCTACCTCTGCTGTTGAATATGTTTTGTTAAGTATGCTCTGATAAGGGAGAAAAAAAGAGAAAGGGAGAAAGAAGAGAAAAAAGAGAGAAAGAGGGAATGAGAAAGAAGAGAGAGGAGAGAGAGAAACAAGCCAAGAGAAGAGAGAGAGAAGAGAAAAAGAGGAAAAGAAAAAAGGAGAGAAAGAAGAAAAAAGAGAGAGAAAGGGGAGAAAAGAAACAGAAGAAAAGGAAAGAGAAAAAAGAAGAGAGAAGAGCAAAGCACTAACCACCTGGGTGGGAGCAGGGCAGGCTCAGCTGCACAGGGCAGGCCATGCAGTCAGGGAGATGCTGGGAGGGGGAGGCTCAGCTGTATGGGGTGGGCGGCAGTGACGCAAGCGACACTGGAGGGCTGGCTACGGGGGTGGCCAAGGTGAATTTTGGGGTGACTACAGCCCCCCCCAATTCTCCCCTAGTGCCGCCCCTGTGCACTGGGTTCTAGAGCCTCAGTCCGGGGTGACTGCAGGCACCCCTGGGTGGAAGGCAGGGGAGGGGCCTGAGGCAGCGCAACCTCAAGCCCCTCCCCAGCCATCTGCTCTGAGGCATTGGGCACAGGGCAGATGATGGGTTGGGGCAACACAACCCCACCCACTCCACTGCCGTCCATCTGGAGTCATGCATGCATACACTGCCTCAGGCCGCCCCCTGCCCTGGTCTCTGAGGCATGTGTGTGGTTGCCACTAGCACAGAGCTGATACCAGGGCTCTGGAGCACCAGCACCACCTCCATGCTGGCAGCAACTGCACTGTGTCTCAGAGCATATGGTGGGAGATGATCCTGGGGTTGCGCTGCCTAGAGGCCCTCCCACACCATCTACCCAGAGAAGTGCATGCAGCTGCTGCTGGCACAAAGCCTGGGTGGGGCTCTGGAGCCCAGTGCACAGAGGTGGTGATTTGGGGGGGAGGGAAGGAGTTGGGGAAGCTATAGCCACCCCAGAATTCACTTTAGTCTCTCTGTAGCCACCCCCAGTGCCGCCCAGGCCACCACTACCCACTCCGCAGTGTAGTTCCCCATCAGCCCCCACACTGGGAAGAGGCTGGCACCATGTTCTGGGTAGCTGCTGCCAGCCATGAAGCTCGGGCTTCTTACAGCAGGCTTTGCAGCCTCCCAAGCCTCTGGCTGGAAGAAGCCCAAGCTCCGTGGCTGGCAGCAGCTGCCCAGAGCCTATGCAGGCCTTGCATGCTGTACTCTGCCACACATGCTGGGGGTTGTCGATCCCTGCCCTAGTAACTTTTGTAAGACTAACATTTTAGAAGTACTGGTCAACACATTTTAAAAAACAGATTTTTTTTTCACTTGTGCTTTCGCCATTTTTCAGATTGCTAAAACTAAATATTTTAGATATCAATTATTTCATAACATATGAATTTTATTTTTAGCATTTCATCCTGTTTGGACAAGGATCAGTCCATTTTGCTCTTGTTCTTAGTTAGCGGTGGTCTATTTCAATTCCTTGCCCTCATTCCCACAATTTGGTAAAACAAGGTGTCACACTGCATAGAGTTATTTTTACTTAATCAAAAACATTTTTTCACTGTAATAGGCAAGCCTTTTTTGTTTAACCAAATTTTTCACCAATACCTGAATTACGCAAAATTTAGGCAGCACTTTAATTGATATTTTAAAGTTCCTTACCTCTCCATGTTCACCATTTTGCTTATTGAAATACAGGCGTGCCAGCATCACAGCAGCTTCCTCTTCTCTTGTTCTTCTTCAGCAACATCATAACATAGGATTTCCTGTACACTGGATGGTACAAGGTTTCTGGTGCTTCGGCCCTTTTGCAATGTGAAAAACACCTCCATATAGCATCTATGATCCTTAAGCTTGAAAAGAAGTTCTGATGACAGCAGAATGATGCCTAGATATCAATTTCTTGTGAAAAACCAATCAAAAGGCTTCAGTATGACTTTTGCCATCTGCCTTATCCAACCTTGAAATAATTACAAATCACTGCAACTTTGAAAAGTCAATGGGTAAAGTCAAAGCTAGAAACAGGAACTAACCACGAACACACTACCGCTTTCCTGAAATAACAGGACTTCCCCAGACAGCCTCACCTACATTAAAGTTGTAGTGGTTGAACTGCCTCAGTTAGCCCAACTACTGTAGGCTAAAGTGTTGCTTGTTGGAACCTGCAGACTCTACGGGTCTCAATCCCATACTAAAAATAGATCATCCATCTGCTCCTCTTTATACAAGGCTCTTGAGCTCCTCACACTGCCAAAGCAGCTAAAAGTTGGGAAAATTTCACCTGTACCTGAAAGCAGCAACCAACCCACAAATATTATCAATCTCTCCACACACATGCTTACCAAAACTGAAAAATCTATCCTTTCTAAAGGCCTAAATTTCTGTCCAGAAAAATACCCTAATAAAATACTTCAGTGTGGAGAACTAGAAGAATTCTTCCTCCACCTCAAGAAATATTTCCACGACCAAACTGAACCCACTCCCAACAACAACTCATCCTCTGACAACATTCAGGAAACGATCAATGCCAACCCCCTCCCCCCCCCCCCCCAAATCAGATTGGACACCTCACAGTGGACAAAACCCTAACCTTGAATGCTACATTGACTCCTTCAGGGAAAGAATGAACAATAAAATAATCAGGAACACATGCCACCATAATAACCTCTCTCTACCAGAGAAAAAGGCCATAGAATCTCTAAGAGCTAACCACCAAATAGTAATAAAACCAGCAGATAAAGGAGGAGCCATAGTCATCCTAAACCATGAGGACTTCATAAAGGAAGCCAACAGACAACTCTCTGACACCACCTACTACAAAAAACTACAAGAAGATCCTACTCCCCTTTTCACCAAGAAACTCAACAATACCATCAAATCATTTCCAGCAAGACTACAAGAAAAACTGCAAACCTTGATCCCCCCACTACCTAACCCAGGGACTTTTTACATGCTCCCTAAAATACACGAACAAGGGAACCCTGGAAGACCTATCATATCCAACCATGGGACCCTAACTGAGGAAATATCCAGTTTTGTTGAATCAATCCTAAAACCACTCGTCACCCACCGAGCAAGGTTTGTACAAGACACTACAGACTTTTTACAGAAACTTAAAAACATAAACCACCTTCCCAGCAACACCCTCCTAGCCACCATGGACATTACCAGCCTATATACCAACATCCCACACCAGGACAGCATCCAACCCTGCCTTACATATCTACAGGAACAAGATTACAACTCCAAATACAGACCCAAAGATATTACTGATCTTATACACTTCATCCTCACACACAACAAGTTCACTTTTAATAATCAACACTTACTTCAGATGACGGGAACAGCTGTGGGCACTAAAATGGCCCCACAGTATGTCAACCTTTTTATAAGCCACCTGGAAGAAGACTTCCTCAAGAACTGCACCATCAAACCCTTTATACTTAAAATATATCAATGACATCTTCATCATTTGGACTGAAAACCTGCAATCTCTGATCGAGTTCCATCACAAATTCGACAATCACCATCCCTCCATCCAACTTTCTCCTCCAGGGAAATAAATCACACATTTGAAAGAGCCACCCAGATACCATGTGAAGAACTGCTGCAGTACTGAAGAAAACCCCCCACAAATCTCACACCGCTGGTTATGACATATCACCCCTCCCTCAAACCTGTACGGAAAATCCTCAAACAATTGCAACCCATACTAGAAAGAGACCCTACTCTTAAAAAGATCTTCCCAGAGCCACCCATCCTAGCCTTTAAACAAGCACCGAACCTTGCTAACCTCATCACCAGAAGCAAACTTCCTCAAGCCCAGAACACACCAAATGGATTCAGACCATGCCATGACAAGAAATGCAAAACCTGCCAACACATCTCCACCACCCCCACTATTACTACACCCCACAACAGAGCCATCAGCATTCCTGGATCTTACAGCTGCACCTCCAGAAATGTAGTATCTCTCATCGAATGCACCAAATGCCCTGATGGAAAATACGTAGGAGAGACCAAACAACAACCGCGCACCAGAATGAATGCACACAGGAAATCCAGCAAAGACAGGAATACCCAATTACCTGTGGGAGCACATTTCTCACAAGAAAACCACTCTCTCTCCAATCTCTCAGTCCTGATCCTCAAAAGAAACTTACAAAACACTTCCAGGAGACGAGCCCATGAACTCCACTTCATCAGCCTCCTGGACACTAAAAATCATGGACTAAATATAGACTTTGGATTTATGACACATTATAACCTGCCTGACATCTGACTCCCCAGGTATCTCTCCACTATTCATCCCCCTTCCCCACCCCCCCCGTCTGTCTCTCACCCACTGACTCCTCAATCTACATTTTCACTGACTACCTGTCTTGTATGCATACCACACCAGCCTCTGGCTGCTTTACTTTTCGTTCCATCCAGGAAGAGCACATGCCAACTGCTGAAACTTCCTTAGCCTGATGAAGGAGTTTTCAACCCAAAACCTTGCTTAATAATTGCTTTCCAACTATTTAAGTTTGTCTAATAAAAGATATCAGTTCACGCAAAGAACCTTGTCTACTCATATCTGATGCATCCATATTCTCTTAGACCATTCATTTGGAGTTCTTTGCTCTGGACCTTGTGGCTCACATCAATAATCTCAAGCACTGTAATAGGTAGGTAGGTTCTCTAAAACAAGACTATGGTTGGAAGGTCAGTTGTACAAGGGTTAAAAAAAGAGAAAAAAAAATCAAGGTTAAAACACATCCTTTAATTGCTTGCAAGTTATGGGTGTGTTGACTCAGCCTTTTCTAAAAGTAGCAATCCTGGTACAAAGACTGCAACTTCCTTTGTATCCTGATTTCATTCCACACTTCAACAATTCATAGCAAGAATGCTTCTGGTAGCAAATAACAAACAGGTATCAGCCAGTACATTTTGTTGCTGTTTTCTGAAGAGTGGAAGAGAGAGTTAACAACGCATATGCCAGGATTGAAATATCCACACTTCTCTTCATGGTGTGAGCAGAAATAGCAAATCCACCTTCTCTTATTACTGTAGTTACCTACCCTAACCTGCATGAAGGAGAATTAAAAAAGGAATGCCTTTCTTTAAAGCACAGCCATGGATAGCAGGCTTTGGACATCTTACAAGAGATTTAAAAGGAATACAAATGCTTTTAAACAAGAAGGGATGTTAGTTAATCCTATTCTGTAGCTACCTTAAATACGGCATACATATTTAGTTACCAAAATTCAAACAGGGAGTTCAGGAACAGAATATGTGCATATCTCTTCAAAAAGAATAAATTGCAGCTGCAAAGATAAAAGGCTGTGTTACTAACCTAAGCTAAGGTTTAACCAAAGAATAGCTGTTCACCAAATTGAACAGACTGCAACCATGCCTGATTAGGTAATATCCCATTTTGCCTTTGGTAATGAGAATGTATTCAATCTGTGCAAAATTTTATATTAATCATGCAAGCTGCTTTTGACTTTGAATCAATGTGCTAGCTGTATAAAACATGGGGAAAAATGGTGTATAGTCAGATCCTTCGGAAAGGTGTAATATTCTACACTACAAAAGAATGGTAAACAACAGTACAGAAGTAGCCTTGAAATTTATTTTTCCTCCAGGAAGTACTCTGATGTTACAATAATGATTTGTATTGTTAGCTGAATTTATGGTTTCACTGCAACTGTATATCTCCTTCCTAACAGATCTCATGTTCTTCCAGGCTGCTTTTATATTCACCTCCTGGCCCTTTTCTTACAGTTAGACTGTAAGGGCTCCGAAGCACAGACCACTGTTTCCAGTTGCATGGGCAACATTTATCAAAATGGGGCACGAATAGATGAGCAGTGCCAAAAGGCATGACCACAACTGAACTGGCAATGCTCCACTTCGACTGCTTGAAATATTTGGTTTCTTAAATTAAATGAACACCTAGCTTGATTTGCAAGATGTCCTCAATATGGCAAAAACCTGGAAGAATTCACAATGAATGAAAACCAGATTATGGGCTAATACCCAGTGCTCTCTAGCTGCCAAAACTGGACAGGATGTAGCTTGGATGCACTTAGCCAGCAGAAAACAACAAGCTGGAGTTTATTTTGCTTGTCTGTAAATTCTGTGTTTCATTTAGTGTTTCCCTTCAAAAAGGGAAGCTGAAGTAGACGATAATCTGAGGCTGTACTCTTTATATCTGGACTACCACCACAATCACGTCTCTCTCATAAAATGTTTTACATCATATTCCTTGACTTGAAGCAGTGAACATTTCTTCTGGGATTCTCCACGGTGATCTCCTGAAGCCAAACGCATGCAAGTACAATACTTTTGACAGGGCCAGCAACCCAGCCCTAAAGACAGCATTTATCATCAGAATTCCATTTCTCATCCTCAAGTCTGTTTGCCTGCTTAGAAATTTTGTCAGCGCTGCACTTAGTTAAAATCAGAGAACAAAGGTCTACTCTGCTTGAAATCTGTGCATGAAGCTGGGGGAAGTATCCCAAAGTAATGCACTGCATGTGAAAAAGAAAGAATGGAGAATCATGTGCTTCAATACAATGCCTGTGCACACCAAAATATTTTTACTGCTATGTTTTGGCAGGCTGCTTTCAATCCCTAGAATCTGAAGGGACTGGTGCTATACATTTTCGTTTTCTCATACTGCAATATGCTGATCAACAGTATGAATAAGTTACTCCAAGATTTACTGAAAAGGAAAACATTAAAAACGTTTTTGGCAAGGGGGAAAGAGATCTGTGACCTCAGGAGAATCTCCTGTGGCTCACCATGGCCCCTTTGCCCAACTGCTAACTTATCAGAAACAACTCCACAGTAGATAGAAAGAGCTTAAAAACACAACCACTTCTTAAAAGAAGTAGAGCACTGCCATCACAGTACATTGTTTTTTGTTGTTGCTGGTGCTACTGTTCATAGCCCTGAAACAAACAATTTCATCATTACTCCCACTAATGTCACCAACCACACATGCTTAACTTTAAGCTCATGTTTAAATGCTTCACCGGACTAAAAACCACATGTTTCTTTATAAACCATGTTATAAAAAACAGGCTATGAGCTTTGAAAGGAATTCTCCATAGGCCATGTCATACATTGTCTTTACTGATTTTATACTGATTTACTGTATTTACTGATACTTCTTCTGCCATCAAGAATAGGATGGTGCAATAATGCTGTTTCCTGCCATTGATACAGGTTGAATTTCCATGCAGACCTACCCCTCCACCACTGATTTGAGGTTTTGCTGTTTTTCATTTATGAGGTTGATGAGGAAGCAAAAGCTTTGTCTTAGGAGACAGCTCTGTCACCCTGCCCTCAAGGGTGCAGGAGTGGTGCCCCTTCAGCAAACACTTAAATATCACAAAGAATGCTGCCTGTGTAGCCACACGTGGCTCAGGCAGCAGTCTTCACCATCTGCAAGAAGGAAATACTTCCTACCTGTCTCATGAATATTGTGAGACTGGTTTCTGGAAAGTGCTTATAAGACAAAGGAGTACTAAGTATTATTATACGAAGCAGCTATTGGTTTAACAGAAAAATATTAAAATACTATTCCTTGTGCTAAAACTGGGTTTTAGACTTGAAAATAAATTAAAATGTGTGTACCTTAATGAGTTCCCCATATGAACAAGCTAAAACAGCACATAACTCAAATATACATTCTAACTAAGCTACATGAAAACTAATTAATTACCCGTAGCATTTATAAAAGTGAACAAGCAAAATGGATGAACACATTCTTCACTCTTCCGACAGCAATTAGCACAGCTTGTAAAAATGAACGTTTTTTGCCTACAGGTTTAAGCTTTCTGAATTCTCTGGTGGGGGTCTTTCATTTTCCTTTCTTCCTTTCTGTTCTCTTTCCTTAGCAGACTCTGGTTTCCTCCTTTCCTGAAGGGACTCTTGTCTGGCCCCTTTGTTCCCTCTTCTCAAGTTTCTTCCTTTGTAATTTTCATTTTCTTCTGTTTTTGCCATTCCTTCCTGCTCATCTTTCCTCCCCCGCAAGCAGACTTGTCCATTCAATTCCCACTGAGACTATTCTTATTCAAAAGTTTTCTCCCTCCTCTCCTAACCCCACCTTTTAACCCATTTAGTTTTGTCATATTTTTTTTCCACCTTTTTCATGGCTTTTTTTTTAAATGGAAGTTCAGAATACCGAAAAATAAGTAACATCTTCAAAAGCAGCATCTCAGTTTAAAGGACTTTTTTTAACCAATCAAAAACCAAAATAATACACTGATAAGAACACAGTCCACTTCATCCCTGTAGCATTTTAGAGCTTAGACCACTAGCACTACTCTGCCAAGAATTCCTGGCTTTGGCAGCTCCTGGAAAAAGAAGCTTAATAAAAGTCTTTAGTGCCACAGGAAAGGAAAAGAAGAGAAGTCAAGGCCTTTTTCATCCAAAGTTGATTATTGTTAAATCAGTTAATACAGTGTTGCCTCCAGGCCAAGAAAGAATGGTGCCTTGTTGCACCGTGCAAACAGAGTATAGAACCCCTTCCCTAGAGTGCTCACTACATAAAATGGACAGAAATGGGATGAGAGGGAGGAAGAGATATAACACCCAAGGAAAGCAAAGATGGTGGCAGAAAATGTCCTGTTAGCTCCTCTATTTTAGAACATGGGTTTTGTTAGAAACAGATAACCCAGAGACAGGCAAAATATAGCCCATGGGCCAGATCCGGCCTGCCAAGGGATTTTGTCTGGCCCATGGTGGATCCCTCAGCTCCACCCAGCTCAGCTTCGGGGCAGCCCAGGCCATGGTGCATGCAGCCAGTCCCACTGCCCCTAGGCATGCAGACAGACTGGGGTGGCACAGCAACCAAACTTGCTCCCCCACAGTGGCAGCTCCTTCCAGTTGCCATTGCCAGTCTCCACTGACACCACTGAACCTAGTCCTCTTGCCCGGGCATCCTGGCCCATGTGCCCTGCACCCACCACTAGGAGTACTGGAGAGCATGGGCAGGCAGGGTCTCTGTGGGGACCAGTCTGAGACCCATGGAGGCAAGGAACAGCATCCAGGACTGGCATGAGTGAGTGGGGCTTGAGCCAGAGCTGGAACTGGGACAGGACAGAGCCATGATCCGCTGCCTGCACATCCCTGCAATGGATACCGATTCCACAGGGAGGGATGCATGGGGAGCAGACTGCAGCTCTGCCCTGGGCCCATGCTGTCAACACTGCAATCCTGATCCTGGCCCGACTGGCCCGTGATACTGTTCCCTGTCTCCCACATCGCCATCCCATCAGCGTGGCTGCGCACAGGGCAGAGCCACTTAGGGAGTTTTGGTGAGCTGTTGCAGACAGATGGAAGAGGAGGGAATGACCCAACAAGGCAGGGGGGAAAGGGGGTGCTGCCCTGGCCCACAACAGCTCATCAAAAACTCCCTAATTGGCCCTCCAGCTCAAATAATTGCCTAAGCTCAACAGAGAGGAAATAAAAGGGACGTAGGACACTGAAGTGAGAGTTAAGCAGGGCAGGATAGAAAAGCCTATGAAGGCTACAATGTAAAGAAAAGCTAAGGTGAAGAGACTCAAAAGTTGAGGGAAAGAAGGATTGGAGCAAACAGCACATCAACACAGACAAAGGAAGTCACATTAGTTCTGTAGAAATGACTCAGTGTCTGAAGGTCCCTGGCTCTGGTTGCTTCTATAGCTACCCCTACTGGATAGAAACTTCCTTGAGTTTTTCCCCTAGGTCACATGGCCTGGTGTCTGGCTCCCCTGAAAGGGAAGTAGCTTCTTTGATATATAGTTCCTGATTTGATGAAATAGTACTCAGGCAATCCTTTCCCCATTTACCCCCGTGTTATTCAGATCAACAGTTACTAGTTTGGCTGCTTCTGCAACTTCCCCTTCCACCTGGAGCAGACACCAGTGGATCAGAGATAGAAGCTACCAGTTATACCTATCTACATTGGGCAACTACAAATATTGAACTGATATTCCCTTAATCCTTACCTGTCCCCTTGCATCCTTAGTCTTTGTTTAATTCTAATACCGGGTACTGATATCTCAGGGTTTTTTTAACCTGCAGCAATCACTGTTTCCAAAATTTCAATACCGATCTAATTTTCTTCTACAGCCAGTACTACAAAGCTACTGTAATTGGCTTGCCACCACCAGTTGGAAATACATATAAAAGTCTGTAAATAAGGTGAATGTGGCACCGAGTAGTTTCTAGCAAGCAGAAAATAAGTGTACTTATCAGCAAATAGCTTCTGCATTAAGCAAATAGCTTCTGCAATAGCTTCTGCATTAAGCAACATATTCTTATCCCAGGGCAAGCCCCAGAGCCAGTTTTCACCGCGCAAACTACATAAACGTTCTCTAATTAGGACTCAGTCAAGTGACAATGCTTGAGTTACTGGACCAGTACTTCAAAGCTAGCAACCTAATTAACTATTTCTCTTACTAGAAATGGATTGTGGAGATTCTTCAATAGCAGTACTTAGTGAACACTAATGATGTCTAATGACAGCATGATGGCATCATAAATAATATGCTGCAGTTTTACTGATATTCATAAGTTAAAACTTACTGAGCAGATTAGTATTTGGAGTACAGGAGAAGGAAACCAACTGATTCAATATCCATTTCAGAAACTTTGGTCTTATTTTTGACTATTTAATTGAACCTGATGCTACTGTAAAAAACAGCTTTTCCTGAGTAGTATGTTAAAGCCAGCCATTGTGCAGGCAGATGCCAGGAAAATGTTACTTCAGACTTCCATCCAACCCTCAGTCTTGACCCCACAGCACTACCTCAAGGCCAATTTCAGCTTCTCTTAAGGAAAAGCTGCTAATCACTAGCAAGGAGGCAGATTTCAGTCTGAAAGAAGTATGTAAAAGGCCAGGATTATACCCACAGCTGTTAGACTGTTTCTTGAGATTTCAACAGGGCTATAAATAAACTAAAAAATAATATAAAATATCTTTTGACAGTCTGATGGAGATGTTCAAAACAACAAAAACTGACTGTGCAAAATCAAACACCTGACTGCTGCTAAACTGGTTCACATATACTGCCAACTTCTTGCCAGGGAAAGAAAAAGTAATTTTTAAAGGAAGCTTGCTTAGTCTGTCCACAACTGCTGCAACACTCCCACATCTATATGGCTATAATACTTGGAGTCCACCTACCTGTTATACCCAAGCTCCCTGACAGTTTGGACAGCAGCCATCTGTAAGTGGCAGAAAAAGGTCAGTGGAATAGGTAAACCCTTGGCAAGATAAGTAACTGTAGAAACTGAAGACCTTTTAGGCAAAAATACAAATTTTAGCCTATTGGATCTGAAAACAGTCATAAAAACTGAACTGTAGAAGCTGATGCAACATCATTTTGATGTACTTTCCATACTTCTCTTCTACAGTTTCTTCAAGAACAAGAAAAAAAACACTATAACTAATGTTTCAAATATGAAATTGTTGTCCTGCTTTTAAACAAAAATAAACAGCTGAACTGGCCTAGTACTCAGCATGGAAAACTGTAGGGTGGCTTTGGAGCTAAGAAGAAACTAAACTGCCCAGGGCTCCAGATTTCACTTACAATTGCCAATAGGTTGGACTATCTTCCCCTCCCCCCGCTTCCCCCCAATTCTTAATATTTATAATCTACGCTTTCCTTAAAATCTCTCCTCCTTTCCTCCACCAAGTAACATGAACTGAGGCTGACGCTTTCACTTGCAGAAAGTAAAACCAAGTGTTCTGAAAGGTGCAAACTTTTACCCATTCAGCTCTTTGGCTGCTATCTCAAATCTGCAATTGTAACAATACTGACATTAAAAGTAACAACTTTCACTGCTTGAAGAGTGTGAGAGGAGAGGGCAAGATCATTTGCTTGAGTTCTGCCTGATCTAGTATGACAGCTTGTGTTGTCAAAACAAGCTAATGGCTTTCCGAGCTTTTGCTTTTCTCCTTTTCTCCCAATCATTACAATCTAAAAAGAACAAAACATATAAGAGCCCAGCAGAGTCAAGCAAGGCCCCCTGGTGTGTTTAAACTACAATGATGTAATGCAGCATCAGCAATTTCCATTGTAACCATTGTGATGCTTGGGATCAAAGACTTGAAAATAAAACTCACAGCCAAACTTTTAAAGAAATATTCTTAATGCTTGGCTTTCACCCAGTACTTTTACCTGTAAAGTCCATAGTACATTATGATATTTCATTGTATGAGCTCCAGGGGGGGAACAAAAGTGCAAAAAGATTAAGTGCTTTGACCAAGATGTCACAAAATTAGTGTCAAAGGTGAAAAAAGAAAGCAGGTTCTTTCCCATCCAGTTTCATATTGTGTCCACTGGATCAAAAGAGCCCATTTACCTTGCATGAGAACCCTCTTTTGGACAGCTAGCACTAAGGTATGGATAAACTGAATAACTGTACATCTAAATTAATGAATGTGCCTGTTGATATGTCAATTTAAATATACACAAAAGGTAGCTAAGCGCAGGCATGTGCACACATGCAAAATGTAAGAATGAACACACTTCTATAAAATGCAAGAGTTAATTCACGCTACACTTGTACGCTTACTTGTATACTTGTATTTACATTTGCATGCTTACAAATAAAGTCTAAATATTGAGTGTACACACACATACAGTCTTACCTTCTCATGGTTTTCTATAAGGATTTCCACCACAATATTCTGAAACTTTAGGTCCATGATGGCTGCCACGGTTTCTTCCTGCGGCCTCATTAAGGTTGGTCCGAATACCACTCCTAAATTTGCTACAGTCATTAGATTCTTCTTGGCATGATTTGAAACACTTTTAAAAAAGATTTGAAGTTAAAAACAGGAATTAAGTTATGAAAAGTTTCCATTACTCCTAGAAAATGCAGTATACTTTACAAATGTAAACACTTCATTTCCTTAGCCCATGTTTTAGAAGTTTATTTTGTGCAAAGGTTCTTCATATAAAAGCATACTGAATTCTGGAAAATAGGAAAAGCCATTTTCCATCAGTATTTTAAGAAACAAAAGCTGTCGCTCATTGAACTTATACATGCACAATGCTTTTAGCCTTGGACTTGGGTGTGAAACCAACCTAAATTTGCTAACAGATCTCCACTATTCTCTTTGCCAGAATTTACAGAGAGAAAGTATAGTGTTCCTTTTCTCACTTCAATCAAACATTCAATTGCTGGCAATGTCACTAAGTAAATGCTTATATGGCTTCATTAAGAGATTAGATTTCTGCCCTCTTCTCCAAAATACACACAGTGAGAATCAGACTTCTCATCTGCTTTTGCAGGTTTGTTCTTGGTATTGTACATGACAATGTCATGACCTGCCTTGGCTCCAGCTACAATTAATTTGGTCCACAGCAGATCTCTCAAAGTGATGGGAGAGGGGCCATATTGGGAGAACTTCTTTGAAAAGTAATAAAATGAACTTGGGGTGCTTACTTTGCTAAGTGTTTCACCAAAATGTCAAGCATCTCTTTGTTTTTCTCAGGCAGTTTATGAACCAAGAAGTGTACGGCACTCACTCGGGACTCCGGACTTCCACTTTCTATATGAAAACAACAGGAATAAGTAACTTCATCTGAAAATAAGAAACAAAGGTCTTTTTCCCCATCCCAACAACAAAAGCATCCTAGGATAGCTTGCTTCAGCACTAAACACCTCTTAATACAGTAAAACTGAACATATGTGCTTTGTTTTCAAGTAATCCTGCTTGTTGCTTATCTGTAAAATGACTGTCAATCCACCTGCAAAAGAAAGCTTTTCTCTGCTCATCTATATTTAGAAACTGGCAGATGTAGTTATTCTTCTGCTGTCCCCATCTGCTTAGAAACATACTGCAAGGTAAGAAATAGTGTTGCTGGTAAAGCCTCTCATTGTAAAAGCCAGGTGTGAAAGAAGACTTCCTTATCATTTAGCATCATTTATTAATTATCATCATCATTGACATCCAGTTTTGTAAGTGCTAGACAACTGGTGACACTGCATCTAAACACCCTGCATCAGCAACTGCACAGGATAATATTCAAGGGGGACTAACAGGCTCCAAAGTGATAACAGGCTTCAAAGTGATTAAAAAGAAAAAAAAAATCCTAGTTGGGTTGCACTGCTGAGTTAGACTACCAACATAAAGGATTCTTGGCATCAGCTATGTCCTTTACTGGGTGTAGTTAGTTAGTAAATATGAGTGTAAACAACAAATGGATTCCTTGAGGATAGCCAAGGGAAGAAATAATTTTGGCTACATAGGCTTATATATTAAATAGATGAGAGCAGGGTTCTAAAAAGCTGAAAAGTAAATCAGCTTCTTTCTATTTTTCCTAACTTGATAAAACAGAACAATCAAGTTTAAAGAATGACTAGCCGTAACATGCCTATAAGGCCTCCCTTCATGTCAGAAAGTACCGAAGGTAAGAAACAATACAGAAAAGCATGAGGAGCCATAGGAAATAATATGAAACAGGAAGTTCTGACACTAGTCAAACCCTAGCTGTGATAGAACTAGGGCTACCATATTTCCAATTCCAAAAAAGCATCTGTTGCATGCCCTGGAGTGGTGGGGGGTGGTATATGATTGTGAAGGGCAGCGATATGTCAGTGCCTCGGCCTTGCCCATTCCGTTGCCCCTCACTCCCAAGCCACAGCCGCCCCCAATCCTGCTGCTGCAACTCACCCCAGACCTGGAGACCCCTGGCCTTGCCGGTGCCCCTCATTCCAAATGCACAGTCCCCTGCTCCCCTGGGCCATGCTGGAGCCCCTCACTCCAGACCCACAGCCCTGTACCACACTCCTGACAGTCCCCCGCCCCACTCTTCCAAGTCAATGCCCCTTGGCTCCCTCTATCTCCCAGACGCCCCACCCATGAAACCCTTATTCCCCACAGCAGGCTGCTGCCTAGAGCACAGCCCCCTCCACAAGTTGCAGTCCCCACGGTGATCGGATGCTGCTGCAAGAGAAATAGATGAAAAAAGGCACGTGCTAGGATCTTTGGGACATCTTCTCTGCCACCGGGCAGCCCTGCAGGGACATCTTCTCTGCTGCCCCTGAAGGGCCTGGCCCCCCTTCTCTGCCTCTCCTCTCCTGCCCTGTTGCAGCCCCAGAGCCTGGACAGCTTCTCCCAGTGCTGGCAGGCACCAGCCCTCCTCACACACCTAAGCTGACCAAAATCCTGGACATCTGATCATATTTAAAACAAAAAAAAAATGCCCGGACAGAGATAAGAGGACCCAAAAAGAGGATGTAACCAGGAAAATCCAGACATATGGTAACCCTAGATAGAACCACTTTTATACTAAATACTTATTTATTAGCTGATTCCTTTTCTAGGTTTAAAAAAAATTTGTAGAGAACATGCTTAGTCATAATTCACCAGGGGAAAAATGTTACCCGAAGGCAAATAAAAATTCAGGGGCAATCCTAATCTGCCTATCAAAATTCAGGGGCACCAGATTGTAATGCCGGGGAAAGAAATCTTGCCAAATTTTGTACAATCCTGACTCTAGTGCAGTGTTATTATTGAATCATACAAGATCAGGGTTGGAAGGGACCTTAGGAGGTCATCTAGTCCAACCCCCATCAACTTAACTGTATGTAACAAAGACTGACTAAATAGTTACAATCAGTATTGTTAGTGTTTAAAATTACAGATGCAAACCACTTTTACTAAAAAACCTCAAAATATTCCTTATACCCTGCTTTTTTACTCAAGATTAAAAAGACAATTTGAAAACCTGTTTTTTAAACTTTAATAGTCAAAGTTCATATGATATGGGGTGAGTTTTTCCCCTTTACTTTTCAACTCTATCTCTTCAACTAAACTGTTAGCATATTTGGATCTAGGACCTGGACCCTTGTTTCCCTAAAACTCTTCAGCTTTTTCATGAGTGCTACTGAAATGGAGGGAGAGAAAATACATGCCAAAACTACTGTTATATTGTTGTGATCTATAAAATAAATTAATTGAATCCAATCTTACACGATTGTGTAAATACTTATTATCTAGGCAAGTATCTGGAATGTTATAAATCGGCCTCAGTGATATTTTATGGCTGTTTTACAAGACCTGTATCAACTGAGGTAGAAATATTTCCTTTTTAATGTTATGACTTCTGAGCTTCACAAGAGATCTAACTTTATCAATGACCACAAATAAGCAGCAAACAGACCCTCTTGTTTTATAACTCTAAAGCTAGTAAAAACTTTATTTTTCTCTAAGTGTTAAAGCACTCTAAAGAAGAGAAACCTGAATTCTGCTATTTGATGCCAGTTATAATAGCAGGCCAACACAATAAAATAATTGTCCTCAAAATCTACTTTAATTTTTCTTCCCATGGATTGCCAGAAGTGCCACATGCTAAAAAGCAGATCAGTTAAATATTTGTTTGATATTTTGCCAAAACTTTTTTCTTCTTATACAATTTCTGCTCACAGAATTCTATTTACATTAGATATACAGCTGAAGTATAACTGCTGCTCTACCTTCTCTTTAACTACAACAGTTTAATTTGGTCTGTATGTTCCTTTTTCTCTAGTGATACATGAGAAAACTTCAGCTGGCTTGAATACAGACCTCACAGGGAGATGGCACTGAAAACAAGAATCAGGAGTCACCACTTTTGATTCAGGGGCTTGCACGATTTTTCTTTAGCATAGCGTTCTACTAAACTTATTTTTTAAAAAGTGATTAGATAGATTGTGACTAGAGGATGTGAAAATTTAACCAATCTGTACTACTGTAGGGGGTTCTACTGTGCTGTATAGAAAATATTCACTATGATACAACCAGTCAAACAGGAAGAAAAACAACTCCAATTCTAACTTATATTTTCATATAAAAATAAATACACAGAGATAGGTGCTAAGCCAAAGCCAACTTTGTCCAACTGAAATTATCAATATGGTGTGCTTTTAAGATTTCTGTACTTTTAAAAAATTTACTCCATCTGTTGAACCAAATTATGGCACCTAAGGTATATTTATATATGATTTCATACAATAGTCTTACTTCCACGTAAAAAAAATCCCAGTTATTTTTTATACCTATGTCTTTCTTACTTAGTTGAAATAGGCATTTTTTTCCTGAAACTGCATTTGCAGCATCTGTTCCTGAACCACAATAGTGCTAGCATAAAAAAAAAAAAATTCCATTTGAACCGGAGTCAAATATTTACTGGCAGGAATGATGAACTTTCCGTGCAACTCGTACGTCATTAGGGGCTCTGGAAGGCTTCTGTAAGACAAAAATGACATGGAATCACCAAATACAGTAAGTTCACATAGGTTCATTCCTATTTGTATTTCTGCTGAATAGGAAAGCCCTTGAAAAATACTAATGTGTTACCTTTCCACTGGGAACAGCCCTTTTTAGGGTCAACTCACAAACTGCAATGATTTACAGCACACATGGAAATGGTGCGACATTAAGCTCACAATCTAGGGAAAACAAGACTAAAACCGTAAATTCCATCATATGAAGTGAAGCCTCTAATACAAAATAAATGCCTTACACAGATCTTAAAATTAAGAAATCATAGGGATGCTGTATACCTCATCCCTTACAGTCTTTTTTTTTTCCTTTAAAGCTGTAAAAATAAGGAAGTGTGACAGAATTGATTTGTAAACAAAAAACTCCCCCTCTAAGTGGGTTTATCCACTTAACATGCTTCTTTGTTCCTGGGATATTCAAAGAGCAGGATCATGATTTTCTTTAATGTTCTTGTACACAAGACACATAAATTCACAAGAAAGCTGTGAAACTATAGAGTGATTACAAACAGTTATTTGCAATTCTTTTATATTTTCTCCATTGGTTAATAGTGACTTGTCAGATAAATAGCAATGCTGATATGGAACCTTAGGTGCTTAAACTTTAGGTTATTACGAGGACTAGACTTTGCAAGATGCACCACTGGAAAAATTAGGCCCCCTTTAAAGATCAAGCTAAATACTCAGAATTACTAGTAAAAATTTTATCCCTCAAGAAAACACCTTTATTACATAAAAATAGTCACAGAACAATTTGGAACCAGACTAAACCTCCCTCATTTCCTGGGCTGACTTTCTGAGGTTTTTAAATTATTGTAATACATAAGATGATTTTATACTGTGGACAGACAATATTAATCTTATGCATGTGAATGCATTGTTTTTTCCTCCTACCTATCTATATCAGTGGTTCTCAACTTTTTTGTACCAGGACCCATCTGTAAACATTGAAGGCCAGTCCTGACCCAGTGCCCCTCACTCTCAACCCGCTGCCCCCAGACCCCAGACCCCCAGTATATGGGGCAGGGGGGCCCCAAGCAAACTCTTGGAGGCTGGAACTCTGACAGCCTGCAAGGGAAAAGCCATGGTTTCCCACGTTTTTCTCCTTTAAAGGATAATCCATTTTTAAAGTGTTTGCAACTCTTTCATATATTCTTGAGACCCATTTTTGGGTCGTGACCCACAGGTTGAGAAAGGCTGATCTATGTTGTACTGAAAATCTTAAGATTAATACTCCAGAGTTCCCACATATTTTCAGATACCTTTGCTGGCAGTAGATGAAACCTTATTTTCACTAACTTACGTTTTCAAAAGAGCAATTTATTTTTTCCACATGCACTCATTTAGTTTTAAGTTAAAAAAAAAAAAAATCAATGCTGTGCTAATATGAAACCATAATGGGCTAATAAAAAGTTTTATGCTGTGAACTACAAACAACATAACTTAATAGAAAGTCAGACTGGTTACAGAACCGATCCAACACTCTTAAAGCTATAGCCCCACCCTCACCTCAGAGATTCTCTCTCAGAAACAAGAGAGAAAAAATGACAATATATAAACGCTGGCCAAATTCTTCAATTTTCAAAATGCTAACAATTTCAGATTTCTGCATTTTAAAAATATTTTCATTCATTTCTCCCCCTTTCCTTCATGGGGTTTACCAAAATAAAAAAAGTACAGGGGTTGCAAACAATCTAACCTGATTTTAAATAGCAAATTTTGTAAGAATGACCAACTCTGAAGAGGGAAGCCAAACATCTAGGTATTTATCACACCTAAACTTTAAGTTGCGTCACTAATCTTAACACACTCTTCATGAAATTATAAAGCTTTTCCTCCTAAGGCATAAAAACCCAGTGCCTTAAATACATATGTGGGATTGACATGCAGTGTGGACTTTTGTCTAAACAACAGTAAAAGCAAATGATCAAAACAGTAACACAGCTCCAGGCTACACCAATTAGAGTTCAATTATGAATAGTTAACAAATATAAGCGTGAATAGTTAACAAATATAAGCTTGCCTCAAGTACTGCTTCATAGCACTAGTAATCGTCTTCACTTCCCACTCGACAGAATTTTCCAAATCAACTTCACTGCAGGTTTTTGCATCTGCAAAGAGATCAAAGGGGGGAGAAAAAAAATCTAAATCTGCACATATATTAAAGCTGGTATTAATCTAAGTTTAAGTCATGGAACAGCATACGTATGTTTGAAGTCAGACAACAATATTACAATATTAAAAAGATGCAATCAAGTGTCAGACCCAACACAGGTACAAATCAAATTTAAAGTAGATTATTCAGAAATGTATTGTCTTTATTATTAAAATAGAAGTTGAATTCAGCATCAGAGGTGTACCCCAATCTTTTATTTTTGTGCATTGTTCAAACTATTTCACTGATCATTCTTTCCTTAACAGTATGGTACTGCTCCAAGTTATTTATGGACATTGGCATTTCCAGGCTTTCCTATTTAGAAGAGCCAAGATGCCTTCTGTAAGGAGACAATTGCAAAGAGAGACAGATCACAAAATCAATTTGGAGGGTGCGGGGAATCTTAATAAGTGACAGTTTTGGGGAGAGCAGGGGAAGCAGCAATATTTTTTTTTTCCCCTTGTTCCATTAAATTGAAATATGCTGAGAAAAAATATCAGATACTTTTAAATAGATTTGTTTTAAGGATCTAATTTGATCCTTGGTACATTAGTGCAAAAACATTGAGCATCTACATGATGCTACTTGCTGCCATTAAGAAATGGTGGAAGTGAAAAAGCATAAGAGTTTTCTATTGGTAAACAGTCCCTACGATTTAAGACAGATGCATGTCTCTTGAATGTTTTTTTACAGTGTTCTAACAGAAAGAAAAAGGCTTTTGCTTTTTGACAATTTTGTCATTCCACACAATATCAGTGATCTTTTTTCTGTTTAGTTTTTACTAAGCTAATAAAATAGGGTTGATGAAATTGAGCTCTCATGAAGACTTATGACCAAGCTGGGCAGATCCAGGATTGCAGCAATGGAGATGTGGCCACATCCCTTTGGCAGTGGGGGTGGGCACAAGTAGTGAAGAGACACATAGCCGAAGGGGATGTGGCTACAGTCCCTTGCTGTGATCCTGAGGGTGCCACTGAGTTGTTGGTAGCTCCTTGTGGGAAGTGTACATATGATCTCTGAGCTCACCAGTGGAGAGTCTGCCCGGATCCTGCTTTCAAGCAACTCCAGGACCTGCTGGTCATCTTTCCACCCTCCCACTAATTTAGCAGCCAGGAAAGGAAGAAGTGGGATGAGAAGCAGAAGCATGGACCTATGGAGATGCGTTGCTATCAGATGCTTCTCCCTCCCTCTGTTGCACTGAATTCAGAGGGTGATAGAAGGGAGGGGAAGAGCAAAGAGAAGCAGAGACTCCAGGCAGAGCCCATACCAAGTAGTGGCAAGCTCACAGTGCTCCCAGAGCTCATTGTGCATATAGCACACAGCCAAAGGCTGGGGGGGGAGGGTGGGTGGGACCAGCTAGATCCCCTGGATCTACCTTTGGTGCCTGAGAATATAAAAAGAAGCAAGACAACATACTGCCACTTCCCAGCAATTTTAAATTTTAAAATTAAGTCTCAGAGCTTTAGAACAGGAAGTGATGGCTATTTCACAGCCAAAACATCACACGTTTATAGCCAAATTACCCAAGATGTCTTGTGACTTCAAGCACTTTCAGCATCTTTTGATTACAGAAACTGACAAACATGAAGTAAAATACGATAGTAATTGACACTGATTACATTTTGATCAGTTTGTACAAATCAGAACTCATTTGTTACTGTGCTCGTCAGACAAACGGCAGATACATGTGAAAAATCAAATTAGGCACCCTGATTAAAGGTGCAGTCCTTTCTAACTGGGACTAAATAATTCTGTTCTAAAAGCTGTGCCAACCAATTATTTCTGTAACTGAATATTCCCTCTCATTAAATGAATTATTAAAATCTCATTTTAAAATACAAGTCAGATAACGTTTTCTATCAATTTGCTATGAGCCAAACACCATCCAAAAACCTGAAATCTGTCTAAATGAAATCTTTCCTTTTCTTTTTATTTTTTTTTTTTAATGTGTTATATTCCTCTATTCTCTGAGATTGTATTCTTTCCACTGAGAAGGAAACCTTTCTGCTAACTTCATGGAATAAAAAGCAGCTGTCACATCTGAAACTAATAACTCTATAGAGACTTTGTTAGCAATCCACTATTGAATCTTCACTGTTTTCAAATAACTCCTCAATCATCATTGATTCTCCTTTGCAATCAGAAGATACACTTGGTTCAGTGCAATTTGTTAGTGACATATTTGGAATTCAAACTTAAACATTTTTCAGAAAATCCAGCTTAATTAAAAGATTTTTTTTGTCTTGCAAGAAAATGCTGGGAAAGGGTTTAATTACCAACCTCCACTGCACTGGAATCTTTGAAGAGTACCCTCCTATAAGTTTACCTCAAAAAATACACAACATGAACGAGAATGAGATTTAAGGCATTTTTTCTTGACGTTCACTCCGACTGCTGCCTTATCACAGTCATAGCTGGCTGTTACCACTCTACTTTTTCTGAATATTTAAAGACACACTTGGCAAAAGGGCCTCAACAGCATTTCTAAACTGGTACCAGCACTTGTGCACAACCCACTATTTGTCAATGCAACAACTACATTTTCATGCAAGAACAGCATGTGCAGATGCAAATATTTACATACGCACAAATAACTTGTCAGCAAACCATTTTTGAAAATCCAAAAGTCTTCCCCTAATATTTCTGGCATGATGGGAATAGGGCTTATAAAATCAGCACGTCTCACTAGGTGCTAGGTTATAAGAAGCAGGTTTGTTTCTGTTTTAGAGTTTAAAAAAAGACTATTGAGCAAGTTTAAATGGATTATATCATATATAAAAAGAAGGCAAAACAAAGAATTCAGTATTGAAGCCCTGATTGTTGTATACATTAAAAGGTAGATGTTCTCCAAAATTCTTTTCTATGAAACATGCTTTTCACTTTTTACGGTTATCTGTGTCAGAAGCTGAATGGGAACCCACCGTTAGAATATTCAAGCCGTTAACAGCCCCCTCATCATGAAGCCATCACTTCATGAAAGCTGGCCTACATTTTACATGTAACAAACATAACACCACATTGTTTATTTTGCTGATCATATGAAAAGTAAGTGGCCCCTAGACCATTTTAATATTTGAGCATTCTAGAGGCTGATAGTGTGTTCTGAATAGCTTATGATACCTTTGAGGTTGTCATTACTGTTCTTTAAAATAAGTTAAAGAATTAAATTCATATACATTTCAGGGGAAAGGGAAAGAGTTGTTTACATAGTATTTTTGTTATCCAAATTTAAAATGAGATTATGTTTAAAAGTCAGGTCACTACAGCACTGTGCAAGGTACAGGCAAATTCAAATTATAAGTTAATTATGAACTTTCCCCACTTCTACATAATGGTTTAAATGTTTGCTTTAACCTAATTTTATAATGGGTCAGGCTCAATTACACAAATTTTCGCTTGGACAGATGGGAGGCTTTGTGTGCCTAATATATTACAGAAGCAGGACCATAATTTGGGTCTTTCTATCAACGTGCTCTCCTCACCTCTCCCTCTGGTTCCAGAATATTTTTCAAAGAGAGACAAGAGCTATATGCTAGCTCCTTGACTAACATTTGGAAGCTTAGCTTATTCACTTTTCGCTCCAGACTACTCACATTTGGTAGCTCATGGTAATTAAAAAGTAGTTCAAACTGACTTCGGAATCTTATTAATAAAATAATACCATAAGATTTTTAATCAGATTTCAGTTTTTGTTATTTCTAACAAAACTAGAAGGAGCTTTTTATCTCAAAGGATATATAAGAAGCTTTATTACTCAATCAGATATTTTGTATTCTTCCATCATGCTGAATAAAAAAGAAACTCTTCTCAATTCTTACATGAGAACAGAGTCAAAATGTACATATACCTTCTGGTTGTACTGTAACTATTTTCTATTCAGCGTTTCTCTGTCTTGATACCTATGTAATCTTCTGATTCCAAATGATTATGTGAAACTTGGAAACAAGCAAAAAAAAGTGTTTCTAATTTTAAAATTAAGTAAAAGCAGATGCTGGAATCCCCATTAAACTCTTCCAGCTGCTAGTGAACCACTGGCAACCTGAATCTATTTCATTTGGATACCACTAATGGTAAAGAGGAAAATATGATGGCCAAAACTGCACACCCAAGCTGAATGAGTGAACAGAAAAAACAAAAGATAGCCGATGACAACAAATGCATTCTAATAAGGTTTTTTGACCAATGACTGATAATCCTTCCTGTGGTTAATGGCTAAAATGGGATATTGATTATTGAGTCTTCAATTCCTAAACAGATAACCAGTCATCAGAATCAGTTGCATGCCAGTTATTTATTGTTAACGTTATTATTAATTTTGGTTTATCCTTCTTAACATTGTTCTTAACATTCCTTCTTGCTACAATGCTTTATGAAGCAGACAGGTTTATGTGTACTGACTGACTACCTCAGCGTACTGTTAATATTGATTAAAGTAAGATATCATATAAATTAATATTTAGCAAGGTCATTATGACGGATTGATATGACATACAGGTCCTCAAGCCTGATGTCGTATCACTCCTGAAGAGACAGCCTGTAAAAAAAGTCTTACAGGTGGCACTGAATTGACAGCAGTATATAATATAAAAGCGCTTTGTCATTCACATAATGTCTTGGGTAATGAAATGAATTCACTTTCTGGTTTCCTCTAGTTTGCAGTGCCAAAGAACACTGTGTTATCAGCACAGATGGAGCATGCATGGTTCTGGAGAAGAGCCTGGTGCAAACTGCAAACAAGCTTCTCTGCATACCAATGAATCCCTGAGAATCAGACCCTTGCTGTCAAGTGACAGGTTTGCAAGCTCTATAAAAATGAACTAATCCCAGTGGTCTTGTCTGACTGCATGCACTTCCAGTGCTCAGGACAAGAATTTGTAAATGTTGCATATCATGCAGTTATGGCTACTGCTTTGATGAGAGATTCTAAGCTGGTGAAAGATTCCCACCAGGTGCCAATACTCTTCTGGGGGGCAGTAGAGTGGCAAAAGATGTAGCTAAATAAGCATCAGGTTCCTCAGAAGGAAATATATATTACACACACACACCCCTTCCCGAACCTGTGTAACTGAAACTGCTTGAAGCATCTTTACACTAGTAAAACTGCAACTGTACTAGAGTTTATATTCACATTTGTGAATATATATTATACAGACACACACAGAGTCAGGTTTGATTTTTACACACACACACACACACACACACACACACACACACACAATACATATATAAATCAAATCAAACCCTAACCACTGTGCTAGCATAAAAATAGAATGTAGACCATACTTAAGTTGCTTAAAGGAAAACTAACAACAGGAAGGTATAGTAACGAGAGTCTCTTATCCCTAACCTGTATGGACATTTTCTTCAAAAGCCAGATTCTTTTAACCATCTGACACCACACCCATGATTTGTTCCAGTATATTTTTTTGGCTGTTTCCTTGGTTTACATTAACAGCTAAGTCTTTATGCATTCCTTATCCGGGTGGTCACAGTGAATGCTGAATGGGACATTTATCCATGAGTAGGGCCAACTCACTTTTCCCGAAATGAAGAATAAGCAGAAATAAATATTACATAAGATATTAACAGTGAATTATAAACATTAAAATTAGAACAGCCATGAATATAAATCAAGATATAGTAAAAAATATATATTATAAAATAAGAGGCGTACCCATCAACAAATTCAGAAGTCTCTGGACCTTAGAACTCACCCCTACAACTCTGTACAATCCTTGGTCATTAATACCTATTAGGCAAGGAAAAAAAATAAATTAAGGTCAGCTACAGCGTTAAGGTATATAGGAAAATAAATTAAAGCTTTAAAATCTTTCCCTGGCTACCTTCAAAGTCCTTTTCTAGCCAAAATTACAAAAAAAGGATTTGCTGAAGGCCAAAAACAGTTACCTGATATCTGTTTGCTGACCCATCCATGTGTTAAAGATAAACCTATGTTAAGTTATATTTTGGTCAACAGGATTACCCCCATTAGGACATTTCTGACAGACAGTTTTTCCCTATAAGTAACTAAGGACAAAGTAGGTTTTTAAAAAAAATAACTGTTTGCTCTCATTTACTTAAGAAGAAAACATCCAGGATGAGCATTTCCTTATTCACATTCTGACAGAAACAGATCCAGGACATGATAAATTATCATTTCTTCAGTTAGTTAAATTTTACCCTTTCCCCGATGAATGAAAAGATTTGGGGGAAAAAGAGGAACCAGATCTTTTCCCAACATTTCAAACTAAAGCTGCTTTTTTCTGTGTGCATACTTGGGGGCAAGTTGTATATTCCAATCCAACCCACTACACTCCCCATGCCAGGTACACCCAGAAGGATTCAACCCAAGACTCTGGAGTCGGTGCTTCCTCTGTAAGCGGGACACAACAGCTGTAAAAGCTAGAAATAAGTGCTAAATGTTCAAAAAAAGAATTAAAGAAGAAAGGTAAGGTCTGTCTATATCACCTGGCTGTTGTACTCTTTCATCATAAGCTTTGTTAGAAATCAATAGTGGTCTTACCGAAATATAGTGTTGACACTAAATAAGGCTTTTGTGCACTAGTTCAACTAAAGCAAACAAAAATAAACATTTCCATTACCCGTGTTCAGATGGACCTAGAAATACTAACATACCACAAAATTGGAATAATATGAAAAATAACTTTAAAATTAAACTATTTAAGAGTACAGCATACAGAGATAAAACTTGTAGAGAACTCCCAGATTCAACAACAGATGGTTCCAACACAGAGAAAAAGGAAAAAAAAAAGCCAAGTAGAACTAGTCAAATAATGGAAAGTTTATTCCTGAACAAGTATAGGATGCACTATCCAAAAATTTGTTTGCATTATTCATAACAAATATTATTCTTAATGAATTTGTCAACCAGCTGCATAAATGAGACATACCACCACTATCCTGTTATACTCAATATTAGCATCTTGAATTCTGCGAAGTAAAACATTCTCCTTCTAGGTTTACATCCTCTTCTTCTTGGCCTTATTTCTCAATTGTGGGGAAACCATAGTAGAAATAGATGAACTTCCTAGAGAAGTCTGCTATTACAGAAGTATATTTAATTGTATTAGTGGGCAGAATTTAAAAGTAGGCTAATGTTATTATGAAGTGAGTTTACCAAAACTCAGAAAGATTACAAAAAAAAGACTGTTAATCTCCTTCCACTAGATTTTCCAGTGGGTCACATTATTAAAAGCATAAGGTCTTCAGAGAGTTTATACTGTGTAACTTAGAAAATTGCCAGCACTAATACAGAATACGATTTTCTGATCCACCCTAAAGCAGGAGGTACTGGCAATTTAGGGTTATTGAGGAGCATGTGAGGGGAAGGGCAACTCTTGCTTCAATTTCCCATGTGTTTCTTTGAGATCTTCAGTGCAAAGATAATCTTTGACATGAACACCAAATTTCATAAGACTCTGCCAAACTGCACCAGGCCTTTTGCAGGATGATTCATCATTAGTTTTAGTGCTGCAGAACAAGCCTTTTGCATAGCATGCAAGAATCTAAGAAAAAGCTGAAGAAACATTCTTACAATCAAATGTATCTTACTGCTTTTTGCTCATCTCAGAAGCTCAAGCTCTCAGATTGTGTATTGATTTTCTGCATTGCTAACATTAAAACTAATAAGAACAAAATTGTGCTGACTCAAACTGTTAGTACCTTAAGTTTAAGGATTTAAAAATAATTTAGGCCAAACCACAGCAAATCATTGCTCAGTATTAAAACAGTTGTGTATCTATGAATGTGTCTGAAGTGACAGTGGTATTGAAACCAGAAAGTTACTTGAGCAATAATCATCATTTGGTGCTGGTAATTACTATCAGATAATTGATCCGGTTAAAATGACTCAACCTAAAAGAAGCAGAGTTAATTGCTAATGTAAAATGAGGCGTGCAGAGGGGAATTAATACTTCAGTACAGTTCTTACCTTTTAATGAAATTTTAAATAAAACATTATACATAAAAACAGTTGGAAATTATGTTATTTCTGATCTATTCTAGGACAGCCACAGAAGTCAAACTGATAACTGTGGAAGAGGTTTCCCTAAACACTGAGGGATTCATAAGATGATTCTTTTTAGATTAATGGCTTACTGCTGATTAAAAATTAAAATTCTGACTGGTTCACCGAACACAAGTGGCCCTCAAACCAAGCACCTCAAGCTGCTTTAAGCGCTGCAAGATTTCTTAGTACATATCCTGATTCTCTTTGTGTTTACACAAGTTAGAGGTGACTAGCACTCAGATACCACAGCCTGGCTTGGCAGCCAACTTGTTAGACATGCCTACAAATAATAAGTATAAGCCGAGACTACAGTCTCAAAATTACATTGTAGTAAGCAGAATATGTCCACTAAGCAAGTATGATTTGAGGTTTATAGCTGATGTAGGCTTTTAATAGAGCTACAGAAATCACTTATTTTATGTCCAATTACATGGTACAGAAGTGATCACTCATGCACGTTCACAATTCAAGGTAATATCAGGTTGTTTCCGTGGGAAGGCTCTCTATTTTCTTCCCGCCAGTTAACAGAAACAGTCTTACCTAGGAAAAAACTAGGATGACAGCTCACTACTGCCATCTGTCTCTACACCTTGAAATAGCTGCTGCTGAGAAACTAATATTAAGTGAAATGTTATTCATCCTTAAGAATGGCACTTTAGAGAATGCCAACTTTGCCATTATACACCAACACATCTAGTTGTTACCCCTGGAATTAACTGCACTCAGGTAAATCTCATGCATTATTCACTAAGGTACAGAAATGTAAATCTAAATGGAATAATAAAATCAGAACCTTGAGCCTTGCACTTGTATACAGTGCCTGAGTATAAATCCCACTAGATTTGTGTGTTGAGTGAAAATAATGGGTCTGAGGAGTTAAAAATACAATTTTAAAATGTTGGTTAGGTAACTCTATTTTTCTAGTCCAATAAATAAAGGCTACAGTCATAGCCTCTCAGGAAAAAATATTTAAGAATTCCAGTCCACTAGCAACTATGATTTTTAAGTCATATACAGTATTTGGTTTTTCTATTCATTCAAAATGAATAATTTTTCTCAGTTTTATAAAATGAACACAACTGAGAAAATCATCCAGCCATTGACAAGTTTATGTTCAATATCTGTTATCCTTTTCTTCTCTCTGAGTACCAGAGTTTTTCTGCTATGACATGACAAGACTATTCTCAGTTTCCACCCACACTAGACTGTCCTCTCTTTCCACCCACACCAACCTCACACCCATTATGATTAAAAGAGATAAAAACATGGCATACAGACACAGACTCTGAAAAGGCATCTGTCCTCTATTTTCTTCTATTGAATATAACGTGCTCTTGACAGTGTACTGCAAAAGTAAAATAATCACAGTAGAAGTTGTTGTAAGAGCAAATATTGTATATTTTCCTACCTAGGCATAAAATCTGGAGGCCTGTAGGATATCAGCTTTCCTCAGTGCACAGTTCATGTTATTACACAAGTGCACCAAGGATACTTGTCCAAACAGCGTCCTCTCCTAACACCTGGATAGCTCAGCAGACATTACTGGGTGTAAGAGAGCAGAAATTAATCTGGTCTCCCTAGGAATGATTCTGCAAACCTTGTGCACAAAACAAGATTTTAAAAAATAGCTTATGTTCATTCTCAGTAACTAGAAACAAAGACAGCTTTGTGAGAGTACAAAGAATAGAGTGGCCATGACGCCTTCAGTTCCTTCCCACATGTGGCAACCCTATGTCTGCCTTGTTTTGCCTGACCTCAACAGCTATTTTGGGTTTTAAAAATATCACTCTTTCATAGGTTTGGTTTTGTTTCTCTTCCCTTCCCTTTTTTCCCCCCCAAATGTTGTGCCAGACAGAGCAACATTCACACCTTCACATATAAGCAAGGCCACTATTAGAAATGTGGTGCACTGCTCTGCTTACAATACCTCAAAGACCTACAGTTCCTGTAGGGTAAGAAACCGGTCTTTTGGTCCTCTTTTGAATTTGCATTTTGATACAGTCTTCAGGTACATAACTGCATACTCTCTTTTCCACAAGATTTTGGCCCCATTCACTGTATAGCACAGACCTGTTTTAGGAATGAATCAGGTTTTTGTAGTGAAGGAGATGGCTTTTTGTGTGCTTTATTTGTGATATTTCCTAACTCAAACACAAAAGATCCTAGATTTATGTGACTGATAAAAAGCAGACACTGGTAATTTGACAGATATCTGAAAGCCCAGAAAACCCAAAAAAGTGTCAACTCAAATCTAGTCTAATCTGAATTTATTCACAAATCTGTCAGACTGAACTGATGTAAATCAAGCCCAAATATAAAAGACTTCTCAGATTTTTCTTTGCTATTCATAGTTAAGTCCCCAACAGTTTGGAACTACTTGTATTTATCAATTATATTGCATTCTAATCTGTGCAGGTGAAAGATTTTTCCTAATAAGACCTTGCATTCATTGCAAATAACTGAACTACTATTTTATCCCACTACATCTTCTAAACTAGAAATGTGGCATACAAAAAAAAGTTATCACTGTTGTACTCTGTACAATATCAGGTCACTGGATAATCAAAACCACCAACTCCAGCATAATCATATGTCTAAATCCCCCTTCAGGTGTAGAAGATCTGAAACGTTTAGATTGGAAGAAAAGTTCACACCATGAAATTCCAAACCTTTTCAAAAGAGCGACAAACAGTACTCAAGTTTCCATTTTAATTTAATCTTTTCTTAAAAGGGAAATGCTTCACCAATAATAGTTTGTTTCACTTTCCAGCCTAGCTAGACACATTTTTCTTCTTGAAAGTCAAATCTAAATAAACCTTTAAAAACACAAAAATCCTCACGAGGAGTATGTGAAACGAATATTTTAAGTGTGTGACAGTCGGACTCAAATGCAGAACAAGGAACTGGAATCACATACATCTTTGGTGATAGATCAGCAACAGCTGGCCAATATCCACAGTTCTTTGAGAGGAAGTGTCCCTTGGTCACTTCTCAGAACTTCTCACAAATCCTGGGCTAAATTGAGAATTAAGTAGCACACAAGGCTGAGCAGAAGCAAGCTCCAGCCTGTTTCTGATCTCTCAGCTGCTGCTATTCCTACAGTGGGCATAATGAGACTAGCATCCATTACATACACTTTCCTTACCTCCCACCCACGCCCACTCCCACTTTCTCCCAGTCCTAAGATATTCATTCATTCTTTCATGTGTTACCTCGTGTTTCAATGGCACTGATGCATTTTCTAATAATTGTAAAACCTATCTCATCCAACTGCGCACCTACAAAAAAAAAGAAAAGAAAAACCATTCTGAGAAACTTTTCAACACAATTAAGTATGCAGCTCATAGAAAATGAGGGTTGGAAGGGCCCTCAAGAGGTCATCTAGTCCAACCCCCTACTCAAAGCAGCAACATCTGCAACTAGATCATCCCATTTCATCATCCCAGGTCATTTTCTTACAAGGCTTTCCACATTTTTATATTTGTAAAGGCTCGACCCACATGTAGGGCACCTATATATGTGCCGGATATCTGCTCTGACATGTGCTGAATACATCTGTTGCATATATTCAATGTCCCCAAGCTTCAAAATGGCTGCAGGGTCTCCTTAACTAAAGCTTGTCAAATGAGATGTAGTTAAAGTGCTCCCACCACCATTTTGAAACATAACACTGCAGGAGCTTAATTAGAGTAGCTCCATTTTTAAAGATACAAGACATATGCATTATTTCACAGCAGCTGCCAAAGAGATCACACAATCTATGAATACAGTGTTTTGTAACACCTGAGGCCCAAATTTCTGTGCAGCCCTCTCAGGGGCAGGGTAAGGTTTAAACCTGCATCCAACTTCCCAGCATCGTGCTTTAATTACTTTGCTACAGTTCAGGCACTCCCCTTTCCAATCTTCCTTTTAAGGCTGGACCTCTGAGCAATCAAGACTGAGAGATATGTGGGATCAGAAGGAAGAGACAAAGCTAGGCAGCTTGTAGTTCAACAGCATGGATGTTGCGCTGGTGGGAAAAAGGGCCTGGTATTCTAGCCTGGATCCTTGTTCACAATAAGACAGTAAGTTCCACACTGCTCGTCATCCATTTTATTTACTGAATACTGAATGAGAGGGCCAGTGGTCCAACTTCAAAAGAAATGCTGGAGAGGGGACTGGATAATGCCTGAGCTATGGCCAGATGGTTGCAGCACAGCCCTGGAAAGTCAAGAGAAACAGGAATGCCCCTTCTACTTAAGACTCACTCAGGTATAAACAAACATAGATAGCCTCATACCTACCTGGCCAGTGCATAGCCTACTGTGCATTCTCAGTGGACATTTACACGCTCACAATGCACAGGTAACAGAATTACAAACTCTACATAAATACCAAAAATGCCACTTACATCACTGGAAAACTGCCATTTGGGGACATAGAGAGTAATAGCATTTGGCCCTTAATCTTCACTATGTTTTAATACACATGTAGCAAGTCACTGAGTCTTTCACTCAAAACATTGAATTTTCTGGCTTCTGTGCATTTATATTCTCAAACAATGCACTTTTGTTACGTTTAAAAATAAACTTTGCCTTTAAAGTTCTTTGAGCATGAAGTGAGATGAGACAAATGATGGAACAATTTTTCCTCAGAACAGGCATGAACCTGAACTCTCATCCTACACAAGAAGGTTTCTACTGCAAGAAAATTGGATAACTTCCATCAAATTATTCATAAAAAATCTATGTTTATAAGTGCTTGCAAGACCAGGGCTTAGTTGACCAGAAGTTAGGTCCTTTACAGACCTAGTCAATATCTTTCAGAATTTTAAAAGTTACCCAAAATGTTAATTTTAAAAACTGCTCAAATACTTACTCCCTTCCCTTCTGGTGTTAGGTCTATTCAAATTGATGAACAGCTAGTAGAAAAAAACAGAAAAAAAAATACTATTCAGTGCAAAAAACATTTATAAACTGAGATTCAAGATGTCCCCTGCTTAATGCAAAAAAAAACAGCTACAGGAACTAAATGGCTAAAACAATGGGTCACAACTTTTTTAGACTCCAGACACCTCTTTGAAAATGTCAGCTCTTGGTTTTCACTTAGCTTTTCTCTTTTCCAAAGTAAAAAAAACATTTAAATGAACTCAAAAGACCACCACAAGTGAGACTATTGCATTGTTAGGTGTGCAAATACAATTCAACATAAACCAAGAAATATTAAATACAAACCCAGTGCTAAAGACATTATGGGGCACCCTGCAGCACCCCTGAAAGGCTCTCATGGGACCCAAGGGTCCTATGTTAACCTATCTGAAAATCTCTTGGCTAGATAATATAAGCCTTTACCTAATACACTGGGTTGTAAGGTATCTTGAGCATTATGACACCTTTCCATCCTGAATCAGAATGAAAGGTGAAAATAGTTACACTATTTGAGATGGGAGACAAAATTTAAACATTCCTGGATCTGTGTTCCACCTGAGGTCAGGCAATATCAATCTACACGAGAGGTGGGGCTAAATACAGCCTGCAGGCTGGATCCAGCCCATGGCTGCCCCTACAGTGCTCCGCATGGGACTGAGACCTACTCACTCCTGTTGGGGAAGCCCACACCACACTCCTGTCCATGCCTGCTGGTGCAGACCCTGACCAGCACATTCAGTTTTGGCAAGGCTGTTCCTAAGTGCTACCCTGCTTCCCTCGCCTCGAGCAGGAACCGCCCAGCTGAAGCTTCCTTCCTGCCCGCCCACCCAGAGTCATGCAGCAGGGGCATGAGTGTGAGGAGGAGCCACCACTGGAGGTGGGACGAGGCGAGGCAAGCCAAGTTGTATCCGGTTGGCTGCAGCCACGCTGGGAACAGCCCCGCCAGAAGCTGAGTGTGCTGGCTGGGGCCCAGACTGGTGGGGCTGTTTTGCTCCCTTCGCATTCAATCCAGCTGCAGCCCCTCTTCCTGCTCCTGCTGCACACTCTGGGTGAGAAGCAGCTTCAGCCAGGTGGATCCTGCCTCCATTCATGGGGCTCCAGCTCCAGCTTCTGGCTGCCTTCCACCTACAATGTCCACCTGCAGGTGGCTGGTCATCATGGGCTCTGAACACTCCCACCACTGCTCCCCACCCACCCAAAACCCCATAGGGAGTTTTGCTGAGTTGTTCTGCTGTGTGCAGGAGGCAGGGGGTGCTGATCCAGCCTGCAACAGCTCATCAAAACTCTCTATGTGGCCCTCAGGCCCAAATAATTGCCCACCCCTGATCTATATCCATCTGTTTTGTCCTATCAGCATAAAGGAATTCTAGCTTAGGTATTTCATATTCCCATTCTTTCTGATGGAACACACTCCTCAGACCGATGAATCTCTCATAAATGCACTGTAGTTTCTCCATCCAAACTGTTCCAATGAATCATGGGAATCCATATATTCATGGAAGTCAGGGAACCGAGATCAATGTGTGAATGGGGACAAGGCATCTAAATGACAAAAACCCAAGACACACTGTAGTGACTCAGGCAGACAGAGATTAAGTCGACTTGAACTGAGATAACATTTTTATTTGATTTGATGGAAATACCAGCAAATGCAAAATATTTCCAATTAGGTTTAGATTTTTGTACAGCTCTTCTGTGAATTCTCCCCACCTCCTCAGCTAACTCAATTTAGTTATGTAAACTGCATCCTCAAGAGTTACAGTAAGTTACATCTCCAGAGTTTTAAAAGTTTTTCACTGCAATACCAAGAATAAAAGAATCAAATTCCAAAATTTGCAGCAACCATCTGTTGTGACACAGAAATAGCAGCACGATCAACTCCCTTTATTCTTCGGCTGCATAACTAATATGCTAGACCAAATATCCTTCAAGCATAACATTAGTGCATTCTAATTCTTCAATTCAATTGTACTTCTAAAGTACACTGAGATAAATCAAAAAAGGAGGACAACTCCCCCATTCACTGATTAAAAAAATAAAGTCAGCTTTAGGCAACTGAGAGGTGACTTTCTTGAGTTTGTAGTTTAATTTTTCAAAGCTATTTTTCACTATATTCACTACACAACTGGCTTATTCAAGTCTGTGCCACTGTAAGGTGGTAGGGCCTGCCAGTGAAAGTGATTAAGTTACACTAGTGATTAGCTAGAAAAGTGATACCATCATTGTAATGGAACCTATTCATAAAAATCACTGTTTCTTTCCTTGTTATATGGAGAAGCACCACACCTTCACGTCAGGATTTACAGATCTCTGTCCTATTCCACTGATAGTCTTCAGTAAAGCTATCATTTTCAGAAATATGCAAATACAATATATTAAAACGCAAAAAATCATCAAAGAAAAAAGATTCATCATTACATCATAACAAAAAGAGTGGGTGGAAAAAAGATTATATACATACACCTCCTTTACTATCCAAGGCTTCCACCCACAGCTTCCGTTCGTCTTCAGAGAAGGCCTGCATGGTCACAGGAATACCAGGTCTACAAAATACCATCAGAAGCAAATAACATACATACGACTTTTATTCACCATAGTGTGCACTGGTACGTCACTGAACATTGCCTAATATACACAATGAACAAATGTTTTTAAATGTCACGGATAAGCAACGAAGAACACATACACATCACTACCATCAAAACCAAGAAATCAACTATGAAATGTTTATTTATTTATGTATTTATGTATTTTTGTGTTTATTTAGAGTAGAAACTTGTTAATTCCATCCACTGGAATCACTGAATTCTGTGAATTTTAAAACAAACACATGCAAGAGGAATATTTTATCTAAAAATTACTTTGTCTATTTGAAATGTGTAGTTTAATTTTAAAATAGTGAGGAAAATAAGCATAGTATTCTAATAATATTCCAATATTCTTTACAAAAAAAATAATAATTTTTAACATAGCGCCTCATTAAAAGAAACCATCTACTAAAATTTTCCTAACGAGGAAGGATGGTAAATGTCATTTGTAGGATACAGAGATTAACATAAATCTACTCTCTTTCTATTTTTGTTTTATTTTATTTATTTATTTATTTATTTATTTTAAGGAGTAGGCAAAAACTTAACACCAATAATGATGAAGCTCAGCACAGTGTACAAACTTAAGGGAAGTTAAAAGCTGAAATGAAGCAAGAGCAGAGATGCTGGCAATACCGTCTTAAGAAAACAGGATAGATGCACCTTTATAGACTAACTAAATAAGATCTATATATAGTGAGAGAGAGCACACACAAGCTTTCATGAACCCAAGTTCATTTCATCTGATGCTGAAAGATGCATATTTACCCTGCCCTTCTGACTGACTTCAGACTAACAGGGCTAACTATCTCCCTCCAATTACTTTCCTGCCAATTAAAAAGGGGTATTATTATACTCAGTCTGCCACTGAATATTTATATATATGATATATACATCTCGATTCTCTTAATTGCTGCCTTCCAATTACTGCACTAGTCTTATGGAAAAGAAAGTGCCATTTTAATAAGGCAACAGCATAAAGAAAATGTTTAAATTGCTCCCCAGCCTCTATCCCAAAATAGCCTGGGGGCTGCATTCATGTTTGTACTACTAGAAATATTTATGCTTCATCCTCACCTACTTTTTTCAGGCTCGTAAGTTTTATTTGCCTGCCCAATATAATTTCAGTGTAGCAGCACACAGGTAAGTATTAAGTTGCTTTCCTCCCAGCTCACTCATGAGTCCTTCAGATTACACTTTAAGGCAAAATGCTTCACATAGTCAAAGTTCTTTAAGCAGAAGCCCTTGGCCTCAGATTTTAAAACCGTGGCCTTCCCCTTTAGTAGTCCATGCAGAACTCAAGGGAGCCAATTATAATTATGGAAAAGAATAACATATGGCACAAATATTTCTCTTTAGATCAATTAAAATGAAGGTTCTATCAGAGCATGCATATTTCATCTCCAACCATCTTGAAAGACAACCAACACCCCCACCCCCCATTGAATGTAAAAAGCAAACCATGAAGAAAAGCTCCTTGGGGCATTTCATTAAAATTTCTGCACCTATTACTTTTTGTGGCTAAATATAAGCTAATGCATGCTTATAATAGCAGTAAGATGTGAGAAAAAAGTTCCTTTCAGGCCAAACAGGCTTTTCAGGTCTTAAATTGGCCATTTAGTGGTATTTAGTTTCAGTCATCATAAATGTAGAAACTTAATCATTCTGCAAGGGAGAAAAATGTAGGGAAGTAGCTGAACTAGCAGAAAAGACCACACACTGCTTTGGCCCTTTTTATCTCCTTCCTTTCAAGTCATTTTTATACTGTATAAATGTTCCTCCTCCTCACTGGAATTGTAAGTGAAAGCACAAAAATCTGAAATCTAGACAAACAGTTCAAGCAAAGTAATCTCTCCAGAAGAATGTTAACAAAAGAAGATAAGACAGACCAAAAACAATTCCACAAACTTTTTCAGAATAACCATTTTGTATACTAGTGAAAAGCCTGCCAAGGAGAGATACTATTCCTTCTTGTCAACTTAGACTGCATACATGTATTCAGATGATGTGGGAGAATCCTCCCAGGTTTGCTTTCCTAGTAGAAAAAACTTACTCAGAGACACAGACATTTAATGCTGAGCCCGAGAAGAGGAGAGAGCTGCAGTACTGATGCAGCACAGCCAGGGGTGTCCTATGCATACATCTCAGATGGCTTTGCAAGCTCTCTCCATCTCCCTGGAGAAAGATACCAGCAGGGCACAGAGAAACCCTGGCTGGCTGACCCAGACTGCTCAGAGTCAGCCTGTCTCTTCCTGCAGTGCAATGTTGGGGACTGCAACGGAGGTGTATTCTGTTCCTTTTTTGGCTGGAGCAGTAGAATTCAATGAGGAATATGCCGTCTCCCTGGGGGTGGGGGAAAAAAGCACTTTGGGATGCTGGACTGTGCTGTGGCTTCTCTGAAAAGAGAGCTTGTACAGACATTTGCTTTCCCAGGAGAAACTCTCCTAGGATATATTTAACCCAGTTATTTTGCTGGTGTAGCAGCCATTTTTACCCTGGAAGAAACATTCTGAACATCTGTACACTCATGGTTTGGCCTGAGAGAGCAGTGACTCTCCCTAAAGAAACTTAACATCTGTATGTGCCCAAGACTGTTTGTCTCCACTGAAAATTTTACTTCCCATAATTTGTCACTATTACATCTAAGCTACAAGAATGATAATGGAGACAGTGTCCTTAGGCTATGCTAGCACTTCTCACCATTTCTACGTTTGTTGGAACCAAATCAACTGGTATGGTAGGGACTGTGGGATATTTTAGGAAAAAAGATCAGGTATACGACCAGATATAAGTAAAGCATACTGCATTGATCAATGCATAAATCATGTGGTTATAAAGCTTCTTACCAAGGGGAAATAGAGCTTTTGGTGACATGTACAAGTACTATGAAGACTCCAAATCAGAGGCTGAGAAGGTGCATGTTAGACACACAGGGCACAGACAGAAGTAATAACTGAAATATTTCAAATGTCTCTGAAACATTTCAGAGGGCCAGTGGTACAAATATGGTAATACTGGGAAGCATTTTACTTGTTATGTCTGCATGGAAAAAGACGGCCCATGTATTTTCCAAAATTCCACAGTACGCCCCTCACCCCCCTCCATCTCTACAGGAAAAGGAAGAGAGTAGGCTGAGTGATAGCTGGCAGACTATACAGCTCAGAGGTTCCACTCCCAGTCAGGGCCTGCCACTGCCTCCAGCAAGAAGGGGAGTGGAGAAGTAGAATGGACTGGAGCTGGAGATGCCCAAGGAGCTGCCACCACATACAAGGGTCTTCATCCCTAGTTCCTTTTTCTCTCTCCACTCCTGAGATGGAGAGGAGAAGTAGAGAGGATTGGGGCTGCCAGTACACAGCTAGAACCTCCCCACCACTGCTCCCACCCCTCCAGAGATATCCTCTGCCACCCTGAATCCCTTGGCTGGAAAGCTACTGCTGTATGCAGCCACGACAATTTTGAAATTTTCCAGCTGGGATGAGAGGGGAGGCATAGGAGCTTAGGTATGTTCCCCCAGCTGAAAATGCTTCCTCTCTGAAGTATTTTTAAGTGCATTTCACTTGGAAAAATTTCAAAGGTTACTTCTAGCTGCACCCACAGAATACGGTATAAAAAGCAACATCATAATCTGTGAAAAAATTACTCCCATTTAGGAAGAAGTAGAAACAAACTCAAAACTGTCACTGTAAAGACAAACACACGAATTGTGTAACAATATTTCTCAAGAGGTGGGAATACTTCAGAGCATTCAGAGCTATCTACCTGGTGGCCTGCAGGCTGCATGCAGCCTGCAAGGAGCTAATCTGTGGCCCCCTGGCTCTCACTCAGCTGCTGCTCCGTATCATTCTAGTTCCAGTGGAGCCAGGGGATCTAGGCTTCCCTTATGGCTTCCGATTTCTGCTCCTGCCCCAGGGAGTGGCACAGCATGCAGGAACCTTCTGCTGTTGAGTTTTTTGGGGGTTTGTTTTTGTTGGGGTTTTTTTTTTTTTTTTTTTTTTTTTTTGGAGGGGTAGGGAATCCATAGGTGTACACAGTATAATGACTGCTTGCTGGAACAAGGGGAGAGATGGGGGTGGTGGGGAGGGGAACGAGAGATTGCCTGTATGTAGGATGAAGCAGGGAAGGGGACTGCCCATGCATTCTATGCAGCTGTGGAGAGGCCCTTAGACTGGACCACTGCAGCCAGCACAGGATGCAGCCTCCTCCCAGCGTGGCTTGCATGGGGTGCAGCCCCGACCACTGAGAAGCAGGACAGGCCTGCATTAAATGATTCCCACACCACAGAACCATTCTTATTTTGTGCACACTGGAGAGTCAAAAGTGCCAAATATGAAAAAAAGACATTAGGTAAGAAATCCCAACAGCTGTTTGTTATTTGATTGAGCCAGTTCTGAATTCCACAAAACCCACAGCCCTGAGTACTTTGAATTCTGAGGAAAAATGGACAAATCTCACTTGTCTCTATAAAAGAAAAATGGATGTCACTTCCTTGTTACAAGATCCTGGGAAGTGTAAACTGATGTCAGCTTATTGGCAAGGCTAAACATTCTCCATTGAGATACTTGCCTTAGATTCTAGACTCACTCTTCCTGCCAGGAAAGCCACTGGGATCCATAAAACTAGGGCTTGGCAACATGAGGTTCATGAAGATAGAGGGTACCTATGCCTCTGTGCACCCTAGAGTTAGACAAAGAGGGCAGAGTGGAACTGCACTAGGGCTGGGCAGCTTGAGTCCACACCCACACTGTCACCATTTCCTCTATCCCCCTTCTCCCTGGCTGTGGCATGGTTGCATCCTCTAGGCGAGAGGTTCCCAACCAGCGGGCTGAGGTGGGCTGCCTGCAGGGTCATGGCACGAGCCCCCCGCTTGGAGCCCCGTCCATCCACCCAGCTGAGCGGCTTCCAGGGTCACATCTGAGCTTCTGGGGTTAAAGCCAAGTGATGGGGGAGCCCTGGGAGGGAGGCAGCTAGCTCTGCACACTCTGTCCTGCTCCTGCCGGGCCATGGTAAAAAAAAAGATTGGGAACCACTGTTCTAGCCACTGGGAAGCTGCACTGCAGCTGGGAGGTGGGTGGGGACAGGGAGAAGCAGCAGCACTGAAGGCACTATTCCCAGCTGCCTGACCCCTTCATGCATTCCCCCAGGCCTCAGTGTTGCTGCCACCCAACCTGCATCAGATCAGAGCAGGGTTGTTAAGGCCTGTGGCTTGTTAAAGGTTGCCAGCTCCTACATAAAATCCATGACCAGTCGTCAGTCTTTCGGACATATTTTAGGGAAGAGAGAGTCTAAGCCATATGGGGCTATGCTATCCAGACTGATATTTATGAACCTAAGGGTGCTGCCGCTCACCTACGTCAGCTGGACACTTCCATTTCAGGCAATGCCTTTACTGAGCAGGCAGCATGGTATCTAACCACAAGGGGATACACCTCTATACCAGGAGAGGTAGACTGGTCAGATTCCATTTTTTAAAGAGGGCAGAAGAATGTGAATTGTCTTGCAGGCACAACCAAACACATCTCAATTATCTCTATCTCAATTAACTTTCCTGTGTTGAACATTGCCAAGCACAAAGAGCTGACAAGCAAGGGCTAGAGGAAGATATGCTTCCAGTCATAACATGTGGGAGGGAATGGGGGGTGGGGGAGAAATAAAAATCAATTGATGCATTCTAGACTGGATTTATTGCACAGACTGAACACAATGCTGAATAAGAAGAAAAGGCAGAGGACAGAGTCAAATCTGTAGTAAGATATTTTAACCAAGCCCTGCCAATGCAATGAAAATGCCAACTCTCTGTCCTCTGCCTTTTTCTTTCTTTTTTTTCCCTCAAAGTCATGAGTGCTTGAGCCTCATTCTGGACTAATGTTGAATATTGCCTCCAGTCAACCAATCTTCAAGTGGTTATTTGGACTGTTTAGGCTGGGGAATCAGAGGCAGCTGGAGATGATGCCAGTCACCTCACTCCTTCGTGTGCCATTAGCTACAGAAACTAGTCTCGCAACCACACTGGCTCAAGACACAGTTCAGCTCAGGATGGTTCTTTGTGAGCCCAATTCCAAAAGGGTATCAGGAAAGCATCACTACAGTTCTGGCCGATTGTGAAACTTGCTTTGCTTCCTTAGGACTATAGAAGAGAAAGGAGTTTGGTTCTAGCTGGGCAGCTTTAGATGTCAGAGTTCCTAGGCATTGGGAATGGTGCTGTTCCCAGTGACAACAAAGGGAAGGAACTTGCTAGATGGAGGCTGCAATGGAAGAAATCCCAGGATGGGGAAAAAGAGGAAGACTTCCCAGAGGATGAAGTAGGATGTAATGCCTGGGGATGTGCTAAGCTGAGAGAGGAGTGGGACTTGATGAGCAATTTTCACAGTCATTCAGGGCCCTGGAATCCAGCAAAGTTGAGTAGGCCTGGCTCATACTACCTCTCAAAATCAAGCATCAAGAGAAGTGTTTGGATGCTTCCTCTCAGCAGAAATTGAGATTTACCTCAATGAGTGACTGGATCAGCAGCATGCACCACAGAAGAGTGAGAGGCTGTTAAAGAAAAAGGGTTCTCAGAGTGTTATTAGCTCAGTGAAAGCCTCTTCAGTGTTACTACCTGGGAAAGGGATGAAGAAAAACTCAGATGCTTCAGGCAGGCATTTTCATGTCTTGGCCTCTCACATGAACTGGTCTTTTTCACTGATGTGCATAGTACATACCAGCATAATCTCAGAAAATCACCACCATTGTATATAGTGAATTGAAAACACTGAACACATTATAAAAATGAAATGTTTTAAATCTTAAAAAACCAATTAAGTGATATTCTGGAATGTCTAACTGGTGAGAAGAGGGAGTAAACTAAATGGGTCAGAAGCCAGTAGCTGCAAAGGGGTGACATTAGAAAAACTTTAGAACCTCTTTGACCTTTTTTTGAGATGGCAAAAAGGAAGAGATTATGCATAAGAACAGGCAGGTCATCAGCGCCACTTCATGAGAAGAGATAACAGAGTGACAGGGAAGGGAAAGGAAAAAAGCAAAGTGGCATTTAAAAAAACAATTCTTCTCAGATTTTTAAAAAGTTCCTAGTATCTCTGGGTTTTTCCAAACTCATGGAAGTGCACAGAGTTAAGAGTAAAAAAGCAAACTTTCCTAGGGACCGCCAGTGTATTACATGTTTTTTGTCCGTCGTGGGGATTAATAAAAGAAAAAATATACAAGAGAGACACTGCATATTAACCAGTGACAAGTGGGACCGTTACTGACAGCAGACATACAGGGAGAGAAGTCTCCACTTCAATACATTCAATCATGCATCAGTGTTAAGGAGTTGGTCCTATCTGAAGGCAGAATATAAATTCTGAAAACTTGTACTGACATTTCCTCTGACTACTTGTTCAGTACATTTCACCAGCTTACCTGTCTGCAGCTTCCATGTCAAAACAGAAACGTCTATCTATAGTATCTGTATTTCTTTTGGTACAGTAGGTAAGAAAGAAGGCTTCCAAATCACCCTGTAAATAAGAGAGATTATTATATGCCTGATAGTAGAGCTAAACTGAAATCCAAAGAGTCAGCAAGCCACTGATGCAAACTAAATATGATAACCTGTATTAAAATAATAGCAAAAGCTGGATTGGAACTGACAAATGCAATGGAATTGTTACAGCTGCAAATCAGTACATAGTACTGCAGAAATCTCAAGGTTATTTTACAGATTGCAGGTGCAGCAAATATAGAACTTTTTGTTTTAAAATATGGGAGTTTAAACATCTTAATAAAAAGAATTACTATTTTCCAACAATGATATCATCAGGATAAATTTTCTGTAAAAGACTGTCACTGTACTATTTTTGTCAAAATAGTAATATTCCAAATTCTACTTTATAGTGTTTAAAGCAATATAAGGGAGTTCTGATATTCTGAAATTTGCCTCATAGGGTATGCCTTCCCTTCAAAACAAGCCTCTGTATATTCAGATAATAAACTGTCCACCCACCCTTACAGTACCCAAAGACTAAATACCTTAACTAACCTGTGAGTAACTCCAAGTAAACTGCTCCCTATAAGCATTGGCTTTCACCATAACATGCAGCTATTTCATTTTAGCAATGTTGCTTTTTCTGTGCATCCATACCTATAGATTTCATTGTTTCATCTAGGAGGACTTAATGCAATTGCATTAAACTAGTGTGAAAATATCTGAAAGCCTCTAAAATGACTAAGGACCAGAAGTGCTATTGCCTTACAGTAGAACTTGGTTCTGAAGTCAGCTGAGCAATTTTGAAAGTTTTACCCAAGAGCCATATAAGCAAAATGAAAATAAAAATATTTCAGGAGGGATTATGCACACAATCTCCTTTCTATCAAGAACACTCAAATATGATCCCCCCAACAAACCCCATTGTGAGAAACTTTTAAAATTACACTTAAAAGACAGGGTAAGAAACAGCATTTGAACTCTAAGATTGACCAGAAGATATAAATGCCTCTTCTGTCTTCTATTTTTTCTTCTGCTTCTTCATTTAACCATTTCAAGCCTGATCCTGCAACATGCTGAGCACCCTCAATTTCCAATCACTTCCACAGGAACTGAGGCATTCAGCATCCAGACTCTTTAGCCCTGAATATCAAGGCTATCAGGGAAAGTGTATATTAAGATTTTCAGTGCAAATTATGATGCCAATATGAAAAGGATTTAAAGGATTCCTAACCAGGCTCTCTTCCAACTCTCCCATCCAGCTGCATTGCAAGAAGAATATGGATGGAGAGTATAAAGGAGAATCTCCCAAGTTTACTGTATTTTCTTAAGTCATACTTTAACAAATTAAATCCCTACAGTGCAAGCTAGATACTAAAAAGACAGAGAGAGGTGTATTCTACCTCTTATAGACGCTGTTCTTTTAGAAGCAAGCAACTTAAATTTCTACAAAATTCTTATCTACTAAACCATTCCATTATTTTAGTTTAATATCCTGAAAGGGCAGAGTGTAAATTGGATGAAAAAGAGATATTTGATATATCTTATCTGGCACATTCTCTCATTTAGATACATGGCATGAAAAAAGTAAAAGTGAAATATACTTACTGCTTTCCCTCCCGACCTGTGTTCAAATGGGATCATGCTGAATGTTTTTGTCTGTTTCTTATATGTGCAGTAGTGTTTTACCCAACTGGAGCCAAATGGGGCAGGTCCTTGAACAAAACGGAAACATTAATTTGGTTCTCTTGCTTCAGATAGTTTGTTGCCCTTTGTCAGTTTCTAGCAAGAGTACACTTTGTATACTATTAGATTTATAAAGAAATACTACATTAATATACCCGAAGTCAGCCAATGATGAAGCACAATAAAATATTAACTTCTGGGTAGGGGTGCACTGATAGAAATTTTTGGGGCTGATACCAATAGCCAATATTTAAGGAGGCACACTGATACAATTTCTGATACAACCCCCTCCAACTGGTAAGTCCATGTGGTGGAAGGAGAGGAGGGAGGGAAGGGGTGGGTGGGGGGCAGATGAATGCCCCCTGCGGTGAGCGAGCAGGCAGGGGCAGGCACTGCTCAGGCAGGGCAGGGGGCTGGGGCCGGAGCCGTGGCTTGTGGTGGGGGGAGGCAGCTCCCACTGCTGCTTACACCCTGAGGCAGGGAGGTGTGCCCCCAGATCTGCGTGGGGCAGGGTGGGCTGCAGCTGGGGCTGCGCGAGGCTCTTCTCGGCGGTAGCTAGACTCGAAGCGGGCGCCAGCAGTGTGGGGAGGATGCTGCATCCACCCCAAATTTTGCTGCCACTCTGCTTCCAGCGCCACCACCACCAGCTGCCCAGCACAGCCCCAGCTCAAGGCCCTGCCTCCACCCACATGCTTGGAAGAACCAGGGCTGTGCTGGGTGGCTGGCAGCAGTGGTACTGGGAGCAGAGCAGCAGTGAAATCTGGGGTGGATGAAGCATCCTCCCAGCACTGCCGACGCCTGCTCCGAGCCTAGCCCCCTCTGAGAAGAGCCCTGCGTAGCCCTGGCTGCAGCCCGACCCCTGCCATGCAGATCCAGGAGGCACCCCCCTGCCCAAACTATGTCCTCCCAGGGTGCAAGCAGCAGCATGAGCCACCTCCTTCCCCCACCCACTGCCAAGCCACAGCTCTGCCCCCTCCCGCCTGGGCAGTGCCTGCCCCTGCTCCCTCACTCACCACAGGGGGCATTGATCTGCCCTCCCCACCAATGCCCCTTCCTTCCCCACTCCCCTTCCACCACACTGGACTTACTAGCTGGAGGCAGCTCTCTCTCCACACTGCCAGCTCTGCTCTTTGCTGCCTGAATACTGTGCTGCAGCTGTGTGCAGCATGAGCATTTATTGGCCAAACTGTCATCCCCACTGGGCAGCTATCTGATACAGACAGTTTTCTTTATATCGGTACTGATCCAATATTGGACTGATGTATCAGTGCACATCTACTTTTGGGTAGTATTCTGTTTAGTGATGTATGCTGCATTTTATTCTTTGTAATTCAAAGGAAAAGATCTCTATAAAAGGGTCATTTCCATCATTACTGCTAGAAAAAGACTGTTATCCACACAACTACTTTCAGTGAAGAGTCCAGTGAGATCAGTCAGACAGATGTCTGATTATCCAAATATGTGGAGGAGTGCTATCTTCCCAGAATGCTGGATAAGAACTGCAGTTCCTATATGAATATTAGATTAAAGGACACCAAAAATAATTTTAAAGTAACCTAAAGCAGAACACTTATTTATTTATTTATATAGTACAGCATATTTGTTTTCATAGGCATTTCCACTTTATGTAATTTAGCTCAGTAAGTCAAATGCACACCAGGATACTTTAACATGACTCCTAGTTACCTAGCATTTTCTGCAAGGTTTGTTGGGACCTTTACATGTAACATACGCCACACTAAAAGTATTCATGCTTTTGTCATCTCCAAACCTTTTACTGTGATGCAGTATCTTTGACAAATCCTGGAAGCTCTAAATCAGTAGGGGCTATAAATCTAGAATTTAAATTCTGGATTCTGGTGCCTGCAATTGTGAACAGAGCCAAACTCAGACCAATACACAATGTAGAACTTGAAGCACTAATGGTGCTATAAGATATAAGATATACATATAGATATTAATGTAAAACTAAGTTATTTATAAAAACCAACTTGCTTTATGCTCCATTACAAGCAGCTGGAATCTGCAAGATAATATTAACTGTTAAAGCTTGGACTCCAGTTTTCAGGAGTTGGCAAGATGAACGGTAGTCTCTTCACTCAGAGTTGTCACACCTTTAGCTTGAATTGGATATAAAGGTGGATATACCCATCTCCCGTAAGCAGCCACTATATTTCCCAAACAGAACCACTGCTGCAAAATTCAGAAGTATGACTGGCCAAGCAGAAGCATAAAGCACCATATTTGACCAACTACTGCCCCTTGTAACTCATGAAAAAAGGTTGCCAATCGAGTCAACAGGAACTGCTACTGACATATTCCTTTGCTGCCAGCACTCAGGAGCTTGTCCTGCTAAAAGTTGATGGTCTACTTCAAGGTATCCACACTTCCCCTAGACTCTAATCTTGTTAGGAGAGCAACCCATATGTGCATGTGAATAGCTGCCACTCATGTGCCTCAGAAGTATTGCCTATTGTATATCCAACCAAAAAAAATGCCCCCCACAGGAACTCAGAAAGGAAAAGTTCAGTAAAGTGTAAGTAGAGCCATCCTTGGCAGTGTGTGTGTGGCGGGGGGGAGGGCGTAAATCAGGGTAACTAACCTGGGCTCTGTGCTTTGGGGGCCCCCACGGACAGTGCCATACAGGCCCCATGCCATTGGCATGTGCCACGGGCACCACCACTCTCTGCACAGTCACTGCGCGCCACCGGCTTCCTGCTCCAGCTGCTTGCCACCCTCCCTCCTGCACAGGTCCCGCACAAGCTGATATGCCCCAAGCCCCACACACCCATAGGGTCAGCTCTGAGTGCAAGACCTCAAAAATCACCAGGATCTCAAGGTACTAATGTTGGAAGCAAGTAGAGCTCAATTTTTCTGAGACTGGATCAGAGTTTAGGATTTTTTTTACTTTTTTCTATTTCAAACTTGAGATAGAATAATAATATTAATTCAAAAACAAAGTATTTGTGAGAATCATGATTAAAAATTTCATTCTGGATTTTTTTTTTTTTTTTTTTTTTAAGTATGTTGTTCCACCAGATAAGACCTGAAATATTGATTTTTTAAAATTATTCTAGACCTGCTTATGTATTATATAAAATGACGTTTTCATGCAAAATACAGTTGAATATAATGTTTTTCCCAGGACTAACATAAGATGTGTGGTCTACATAAAGGGGACACTAGAAAAAATATGGCTGTTGGAAACCCTAGCTCTCTAAGATTCCCCAGCTCCCTTAAAAGTTCCTATGTAGTTCCTCATGCTTTCCAACTTATCATAAAATAAAAAAAACCACATCTTAGTAGTTTCAGCAGTTTGTATTATTGTGCAAACATTGACACAAAGATGCCAAAATGTTTATATTTATTTATGGACAGGAAAAAAGGAATGAAAATATACAATGCACAGAACACATTTGAGAGGTTTGTGATTTTAAACATAGACACATTTTTTAAGAGTGCACAGACCTTTAAAACTAAAAAATATATAAAATTTGAATGATTTAAAAACCAGGTTTGAATTCGCAGCAAGTTGTCAAAGGTTAATATCACTACTTTCTTCAACTATATTGAAAAACTTATAAAAGTAAGTTGGCATGAAAATCACATCTTTTAAATACACGACATATTAGTATATTAAGATTCATGCTATCATCTGTTCAACATGTAGGCCTGTTTTATCCAGCACTGATCACAATTAATTAAAATACGTAAGTAAACTATGAAGTGACTCAAACTAAACTGGCCTGGTTTTCCACAAATATTAAAATGCTCAGCAGTTCTGAAAAAGCAGGACAAATATATAGTTGTATCAGTAGTTTCATAACACGTGCATGCTTTGTTTAAGCAATGATTTTGTTTAATAAATATTACCTTAGCATCTTTATTTTGGGGATGATGAAATGGAGGTTGCTAGTTATATTAGTAGATATTAATTCTTCCTTTAAATTACAGTAGTTATACAGTAGACAAACACATCACTAAATCCAATTTTTTTTATATATATATATATATTTTTTTTTTCTTTTAACAGGTGTTTTTATAATGGGTTTTACCTTTAATAAAACATTTAGTACACAGTGATTTGAGAGTTGGTGCTATACTTGTTTAGTCTGGCCACTCAGTATAACTCTGGAAAAATCACAAGAGCATTCCTCACCTCACAGATTCTTCATCTGGAAGGTAGGAATGTTACAGGTTTCCTACCTAACAGCAATCTGCTTACTTGATGATTATATAGAGCTCTGAGATAACCACATGAAAAGCACAACATTATGTATTAAAGTATGATATTAACATTATAATAAGATTAGAATATTGTGAATTACAAAAATGTACTTTTCTTAAAATAGACAACTCATTCAGAAGAAATTGTATCTGTATGGGACAATGTGGGATTGCATTTGTGCACTGTGTGTATTTGGGGCAGCACCAGAATATAAATAAATTAGAAATATATCTTACTTTTCTCCTGAACATAAAGGTAGCCTTCCATTGTAAACTGATCAGCTCTCTTATGTTCCTGAGGATTTCGCTTGATTTTGTTCATGAGTTCCTCTACCTCCGACCTCGTTCCTTCAAAACGATTTCTTGTCTACAATTAAAAAAAAAAACCCACTGAGAAAAGCAGTAGCAGAGGAAACAACTATTTTTTTTGACAGAAAGAGGAAGTTGCAACGATTGATGAGAAAATGGGAGGATGATTAAAGTTGGTTTGTGGTTTCCAGCAACCTCTGTTCTTGGAGTATTCTTCAAAAGACAAAGTGTATTTTAGGCAATAGCTGCAATAACTGTGAGAAGGGAGCCAGGAGATCTAACAGGAACAGGTCTCTAAAGAATCTGTTGTTCTATTTTAGGGAAAGAGCAGATGGAACAGTAAGCAATGACCATCTCATGGCTGAGCCTGCATTTGAACATGTTGGATCCATAGGCAACATATGTGCTATAAATGTTAGCTTGATAAATAGCATGCTTTCAGGTCAGAAAAGGTGACGCTTTCAGTAGTTACTAGGGAGAATGTATAAGTAGGTCATCACCTATTCCTGCATATTCTGTGACTGCCCACAGTGCCAGACATCTTGGTATGACATGAAAGAGTACAGAAATCTTTTTACTATATTTTAACAACTCAGTCCATTTCTTCCCTCCTACTACCCTTCAGAACCACTCTCCCAAGTCCATAAGCAACAGCAGCTTTTATTCAGAATATTAACAACAGCCAGAAAACAAATCACATCACACTAGGAGTCATACGTGACTAAACTAATTCATTACACTCTAGCAAAACAATGAGAGTTTGTTGTTTTGAGTGAACACCTCTGATTATAACGTCCACTGTCTATCAAGAACTGCCATTCATCCAATAAATAACTATGCCACAAAATACATGCTTTTACTGTATGCCTGTTTGTTTAAGCAAATCAGACATACAAATCAACCTACTGAATTTGTAAATGGGGAATTTACCAAGCTATTCACTTGGGCATACAGCTTCCATTTCATAATTTGGGTAAGGGCAAGAATGGCAGTTGTATGTTCATATGATTCACTGCATGTCAAAAGCCACCTTTTTGTAATATTCAGTCAGACTACTTGCACTTGGTCTGATTTTTCAAAAAGACCTCCAGCTATATACACAAAAAAATATTGTACATCTAAACAAAGCATGCACAAGGCCAGTTACAACATGCACTTGACTAGCCAGATATGCAGATTCCAGATTTATGCTTGAAATAAATGTTACTTGTACTGATATGGCACACTGGCTTTCAATAAGCCTATGGAAATCAAGCCCTAATGATCAAGTTCCTGCTAGGTCAGCCTTTAGAATTCGCATCATAATTATTTTCTGGTTCTACTCTCTCCTCAGCATCTACACCTATTGTAAAGGAAGGTTGCAACTGCTACAGTACTGTCCACTCTGCAGTGTATACAAAGAACGGAGAGGGGACAAGAATGAAGGCAAGATAGGGAGGACAGTGGAAAAGAGATGGGAAGAGAGAGAGATGGGGGAGGAGAGGGGAGAGAGAAACAAGGCAGAGGGAGAATTTTTAAACCTTTATTATACAAGCTAGCCAATTGCCCATGGAACCAGCATGTTCAAATGGCATCCTTCACCTGAGCAAATGCATAGGCATGGTCTCATCATCACAAACACCATCTCCAGACAGTGACAAATACAAGAACACCTGGAGACACCCTCACCCTAAGCACTGGCACTTCCTGGATTATGTTATTGTCAGAGCCTGTGATGAAATGGATGTCCATATCATGCAAGTCATGTGAGGAACCAATGACTGTTGGACAGATTCCCATCTTGTCAGATCCATTATGAACATCCACCTTGCTCTGAAACAACAAACAGCCAAAAGCCACATGCCACATGAAGGACTCAACACCAAATCTCTTCAAGACACAAATGTCTGTAAGGATTGCCAACAGTGTCTCCATGTAAAGCTTTCTGCCCTATCCACAAATGAAGGCAGCATTGAGGAACTCTGGAAGAGGTATGAAAACACCATAGAATCATAGAATCAATGAGTCGGAAGGGACCTAGACAGATCATCAAGTCCGCCCCCCCCCCCATGAGCAGGAAGGAGCACTGGGGGTGGCAGGGGACATAAGACCCCAGCCAGGTGCCTGTCCAGTCTCCTCTTGAAGATTTCCAGGGAAGGTGAGAGCACCACCTCTCTGGGAAGCCTATTCCAGGCTCTGGCCACCCTTACAGTGAAGCTCTGGCCACCATTACAGCCTTACAGGCCATCAATCTGGCCTGTGCTGAATCCATTGGTTACACCACTTGTCAACAACAAGATCAGGTCGATGTAAGTGACACTGAGATCCAAGCCCTCCTTGACCAGAAGAGAAAGGCTCCTTCTACTTGGCAAAATGACACCATCTCAGCAGAATAAAGTGGCATATCAGCTCCTCAAAGCTGAAGCTCAACAGAGAATCCAGAAATCAAAAGTCAGTAGTAACAAAACAAAGCCAAGGAGATCCAGGTCTATGCTAACAAACATGTTATGCATAGATTTTTCCAGGCAACAAAAGCTATCTACAGCCCAATTTCCCATGGTCCTACTTTTTTACAATTGCAGGCTGGCTCTACATTCCTCAAAGACAATGAATCTATCCAAGCTAGATGGAAAAAGCACTTTGAGGCATTCTTGAACCATGAGTCAACTGTGACAGATACCACAGTTGTGTCCATCCATCCCCTGACACTCTGAAAGCAGATCCCTCTCCAATGCTCCTATTCTAGAAGTCTGGCATGCCATCAAGAAAACCAAAAACATTAAATCTACTGGACTGGATGCTGAAACCTATAAGGCTGGTGGTAAGGAACTGGTACTGAGACTTCATGAATTTATTGCTCGAATTTGGATCCCCCAGGACAAAGAGATCCCTGGGGGATCTGAGGAATGTCCACATCATGACTATATTTATGAAAGGAGATAAAATTGTGTGTGGGAACTATCAAGGTATCACCTTCCTTTCCACAGCAGGCAAAATCCTTGCCTGCATCCTCCTGAACTGTCTTCTACCTCTTGCTGAAGAAGTCCTGCCAGAATCTCAGTGTGGTTTCAGACCACCCTGTAGGACTACTGGCATGATATTTATTGCCTGCCAGGTTCAAGACAGGTGTCGGAAACAACATCAGGACATATATATGGCCTTCATTGATCGTGAAGCCTTGTGGAAAATATTGGCCAGATGTGGATGTCCTAAAAAGGGCATCAAGGTCCTGGGGCTGTTCAACAATTAGATAACTGCAACCACTCTATGTAGCAGATTGGACATGGATCCATTTGGCATTGGAACTGGGATCAAAGAAGGATACATCATTGCCCCAACCCCATTCTCCATTTTTTGACAGTCATCTTACATCTCATTAAGGACTGCCTTCCTTCCAGAATTGGCATTGAACACTGAATGGATGGAGAGCTCTTCAATCTGGGTTGCTTTTGCTCAGAGACCAAAGTATTCAAAATAACTACCATTGGCCTTCAATATTCCAACAACTGTGCCACCCCTGCACACACGGAATAAAACCTCCAGATCACACTGGATCTTTTCAGAGAAGTCTACCGAACTTCGGGCCTCTCTCTCAGCATTGAGAAGACTGAAATGCTCTATCACACGCTCCAAAATTTGCATCGAGGAAAAAACCCTAAAGGTAGTCAAACATTTGGTAGCCCCATCTCTCAAAGTGAACAGTGCACAGAATTTGATGCACAAGCACCTCCTTCAGGAAACTGTGATCATGATCTCCAGAAAGACACCAAGATCCAGGGGTACAATGCAGTCTTCATCCCCACCCTCCTGTATGAATACAAAATGCAGGTGACCTATCATCATCGTTTCAAGAGCCTGGAGAGGTATCAAGATGCCTCTGGAAAATCCACCACATTAAATGGGAAGATCACCCCACAGTGGACACCAGTATCCTAGCTAAAGCCAATGTTACCAACACTGGAGTTGGTGATCCTGATCACCAACTTCACTGAACTGGGCACCGTGTGGATGCTTGACTCTCAGCTCCCAAAATCAGTGATTTGCTCCCAGCTTAGTAATGACCTGAGATCTTTCAGTGACTAGAGGAAACACTACAAGGATACATTGAAAGCATATGTCAAGGAAATGGATGCCAACATTGAGAGTTAGAAGAAGCTGGCTCCCAACCCATTCCAATGGTGCCACAACCTCAACCAAGTGGCAGCCAGTTCTCAGGTAAAGTACCATGCCTTCAAAGCAGAGAAAGGAAAAGGAAAGGAATCTCAGCCTGCAGCCTACTCTCCTCTGTGAAAAGACCTGCAACTTCTGCGGATGGGTCTGTAGCTCAAAGATTGAACTCTCAAGTCATCTGAAGACCCGTCAATAAGCTGTGGTAGAGATCATCCTCAAATTGAAGGACTGCTGATGATGACACATGTGGGACCAACTATCCATCTTCTTCCTTGCAGAAGGTCCCATCAATGACCCAACATGAGACAAACTGGTCCCTGTTTTGTTTCAAAGTGAAATTTCAAATTCAAGTGTGACGTACCCAAACCAGAAAAGTTGGAGAGCATCATTGGAGCCAGCCCCGAAAACTGGTTTCTGCAGCTTTTAGGCTTGCCATCTTGGCCTGGCCCAGCAGGAAATCAGCCAGGAAGATCATGCTCCCCCTGGCTGCTCAGTACGGGACAGTGAAGAGATATATAATCTCAGAAGAGTCCAAATCCAGCATGCCAAATAGTGCTGAGGGCAGCAAAGGGGAGCTGCAGCCAGGAGGGAGGGGATAGTCCATGAAAATACGGAAAAGTCTTCTGCACCTCCTCTTTGCAGAAAGTGCAGGTTGCCAGTGCCACCAGGTTTAAGTGGTGGACGTAAGGCAACAATTTTCTTGGCGATGGGTAGCTTATAAAGCTTAAAGGGTGCCCCAGGTTGGACAGGCTTGCTCTGGTGTTGCTGGGCACAGGAGGGAGAGCTGAGTGCTGGGCCTGCCATTCTCACTGATGTCCACAGCTGGAGAAAGACAGCAATAGAGGGAGGTTGTCTAGTGAGCTGACAGTGGGGAGGACTTGTCACAGGCAGAGGTGGGTTTCTGGGGTGGTAAGCACATCCATGGGAAGGACAGCTTTCACTTCAGTCAAAACATGCAGAGCAAAATGGACAGCATAGGCCCAGCCAGTCAGCCAGAGCTTTGGCTGAAAGCTAAGTTGAAGAGGTGGGTCAGCTTAAAGGTGTGTGGCCAAACCAAGAAAGCAAAGAGGCTTCCAGAAGCTCAGCTCGGAACTCCCTGCTGCAAAATGAAATTTTGCATCAGGGACTCCTGCAGCAGTTTTGGAAATCACCTGCCCTGGCATCTCAGAGGTAAATCTGTCAGGCCTGAAGATGCTGCAGTATAAAGGCAGCAGAATGTCCCAGCTGAGGTGATCAGGATACAACAGGAAAAATTCCCACTGTTTGAGGTCCCCCACCCAACACAAGCAAGCAAAGGCCAGTTGTTGCCAGTGGAAACATTCCCCAACAAAAAACAGGCACTGAAGGCTTGCAGGCAGAAGGCAGCCATGCTGCTTGTCAGTTTTATTAGCATCTGACCTCCCTTGCTTGTGGGTAGGCACAGGATAGCCCGCTGAAGCCAGTGGTGCCTGTGCCAGAAGTCCACTAAAAGTTTCTGGAACCTCTTAAGGAGGATAATTTGTAGGTCAAGGATGGCATACCTGTGACACAGAGTATCAGCTGCCAAGCTGTTGATGACAAAGACCCAGGCTCGGTAGGAGAGGCTCGGCAGGCACCAGTGCCACCACTATAGTTGTGCCTCAATCTCCTCAAGGCGGCCTTCCCAGTTCCTGGGTAGATACTAGGAGCTGTCATATCGTTAGTATGTGCCGTCACCATAAGTTGTATGGAGCAATGGCCAGTGCTACAAATCAGAGGGTCAGGCCCATCAAGCATTGCCACACTGGAGAGGAAGGAAGGAGATGGGGAGGGGGACCCCGTGCATAATGGCCAAGTACAGACATTCAGGGCGTTAGGGGGAAGTTAAATCAATTCAAAATGGCTGCCCAATATCAGGTAAGTCCAGATGGGGGGGACTAGTGAAGAGATCTGCTGGGGGATGGAAGGGAGACACAACCCCCAGTGAACGTACACCCTCATCTCTCTCCTTCCCCTCCCCATACTGGGACGGACTTGTTCAGCTCTCGCAGCGGCAAATGGTAATAAAGGTGGCTGCACCCCAAGTAGATTGAGGGATGGGGGTTGAAAGGGTGGCTGGTCAGGGGGAGGAAAGAGGGAGCAAGGGCCAGAGGAGCAAAAAATAGTCCAGTGCAGGGGGTAAGGGAATGTGAAAAGAGCAGCCCGGGCGCTGGGGCCAGTGACTGGGTTCTCTCAGCCCCGGGGCTACACAGGGAAAGAGTACACAAGTTCCATGATCCAGTTTGACCTAAATTGAATAAGTTTGATACTACACAGATCCAAGTTTATCTTAAACTTAGTTCTGCAATTTTTTAGACCTGTTTGTGTGCATGGAGCTTCTGTACAGTTACAGGTTTAGACTGATTGTCACTCACTGAGACGCAGCACCAGAACAAGCTAAGTTTAAATTGGGTGACCATTTTGAAACCTATTTAACCTCCTGAATGTCTGCACTTGAGACAAAATGTTGGAAAAGCTATATGGACTATGGTGGCAGTGTTAATCAGTCCACACGCATTCAGGTTTTATGTTCACAAAATATTTGTGTCTGGCTATCACAGAATGCTGAGTTAATTCAAATCCTTGGCTTTGCAAACCTAATTTTGCTGAAATTCTCGCCAGAACGTGTCACTTCTGAATTTTATCAAATTTTGCACACACATACACCCCAATTTTTTTCCTCTAAGCCTTGTAAATCGCACGTGCTGAGGCAAGTTAAGCATGGTCCAGGAAGGTGATGTCAGACATTCTATGGACATTTCAGCAATCTTTCCTCCTAACCTCCGTTTTCTCCTATTCAACCCAGATATAACATTAAGTTCAGATCAGAAATGTCAGGCTGATCCAGCCCCACAGGTTGGATGACTCACCCAGGGGTGGATCTGGAGCACAGAGCCATGTCATTTGGCCAGCAAGGCCAGAAATTTGGCAGCAGCAGTGTTAACTGCCACAGCTCCAAGAGCTCCAGAAGCTGCTGCCCAACCCCCTGCCACATTTCTGGCTCTAGGGAGAGCTTTGCAGGCCAGATGATAGAGCTACATGCTCCAAATCCAGACCATGGGCCCAGAAACTTGACCATGGAGTAAGCAGAAGTAGAATTAGTTGCACAGCAATTAACATTGGTATCCTCTTTCCACCATCAAATTTCTGATGCCAAAGGCTAGATGATATGGCCGCACTCTGAACTGGGGCGCAGGAACAGATAAATGTTATACTGTGGTAGCTCACACTAGCCAGATGTTATTGAGCCTTACCACTGGGTGACAGAGAAGGAAGTAATAGTCAGCTTTTCTTTAGCTAACTGCTACCTCAGGATGGATGCAGACAAAACTTAAACCAGAGTAACTCACGCCAGGAGGGTTCCACTCCTCCCCTCACAATTCTTGATTCTTTCACCTACTGGATGGGTGATATCATAATGTACAAGCAGCATTCCTGCAAGAAGTTGGACTGAATGACTTTGAGGTCCCTTCCAACCCTATGGGTGTGTCTACACATGTTGATACGGCGACGTTGTTAGTGCCATCATTTAGTACTTCCTTTTGAAAGAATTATACCTTATGTTCTTATGGACTTATAAGTCAGTGTCCAAAGCCCACCAGTCTCTCCTTGCTCAATTCTGCACCTCAATCTCCAACATATCAACCATTTCAACTGTAACATGGCCAAAACCTAAGTCATTTTCTCTTCAAAATGTTCTCCTACTTTGTCTATCTTTACATAGCCATCCAAGTTCACAGCCTCAGAATACTGGACTCTTCCTTTTATGCTCTTCCCACATAATGACTATTGTTACTAAGTCTTACTTCTTTTCCCTTGCAGAATTTTTTAAATCCAACTCATCTGTTCAATCCAGCTTTATAATCAAAGTGAGATATGACAGTTGAGAATAATTCAACCTGTTCTCTGACCATGACACTTTCACCTTCAAGCCTCTCTACTGACTCACTTTCATCTACAAGTTCAAATTTAATTCCTCATCCACACTTTCAAAACCTTGCATGACTCCGCCCTCATCTCACATTTAATTTCTTGCTCAGCTCAACTCACTTTTTTTTTTTTTCTTTAACTACAACCACAGCATCAGACTGAAAGGGGCCTTTATGCCCCTCTCCTACTCTCAGCTTTGTCCTTGAAATAATCACCCACTGCTGGTGGGATACATACACTCCCCTTTCGTTCAAGTCCTTCCAGAAAAGGCCAACTTTCTTTGATGTTCCCTAGCACTAATTCAGAATCATCAAATTCTCCTTGCTAACCTAACATAACTTGAAGGGAAACTTCATGAGTGAAGACAGAAGATTTATATGTACAACAAAAGAGGAAATGAAAGAGCAGTACCATCAAGATGTGATCACCACATCCTTCAGTAATCAAATATGACTGTAATCTTAATCCTCACTTTTTTCCCCACTAGCATCTACTTTTCCAATTCATTAAATTATGTCTAAACTTAGACTGTTATCTCCTAGAAGGATGGCTTGTGTACTAATTCCAGTCAGCCCTGAAGACTAATAACCAGCTAATAGCTTAATGAGCTGCTTGCTGGCATATTAGGCACCAGGCCTCCTTCCTAGCCTAGCAAGGAGTCACTACTCCCCCAACGCCATTATACAGCAGCTTCATTCTTCTGTTAAACTTATGCAAAAATGTCAAAGAGGTTGTTCAGCCCATGCAGGGCTACTCCTTTCAATCCCCTTACTTCTAGGTCTGCTATAGAAAGGAGTCTGTTCCCATTCTGCAGCACTTTCATCCCTTTATATAAGAGTACTCAGCTGCTTCCCAGGCAAGTCTAACAATTGTAAAGGTCTGGTTTTCCCCTTAAAATGGGGCAATGTTACATATAGCATAGGTAATAGCATGGTGCAACCCATGTGCTTCAAGAACACAATTTTCTAATAGTGCTACTTCTAGCAAAGAATATCTAGGCTGCCACGCCATTCTTTCTTTGGCTCTCAAAGGAGGTCCCACCAAGTTTATCAAGCATTAAGAAATGTGATCACTTCAATTTTATGTTCTTCAGTTACATCCAGTATATTCCTACTGTAAATGACATTCTAACCTAAATTTAAAAATATACCTAAAAAGGTCAAGAGATCTATATTCCATTGCTAGTCCCAACTTATGAAGAGGATGACTGTTTACCAATCAGAACGTTAAACACATGTAATGTGAGTATAAATGAATTTGAAAACATTATCTAAAAAGATATGTGTCTATGACAAAATCAAAGTATTTTAAAGGGTATTATAAACCACTAGGTGGCAGGACTTACTGCATTATCAGTCATCAGATAATGGTTTATTCACTCGTACAGCTGGTTAGCCAGAAGATGGCATTATATGCCTATACTTTAAGTGATTAAGTAACATTACTCAGAAACTATTGATTATAGTCGACCAAATACAGTAACATACATTTTATCAGAGAAAGTTGGAAATGACTTAAATGTAAGAGACATTGACTTACATTTTGAATATTAATTTGTAGATCCATTTTGTAGTGATTAAAGTCTTTGGCAAGTTCATATCCTTGATGATAGAAAGTGAACAAACCCTGAAAAAATGACAGCACCTGAAGTAGAAGCAGAAGACAATTTCAGTTATCAGAGAAAGGTTGTTGTATTTTCTTGCAACCCTTCAGAAAATTAAAACCAAAAATTGTTTTTTGTTTATTTGTTTGTTTTTCAAATGTCCCCTATTCACAATGAACTAGTTAACTTAATTAACAGAATGGTAAGGAAAAAAAATCAAAACAGTGAGAGTAATAACGCAGGAAAAGATGGACCTCTGTATTATGTACGAGAGGCAGTCTGATTTAACAATACTTTGAAGCTATGTTAAACGGAGCATTTTAAGAGTGCTTTACCACCTTTACAAAAATAGAATCGTAGGTTACATTCTCAGGGGAAATTAAACAGAAAAATAATTCACAGAACCCCACTATATCAAGGGGTTTCAAACTTTTTTAGCAAGTGTACCCCTTCTGGTGGTGGCAGCTGGACGCAGAGTGGGGAGAGGACGGTGTGCTCACACATGGCAGCCACCACCTGCCACCCACTGCCTTGCACTGCTGACCCTGACGCCCAATGCCACAACTGCACCCTGAATTCCCATGGCCAGTTGCACATATGGCTTTGCAGGCTACTGACAGGCCTCGTACCCAGCCAATTGCACACCACTCCAGCAGCCTGCAGAGCTGCACATGCAACTGGCCATGGGAAAGCAGGCCGGGCGGTGCCTGCGCAGTGTGCAGAGGGGCGCCACTGCCTTTGCCCCCCACTCCCTCCTGGGAGCGGGCATAGAAACACACTTCCCCCGCCACTGCCATTGAGACCCTCACAGCAGCCAATCAGGACAGCAAGATGGGGTTGGGGGCGGCGAGACACCATGATGTGCCATGTGGAGCTGGCAGTGCCCAGTGTGCCCCTCCCCCAGGTAAGAGGCAAACGTGCCAGGGGAGACACTGCCGCCATGCCCCGGGGCGTGCTCCATCCCTGCTGACCCACCTACCTGCTCATCCGTTCATGCATACCCCCAAAGATCTTTCTAAGTACCCCTAGGGGTATGCATACCCCTGGCTGACAACCCCTGCACTATATAGTCAAATACAAAATAAGCAACAGCATCCTCTCAGATACAGCTTGCCCAGTCTACAGGGCAAAGATTTTATCAATAGGTAGCTGCAAAGCCTCAAATTGCAAAGACACAGACTTAAGGCCTGAAAATGCATTCTAAGACATACTGGTTTCAAACTAGGCTGTGAAGAAATGGCTCAAAGGGCTTGTGTCAAACAATGACTAAACAGCAAAGAGGCAAAGCGTCTGTGTACGTTTGTTTTTAAAGGGGGAAATTTTGAAAGATGTTTAAGGCCTTGTTCACCACTACTTTAAAATGAAGAAGGCAAAGCAATAAACTCCCTGTGCTATTTTACAAAGCTAACATATAGTTAAAGACTATATGTTACAGTTATACTTACGCCAGTATAACCTGCTTCCCAAACACAAGCAAATTATGCCAACATAGCACTTTAATGCCAGTAGACCTAGGCATTTATGCTAGTATAACTATGTTGATAAAAACAAAATAAAGTCTATATGATCCTAACCAAAATCGCTATATTTGTAGAAAATCGGAGTTCTCTAGGCCTAATGAGTTTGGGGATTTAAGTCAAGGGGGCCGTTTTGCCTAGACCCCTCAGCTTTGCAGAAAAATCCATTCCCCCATTTCAACAATTAGCCTCTAAGCATTTCATTAAAATAAAAAAACTTGAAACCACATAATATTGGCCTAAGTTTAACACTGGGTTAGACTCCTAACTCCAATATGAGGAAACTTTAGGACAAATCCAGCCAGGAACTTTAAGCAAGCCTCAGTAGCATGTTTATGGATTGCACTGAAACCCAAGGGAAATTCATTCTTTCCCCAAAGCCTCATCTCTCACAAAATTTGAGAATTTCAGATTACCTGTATTTTGGAGCTTCAGGAATGCATGCAGCTTTTTAGTGAACAGTTACAAACATAAATTAAGTCTACAGGACCTAATCTTAGATTAAAAACAGGTCTTTTGATCACTAACATTTGAATGGCTATGAATTAAGTCAAAATAATCAGTTTGCCAAAAGCCCCCATAAGCCAAAACTGACAAATGATACTTTTTGTTTCATGGTCTGTTATATTTCCCCTCTGTCACTTAACTAAAAAAATAGGCTGCATTGCTTTCTTTATAAATTGCATTCCATAATACTTACAGGTTCCACACACTCAAATGTCTTTCGTTCCTGTATCTCCTGCAGCTTACACACATACTCAAGAGACACCTCATAGAAGTGTCTTCTATTTTGCTCCACTTGGCAGTCAGCCTGAATGCAAAATACAGTAATTAGAAGTTTCACAGACATAACATATTGAATGGCATGCATTAAGTATTTAAGATGGTAAATAAGATGTTCTCCAGACCAGGGACTCACCCCAACAGTATACACTAGTCATTAGTTTACTTTTTAAAATATAGAAGCCTTGACATGCTCTATATTGGAAGATTTTGTTACATTGTTTTGTTTCAGAGGGTTCATTTTCTTCACATGCAAACAACTAAAATAACATTTCTTTACATTTCCATTTAATCTTATTTCAGATCAAACAAGTTGGTACAAATATGTACTTAAAAGAAGGCCCTCTCAGGGATACAGATGAGGGAATAGCTGGATTCCTCTCCTAAAAGGGGTGGAAACTGCCCCCATTCAACCTGGAAAAGTAAGTGTTAATGCAAAAGATCCCTCTGTCTCATACCCCAGGCCCACTCCCCCTCCTCCACAAAATACGTTCATCTGAAACGTATGGAAGTTTTCAGCTATTTCCTCATCTGACCTCCCTACACTTACATGGACTGAGAAAGCAAAAGATAATCTTCTGGCTCCTAATTTAATTACCGATTTGTCATGGGTTCTCAGGATGTATTGCAAAGGATATCTGTGTGACATACTGCTGGCAGCAAAACAACAGTTTAAAAAGACCCCCATTCATTCCATATATTAAATGTACAATACAGCTAACAAAATATTGGAAATTTAACAAATGCAACCGTATTTACAACCCAAGCAGCTGTTTTATTATTTTGGCTTTTACTAAGTGCCAGTGATACACTGATCCTGTGTATCCGTTATGTTTCAGCTACCATTCATTCCTACCCAGACACAAGTATTACTTCATGCAGTTTGGAAGTTAATATACGCTATTAAAAATGACACACACGTCCCAGCCAAGCCTCATGACTGCAGAAGAAATGAATAACTGGAATTCCTTTTGTTGGAATAAATTAAGAGACACTGACCACTGGCAAACTTTAAAATTATTATGGGATGGGATCTGATTCCTGATCACAACAACTGCACATCTTGCCATGCCACACACGTATGGTAGACATACAAGTGTTGGGATCAAAGACAGATCCGAAACATGCGACTGCCAGCAGCCAGATGCAAGGTAATCAGAGGCTGTTGGGTGGTGGAGCTGAAGGGCTCCTCCCACTGGCAGTTTAAACTTCACATCCAGCAACCCCACTGTGGCTAACAACAGGACCAGGGGCTCTTGGTAGGTTCTGGATTACTGGGTGTGAAGCTTGAACTCCCCAGCAGGGGAAGCCCTCTGTGTCCCCTTCACCAGGAGCCTATTTATTCTCCAGGGCGGCTAGGCATGGGGATGTTTGAGTCCAGAGGCTTAAACTCTTCAGCAGGAGTCTAACTTATTTCTAAAACCATGCAATCAAGCCTGTCACACAACTACAAGGCACAGCATGTTAACCTGCCACAGGTAAAGCAAGGGGACAACTGCGTTGGTGTTCTGCTGCTGCAAGGCTTATTGAAATGCACTCAAGAAATCAAAGGGCCATGCTTTGGAGGAAGTCAAAAAAGCCCATGGTATTTTCTGATCTGACCATGCAGTAAAATTCCTTCCTGATTCCAAATGTGGAGATCGGTCTGACCTGGGGCGTAGGGGCAAGAGCCTCTAGCCAGGAACCTCCAGGTTATAGTCATATTCCCTGTTTGGACATATTTTCATCTGACCATTCAGGATGAGAGCTGCCCAAGTGTACCAAAGCCCATGCCTCTATTAATGTTTAAAACAGAAATAAAATACTAGTTCCAAGTAGCACTACACACTAATATAGTCATCTACTTCCTTCCACAGTCAATTTTTTGTTAACTCGGGGAATATAAACAAACTAGATCTACCTCAGTAACTACCTCAACACAGGCATGTTCCATGCTGCACTGTATTTTGCAGAGGCCCCACATATAGACAAACAGGTCCAGGAACAACCCTGTATTAACAGGGTCAAGCACTATTACTATAGTGTAAACATAACCACAAGACAGCTCAATTTCTTAGCTTGTTAAATTCACTTTTAAATCTCTTGTTTAAGTGCATATTCCATATGCAGGTAGGAAAGAACATAGAAAGCTAACTGTATAGCTAATTTTGTAGCTGATGACAACTACATCAACTTTCTGTATGTACATCTAACTCAAGCAGTCCACCTTTCCTCAGATGGCCTGCAATCCACATCTTTATCATCTTTGTTTTTTAACTCTCTGGATCCTCTCCAGTTTCTCTACATCCCTCTTAAATTGTGAATCCCAGAATAATGAAGTATAAGCTAGCTGAAACCTAACTAAGATCAAGAAGGACAATCATCTCCCAGGTCTCCTGTAGAGTAAGCAACCATCAATCCTCTGAATCATGGTGTACACTTAAGTAGTCTAGGCAGATGCCTAATGAATCCATTCGAGGCTGACAGATCCATATACATTATTTTTACATATGCATTGGTATTAGTTTTTCTCTACACTTCTCTTGCAGCTGCTTGACCAAAAATATTATATCTATGGTGGAACTTCCTGAGTAAGAACCACATTAACTTCCAGGATAGATTCTTTTACCTAGAAATTGAAACCTAGGGAACATGATGCAAGTGACAATTTTTCCAATTAGGTTCAACAGGGAGGTACCTCTATAGCTGTCACAGTCACTTCTATCCCCTTTATTTTTGTATAACTGTACAGACTGAGCATCTTTGAAATTGTGGTACCATTTCCTCTTTTCAACAGAGCAGTATAACTTCATGAAGTTTTTGAAGTAATTCGTCATTGGCCCATTTGTTGATTTCAGCAGGAAAACAGTTGCTGCCATATGCCTTGTTCCCAGGACTTCATTTAATGGCTTTCTGCAAGTCTTCTAATGTAGACTTGTTGCCCAAATCCACCATCTTTTTGAACTGTGGTAATCATTCAGGCTCTTTATGTTTGATTTCAATCTCACTGGAGTATATAATTCCATAGGCTGCTTACAGATGTTAAAAAACAAAAAAACCCAGCAGTTTACTTTAAACTCAGTGCACTCCTGCAATGAGCTCAATACATGCCCACAAGATGCTGTGCAGTTGGATGCGGCTTGCCCAAAATCTGTATAAACTGGGCGCTTAGTGGGGCTTTTCTGGCACTTTTATCTAACAGCTCAGGGGTTGGCAATGTTTTTGGGCAGAGTGCCAAAAACACCAACAACTTCAACTTGCAAGATGTTGGTGTGCCAGGGGTGGATGGCGGGGAAGGCATGAGGGGCCCGATCCTTGTTGTGGCCATGTAGTCCTGGCCCCTTCCCTGCCATCTACCCAGAGGTACGTATGCCAAGCAAAATGCCTCAAGGTACCACACTTTGGCATGCCAAGAGTTGCCCTCCTCTATAACAGCCAACTGAACCAGCTTTAGATAAAAGTGCGAAAAAGCCCAGCTGAAGTACCCGATCCATAGATGCTGCAGAGCTGAAACTAACGTGCTGCTTCTTCCAGGAAAACCTCAGTTTTGGGGGGATTTTCTTTAAAAGTTGTCTGATGATGAGCAGGATGCTGAATTATGTTTCCTTCTGATTATGTTTCATATTCCACAGGAGGATGGGTTGATGGAAGGCTCTCCTGGGAGAGAAATTTCTCTTGTATTGAAGTAGCTCTGTGCTCAGTGAACATGCAAATGTTCAACAGGCAGGAGTAAGGGTGTTAGCTTTATAATTTTACAAGAAGGAAGCTTTCATTTAAAAAAATGGCTAATTTTGATATCTTCCATGTTGCAGGGATACAGGTTGTAGCCATATTGGTCTACAGGCGAAAGGAATCAGAACTCATGGTAGAAGTGATATCTTTCTTTAGACCAACTATATATTTGGTAATAAGTAGAACAACTAGATGCTTGGTTAATACACTGCTCTAACTTTTATCTGAGCCTAATTTGCACAAAATGAACTTTTCCAACCAGGAGATCTTACAACACCTTCAGCTCTCCTGTGAAATACAAATTTTCATTTCCACCTGGGAGAAATTTTATAATCTTTGCATTCTTCTGTGCCTGAAGAAGGGTGTGCGTCTCCAAAAGCTTGCAAATGAAGATCTTTTTTGCAAGTATCTACTTGGTCTAATAACAGATATGACCCTCTACCATGAGTTCTGAGTCATAAATGTGATACTGAATTCAGTCTTCCTGAAGTATACCATGTCCCCTGTATTTCCTTCACCCAAACTAATCACCCCACCAAAGGAGGAAAGAAATATGGCATGCTGGTTTTTTTTCTTAACAAATTCAACTTGGCTGCTCGGAATCACCACTCCCTTCTCTAGGTTTTAACCAGTTGACTGACTTATCATTTGCTCTGGTAACTATCATAAAAGAGATCACAATAGCTATTCTAAGTGACTTTTCTGTACTGATTTTTTCAAATAAAATTCAGTGCATCTACTTTCTACTCCTAACACGAGGTTCTGCTATGCACCTCAAGATGGTTGCCTCTGCGATGTTGTACATTTCCTTCTAGGTGGTGTCATGTTTCTGTTTCAGATATCTACAGGTCTTCTGACCTTTAGATAGGCTTCTACAAATAAAGCTTCTAAAAAGGCTAAAATAACTCCTGTACATTTTTCAATAAAGTTTCTTCAGCATGTGATCAATTTTTCAGACAATTTCTACCTATGCTTCTCCAAACATTTATCTATAGGCATGAGGTTAGTCCTGACTGACTTCAATGGGACTATTCACCTCTTCAAAATTAAGCACATATATGTTTGCAACATTTATGAATAATACAACATTCAGAGATAGCATGTAGAAGAAATCCAAGTATGTTCTGGCTCTTCAAGTTACCGAGTAGCTTACTAGGTGTGAAAATGATTTTTTGTGAAGGAGGCTGCTGGGAACATTTTGTTCAGAAAAACCTTATCTTTGGGGAATTTTTAAGCATTACCAAAATATATGAAATATTCATAGACAAAAGCAGTTAAGGATTTTGGGAGTTTTCTTCATGGTTAAAACAACTCTTCTGTCTACAGAGGCACTAACAAAACTTTCTCTGCTCATTTTCCCATACATTATTTACTGGTCTTCCAGAAATAAAAACTAAAGGAAGTACAATGGACCCCTGAGGGGACAGAAATAATACCATGGAAAACAAATCAAATTTTAAGTTCTATGCTATAAAAACATCAAACCCTGCTCCCTTCTCCTGCCGCCCCATACTATTTGGAGCATCATTTCATAACATGAGTCTTCAAAAATTAAAAATAAACAAACAATCCAGCACACAGGCATTATTGCACTTAACACTGAGTATAAATATGGGGAATATTTTAATGACAATTTTCTTTCTTTAAGTGCATCGTCCAAATCTTCTCTGTAAAATAAAAAGTACTAGAGTGCATGTGGTGAAAGCTTTATAAAAGTGCAGGTTTAATCATAATGCATTCATGGTTTGCTATTCCTTTAACTCTAGTACTGATTGCCTTACCATACCTTCTGAGTAGATGGCAATTTATTTTTCAACAACCTCAATGATCCTGCTGTGCTAATATTAACTTATTTGATTACCTCAAACTAAAAAGACCTGTGTCCACAGCAATGCTGAGAAAATTGTAGCAACCATACCTCTTGTAACTGCAGCTCTTTCTTCTTGGGCGACAAACTCAAATGCTTGTCTATCAAACTGTAGTTCTTCTCTGTCTCTTTGTCAAACTTCTTCTTTTCTTCCTGCAAGTAATACATTCAACGTTTATTAAAACATAAAATATGGGGACAGCATTTTATCCACTTGGTACAGGTAAGAGATATGTGAAAGCAGCCATTAGAGAAGAGAGAATGCAAAATACTACATCCCCAAGTGAACAAACTGATATTTCAAATAGATTTTTAATCAACTGAGTGCCTGAATCTAGACCTGCTGAGCTCTGTTACACTAAATATGATCCCCATGCTAAGCTCATCTAAACATACAAATGAAGGGTAACTGCCTGGGCCAGATCTTTCACTAAACGCAACCCCAAATATATTATTAAATAAGCTTTGAAAACTGGAAGGAACCACAAACTAAAGTGATGTGAGATAAAAGATGTCATTACATCTGGTGCTTACCAAGACTTGGAGAGACTACTGAGAACAGACACTTGCTTGGTGAAATTTAACTTTTAGATTTATCAAAAGAGCCTGTTTCTGAAGAATTAATTCAGTAAGTACTCCTTATCTCACAGGAGATACTAACATTGACTGGGTAGGTAAGATCCTATTCCTCAAGACTCACTTATCCATAAGAATCCTCAGAAATTGGAAAACATACTTATTTTTCACTTTTGTAATGAGTATACCGTGTATTTTTGCTATAGCAAACATAGATCTAGCATCCCAGACCAGAGGTGCTCCACCTCTGGCCCACAGGTCAAACGAGGCCTGCAGAGCCATCAAATCTAACACACAGGTCAGGAAATTTGGCAGCAGGGAACCAGCAGACATTAACAGTCACCCTCCTCCCTGCCAAATACCCAAACTCCAAGTCCCAGGGGTCTGGTCAGAGCCAGGCTGCACCTCCCTTTCCGTGGCAGGGCTGGGTTGGAGCTGGGCCACTTCCCCTCCTCTCCCCCCCCCCGAATTAGGTCATGCCCCCTTTTCTTAGGGGGGCTGCCCCCCCTCCTCCCCTGCAAGGCCAGGCCATACCCCTTTTCCCCCAGGGGCCTGAGTTACTCCCCCATTTCTCCCACCGGGCCAGGCCACTCCAACATGTAGCAGTCTTTTCATTATGCAATTAAGTGAACATAGGGTAAAGCAATGGGGTTATCTATTAGCAACATCAGATAGTCGTGTGAGGGATTTCTTGTACCCAAGACAGAAAAGAATGGGGGGGGGGGGGGGGGTGAAGAGGGAAGAGGAAAAAAAAAAACACATTCCTCCCCTCCCAGCACAAACTTTCCATTTGTTTCTGAACCAAGTTCCCAAAGAAAAAACAAAGCGGTATGTAAAATTATATAAACATCAGCATTTCTCCGCACTCTGCCAAATGTGTCATGAGTGCACTTTGATCAGAGAAATCAAAATCAACTGTTTCAAATGAAAATTAAGGACAAACCTTTACGGCTCCTAGCTGCTCTTTTCTAAACCTTTCCAAAGGTTTGATCAGCGTCTCAGTAACACTGAGTGCCTAAAGAAAAAAACAAGAAGAGTACAGCATTAAATTTCTGTAGGATAGAACACAATCTCATTTTTTTCATTCTGCATAAAAAAAATGTAAAGCTCTTCGGAAAATTTTCAAAGGCACTTAAGAGCCTGGATAATTTCTCAAAATGACTACAGCTCCTAACTCATAAGCAACACTGAATTTTCATCCCTGAGCCTTAGCACTGAAGTAGAAACTACAGTATTTCCCAAACAAATGTGGCACTAGGAATTTTATAAATTCTTTGAAACGTGCAACCAAGCTGATCCTGCTATATGTGCATCAGTTTTTCTGGACACAGAAAGAATTTCATCATTCACCTTTGTCAGTCTTAAACAAAAGCATTTTCATTTTATTTTCCATAAATCACAGCCAAATATTTTCAGGCACTCAACAGAATTACACAAGTGAACACCAAGCAACCCACTTCTCATACACAATTAAAAATCCAGCCTGTTAATAAATTAGGCTTTGAAGTTTATTTCTTAAGTACTTACATTAATTATATGAAATATACTACATTAAATGAAAGTATTTAGATTGCATCAGTGACAAAACAAGAAATGCACTTGCTGTGTAACCTACATTCTACCCCTCCACCCAATGCCTCCACCCTGTACACTGAAGAAATAAAAGACAGGGTCCTAGAAAAAAGAGTCTATGATTACTCAGTTAAAAAATGTGTCAAAGAGAGCTGGAGAAAAAGCAGCATTTCCAGTTTGCAAGATTTTTTTTTTTATTTTAATAAGCCAAAAGACTTGGAACTGGATCATGCCTAAACAAAACTGTTTGGAATTTGACATGCCTGAAGTTCCCCGCAGGAGAGGAAGTTACAAAAAGGTCAGTATCATCTAATAGCTGCAGGAGTTTCCCAGGGCCTCCATTCCCTAATCAGACTGCAAGGTAAGTCTTCCCTCAGGCCATTAACCCCGTAACTTCCAGCCTCTCCAGCAGGATCCAGGGCCATACAGGTTTTCTTTGGAGCCCTGCTCTGAATTTGGTGAAAGGCCATTGAACCTGAGATATTCCAGATGAAACATTTCAGGCTCAGAAATCTTCAGTGAAATTATTTGCTCAAAATAATTCTGACCAGCTCTAATCAGGCAGGGCAAGCAGGGAAAATTGAGCTTACACAAGACAAGCTCAGAATAATGCTTCCTAACTTTGGAGTGCTTGACTTTGTAAGTTAAATGATTTCATTTGAGGGAAAAGCTGTACTGCTACCAAGAGCGTCCACAGGTGGCGAATAGTGGAATGACCTTCAGGGAAGGTTAATATAAAATCAGCATGGGTAACTCTAACAAATAAGTCTCAGAAGACCAAGCAGCAGAACCACCATTAGAATGTGGCCACTGTGTGCGGATGACTGACGCTCATTTTCCAAAGCAAGTCCCTCTTCTCTCAACTCAGTCATGGTAAGAGGACCTGTGGAGGACAGAGGAAGCACTTCAAGGACACCCTAAAAACATACCTTAACAAGGGTAGCATCAACCTTACAAACTGGGAAATGCTGGCTGGTAACAGGTCTCAATGGTGCTGCACCATACATCAAAGTACAGCCCACTTTGAAGAGAAAGGTCACCACTAATAAAACTGCCAGGCCCCCACCCTAGGGTCTACAAGTCATCAGTGGCAGAGCAGGAAGAAGATGATGTTAGACTCTCAACAGCTGTGAAGGCAGATGAAGGCTGCAGTAGAACGAGATCGCCAGTTGTCTTGGTCTCCTTGCCATTGGATCAAGGTCCCATTCTGTCAAGGGTTATGTGAAAGCTGATGTGCAGCAGCTCCTCCACAATAAAAGAAGTTACACACAGGTGTCTTCTATGAAAGAATAGAGCCATGGAAGACAATCAATCATTCTCAGCCACAAGAGATTGCTGGAAAAGAAATAACTTCAAGAAATAAATTCCGAAGACTGCTTGAGCAACAGTATTAGTTGCATTAACTAGGAACAGCGGGGACCAGAGGCATGAAAAGAAGAGAACATGTCAAGTCATTGGTTCCATGTGTTAGGTCCAAAAGAATTTACTGAAGGAGCATCCTAGACCTCCCTAAAAGTTGGGGGAAAACTTCCTCTGTGTTGTAACTCCACACTAAGAGAGGTGGTCCCTCCCAGGTGTTTCCAGTACAAAAGTGATCAGTGGGTGTGGATGTTTCGAACATTTGTGCCTTTGGTGATTTATGCCAGAATGCCAAGCTTTCCCAACACAAAGAGACGAGGGCAAATTTCACCAGTGTATAACTTCAGTAAAACCCAAAAGGAATTTCATGGGACAAGCCAAAAGCACATGTCTAGCCTCAGAGCTGAGTGCCTGTAGTGAACAACAGAAGCATGAGAGTTCATCTTGAAAAGGCTAGAAGTCTTTACCTAATGGAAAGTTTTATGCAGTTTATCTGTAGATGTTGCTGTGGAAACTTGTGGTAACCAGACTAACATCTCAGTGAGGAAACAAACCTGCCCCTAAACAGAATTCAACTTAGCTGAGAGAGTAGAGGCAAAGTTATGCAGCCTGGAAAGACTTGTCACCAGACTGCCCAGTGCTTGCCAAGAAGACAGTATAACCTCATATTAAAGAGAAAACGTGCATTTAGGGAAGATTGGGAGGTAGGTAAAGGCAGTTAGAAAGTTTGGGAGGCAGGATAACCTCGCTGCTTTTACTCCAGACTCCCAATGATGCATCCAAGAATACATTTGTTCTCGTCACAAATGACTATCAAATGAACATGATAATCACAGTCACTACTTCCAAGATAATCATAGTCACTATTTCCCAGGACATAAAATGCTTTGTTCCTAGATACATGACTATGCACTCATCTGAATTCAAATCTCCAGCTTGCTTGCAGCAAGCTAAGTGACCTGGACTGCTATGTATCAATGACCTATCCTCCTGATTATTTAGTGCTACCTAGGTTTGTACATCCAACACAAGTTGTATTACCAACGATCCATTAGAAGAAATTTATTTGACAGGTTTTCCAGTGACTAAGGTAAGGCCAAATCAATGATCTTTATGGAATCCATCTATTAAAAGACATGCATTCAACAGTAACTCCAATTGACAATTCCATTGTAAGATTTGGCATAAAGCCATTTTTAATTCATTAGTGTGCGCCCTGTTGATTTTGTATTGTTCAGGTGTTTAAAACAAGCAGGTAACTACAACAGTTAACTGGCACTGTGACACAGCCAGGAATGCAATTACAAGCAGTTCAGAGCCAGGCAGTTTTCAACTGTAAAAAGTAAGAACATGATGAAATACCATACCAAAGGTAGTTGGAAAAGGAGAGAGAGAGAGAGAACTGAAGCTGTTCATCCGAGCATTGTGAAGCTTTATACAGAGAATTAAACACAGAGAAAACAAGAATGCAGAAGTTTACTGCCTAGAAGTACCACAGCTTAGGCTGCTTAGTGCTCACCCAATATTCATCTGAAGGTTTTTAATTCAAAATTCTGCTGGTACAACTTGGAAAACTGTTTCTGAAGCACATACATTGAAGACAAGATTTTCAGCAAAGGGTTATGATTCTATCCCTCTCCAGCCCCACCCCCAAAAGAAGGCGTATGGTCATCGGAGATAACAACGAAGCCTCAATAAAAATAGATCCAAGGAGGAGGAATCTATCTTACCAAAAATAAGACATACAAAAAAGGGACAACAGGGAGAATGGAGAATACTCAGGTATACTCTTGCAAAACAGAACACTACTCACATATGAGAAATTTTGTTGCAACTGCATTTCTGAGAGTAAAAATTATACCATAAACATTGTCTGCTAATGCTGACAACATCAGTAATCAGTAACTCCTTTATGGAGAAGCTCTGTCTCCCACCTGAAGATTTTACTACTCCATCTTTTAGTTCAATAGATTAATTTCCTTTAAAAAAAAAAAAAAAAAAAAGAGGAGGTGGTGCAGGGGGGATGGGGACAACAAGAGTCTGTCTGAATAGTTTTACTCTCTCCAACTCCATTCCTACAAAACAGCTTGTCTGATTTCTTGGACATTTTCTTGCCAAGTATTAATTTCCATATCCTTCCAAGAGCCCATGTTCCCGTTCTCACAGTTATGGTCTCTGTTCAGCATGCTGACTTTCCCACCACTATGTACTACAAGAGCAGTGGGATGTCCCTCAGCCACAATACAGATATTTGTGTTAAACTGGAGACCAGTGCTTGCTCAGCTCCAGTACCTGAAAGTCTACTTCTCTTCACAAAAAGTCTCTAGCTGTTTGTTCCCTACTCTAAGACATCTCACAAATTATGCAGTACTAAATGCTTCAGGGATTTCCCTCAGAAGCTTACTGGGGCCACAAACTCAAGAGTGTGCTCCTTTTAGAACTGGGTCCTCTACAATTTAGGGCATTTAACATAACAAGCAGTTCTGTGCATCCCAAGACCCTGATGCTTTTAAATTTGTATAAAAAAATGTACAGGTAAGCAACAGAAGAGAAAGGAAAGGCTTCCCTTCCAAGTGAATTTGTTCTGAGGGAGCAATAAACAAGCTTCAGTGTATCAAAAGTGATGGCATAACTATTTTCCTCTCTTCTGTAAGAGATCACAATCTACCTGTAAGTAAACCAATCTCATAGATTCATAGATACATAGATGCTAGGGTCGGAAGGGACCTCAATAGATCATCGAGTCCGACCCCCTGCATAAGCAGGAAATAATCTCTTGTTATTTTAAAAACATCAAGCAACTACCAAAGTGATTTGATAAGAGGAGATGTTTCTAAATTGTCTCAATAGAGAATTTCATGGTTTCTTCCAAGAGTACCGTCTGCAATGGAAGTAGAATCAGGTTCTTCATGCTTCTTTATATTAAGGGAGTGCTACCGGCTTACAAACGAAACACTAGCAGCACTCATGGGTCTCCACTTCAGTCAGATTCTTTTTTTCCATTCAGTGGAAGCTTATGATCTGGTCCAAAAGACACTCAAAAATGTGTCCTGTGACCTATATGCTACTCTGTGTTCCACACTGAAAGAACACTGTGCATTCAGCTTATTGGCAAAGGCACTACTGACCTCACAGAACTTTAATAGCATAAGCAGAGAGAACAAAAAAAGCTCATAAATTCTTTAAAAAAAAATAAAATTAAACAAGGATGGAAATATAAAGATTATGATTTTCAACTGAAGAGTACTAGGTGTGATTTGGACTGCGAGAAAAATAACTTGCTATGAACAGAAACAATTGAACTAATTCAGGGACCACTGAAAAATTTCATATATTTCATAGACATTACGGCTGGAAGGGACCTCGGGAGATCATCGAGTCCAGCCCCCTGCCCAAAGGGCAGGAAGTCAGCTGGGGTCATAGGATCCCAGCAAGAGAAGCATCCAATTTACTCTTGAAGGTGTTCAATGTAGGTGCTTGAACCACCTCCGCTGGCAGACTGTTCCAGACCTTGGGGGCTCGGACAGTAAAGAAATTCTTCCTTATGTCCAGCCTGAAACGGTCTTGCAGGAGTTTGTGACCGTTCGACCTTGTCATCCCTTGGGGCGCTCTGGTGAACAGACATTCCCCCAGATAAACTTATAGGTGGCCATCAGATCACCCCTGAGCCTGCGCTTTTCCAGGCTAAAGAGTCCCATGGCTCTCAGCCTGTCATCGTAAGATCTGTTTTTCTGACCTCTGACCATGCGCGTGGCTCTCCTCTGGACTCTCTCAAGCTTCTCCACATCCTTTTTGAATTGTGGAGCCCAAAACTGGACGCAGTACTCCAGCTGCGGCCTCACCAAGGCCGAGTACAAGGGGAGAATGACGTCCCGGGATTTGCTCGAGAAGCATCTATGGATGCACGCCAGCATTTTGGTCGCTTTACTAGCCACAGCATCGCATTGGAGGCTCATGTTCATCTTGTGGTCAATGATGACCTCCAACTCTCTTTCTTCTGTAGTGCTAACCAATGTAGCACTGCCGAGCCTATAAGGGTGCTGCAGGTTTTTCCTCCCAAGGTGGAGAACCTTGCATTTATCGGTGTTAAACACCATCAGGTTCTCATCCGCCCATTTGCTGAGCTTGTCCAGGTCAGCCTGGATCACCCACCTATCTTCTGGCGTGGATGCTTTGCCCCAAAGTTTGGTGTCATCGGCAAACTTGGCCAGTCCACTCCTGACTCCAGTGTCCACATTGTTAATGAAGATGTTGAACAGTATGGGTCCCAGGACAGAGCCTTGAGGGACCCCACTGGTCACAGGGCACCACGATGAGTGACTGCCTCTGGGTCCGACCACGAAGCCAATTTCCCAGCCAGCGGATCGTGGTGGAGCCAAGGCCACAACTGGGCAGTTTGGCCAAGAGGTGATCATGGGATACCAGATCAAAAGCTTTTTTGAAGTCAAGATATATGACATCAATCTCTTCTCCCTGGTCCAGGTGATAGGTCACCTTGTCATAGAAGGAAATGAGATTGGTCAAATAAGACCTACCCGCAACGAACCCGTGCTGGCTGTCCCTTAGAATGTTAGCCTGGGCCAGTCCCTCCAGGATGGCCTCCTTAATAAACTTTTCTAAGATCTTCCCCAGGATAGAAGTCAGGCTAATGGGCCTGTAGTTAGCCGGATCCACTCTCCTCCCTTTCTTGAAGATCGGCACCACATTGGCCTTCTTCCAGTCTTCGGGCACTACACCAGAGTGCCAGGAGTTTTCAAAGATCCGTGCCAGGGGCTGGGCTATGATGCTCACCAGCTCCTTGAGTACCCTGGGGTGCAGGTTGTCAGGGCCAGCTGACTTGAAGGTATCCAGCTTCTCAAGGTGTTCCTTCACGAGGTCAGCATTGACGGAGGGTAGGGGATCCCCCTCACCCAGATTTCCCTGTCCCATAGCAGGCATGGGCATCCTGTGTGACTGATGAAAGACTGACGCAAAGTACCTATTTAATAGGTTGGCTTTTTCCTGGGCGTCAGTTGTCAGTTGCCCCATCTGGTTTAGCAGGGGTCCAACATTGCCCTTGCTTTTCCTCCGGCTCCCCACATATCTGAAAAAGGACTTTTTGTTGTCCTTGATGCCTGAAGCTAGTTGGAGTTCAGTTGCAGCCTTGGCTTTCCTGGTTTGCTCCCTGCAGGACCGGACCAGCGCGGAGTAATCCTCTTTGGAGGTGAATCCCGTCCTCCATCCTTTGTAGGCTTTCCTTTTTAGCCTCAGGAGGTCCGCTAGGTCTCTGGAGAGCCAGGGGAGCTGCTGTGCCTTCTTGCTGCCTTTCCTCCGTGTTGGAATAGATTTAGCTTGTGCACTGAGGATCGCTTCCTTGAGAAGCAGCCACTCTTCTTGAACTCCCATCTCCCTGGGGTCATGGTCCCTGAGGGCCTGACCGACTAGCCTCTTGAGCTTATCAAAGTCGGCTTTTCTGAAGTCAAGGACTTCTGTGCTGCTGACTGACTTGCCAGCTTTACGGCGGATGGTGAAGGTGATCAGCTCGTGGTCGCTGTCACCCAACTTCCCATCAATCACTAGGTTGCCGATTAGGTCTTCCCCCGTAGCCAGTACCAGGTCAAGCAGCGCTTTGCCTCTCGTTGGCCCATTGACTTCTTGAGTCAGGTAGAGGTCATCCACGCATGAGAGAAAGCTTTGCGCCCGCTCAGATTTAGCTGAGTGATCTTCCCACGAGATGTCCGGGTAATTGAAGTCACCCATGACAACCAAGGTCCTGGAGCAAGCGGCCTCAGTCAGTTCACGGGCAAACTCCTGGTCAAGCTCGGGACTTTGAGTGGGAGGTCTGTAGTAGACTCCCACCGTTGTGTCCCCTGTGCCGTATTCCCCACAAATTTTTACCCAGAGGGTCTCTAGCTGTCCATGCCGGTTGCCAACATCAGCTTGCAGGGACATGTAGCTTTCCTTCACATAGAGAGCTACACCCCCGCCCCTTTTTGTCAACACGATCCGTCCTGTATAGGGTATAGCCCTCTATACCTGTGGTCCAGTCATGGGTGGAGTCCCACCAGGTCTCCGTTATCCCAATGACATCATATTTCTTTGCACTGAGCAGGAGCCAGGAGGACGAACTCGTCCTGCTTGTTGCCCAGGCTCCTGGCATTAGTGTACAGGCAAGCAAGTGTGCCCTTGGGGGCTCGTGCCTTGCCCACAGATTGTGCCAAGGCTGGGGCAGGGGTGGGCTCCCTTAAGTGCCCCCTTAAGTGCCTTGGTCCACTGGCTTTGCAAGGGCTGTTCAGCGGGCCAGCAGGGGCAGTAGTCCCCCCATCCCCCAGCGGGCTTAGTTTAAAGCCCGGTGGAGCAGGTCAGCCAGCCTGGCTGAGAAGAGCCTCCTCCCCAGGGGAGAGAGGTGGAGGCCATCTCTTCCCAGCAGCTCGCTGCCTCTCTCTCCAAAGAGCGGGCTGTGGTCATGGAAGCCAAAGCCTTCCCGATAACACCAGCGCCGCAGTCTTTGGTTCACCGCGTGGATCCTCCTCTCCCTCCTCAGCCCATAGCCAAATGAATTGGAGAACAAGGGAGATCAAAAACAAACTTAAGTGATAAAAAGTTTCACAAACATACTCGGTATTTCCAATCTGGAAGGAGAACAGGTTGGGGAAAATACCCCTTCAAAAACAAAAGATCTAGGGTATGAATATTAGACAGCTTATCACATGGGTGGCCAACCTGCAGCACATGTGCCACACGGGGTATAGGTTAACTTACCTGTTGGTGGTGACACCTCCTCTCACAACAGTGTCCTGCCTCTGCTCCACACTGTGCAGCTAGAGACTCAAGACCCCTCCCCACCTGCCTATCTTCCAGCACCCCAGGATGCAAACTCTGTGCATGTACATCTGAGAGCACACACTTTGTCAGTGTATTTCACAGGTATGCGTTGACATGAAAGGGATGGTGATGCTCATCATGAGTCTTCAGTTGCCTTACAGAGATATAGATGGAGACATGCAGCACTGGAACTCACAGTCTAGGGGGCAGGGAGACAAGATGGACTAAACCAGGGGTGGGTAAAATACAGCCCATGAGCCAGATCTGGCCCACCAAGCACTTTCATCTGGCCCATGGCACCCACTAAATAACTGTGCCCTGCCCAGCCCTTCCACTCACAAGGATGGAAGCAAGGTGCCCACACAGCACCGGAGAGAAGCGTCAGGCGCTGGAGCGACTGATTCCCCACCTCCTGGGGAAAGGTGCCTGGGACTTCCCTCCCCTGCAGCGCAGCCCCGGCAAGGAAGGCAGCTGGCTCCAGCACATGGAGCTTTTCTCCCATGCCCAGCAACTGCAGGGGCTGCATGAGTGGAGGGGAGCACCAGCGATACAGACAGCCCGGGGAAGGCTGCGATGTGCAGCGCTGCCCAGAGCCACGCCACACCGGGCACCTACACGAGTGTCCTACCTGCTGCTGCTGTGCCATGGGCAAGTGGGGGGGGGTTCTCACACCCCCCAACCTCTCACCCCCCACACATACACAACCCCCATCATACCCTATACCCTCCCCCACACACAGCCCACCCCCTCACAAACTCCCCTCGCACACTCCCACATCCTACCACACACCCCTCCCACACAATATACAGGACTAAGAATTTATTTCTGAATTACTATGCAATCACCTCTATATACACTATGCAAACCCAGATCATGACAAAAATCTTTTTTGTAATAAAATTAAAATATGCTATAGTAGGTGTTTGACTTTTAGTGCATGATATGTTTTTTTTCTGGTTCTAAGATGGCAACCCCCCTCCCAAAAGGAGTATTTCCGGGGAGCAAGGGGTGGGACTTCCGGTCCCAAGATGGTGATAAGGGGATGAAGCAACTGTCAAGGGGTGGGACTGCCCATGTGGCCCTCAACAGCTCACCAAAACTCATTAAGCAGCCCTCCACCTGAAATAACTGCCTGCCCCTGGACTAAACTGTCTGCTAAGCCACACTAAGCTATGACCCTCTTTCCCCCTTCTCCCACCTGTCCATGTTCACAGCTCCACTTTTAGATGTCCCACACAACAGCACTCATGAAGGGGACCTTGGCAGACACCTTACAGCTGTGTTTTGTAAACCTAGGCTGGAGCAATCCTCCTCTTGCCAAAACCTAGGCTCTCAAAGCCTGATACCCAGGTGCTTTTCTGTGGCATAAAGTGCCAGAACAGGGACAAACATCTCACTCACAAAGAGACATTCAAGAGAGGGAAAAATACTCCCATTTTCACAATTTGGTTCCCTAAATTTTTTTTTTAGTCCAATTCAAAAGCATAATGATGTATTAATATGGTTATACCAGGAGCTCTTTAACAACCTGAAAATCAAAACAGTATTAAAGAAGTAAGACAAAACAATGATTATATAGGGCTAAAAGTCTAATGAACAAAGAAGTTTCAGTTACCAGCGAATATAAATAATGAACCTACACTTCCCTTTGTTTTCCTTTTACTTCTGCTGCATTCATAGACTATTTTCTTGTTGCCTTCTTAAAACGGGGAAGGAGAAAATAGCAGATGACAAATAGAAGGTTCAAGTGTCCACTACCTCCTTACTTTGGTTTTCACAAAAAACGGTTAATTTCCATCCAATTATCAATTTTAAAGAAGGGATAGGAATATGTGCCAGAAGTGGTGCTAGCTCCTACCGTGGGGGTCTTTAAGACAAGGCTAGACAATCACCTTGCTGGGGTCATTTAACCCCAGTACTCTTTGCTGCCATGGCAGGAGGTTGGACTTGATGATCTGCTCAGGTCCCTTCCAACCCTACTAAGTATGAAACTATGAAACAGGAAAAGAATACGCTAAAGAATATTTAGATAAGCTTGATGTATACAAGTTGGCAGGGCTTCATGAAAGTTATCTTAGAGCAAAGCAACCTCTAAACTATTAGCAATTATCTTTGAGAACTTGCAAACATAGAGGAGGTTCCAGAGGATTGAAGAACAGCAAACACAAGTGTTTATCTTAAAAGTGGGGGGAAAGGAGGACCTAGGGAATTATATACAAGTCGGCCTAATTTCAAAAGCCAGAAAGATGCTGGGAAAAACACGTTATATAATTTATCTGTGCCAAGAACAAGATAAGTTGATAAACAGTTCATATGAATTCATTCAGAACAAGTCATGTTGAACCAATCCAATTTCTTTCCTAACAGGACAAGAGAGAATAAACATATCTGATAGGATGACTTTAGTGAGGCTGTTGGACATATAAAAAACTTGAACACAAATTATGGAAATATGGTCTATGTAAACACACTAGCTGATTTTGGTTCATTATGCACAAGTTCATACTGCTACACTTAGGGAGAAAAAAAACTCAAATGCATGAACACAAAACAAGAAAAAACTGGCTAGGTCAGGGATTTGCAAATAGTGGAACAGGAGAGCCTGGCAGTGTTCCAGCAGTGAGGGATTTCACCTGTGCCATAGCTGAGCACCAGGGAGCTTTGCCCAAGTAAAGGCTGGATGGCAGAGAGAATCAGCACTGCAGCAGTGGGTTTCTAGCATCCACTTGCCTTGGACCCAACCTGGGTCATTTCAGCCTACAAGCAGAAAACATTGTACACAAAGGCAAATATCATCCTGGGATGAATTAACTGAAGTCTCACAGAAGCCATTAATCTATTTTACTCAATAGAAGTGAAGCATGTTACTTAATGAAGGCAACAACTTTGATTTTAAGACAGAAAACAAATTGAGTTTGTTTGTCCTAAAAAAGATAAAACCAGGTAGGGAAACAGACAGTTTTCCAATATGTATAAACGCTCTATATACAGGATGGTGAACAAATGTTGTCCACCCCCAGTGAGAGTAAAACGAAAAGGAAAAAAGTCACTGTTACTTGCAACAAATTACAATTCTTTCTTCATCCTCTAATAGCCAAACTAAATACAGGCAGTCCTCGGACTTGGGACACAATTGGTTCCTGAAAACTGCATCTTAAGTCAAAACATTGCAACTTGGCACCGATTTTCCCATAGGAAACAATATTATAAATGGGAGATTTCAAACCCCGATACCCTATTTTCACCAAAAATAACCCAGAATTTTGTACCCAATCAATCATAGATGAGTAACATAGCTACATTAATGTATTTATATTGTAAATAGCGATCATATTGATTTGGAAGGACTTCTTTGAGGTGACTTCGCTGGACTTTTTGAAGGGCTCTTGGCTAGAGTCTTCTCAGGAGTCTTGGCTGCAGGTTTTTCTGGAGTCTTGTCTGCTTTCTTAAAGAAAGCATCCAAGCAAGTTTAGACAGATGTTCTCCAGGGAAATGAGTGATGCAGCGAATTTGTTTGCTGGTGTGGCATCATGTGAGATCAAGCGTTAAAGTCGAAAATGATGTCAGAAAGTTGAAATGAGGTGTCAATTTATAAACATTGTAAGTTGAAATGTTGTAACTTGAAATGCTGGTAAGCTGAGGACTGTCTGTACAAGGATAAGGAGATAAATGCTAGAATGCAATACCTAAAGGGAAAGTGTGGGATCCCCTTCACTTTTAGATGTCCCTTTCAACACTTCATTTCTAAGACATTTTTGTAACATTAAAACTAGCTGGCCATGACTCTTAGGATTCCACTTATCCTTAATATATTGAAAACTTTTATAGAATGTCCTCTGGGGAAAAAAGTCATATCTGAAACTACGGAAAAATGAAATTTGTTCCATCTGGGCCACTATAAGACAACTCAACTGAATACTTGGCTTAGTGCCTGCTTCTCTTTTCACAGGCCTACTCAATCCCCTGGTGTTTAGAAATATATAATTACAGCAGCTAGTGGAAGTCACTTAAATCAATTTACTTGAACTATTAAGCACTCAACATATACCAAACCAATGCGACAAGAGCCAGTGAAGCAAATCTGTGGCAGACAGTAATGGAAAATTTAGAAAACCCAAGATTCACTTTGACACGTTACAACTGTTTCACAAAACCCTGAGAAATTTTGTTTAAAAATATCTTGTTGTTTAGATGTATACAAAGTCTGATATTTACTGTGTGACTGTTAACTTATTATGCATTTACTGAATACATAAAATTTAATTTTAAAGAACCTGCAACATATTAAGTGCTATTAGTCTCACTAATTTAGCAAAAGAATCCTTATCTGCAGTTCTTATTAGCTGAAGCCAACCCTGCAATCAAGGTCATTCAGTCACAAACCTCCAGGACAGCAAGGAATCAAAAATGTCTGATAAGATATTGGTATAGGAGAAATTATTTTATGAAAGGTTTTTAAAAGAAACTTCCGCTATAAATACTGCACCCCTATCCAAAGCCTTTATAGTGTTGGCTTGGTGCCAACCATGGTGCAAAAATCTTAGTACATCCTAAGATTCTACTGACTCAATGGAACTTTTGGCATAGCTGCAGCATACGTTGTGAAGCCACACTAATGATGTACAGACAATGAAAAAACACATCTCAGAAAAGCTGTTTTTCCTCTAGTAGGAATTAAATATTTGTTCCATGAAGAGCTTCTAACATATCTTTTAATCAGCTTTGTCAGTAGCCTAATATTTACCACACGAAGCCTTTTCCATTCCTGTCAGTATTTTCTTAAAGCAATAAGCCTATAATAAATGCATAGTATTATAACATTTCCTTAGATACTTAACAGCAAGCAAAAAGTAACACCATTACCATGACATGATATTACTGTCATAGGATTAGACAGCCTACAGTTGATTCTATGGAGATGTAACATGATAAATGCAGCTCTCACCATGACAGAGGTGCTGAAAAGGTCAATGAAGTGTGCCACAAAATTCTATTATTTTCAATGCCATATTGTATAATACAAAGGGATATTCACTGGCTTCTGCAGGTCTTCCCAGTTCAGCTCCAACATGCCTCCTGGAAATCATGGTGTTCAGGGCAGTTTCTCCCTGTGGCACCCCTAGCAGGTTCTAGGGGTGCCCTGGAGTGCCACTGAATCCTGGTTGACAACCACAGACATAAAGGCACCTAAATCTTGTGTTTGTCTGGCTCTTAAAGTCTTGGGTCAAAGTGATAGAGAACTATATTTTAGAGCTCTACATAGCTGAGGTTCAGTACCTGCTTAGAACCAAAGTCCAAGGATCTATGCATTTTCCATTTTTTGCTTTTTAATGTAATAGGCAAACAAAATTCCATTAATTTTGTTTCAGGTATCCAGGTTGTAGCCAGTGGTCTAGAGCAAAAAGCAGGCAGTTCTTAGCTGGTCTAGAGGAGAGAAGTCCTCTGGACAGGCAGCTCTTAGCTGGTAAGGAGTCTCTCAGCACAAGAGAGCTGAGAGACTCCTTACCAGCTAAGAACTGCCTGCCCAGAGGAGTTTTTCATCTATTGCCTCCTCTGTGAAATCCTATGAAATATGAATTTTCATTTCTACCCAGGATAACTTTTACGATATTTCTCTGATGCCTAATGAAGGGTGTTTGTGCCCGAAAGCTTGCAATTGAAGCTTTTTTCTTTTTCAAAAATCTTGTTGGTCTAATAAAAGATATTACCTCTACTGTGAACCCTGATTAATTTTGTTTTCCACTTTGACTTAGCAGCAAGGTTAAGTACAGGTGTTCAAGAAGCTTGCAGCAGAAGTGCTCTAACCTTTGAGCTTTACTTTAAGTGTCCACAGTTAGGTCAGCAGGAAGCAGAACGTGTGTTAGCCTTTGGGGTGGGGCTCAGACCCTGTCTGCACAGACTAAGCACAGTAGGTAGGGGAGAACTCTCACATGCCTCCCTGCATGCCCCCAAGCTTCCCAGGCTGCTGAAGAGTCCTGAGTGAAGCCAGATGGCTAGGACACCCTTGACTGGCTGATCATGGCTGTCACCTGGACCTGATGTAGCAACAGCTCAACACGGCCACAAGCAATCGGCTGGCCGTCCCACGCATGCCCACCCAGAACCTGCCAAGTGTGCACACATGTCCTGGTCACCTCAGTTCTGTGGAAAGGGGGGAAGGAACTCTGTGTGTGTGTGTGTGTGTGTGCATGCGTGCGTGCGTGCGTGCGTGCGCACACTGCACGCACACCTGCATACACACAAGCATCCAGAGCATGCCTGGGCTTTCACATAGGCAATCAGGATTAGGGAGTCTTGTGCAACTCCCCATTCTTTGGTCTGATGGAGGATGGTCACTAGACTCCCAGGGTCCCTGATTTTCTCACTAGTGACATCACTTCCCCCAATCCTCATCAGGGGCCTGGTTACCCCTTCTGTCCTGGCTCATGAGGCCTTCTGGGAGGCACCTGGACCAGCAGAACGAAAACTTCAACTATGAACCAGGCATGGCACTGCGAGTGCACATGGCAGAGACTGGGGTGGAGGTGAACCCTCCCACTGATGTGCGTGACCCTGCCCGCACACTGCAGCAAGCTGTCCAGATCCACAAAGCCCTGGCCAACTGCTTCCTCACCCGCATGGATGGGGAGCCCTCACTGAATGAGTATGGTTGGAGGGCTTTGAGTGCCCATGCCACGGCACCAAGCTGTAGGTCTCCTGCCATGGGCTCTTCTGGCCCTATGTCATGGGCACTGGTGCCCACAACCCAGGCTACCCAGGCACTGGGCACTGTCTCCTGGCCCCCTTCTCCTCTCCCTTCCCAACCTTTCCACCCACCATGGCACATACCTGCATGTGGGGGAATACACTACAAGGAAGAGACATTTAAGATGTTGTGGTTGCCAAACTTTTCCTGTCTTTAATAAGAAAGCCTGCTGTACATTGCTGATGTCTCAGCTTGGTCCCTCCTCTCAATTCACACAAAATAGCAAACATTTGGCAGTGGTGACAGGGTGGGGATGGGGGGTGTTGAGAATGGGGATGACAGAACCTGGAAAGGGGCTTGAGTTCAAGAGGAACACCACAAGGCTTGAACTCAACAAACATAAAACCTTGAAAACACACAGGGTAGAGAGCTTTTAACTTGGTACCCTATTTTCAGGGGCCCAGGGGCGGAATGGGGGACGGGGAAGACTGATGCCTTGGCTGGGGTCCAGGCTTCAGCAGGAAAAGGCAGGGGTGGGGGGAAAACAGGCAATTCACCTATCCCATATGCCCCAGTATTCATGCCCTTTCCCTCAGCCCTAACCTCTTTGAGCCCTTCTCAGACATAATGGCCTGAGAGAGGGCTCTGACTGCAGAGGGGTGGCCTGTGGTGGCCTCAACTCCCCTCGCTTCCCTTTTCTTTCCCCCTGCACTTTCCCCCACAAAGCCTGAATCCTCATCACGGTCATGTGGAGCTCACCATCAGAGGTTGCTTGGTTCAGGAGAAATGCCAAGAGAACTGGGTGTGGGTCCTGCAGGTCATGCCAGCGCAGCAGCCACTTTCTGGTACTAGGGATGCTGGTACATGCTCTGAACCTCTGGAAGGGGCACAGAGATGTGCGACAGGATTTGTTTGGAACAGCTGTAACCCCGATGTGGGGAACAATGTTGCAGGATCTCCCTCCACCGCCTCCTCCTCCACTGGGGCCCATGCAGGAGACTCCTTCAGAACACCCCTAATCCTGTAGGTGTGGGGGGAGCAGGAGGCATCTGCCCTGTTCTTGCCAAGGAAATGGGACAGGTCCTTGCAGAATGGCACGCTCTGACCCCGGTCCATGGACTGCTTTCTAGCAACAAGAATGCAGTAATAATGCCTTCTCATCAAAGTGTTCTTGGCAAGACACTCCCAGTCTCTATTGCAACCCCTCCCCTGCATCTCCCAGGCAATACACTTGAAGATGTATCTAATTCAATGCCCTATCTGGGGCCAATGCTGGATGTGTTCCTCACCCCAGATACCACTGAGTTCCTTTATTTCCCCAAACTGCCATTTGCATTCCCATGTTTAGCTGTTGGGGACAGACAAGCTGTGTTCATCCAAGGTCTGTGACATAGCCCATTGAGGTCTCGGTGTCTGTAGGTGAGGATGTGGCTGCAAAGAGATGGCTGAAAGGCTGGAAGGGTGAACAGATGGACAGAAGCAGTGGTGAATGCGCAAGGCTGCAGTTCCCAACATGTGGCTCTTGTTCTCACTTCAGAGGCTTTGGACCCTGTTCCTGCATCACCACGGCTCAGTTGCTCAGGTTACCTCCAGAATCCTGAATTGTCCAGGAGCTTTCAGCTGATGCCCTGTGATTCTAGCAATGGCACATGCCCCACTCAGGCTGTAAAAGTCAAGGGTCTGCAGCCCATGTGGTGCCTTAGGATCACAGGCTGTCTCTCTGCCTGTCCTGGCTTGGAGGTTCAGTTCCCCAGCCCCAAGCAACATCCACCCACCCACACACCAACCTATCATCTGCTAGCTATCTGATCAGTGAGAAAGAAAAGGGAAAGTCCATCTGCACTGAATGAGAATGAAGGACATTGCAGGAAACTTCCCTCCAAAAAAAAAAAAAAAAATTCATGGTTGGCAACCCCAAATAGTACTTGACAAATTTTACTAGATTGCATTTTTTCCACCTTCACCTCCTCTTTCTCCATCCTTTACTGGCACTATACAAAGTCCCTGTCTGGAGGAGATTTCAGTATAACTACAGATGTGAGGAGGCACAAGGCAACACACAGTCAAGTGGCTGTTTTGTGTTGGTATGAATTCATTTTGAAAAGGAAGGAGATTATGAAAGGGTGTATGAGACAGAGATAAGGAGAGATCATCTCCTCTCATTACTTTGCATCATTCAGAGCTGTAACCCTTCAAGAACAGACATAAGCAGAACTATTTTAGTGTTGGAACCAAAACCATATGCCAGATTCAGATCCAAGACTCTAATGTAAACACTCTCCTATGCACCTAAATTGAAATTTCATATTTAAAGCTTTAATCCCTTCTGTACATGAAAGTGATTTTTGAATGAACTGGGAAAGTCCAGAGAACTTTTGCTTCAGAACTGAGAATTAACCTAAGTCTTAGGCAAACACAAACATGGTTTGAAGACGACACTGTTTGCATCAGGACATTAAAAAATGCTGAGTGTAAGCCGCCACTTACTGCATCAAATGCATCCAAAATCACTTTGGAGAATGCAAGATGGAAAGAGTATATATTACTGATTGTAGATACCAAAAACAAAAAATAGTTTTCTTTCTGTTATTATTTTCTCCACAAAAGCCTTCAGAAGAAGAAAGAAAGTGGAATGCTATTAATATATTTCAGACAAGATTCTGCTTCCTAATTTACACCCCCACACAACTGGCTCTTATTCCTATTTTCTTTATAGGTATATAGCACTCAACAGCTTCACCTGATAAGCCTTAGTTGGCTTCATTCACCTCTGTAATTGCTGTCTTACCTCTCACTTCCCCCAGTGTGGGAGCTTGACAAAACCCGTGTTCCAGAACCTAGATGCCCTAAGTATGCATCTGGGGGACTCCCAGCAGCATCTCTCAAACTCTGTAACAGACTGTCTGAACCAGCTTTCTATCACATGCACACAGTTCCAAACCATTACTCAAGGGACCACAAATTTCAGAAATTGCCTTGAAGACATGAAAAAAGAGAAACACACTCTGCTTCTTTATGGGCTATTGAATGCATCCCAGATTTCTAGGATTTCGTGTCTGTGAGCTGGACTCAAAGGTTTCTGGTCCTACATCCTGTACCAAGTACAGGCAGTATAAGTTATTTCCCATAATCTACATTTTAGACATGCAGTTGGTTTCTTCAGATTAGTTGGAAAGTAGAGATGCTACGTAACAGTATGTGAGCATGCTGATGTCCAAATAAATTTTTATTTCCATTGGGGAATTGCCCATTGCCAGAAATCAGTGAAGATGAATCAGTCCTTAAGACACATTAACTGTAGCAGCAGACCCACACAATTAGTACTTGCTTACTAGCACCCATGACAATAGTCAATAAGAGATATTCAGCAACAGGTTTATTTGTGTGGATGGATATATGCTACCCTGGAGGATGGATGCAGGCAGGCGTGGAAACAGAGGCTCTGCTGACTTTCATCTGTGAGATTCCAGGGGCAGGGTTGGTCCAGAGCTCTGGCAAAGGAGATGAGCTCTGGCCTAGGCTAGACGTCCACCCCATGGGGAGATGGGGGGTAAGCTGGGTGCTGCAATGCTCAATGGTATGTCAACAAAATGTGACCTACCTTAAGTCACGATGGGATTTGGCACAAATGTTCAATACTGTGCTCTAACCTACTGCACTGAAGTCTGACAGTACATCACTCCAGAGTTATCTTAGAGAGGGACCTACCATTTTTATGGTGCTCTATGTCCCTTGACCACCTATTCAGTTATGACTGTACAGCACTTTCTGCACACCTACCACACAATAAGTGTAACTTTTGTACCTGGCCTCATCTAGATTCTGGGAGCTTTTCATGAATGCCACAGTATTTACCCCTTAGTCAGGAGAAGCTACAACTAACTTACAGTAGCAAATTCAAAATTGCCCAATAAGAGTTTACAAAAAGACACTGATGCCAACACCTTGCTGTTCAACTTAAAGACAAACATTTTTAGTTAGGTCTCATTTTTATCCTTGTTTTATGCTCACTTTATTTTTACTGTAAAGAACTTTCAACTCACCAGAATTTCTCTTTGTTCTTCAAGATTCTTTAAGAAGTTTGAGAACTCATGCAGAGATGCATCTGTAACAGGGGGAAAAAAATGAAGACCTCATAGAAATACATTACAAGGCCAAAAATATGAGCACAAATTCAGCTCTTTCTTACCTATACATCGCTCATCATCCGTCTCAGCATCACCAATGAACTCAAATTTAAAATCCCTCAGGGAGTGGGCAAATTTTCTCTGGGCTGCGGAAAGGTCTATGAGGAAAAGAACAAGGATTTATGACTATATTTGTTTAAATTTAAGCAAAAGCCTTTAGCAACTGTAACGCCATTTAGTGTGATATCAAACTACAGAAATGTGCTCCTACATCTCTGAGCAGGGTTCAAAAATGTCCTGTCTTACAATTAATGGCTTAAGCTTCCCCTAGTGGAGATGCACCTTAAACCAGCAAACAAATTCTGCCAATATAGCTTAAACTACTTCCCCAAATGAAATAAGGTATATTGAGAAAGATGACCCTACTGCCATAATAGCACTGGGGCCCTTGCCAGAAAAGCTGGCTTATGCATGAGATTTTTCCAAACTCCCCACATACACAGTTATACTGGCAAATTTTTTTAATTGTAGGCAAGGCATGAATGACTGACTTAGTAGGACAACTGAATTCCAGAACAATACAATTCTTACTTCCCATTAAAAAATAAAAATGTGCAGTGCTGCAAATAATTCATACAAATTTCTCCTATTGCTTTTAATGTTAGTATTGGACTATTGTCAGACACAAAGCTGCTCCCACTCAGCGCAGACTTTCTTTAAGAAACTACCAGATACATTTTTTCCCCAGTTTCAGTATCATTGTTACTAAGCATAAGAGATTTCTAATATTTTTATTAAAATTGAAGCTAAGAGCAAAACACACGCTTTCCTGCTGCAGTATCAGACTATAATACGTAAGGGAGTCTGGAATGTCGTGACTGCTGAAAAGCAGACTTCTCAGTGGAAAAAAGAATTAAAGTCCTAGTACATCTGTCCTAGTACAATAAAAAAATTCTACTTACGTATCTATTATCAGCAAGGGATAAGGGGAATATGTTATATTAAGCTAATCTTCCATTTTTTCACTATATCTCATGCTATTAAGAAGGGCCAGGAATTGCTCATACAGAATCAACTGTAAACATTTTTTTTTCTCATTATGAGCTGGAGCAAAAATATAACCTGTTTTTACAGCTTCTTATCTGATACTCTTTCCAGTCAACAGCTATACTTGTTGCTCCCAATGTACATAAAAGATGTACTTCAGCCAGTTAAAGGTCTATATACTGCAAGATACAGCCATAAAGAGAATTCTTTTTTATGTCTCAAGTTTCCTTCCACTCTCAGGCTCTCTCTGGCTCCTCCTCCCCTCTCTCACCCATGTTGCAGCATTCTCTTTGATCCTATGCTGCTGGACTTTCTCTTTTCTCTTGTGTACAACAAACACATGAGCAGGGAGTCTCCAGAGGGAACACAGACCTCACCAGAAGACTAATTCCCACACAAAAGAAAATGGGACCAAAGATTTTACTCAAAATGCAGCATGTTAGCTGCAGGAGAGGCTGTAACACAGCAAAGTATGGGTCCTGACGCCCCCAGTTTTTAATAGGTAGTTTGTGAACAAGAAAGGCATTTATGACTTAAGCATAAGGTTATGAAGAAATGTACCTTCCAACTTATTTAAAACGGGAAGTGGGGAGGCAGCCACTTAGGAATGCAATTTAGCTGTTAGGCTGTAACAGTTAAGTCTGCATGCTGCTATAGTGATAGCTTAACAAAATCACTATATCTTTACCCTGGTTTCATTCTAGATTTAAGTAGCAATGGTTTTGCTACACCTGTGTTGCTACATAAAAATGTGGCTGTAACAGTTACAGTGTGTTATCAGTATAATTTGACATGTATACAACAGCTAGGTCTGTCTGTACCCGGATAGGGTTGGACTGCTTGTTGTAGCCTTAATAGCCCAGACAACATGGAAGAAGCAAGGGGGTTTGTGGGCTTTCAGGCAAAACTTTGTATAGCATTTCTCCAAACTATACAGTTAGTCCAATAAAAGATCACTAAAAACTTTGCTTCTCACATATATCTCGAGTAGTTCTTAGCCATCTCACTATATGCGAGTCAGCAAACTAGATGTGAGAGTAGGACTCACAAGGGTACAAAGATGACAATAGTATGAAGAGTCATATAATATCCCTCAAATAATACGACCTAGAGCCAAGTGTGAAGGGATCCTTCCTCCTGCCTCCGATGCTAAGGAGCTCAATAGGTGAATGTGACAGGAGTTTAAAAAAAAAAAAAAAAAAAGTCTCTCCAACTCTTCAGAGCCCTTTAAAGAAATTCCAGAGGGAGGTGTGGGCTTTCAGCCAGGGCTACGATAAACTAATAGCATAAGAAAGGGTATACATACCAGACTATTAACTTAGTATTTGGAAGAAGACAGAAGAAATAAAGTCTCCATTTTGCATGCTTTATATAAAGTGTGTTACCTTCTTTAGAGTCAGACAAAATAGCAAGTGAAACCTTAGTATGGAGTGTAAACCAATGGTGTGCAAAATTATTTGACAGTGCCATAGTGCAAGGCAATAGGATTAATCACACTAAAGCTGATAGTGGAAAGCAAATTCATTTGTAAGTTTCTGTACCAGCAAGGGAACTGGAGGTTGTGGGAAGACAAGGCAATAACCAGAAAAGAACTAGAACAACCAAATAACTATAAAAATTAAGCATAAATTCCAGGAAGGAATAACTATCAGAAACACATTTTGACCTAATTAGATGATGGATGAATTAACACATTCAACAGGCTGCTGGAAACAAGAGTACACAAGTATGGCAACACACATTTGTAATGAAAGAAATTTTTTTGCAAAAATCTTGTTGGTCTAATAAAAAAATATCATCTCTACCACAAGTCCCGACTGCCTTTTCCTCTAGACCAATACAGCTACAATCTGGATACCTGACACATGGAAGATATTGAATTTTAGCTAATTTTTAAAAATGAAATCTTTGTATTTTTCCAAGCAGGAAGTAGCTGTGACCACCTGAAACCCAAGATCCTGCTCCTGCCTTTGTTTCAAGGTAATTTGCAACATCACAGATCCTCACAGGAGGTGAGAGGCTCCTTACCAGCTAGCTATAAACCGACTGCCCAAAGGAGTTTTCCATTAGTGACTCCTCTGTGAAATCCTATGAAATATGAACTTTCTTTTCTACCCAGGAGAACTTTTACAATCTTTTCTCCAATGGCCTGAATGCTTGCAATTACATACTTTTTTTTGCAAAAATCTTGTTGATCTAATAAAAGATATCATCTCTACTACAAGTTCTGATTGCCCTTTCCTCTAGACCAATATGGCTACAACTTGGATACTGCAACACACATGACATTTAAACTGTTTAGTAAATAGGTTATATAATCATAATCTATTGTTATAACAACCATAACATTCATCTTTTCAGTGGGTTTTGCCTAGCATCCAGCACACTCACATTATCGTGATTAAAACTGGCACTTAAAACTTATTTTCCATTTCTATTTGGTATGGTAAAAGAGACTCTCTAACATACAGTACTTCGAACTGGCATTTTGTTGAAGACAGCTGCTGATGTATAGCTGTGTTTGCCAGAAAGAAAAATCTGGCCCTGCCTTCCTCAAGGGCTCAAACTAGACGTAACAAGCTGGAATACCGAGTCAAAAATACACATGTGGAGGCAACAGTTTCGAAAGTGGCAGACTCAAGAACTCAAATTAATTTCACCTGAAGCATGAGAAATATCTAAAGAGGGGGGCTAGACTTGAGAAATACAGTTCTATGTAACCTGAGAAATATGTAGTTTAGCAAGACAGCACTCAAGCAAGGACTTTCACACTTATATTACCTGTAAAAGTAAAGGCATAGTGGTTCAGGTAAATTCCACAGATCATACACACATCTATAAAAACTACATGCTGACCATCAGAAGAGTCATGTAATGCTCCAGTCCCTCACTACTGTATCAAAAAAAACAATAAAAGCAGTCATCCATTTTCCTTTAATCCTGTATTAGCACAGAAGCACATCAGTAAAATCCGATTAACCCCTAACAACAAAGTTGCATCTTAAACCTAAAATACTATTTATTATTATTAGTAGCAACAATCCTGCCATATAGAAAGGGTATATTTTATGGAAGAGCCTTAAGTTAGTACCTTCAAAATCAAAAGACCCATACGTGTTTAAAGTATGGGCACAAATCCACAAAATGGCAAGCATCCTCAATCCTTTAAAAATTATTTTGAAGTCAAGAGGAAAAGACACCAGGAATCTCAGAAATGACATGCAGCATCTTGCAAGACTGGTGTCAATATACGTACACTTTACAGCAGACAAGCAGACATGGAAGACATTCTGACCTGATGAAGAACATCTTACATTCAAAAGTTTATTTAACTCTATCCCTACTACACAATTAGTCCAATTTAAAATACCATTTTAAGAAGTCCTTGCCTCCCACAGTTCCTGGACCATCATGCTACAACATCACTCAACATCGCTATAAATATATTTTGTTTGTTAATATGTCAGTAGTTATATTATTTTTATGCATTTTATAGAAATAAAAGGAAAGTATATTATGAAAGAATATTTTCATAAGGAAAGTGTTATAATCATCCCACACTCAAAATAAACAGCAAAAGTGTGTGTCATTTATCAGTATAGTTAATAAACACCATTTTAATCTAACTAAATTAAGACTACAAACATAACATTCTCTAAGCATCTTCCAGCCAAACTCATGGCTCTCTAGACATCCAGGTAAAAGCGTAATAGGATCTGATGCATGTTCCACACAACTGCATCTCTGCCATGCCACACATGCATGGCAGAAGGCATGACTGTGGGATCCAGCATGAGATCCAATCATGCCCTACTGCCAGCACAGGAAGATCCTAGGCTCTCCCTGCACTAGCACATAGCAAGCTCTACAACTAATGGGGCTTCCAGTCGTGAGGACTCCCAGTTAAGGAAGCATAGCTATCACCCAATGATTCCTTGCTACACATGTAAATTAAAGCTGGATATAAACCAGCTATAAAGTTATTACACATTTTCAAGCTCTAAACTTATAGCTGGATGGACCTATTTGTAGCATGATACTCACCATGCACACATAAATAGTCTATTAACCAGCTAACTGTGCAATACCTATGTGTAGAGAGGGCTTCACCTACAGCCACAGCTGCCAACCAAGCCCCTTTTCCTCTTTGCCTACATCTGGTTAACTGAGAAACAGACCTGTTGGCAAGTCAGTTGGGCATTACCCACATTTTGCTGGGGATGTTTGGCATGCTGTCTAGCAATGGGTTTTTTTGCGTTGCTTTCTTCCTATTTGTTCCCTTCACCTCCCACAGCCTCAGCTGATTTCATTTCATGCAGTCATTTTCAAGCAAGTTAACTGGGGCAAATTCAATTCATAGAAGTGAATATATAGGATTTCTAATTTTCTGCAGCTAGACTTTGATTATGTAACCACAGACTTTTTTCCTCCTGAAAAACTCCCTCATTCAGTACTCAGTAACAGAAGAGCAGCTAGTCCATGTTTCATTCTCGTATTAACTTCTTAATCTACAGTCTTACCCCTCTTATCTTTTCATACTGAATACCACTAAAACCCCATTAAAAATGCAAGATTATATACTTCCCCATGTGCTTTTCTACGAGGACATTACAAACATACAAACAATAGCAAATTTATCTCCGCAAACCCCCTACGAGGTAAAATGACATTTGTCCATCACCTGTAAAACAGAAACTGACATTGTCAGATGTTTCCCCTAAATTTTGGATACTCACATTTGAAATGCTTTTGGACTGATCTTTCAGAGAACCCAACATAAAATAGCACTTAACTTGTTAACTTGTTAAGGGCACAGATATTGATGATGTTAGCTGCAGTGGAGAATACTTGGGTATTTCTTTACATCTGCCTTGTGCATCTCAAGTTAGGTATACACAAAACAAGGGATACACACAGTTAGTGACTGCTGGTGAAAACATGGTAGAAGTAATTTTCTCACCCATTTCCCTGCTGCACCTGAGAAAGTCCTGCTCAGCCTCTGAAACTCTTATCTAGTGCATGCCTACTACAGACAGTCTTCAGAGAATTTATCCAACCTTATTAGCTACCTGTGTCACATATGATACTGTAGCATTATTCATAGATTCATAGATGCTAGGGTCAGAAGGGACCTCAGCAGATCAGCAAGTCCAACCCCCTCTCCAGGCAGGAAAGAGCACTGGGGTCAGACAACCCCACCCAGGTGCTTGTCCAGTCTCTTCTTAAAAGGTGCCCAAGATAGGGGAGAGCACCACCTCCCTTGGAAGTCCATTCCAGATGCTGGCAACCCTTACCGTAAAGAAGTTCTTCTTGGTGTCTAACCTGAATAATTATTAGTATATCTATGTTTAAATGCTCTTATTGCACACTTGCCACAGTGGATAATACTACAACCCTAAGAAGTAAGATCTGCTTTAAATGTAGATTCTTGAGATCATGACTCACAGGTGTGCGGATAAGAAGCATATTTTTTAAAGTGTCTTTTGTTTTTTAATGTAGATAGACCATGTAAGTGACAGCTGTGATTCAGTTACTGTACTTGTTTTATCCCTACCAAACACTATGAACCTTCTAGCATGGAAGAATTGTATATGTTGTGTATTTGTCATTTTAGCCTTGAGCTAGATTTTACACAAATTGCTTAGACGACAGGAATCTAATTTTGTTAATTATTAAAGCTTAGAAGATTCATAAACAGATATCAATCCCTCCCACTCCTTACAGAAAAGCAAAAAGCTGAAAGCCAGTCAAGCAATCCTAAATAGCTTTGCTAGTGAAAACTGTTTATTAGGGGGGGAAGTATTTGGTTTTGGTCAAGTATACATTAGGTCAAGTATAAGACTGTTCTCAGACAAAAATAGTTATACACATGAAAACACTGCTCTTGCAGGGTTTACCCTTTTGTAAGCAGGAAAAAACACATAACAGGGACTATCAAATGTTAACATGTATTTTAAACACATGCATGTTACATATTCCATCAAAAATATCCACCAAACTAAAAATACAAAAACTGTAATATTTAATGTTGCTTTAATAAATATTTCATGTTTATATACAGGACTTTAGCAACAGTATTAGGAACCTTATTGATGAGTATTTTTTCTTTTTTTAACTTGGTCACATTTAGCATCGTTGACATTGATTGCACTGCACCTAAAAACCAAACATATCAGGGCCAAGCTAACACACATGAAAGTGAAAAAAAAAACCTACTAGAAATAAGATATATTGTCTAATCTACCTTCACTGCCTGAACAGAGAAATATAGGAAGTAAATACCTGGGATCAGTGGAAGGTGGGGGAAAAGGAAGTTCGTCCATTCTTCACGAAAAGTGTCTCTAACTGGCTAGTGTTATAATAAAGGGGGGAAAACAGTAAATCCAATTAAGAAGATTAAGACAAATGTTTTGTATATCCATGAAAATGTATAACAAAAATAAATATAAACTGCTATGCAACAGAGATAACAATTAAGGCTTGTTTGGACAAGCATATTTTGATTTCTGGAGGAAATGACAGTGCTTGCACTAGATTATGGAAATGTCCATCTAGCAATCACTTGAAAGTGGTGAGTTCAAAAGTCTATAAAAGGAAGAAGCTGTTGAAGTGAAAATCTCCAAAAATATTAAATTACTCTTCCTATAAATATTTTCATAGGAAGTTAACACTAAATATAGTGGGACAATACAGAAAACAGAATGAATCATCCATAAGTAGCTTAACTCAAAACAGAGACCATTAGTTACTGTAATTTTTGGAATGAGATTGAATTTATTTTTTAGATTTCTATACCACCCTATCCAAAAGGCTCCAAGTGCCTTAAAACAAAACAATCCACAGACAGGATTCCACAAACAATCCCCAAGACATATGGAGGCACTCTTCTGTAAACAGAACCACAACTGCTCATCCAAAATATGTACACAAGATAGTAGAAAGTTATTGACCTTACAAGTTACCCATGTACATGGCAAGTTTTCCACTTCAGCAATGAAAAAGCACTGGGTTGGGATAGAATCAACACAATGCTGAACTAGGATATGAGAATGGAGTTGTTGAACATGTTTCTAATGATTTAACTCTGATGCATCAGACTACAAAACTGTTATAGAAACACAATGGAGACCTTTAACTCAGTCAGTTGGATCCCACATTTACTGTAGATGGACAAAGATGGATTGGAAGGAAACAAAGGGGGAGAAACAAAGGAGATAATGGCACAGATGATGGGTGAAGGAGAGAACATGCAATAACTTCCTTTATTTGATTTCTGTGCCAGTTTCTAACTGAAATCAAATCTAGTCAGAGGTATTTGGTTCTACTGTCCCTTTACAAGTCAGATTCCACTGTCATCCTTTACCTGATCAAATACTAGTTAAATCTTTCGTTATTGTTATCCAGGCACCCAAAGTAAGCAAGCATTGCTCTGCTTTCCTAATCCAAAGAAGTGGAAGAATATATTAGTCCCTGAGAATCACAGGGCACCTACATGCTAATCAGAATGCTCCAGCAGCCTCAGCATCATGTGTATTCAGTGTCCCTGTGTTTCATTCTGAAGCACAAGACCTGAATACATGAGATGCTGTGAGAATTTTGCAGCTCCCAAGATCCTCTCTAATTAAAATGCCCCGCCAACCTCCACCCCCACCCCCACCCCAGAGCATGTATAAAGATCTGTACAATGTGCATTGTTAGTCTGGAAAACTATTCCTAAAAGTCCTGTATTTCTAAACATAACATGATGCTTAATGTGATTCCTCTGATTTTTTTGGTTGAGCTAGAACACATTGCATCTTCTAGTCATAATTTACTTTAAAAAAATTCTTATGATGCAGTTTTTATATACCATAATTCATTTAGCAATAATGTTAGCATCGCTACACATCATGCTTAGGCTAGCAGGAATAACCAACTCTCTTTGCATAACTAAAGAAAAGTACCCCTTTCCACATCTTAAATTACTGCCAATAAAAGAACACAGAAGTTCTTTAAATCCTAACATAACCTAAGGTGGGGAGTCTGTTTTTCCACCTCTAAGGACTAGTAAATTAAGTCATATTATTGTCAAATTAATTATGTTATATGAAAACTATATCATACAATTATTTAAAATTAAATCATGACTATAATTGCCATTTAAGAATTTCAAGAAATCCATTCTACCCATCTCTCCTGTACATATTAATTTTGATAATAAGGAACAAGCCTGGAAGATTAAATTCGTTCTAGCTCAACCAAAATCTTCAGAGGCAAACTTTTTAAAATGTATTTAAATACATCTTGCACATTGGTAAATTCTATTTAACTCTGAGTTTATTTCTGTTTTGTTAACTGCACCATTAGGAAGCTGGAAGCGAAGAGTCACAGCCATAGCTTAGGATTCCATAGGGTGTGATGAACGAGCATATAAAGGTCAAAGAGGAGACAAACTTCTCATGTGTTGGTGACTATCAGCAGTGACTGGAAAATCCCAAAGTCACTTAAAAGAAAATCTAACTAGCTTTTTTTGTCCAAGCATGTATGGTATCCATGGATTCAAATTCTTGTAATCTGAAAGACTTGATGGCCCTTACGCATTCACTTAACTGCTGATCGCATGCCCAGAAAGGGTGTTCCCCAGAAAGTTTCATTTCCTTATTATAGATACTGATGTATCAAAAGGACAGTAGTCATACAAGAAAAAGTCAGGGGCACAGCTGACCAGTAGTGCACCCCAAGCAGTGACAGCACATGGTGCAGGGGAAGCAGCTAGAGGTTCACTGCTAAGCAAAGAAAAGAGCAGAGGAAGGAAAAGGAGAGGAACCCCAGTCTACAGCCTACTCACCCCTGTGGAAAGACCTGCAACTTCTGCAGACAGATCTATGGTTCAAAAATTGGACTCTTAAGTCACCTCAAGAGCTATCACTGAGTCGTGGCAGAGATCATTCTCAAATTGAGGGATTGCCAATGGACAACTACTAAGGGATGGTCGAGAGGAGATGTCATCTTCTGCCACCATTTAAACACCGATTTTCATCAACAAAAAAAAGAAGTGACATCACACTCCACCCCGCCCTGCAGCAGTGAATCTCCAGCTGCTGCTGCTGCACCATGCATCACCACTGTTGCTCTACCCTCCCTGCTATCTGCACCACCACCACTGCAGGGAGGGTGCAGGGAAGCAGGGAAGGAAGGCAAGACAGCCCCATAACTCCATTCTAGGCCTGCCACCTTAGACAGCACCCAGGGTTTATGCCCCACTCACCCACCTATCATTACACTATGATGAAAAGGTGTTCAGTAGTAGGTAGATCAGAAGATCAGACTGCTTTGCACTGAATAAAGCTATTAAAGGACTGAGAATATCCTCCTTTCAGCCACCCTCATCAACTGTGAAGTTTTGAAAAGTGAGAAACCATTAACACAACAGAAGTATGCCAATTCTTACTCATCATACAGATGCATGACCAACAGTATCACTATAAATTGTTTAACTGTAGGGTAGGTTTCCCTACAGACACTGAAGCGTGTATACTTGATTACATGCAATAAAACACTCCTATGTTGCAATATTGTTTAGGTTAAAAAGGAAAAAATAGATTCACAGTTGCTGGGCAGCCTTCATTTTGCCCTCTTTTGGGTCCATTTTCTGCAGTGAAGGAATGTAGAGAGTAGGTGTGATCATAACATTAAAATATGAGTATAGATAAGGGGACACAAGAGTAGATAAGCTATTTAGACTCTTTTTGGGCCCAGGAAACAGCACAAGGCAGTAAGCCAATCTGAGATAGGCAAGTTCTTGTCTTACTCAATACAACAGCTCAGAGGTGTTTCCAGAGCAGCACCCACTACTGCTGCAGCCACTCCATAAACCTAGCCTTACAATATTTGTATAGAATTATTACTTTGGGCTGGTCACAAATGACTTTCTAATGTAGGAAAGCAAGGGGAACAAAGCAGCAAGTTGATGCTGTTTATATCCCAGGAAAACCTGAACAGAATTTTTTGAGATAAAGAAAAGATATTTCTGTCCGCTTCATTTCAACCATCTACAGCAAATGACATGTGATAGTGCTGTATACAAAGCATGCAAGATATATATGTAATGCAAAAAATTTTAGGCAGTCACCATCAATGATTCTTAACTAGGGTGCTGTGACATCTTATAAAGGGTGACATGTGGGAGGAGGAGCTTAGATAAGCACAGGCTCAGGCTTGTTTCTGCCTGGTTGATTCCCCATCCCCACTGTCATAAGAAAGCACTGAAATACATAAATTAGCTTTTGAAATTGGGTGCCATTCGATTCACAAAAGTTATGGAGGGGTGCCCTGCTGAAGATGCATCAAGTCCAAAAAAGTTGAGAACAACTGGTATACATCATAATCTATTCCAAACAATTTTCTGAATGTTAAAAACATGATAACACTTTTTAAAAAAATGTAATTGCTTAAAATGCTATAAGTTGGTTACAATACACCCCTGGGAATTAGCACAGAAAAATTCAAAATTATGCACTAGGTTCCAGGGGCTGCACTTGGTGGCATCCTGGCCTGGCCCGGCCCACTGGAACATGCCCACACACTAGACCACGCTAGCTTCATGACAGCCCGTGGGACTCACAGCACTGGGCTGCACAACACTGGGCTGGGCAAGTTCCGTATCTCCACATGCAGCTTCCCAATCGAGTGGTAGAAGCTCCACGTGCAGCTGGCCAGCCGGGCCTGATGGCATGTGGCTCCCGCCAGCAGTGCTGCGAGCCCCATGTCCTGGCACAGAGCCAGCCTGTTCTGGGTTGAAGGCACATGCAAGCAGGCCAGCCAGGGTGGCTCCATGCCACCATGTTCAGTCCATGGGACACAGCCGGAGCTGCATGCCACTGGGGGGGCTCTGCCTGCCACAGCCACAAACACCCTGAGGGCCTGGCGCCTACTCCTGCAGCTACCGCCACTAGTGACAACGGGGGCTGCGTACGATGGGGGGGGGGGGGGGGGGGGGGGGGCCCACACCCTCCACCCCTCCTGCAGGCAGGAGCTCCCCTCCATACTCACCAGCTGTCCAGTCATGTGCCACCATGCTTGGTGCCTGCACACGAGGCTCCCAGCTGGAGAACCAGGAGCCCCATGGAGGTGAAGGCACAGAGCCCACCCACCCAGGTTAAATTATGCAAGTATGCACAATCATTCATGTTATGTGCAAAATTGTGCAGGTATATCATACCCTGCGGAATTACGCAATTAGGTGAAAACATGGGGTGAAAGGTTGGGGGAAGGGAGCCTCTTTCACAATAGCTGAACACTGTCAGCTGAATGGAACCACTATCTGCCCAAGTTTTTTGCATGTGCAGACAAAATCCAGCAAGGAAATCAAACTTACAACATACTGTGAAATATTTAGACAATTGTACATGTCAAGACATGCAGTCATCATTCCTCTGTTACAGTCCTACACCACACCTGATGAACAGTTAGTATTACACTAAGTTCACTAGGGATCAAATACGAAGTTATACCAGTTTCCCCATTTCTTTTGATCTTGGAAACATAAACAGATTTTCTATGACATAGCAGAAAGGACAAATACCCCATAAATCTCATTCCTTGACTCATCCTCATACAGGGACAGAAAATCGTGAGAAATTACATGAGTGGAAAACTGATAGATTTAACAAGTTAAAAAAGGCAGTTATCTAGTATCTTTCCCTCCTCCAGTATCTTTTTGCTCTGATTTTTTTTTTTAAATAAGCTTGCCAGATCACTGTACTACTAAATAGAGACGTAGAGGTCCCATTCTATACTACTTACATCAGGGGTCAATCTCTACTAAGTTCTTCTGGTTAAATATTAGGTTCATCAATATAAACGTCTCCTTATAGAAGGGTGGGCTACTCCACTGAAGGCTTTTGAAGGGGTGGACAAAACCCAGAATTGTTTTTGTGATAACTAGGATTCAAGCAAAGAATACGTTCAACAGTTTAATGAGAGAATATGCAAAAACTATGTCCATGACAGCAGCCCATACTTGCATATAATCCCTTGGAAGAGCACTGAATAGCCTGGCATGGCCTGTGGCATTCAAGACAAACACCTTGAAAAATCTAGCCTCATCTCTTGGCAGTTTTTGAAGTCTGCCTACTGAGACTATTTAGGGAGCTCACTGCTATGGCATGCAGATGACCATAGGAAATCTTTCCACTGGATTTAACACAACATGGACTGGACCAACACTATTGTCACCAAAACCTTCATTACAACAAACAAAATTATCAGGATGCAAGGAAAAAATGCTCTGACATGCAGCTCATCTAGAAATCACTACTGTATATGGAACAGAGACTGCACAGAGAATAGAAAGCATTGGTATCCATCGGTAGGTAAAACACAGATTTTCCTTCTCTCCTGCTGTTACCATTCTTCCCTACTTGGTGCGAGGGAAGTCCTTGATTTGTGGTAGACTCCACCCCAAAAAACTTCTCCACCTCCTCCACTGCTACATCCTATTCAGCAGGAAAAAGAGGGTGGGGAAACAAATGGCATTAGGGATCAGATGTTTCTGCCAGTTTATTCCCTTCACTGAAAAAGAAATTCCCTAGCTGCTCGTGTTCACTGGCTGCTTAACCTGGAAAAGGAAGGGTAGAGTTACGCCTTACAGACAGGGATGTCAAACTCAGCAGGCCCAGCAGGCTGGATGAGTAGTGAGGCTAGGTCATGGGCTGGATCAGGCCCACAAACCAGTTCTACATGCCACGTGCCAGATCCAACCCTATGCATACTGCATGCGTCACACAGGCCCAGTCTAAGACCCAAGGGTAGCACAGTGGATCAGATGATAGGGCGCCACAGGGTAGATTTTTGACACCCTTGTTATGGACCAACTAAATCAGAGACAAACTTTCATAAGCAAATTTCCCTTACTGTGTATGGCCTCACTGGAGCATGGATTGGTGCAGCCACTGAACAGTGCTACTGAAAACATACAAAGGCATATTAACAGCATGAACTAGAACAGGCCTTAGTAACAGCTTGTACCACAGGCCTTGATGACCAGAACGCAGACCATACATAGCTTCCGTGGAAGCACTGGGGAAGTTAGGTGTATTAGCTTCTAGCACCTTAGAAGGCCAACGGATAGAAAACAGTGGATAAGGGGAGGACAAAACACCAAAGCAGAGCTCAGAGTGTCCTGGTAAACTGGTCCCCCTATCTGGTAGGAGAGCCACAATGTCTGGTGGAAATCAGATGTGAATGACATCATCTAAACACATTTAGTTACTGGTAAATCTAGGAAGTACATGCTATAAACATAAGTTTTGATCACCATATAAAAAGGGGCCTGAGAAACTAAATACTTTGACATTATAAGAGGGGCCATATTCTATGCCAGTGCCTTGCCTCACAAATAGGCCTCCCTGGCATCAGGCCAGATGCATGGTATTACTGTCTGGTTGTTTAAAGAATAATAAAACCCAAATTCTTGATTCCTAAGGTTTCTCAAAGATTTGATTACTGCAGTCTCTGGCCCGCAGTCTCTTTATTACACCTAACAAGGTTGTTAAAAGTGCTAATAGTATAGTATAGTATCACCAACAGCATCCTGATAGAGCGTTCATAAACCATCAAAACAGGGAGCCGGACGTGCCCAGTACAATCTAAAGCACGCTGGATGCACTGGCGACTACAGCACTGGTGACAACAACTGATTGTGGTCACCTGTATCAACTTCTGGCTGAATCTCCTGGCAGCTTCTCTCCCTCTCCTTTTTTTTTTTTTTTTAAAAATGCTAGTTTGTGCAATACAAGTACTCTTCAGAGGTAAACCTGGTGACCTGCTGCACAGATCTCTCTCACCTCCAGTTAGAATGGCTTAGCAGGACTCTGACTCTGTAGAGACAGGGAAATCCCTCAACCTCCGCTTCAATCTGAGGATTCAATTTTCACAAGAATCTAATGGGCCACATCCTGTACATCACAGAGGAATGCATGTCTGCTTAAATCAGAAAAAAGGCAAACAGGATTATCCAAAATGTATTACTAATGCTGATAAAAAAAATTACGGGGATAAAGGTTGTAGCTGTGTTTGTCTAAGGACATAGGCAGGCAAGGTTCTTTAGCTAAATCCAATATCTTTTACTAGACCAGCTCAAATAGTTGGAAAAAATTTTCTTTGCGAGCTTTTGAAAGAAGAGTATTTGTACCCGAAAGCCTGCGAAGAAGAATGTTTTCCAACTATTTGAGTTGGTCTAATAAAAGAGATCAGATTTACCCAAAGATAAAAAAATGAAGAATATTTACTGTTAAAATAGTCATAGATGTGCAGCAGATGTGTGAAAGCCACTCTGCAGCAAGAGAAACCAACTGAAAAAAGTAAACAGTGTAAATTAATACCTACATCAATAGACAGCAGACAACAGAAACCATTTTTTATTCAAGGAAATTAGAAACTGAAGCACTCTACAAAAGGATTAGATGGCAAGACAAGACTAACTCCTGATGCAGGAAATATCAAATAAATAGCTATGAAATACTCCAACACAGCAAGAGCCTATGACAGACCTTGCTGAAAACAGCCAATGATATGCACAGCAGTCCTTACAGAGGAATCCTTACAAATACCCAGGAAAGGAACTGGTAGTCTATTAGCACACACAATTGGGTGGTTTATGATTATTATATTGAAATTGCACATTTTTTCCCACCTGTAAGATATAATGTATAAAAGCTTACAGTCATTTCCTCTTTACTCTTTTGGATAGATTCACTTTATCTTCTTTGTAGGCTCTCAGTACCCATTACCTTACGTCTCAAAAATTCAGTTGCCCTTTCATCATTACTCTGAGCCCCAGCAGCCAATTTTCTGCCTTGGCCAGAAGTGTTCAACCTCTGATACAGAGGCCCAGTCTCATGCAGGCAGCCAAATCTGGTGCATGTACCCAAGTCAGTATGTTGGATCATATCTGCAAACTCATCCCATGCTCAAACAGGCTCATGACCCGGGAACTGGCTTTTTCATTCACCATGGGAAAATGTGGTAGATATGGACTTTTTTTCATTCTACGGAGAAAAACGCAGAATTTCTCTTTTTAAGGAGAAAAATACAGAAAATTGCAGGTTTCCCTGTGCAGGGTAGCAGAGTTCCAGCCTGCAAAGGGCTGGGGGGAACTGGAGGTGGGAGATCAAGCAGGGGACTCATGCATGTGCGCATACACACATGCATGTGGCGGTCAGACAGCATGAGAGCAGCTCCCACAGTGCCCCACAGGTAAGTCAGGGGAGAAGGGAGGAGGGGAGACTGAGGACCCCACAGTAAGGGAATAAGGGAGAGAGGTAGGGAGGGAGTTAGGCAGGGCTGGGGGTGCTGCCCACCCAGGGCACTGCATGGGGCCTGAGGTGGGAATGTGCAACCCCCCGGCCCAGCTGGGGTATGGGATGGTGCCACATGCATCCCATTTGGGAGGGGGCAGTTCCCTGATACTATGCAGACTCCTAGGGGAGCATGGGGGGGCACATGCCCCCAGGTTTATGTGTCAGGTGGGAGCAGATGCAGGCTGCCTGCTACAGAACTCCCTGCCCTTCTGCCCTCCTCCCAGGGGTCTCTGTGGCCCAACAGATGGGAACCTGCATGGGAGGACAGAGAGAAGCAGGGAGACCATGGCAAGGCCCCCCCTGCCCACCTGGCAGCAGCAGGGGTAGTGGCGTGGAGCTAAGTTCCCCCCTGCTGCCAGGTGGGCAGGGGGCACCTCGCCATGGTGGCACGGGGTTTTCAGTGGTGGCACCAAACCTCTCTGCCCCACTCTGCTCTCCTATGCCAGGTCCCACCCACCAGGCCACAGAGACCCTTGAGGGAAGCCAGCGGCGGGGGAGTCCCAAGCCCAGTCACCAGCCCATGTCCACGCCACCCCCATAGACTCTGCTCCAGCCACATCATCCATGGCAGAAGGGTAGCTAGGGTCCATGCTCCATTCAGGCCACAGCAGCAGGCTGGGCTTGGGCACTGCTGGTGAGGGCAGGGGGCTGTGGGCCCGGGTCCCAGGTCCCATAGCCCTAGCAGCTGGAGGCCTCCTCCAGTAGGCCTATGCGGGGCAGAGTACTGTGAGTGGGGAGTGAAGGACACCGGGGGAGCTGTGAATCAGGAATGAGGGGTACTGGTATGGGCAGGGCATATCGGGCTGCTCAGTGCCACAAAGCAGGGAAGGAGGCAGCCACAGCTAGATCTGTATCCTGGTGAGCAAAGGGGACAAGGGGAACTCTGAACTTCCATGATGAAAACCCCGCAAAAAAATCAAATGTCAAGATGTACAGGTATTTAGAATTTATTTCATTATAGTAGGCTTCCAAATTGCTGTAAAGTTTTAAATAGATCAATAAAACATTGTGTTCAACTGATATCTATATACGCTTTTCTTTTTTTTTTTAAATCAGAAGAGAATTGCTATTTTTAAACAGAGAAAACCAGGACCCCTGCTCATGACTAATCCAATGTCGCTCATCTGGCCTGCAGGGCTGGAAAGCTGAGCAACACTTACCTAGATTTTTTACATTCATCATATTGAACAGATTCTAATTTAATTTTTATTCTAGTCTTGCATTATTTTATCTGAAGTATCTACAAAAAGCTGCTGAAAGATCAGTTTGGCAAGTTGTTGGGAATTTAAGTACTATCACTTTTTCCTCAGCCTTTTCCTGTTCCACTTTTTAAACTTTACTTTCCCTTCTTAATATTAAACGTAACAGGCACCAACACTGCACACATGCTGTCAAAAAGAGGATCCTGGGAACATGAACTGATTCTCTGATCAAACTTACCCAAATCTACTAAGGAAGAAGTGAATTAAAATACTAGTCAACACTAACATTTCATCAGAACCAAAGAGTAGAGTAGCAATTTCTCCACAAAGAAGCATGTTGTTCAGAGATGATTCCCAGGTGATTATGCTGTATTATCCTTATAAGCAAGAGCCACAGCCTCTCAAAGTAGCAGCTTGTTTAGTCTCTTTTTATTATACAACTTTTTTATTTAGCTATTTCTAACAACCAAAGATTGCAGTATTTTACAGCAAAAAGAGCCTTAAAAGTAAGCAGCACAAGCAGGGATTTTATGTTAAGTTCATGAAATCATCAGTTTTAAATTTACTGTTCAACTTTTGGAGGTAAACTTCTCACAGTGAAATAATTGCTGAAAAGATATTTTGAAGTGTTGATCTAGATGAGTTACGTTCTGTAACCCTTCCATGATCAAAATGAAAGTCCACACACACAACTGTGATGACAATTCAACTCTGTTTTTGCTGTTTTCTTCTATTTGTTGGCAAACAGTATGTCCACAGTGTATAACATTTACATATCTGAATATGCCTCATTCTAACTGCACAGATATCAGTTACTAACTTTTAGCCTTTGTTAAGAGTTTAAGGCCTGTAAAATATGTACAATTTTGGTTATGTTAAAAATAAATGTAGCATTTCACATAGTTTAGGTCTTTTGTCTATTTTTTTAACTAGATAAAGGATTGAGTTCAATAACTTTTCATAATTCATGCTTAATAAAATTAAGAATTTTCCTGGAGGTTCTGTATCACCAATACTTCTTACTCCTTGATAGTCCGCATCAGTCATTACCTAAACCTCTTTCTGGTCTCAATTACTAGTTATCTTGAGTTTCTGAAACACTGCATTCCTGTATGAGATACGATAGCCTACTCCTGCAGAAGGCAAGCAGCATTATGTAACCACTGTGCACTATTACCCTCCCCTCCCCCACCAAGAATCTACAGTCTACTTTCTGAACTTGGAGCAATAGTCATCACTACTTTCATGATATCATACATAACTGTGTGGGAGTTAAACAGTGCCTAACAAACCTACTTAGGAAGACAGAAGTGAATAATTAAGTTTAAAAAAGCAAAAAAAATTCTGTTCTTGAAAACTTTTCGTTACAAGGTCCACACAGTTGCTATATTAAACTAGCAAAATGCCCTTCAAGAATAATGAAGGGGGTGGAACAAGGACAGAGCCCAGTGTCTGTGCCTCCCCCCCCCCCCCCATCTGGGCCCATTCCCCCTCTCTGCCCCTGCTATTTGGGGTTCTGCCCCGCTCCCCCCCTCCCCACCACATCGGGCCCAGACCCGCTCCTCTACTCTCCCTCCCACTGCATTGGGCATGGGCCCAGGGCCCAAGGCCACTCCCCCTGCCATCACTTGGGGTCCAGGCCCACTTCACCCACCACTTCCAAGGAGCTAGAGGGTACAAGGCCAGCAGCATTGGCCTTGCCCCCCCCCCCCACTCTGTCCCCACTGTCATGGTGGCACTCCACTGTCACCTCCTGTCCAGAACACTTGGATCACTCTGATCAGTTGTTTTAGACAACCAACCATAGTGCGAATAAAGCATTACGGTCCGACAGACTAAGGCTTGTATAATATTAGAATTGGAAGCTCTTCAGGACAGGGCCGAGATTTTTGTTCTTTATTTGCACAGTGCTTAAACCTGAGAGCCATGATCTCTATTGGAGTTCCTTGGCATTGGCTATATACTATAGACAGGAAACAATAAAAACAACAGCAAACAATGTGAAGGAAGGAACATTAAGTCTGAAGAACAGTTGCTTTTCCCACTGAGTGCCACTTGACTATATACTACAGAACTGAAATGATATATAGTAGGCTACATGCATGCACAAGTGCATGCGTGTGTGAGCATGCACACACACACAAATATGCCATGAAATGAGAAGTCACCTAGCCAGGTCACAGCCATGCCTATGCTACCCTTACCACATAAAGCTTGTGATAGGATTATGAAGCAGCACTACTGGCATTCCTGAGTGGTTGTTTTATTACAAGACACATACACACTCTCTCACTCTGAATAAGTCAGAGAGGGAACTAGTGTCTGCAGGATTCATAATGACAAAGAGATAGTAGATCAAAACTGCAAATATAGGATATGTACTTGGCCAGCCACTAGCTTTCCAAGCCAAAAAAAAAAAAAAAAAGAAGGAAATTGAGCAGTTATAAAGAAGCTCTATGGCACTCCAAATACAGAGTAACTGCAGTTTGGAGTAAAATCCAATCCAAGAACAGCTTAGACACCAACCACACTTATTTGGTATCATGTTACATGGGAGAGAATAGTAACTGTCAGCTCAGTTCAAGTCTTTACCATACATGCATTCCACTTTGCATAGAGCCTACAAAGCAGCACTAAAGCATAGTAACTGCAGCATACTCTCCACCAAGATATCCAGTTTCTACCCTGCTTAGAAGATCAGAGCAATGACCTTGTTCTGACACTACAGTTGCTGTGTCAATAAAGAAAGCTGTTGAAAAACAAAACTGGGGCAAAAAATCACAGGAAGCAAAATTACAACATTATCTAACAGTCTATAGCACTTCCTAAACCAAGGACAACACAGCAAATAGCAGACGCTGCTTTTTACATCATAATGCTTAAGTCTTCATGTGATGGAGAATTTGAAGGAATAGAAAGAGTGAATAACGTGTAAATTCCATAGGACAACAGGAATCCTCTGGAGATGTTCAAAAATGAGTTGATTGCTGTTATATTTAATGAACCTCAGTATTTCTTATGCACAATGTTGCTAGAAGTTAGAGTATGCTACATACCTAGCTTTGGTATGCTACTACACCATTAAAGATCTAAAAAAATATTTCAAGCAAAACCAAAAAATAGAAGAGCCACATTTGGCCTATAATGTTGCATTACACAAATGAAGCGTTTTGTTTGAGGCAGTTTATGAAGCTGCAGATGAAGATGCAAGAGAACTCAGAATCTTGTTCTTGTGTTATCAGAAAGCACCAAAAACACCAAAACAGGGAAACTCAAAATCTGTTACATAACTGGTCTCAATTACAAAGAGGTTTAATAACTGTATGGCAGCAGCTGAAGGATCGAGTATTCTTTTGCAAGATACAATCACAATTCCATTTTGGATGGTAGCATAAAGTCTGTGCATTGCTCTGTACTTCAACATGTATTGGACAAGAACTGTACCTGCTCATAAAAACATAAGGCAGAAGAAAGGGCAGCACCTTACTGTTTATTTGAAACCATTTTAAATCTGTGGAATATTATGCTGCCAAAGTTAGAAAGTCTCAGAGCAGTCCCAGGATAGGGTGTAATACCATCTCAGACCTGCACAACTGTACTGTACCAGTATGGCTAAGTACAGACAGTCAAAAAGCCAGAGGCTGAATCAATTCAATCTCTGCAGGTTAGTTTAAACTGCGTAGACTGAACAGACATTCACTTTTGATTCCAGAAATGCAGCCACATGACTGCAGTGGCTTAGGCCAGGGGCTGGAGAATGCTACAGCATGCCTCTACTGCCCCTGAGAAAGGAGGGAAGGTGAGAGAAAAGCACTCTGAGGCTCCCCAGCCCGGGCTCCAGTGGAGAAAGGGGGACTTCCCTCCTTCCTGCTTGAATGAAGAGAGAAGGTATATGACCAGCCCACTGACTATGATGGGGGGAGATTTAAACTCCTACCTTGGCCGGCACTGACCCTAGGAAGTGGAGAAGAGAAGCCCCTATCAGGATTTTCTGTACTCGACTGGAGGGGCATGGCTAGGCCCCGGCCCCAGCTGGCTCGCTGAAGTGGAGTGGGGTTTAAGCCCCCTCCCTGACCTGTACAAGATCCCAGCTGGGGTCTGCCTTGTGGGGCCGAAGCAGCCCCTCTCTGAGGGGGAAATGCCTGGCAGGGGCTGCTTCGCCCCACCAGGCAGACCCCAGCTGAGGTGAAGACCCAGGTTTCCCCCCCAACCCCTTTCTCAGCCAGCCAGAGCAGTGATAGTGCTCCAGCTAGGGAGCAGAGGGGCAGGGCCAAACCTGTTCCACCGGAGCAGACAGACAGGATAGCCAGGGCTGCAAACCATTCTGAAATGCTGTGGGACAGAGTTAAATTGAACCAGGAAAGGGTCTGGGACAGAAGTTCCATAAACCAGTTTGACCTAAATCTGTTCATTTTGATACTACATCCAACCAGGTTTATATTAAACCAGTTTCAGTCATTTTGAAAGCAGTTTAAGTGCACTGAACTTCTGTTGTGTTACAGATTTGAACCAGCTTCTGATCACTTAAACCAGTTTCTGTGTAATTTCTGTCCCTAGCCTAGAAGGCCTGGTGAGCAGGAGCATGGACAGGAGGCAGAATACTCTGCTCTAGTGTTGAAGAGAAGGGCAGCATTTAGCTTGGAGGCAGAGAAACCAGTCTAGGGCAGTGGCTTCTCCCCTCCAGCAGCAGGAGTGAAGTCAGAGCTGCAGGTGGGTGGGAAGAAATCTGAAAAAACTGTTTGAAGTGAAGAGCTGGGGAGAGGGAGGAAGTAAAGAGAAAGGAGTGAAAAAAACCAAATTAAAATAAAAAATTAAAGGACCAAAATCTTGCATGCATCCAAATCAAATAGAAATGGGTCAGGCCATAGGAGTTGGGCAGCAAGTGTCATGCTGGCTGGGAAGCTGACAACCAGCATATTTGCTGCATGGTGGAGACTACAGCACTCACACCAGGGCAAGGCTGAGAACCAGCGTGCCTGCTGCACAACAGGTCACAGCACTTGTGCCAGGGCAGAGCTGAAAACCAGCCAGGACACACCCCCTGGGAGTTGTGGCCACGTTGGCTTAAAGCTAGTACCACCGCACTGGGCAGTACAGCTCAGAAAGGTGGAAAGAGAAAGAGTGGGGGACATGGAGGTTGAGAGCAGTGCATCCTGGGATGCTGAAGGACTGAAAGGTGATCACTTTCAACAGACTAGCAATATCGTATTTTGATCTGGGTAGAATGAATCAAAGATAGCCCTCACCTCAAGAGGTGTTGTTTTAAAAACACTTAGGGTGCATCCCCACATGCAAGGATGTGCACATGCAGCAGCAAAAAAATGTAGTGGTACAAATTTGTGCCACTACTTTTTGCCGCTGCACATGTCCCTGCATGTGCACCTTGGTGTGGGTCAAAATTCCCTGCTGGAGGAGTCAGAGCAGAATTGGAGGAGGGGAGACACTCCGGCCAGCAGCCAGAGCGTTTCCTGGGAGGACCAAACATCTGTCTGCTGGTGCACACTCCTGTGGCATGTGCTATGCTACTTTTTTCACAGCTTTTTTTTTTTTTTTTGCTAGCAGGATTTCCTGGTAGCACATTCTGCCCCTATGCCGTAAATTTGTGCCACCTCAGGGCATGCAGTTTGTGGCGCCACAAACTGCACTTGCCTGCAAGTCTGGATCTAACCTTAAAGGGGATTTAGAAGGGGTTAACTCTCTTTAACAAGAGTGCTATGAACTGACTTGCAGTACCAATGGTTCACTTGATGCCAAGATGAAAACAGGAAAGTTAATTCAACTCTATTTTCACATGTATAAAGATGTATCGTGCAGTATATTACCATCCAAGAAATTATCAAGGGAATGGAGCAATCAAAACACCTTGACCAGTGAGCAAAAGCCATGACCCTGCCCTACAGACTCCATGCAGGCGACCTGCTTGTGCACATGGGGTGTCCAAAAAACACTTGCCTCACCTTCTGGTATCATTCAGTCTGCTTGAGATAAGGGCCTGAAGTGAACAGAAATCTTTCACAAGATTAAACCGAATTGTGGCTCCAGTCTCTTCCTGTTCACCCCATTTATTTTCTCACTACCACTGAACATATTTGCTGTACTCTCCAAATGAAACTTCTCTCATTTTCATCCTTTGTTTTTCTGACATCTTTATTTTAAAAATCCCTTTTCAAGAACCCTTCATTTCTCTTTTAAAACAAATTAGTTAATAAGTCCACTCTTTTATAAGACAAATACTTTGCTTTTATGTGGGCTGTCAGTTGTTGACTCATTAGGGAGTTTTGCTATTGTTATCAATCATTCTTACTCAATGCTGCTACAATCTTCTGTCACAAGTGCAATGAGGTTATGTACAGTAATGGCAATGAACTGTGCAGAGTACAAGAAAGCAAATACTCCTTTCCTTAAGCTCATGACAATTCTTGAACTTAATGCAAGTGCAACAGATAACCACAAAACTGCCTGGGCTGTAAAGCTGCTGAAACTGCCATCTGGCAAGGAAGAGCTACCACTGGAGAAGCAACTAAAGACAACAGACATCAAGGCAAAGCCTCTGCTGGGTGACACTAGTGCCTTTGAACAGGTAATGGGGTGGGTGCAGAAAGGAGAGAAGGCACCTGCTATGCCACAGCAGCAGTTGAGCATAATTTTTTTAATAAGTATATTACAAACTAAAACAAAGTATTATTGTTGGAGGTTGTCATTCAATCCACAGCAGCTGACCAAAGCTCAGCGTGGCTTACTACCTAGTTTTAATGTAACAAAACATCTTCTAACACAAATATTGTTTCAATCAAAAGGTCCTTTTTCCAGAATTACAATTTTATTAAGACTTAGAACGTCTGCCTTTAATGACCTCTGATTTTTCAAAAGGCATCTATAATACTCTGTTTTACATTTAGCTTCAGTTTAAAAAAAAAAAGCCCACATGCTCAAGTTTAGTTTATCTTGATCATTATCATGCTTAGTTTCAGAAACTTAAAAATTACATTTACAAGCCTGCTGAGGAGCTCCTAAATTTCTGAAACCTTTATAGTCAGGATGACTAACTAAAACAGACAAATACACAATTCATCTTATATATTAAAGGGCTAAAAATACCTTTGTTTCATACATACATACATAAGAAGTAAACCCCTAACAAGTTTTACTTTTCAGATTAAACCAATTTTTTGCACGAACCAGAGACTTAACCATAAGAGCTTTTTCAATTAGAGTTCTTGCTTACGTCAAACTGACAGAAGGCAGGACAGAGTGGCAGCTCTGAAACTAAACTATTCTCTGAACTACTTGCTTTTACATAGAACTGAAAAAGAAAAGGCTTTTAAATAATGCAAGATGGCTTTCTTAAATCCTACCTCATCTTTCTGGTTTGCAACTCCAGAACCTCTCAAAGTCATGTCAGCCAAGTAAGCAGAAAGGGGAAGAGCCATCCTAATGCAGGGCAAATCAACTGGGGAACTGGAAAAGCAGAAGAAGTGGACTGAAGAAATTGTGAGTTTGGGGAAAAATAAGGCAGCTGTCCACATGTACCAGACAATATTTAAGTGCTCATATGTTCAATTTATTAAAGAGTGAAAAAAGCCAATGTGGAATGGGCAAGGATCAAGAGAGAGATTTTGCACCTTAACATAGCAACTACTGCTAGGCAAAAGAGTAGAGTATGGCCACATCCTTTGACACACAGTCAATCAAATGCAGCATGTCAAACAGTTAAGTGTACTCTATGTAGCCTGTGACAGAGAACTGACAGTGGTAAAGTCACGTGAAGTGGGGCAGGAATATCTCACAGTAACTCTTCTAGCAGCCACAGCTGCACAAATATGGGTGTCAAAGACAGAGGGAGGCCACAGCAACAGAACCCAGCACTGGCTGAAAGATTAGAGCTACTACTGTATGATCATGGCTATCCCTTAAATTCCAACTTCAGCACAAAAGGTATAATATGCTGCCACAGTGAAAGCCACCATAATCCAAAGAAAGTAAGAGTCAATATAATCCAAAGCAGGATCAAATTTCTGTTAGAAAATGTTAGGTGCTTAGAACAATTCATAAAGGAAGTAGCAAGAGAATTAAGACCCAATAAAGAGTTGTCCAGTACTAGGAAGAACATCCCACGTTTCAGTGAATTTTAAGTATTCTAAGTAAACAGGCCAGGAGTTGAAAACTCCTCTGCAACCACAGCTCTTCACTCCAAGGATGCTATAAGACATCCCTCGCTAGTCTTTCTCTTGCTCCTCCTCATCTTTGCTATTTGTTAAGCTACAGTTTTGGGCCCTCAATACCCAAGGGAGCAACCATGGCTGCAGATGCTGGCCCCTGAATAACAAATAGGCAAGAAAGCAGACTTATATGATTAGTTCAGTGATGAACTTCCAAAAAGAGGTGGGCATTTCATCTCAGGAGCTTCTTTACAACTGCTGTAGGCACCCAATGTGGTTAAGTAACACCACCCCTATGTTCTTCATCAGAGACCTCAGTCTATCAAACCCTACACAAACAAGCTGCCTTCCATGACCACAGGATTCAGGATTATCCTGAAGAAGAGAGCCCTCTCGTGACTGCTGGGACTTTTAAAAGTGCAGTAATAAGTACTCGGTGAACGAATGGACAGACTTCTGGCTTCAGTGGAGCAGTATAAAACCACAATAAGACAGCCAATCCCTTTGGCAGTCATAGTCCACTTTAAAGAAGGGGGACAGTAATAGACTGTAGACTATGACTGGGAGGGATTTGGCTGGGAGAGATTTTCTTCACTGGTCTTCCTATTTTGCTGGTTGTAATGCATGCTAAAGTTTATATTTCTCAAAGTGGACAAGCTATGGGGAAAGCTGGCTGAAAATGTAGGGGGAGAAGTGAGTGAGGTTATGGTCTCTCCAGCAAATACTGGTATATGTAAATTACCCTCTTTTAATCTAGCAGATTTGTTTGAAGTTATCTGTACTAGCAAATACTAACCAATTCTTTGCTAAAAGGTCTTTGTTTTTGCCTGGATTCCCTTTCCCAGGAGTGTTTTCAAAGTTTTCCAGAGGTACTGCAAAAGGAACGTCAGAGGGGTAGGTATGGGCAATCCTGCCAGAAAGTCATTTGAGCGGATGGGGGGTGGGGATGCAGAGGCCTGTCTGTGGAGAGCTGTGGGTCAAGCCAAGCTCCATGGTCTTGAGATGCCTCCAGCTGATTTGAAGGAGACGAGTGCAGACGTGATGCCACCAGATGGTGGTTGCCCCCCTACTCACCAGTATGTTCAGCAACTGGACATACAGGCATTCCCTCTTTGATGCTTTGAGGAGGGTGGCAAGATGCCCAGCAGATCCTTCTATGTCAGTACGACGTACACTTCCTGCTGTACAGGACGAAACAGGCAGAAGGATTCCCCCATGTACAGCCCCTAAGCTGGGTTGGTACCTCCTCACAGTCCTCCATCATTGCTGTCAGTCAGACAGTTCTGGATCCACCCCAGAATGAGTGACAAAGCAAGGCTCAAAAGGAGTGATTACCAACCAGAACACTCCACAAATTTTCACACTAAGGGCATGTTTCCTGACCAATACCCAAAACCTACTTGGCATCATCATTTTTTTGTACCACACCTTCAGGCCCGACATTGATTCCCAATGCCATCACTGTCACGATTAATTCGTACATGGCCTGGTTTCTGATGGCTCTTCTTGAGGAATCACTTAGTGCTCTCCTTGTCCCCAAGGGAAGAAAATATGAAATCTATAACCTCCTCTCACCTCCAGTTAGCGTAAAGTTTGCAGATGCAGACGTTTTGGGTACAAGCAGTGTGATGGGTAAGTGGATGCTCAACAGTGCACTGCATTTGAGAAGCCAACTTCTGAGTTGTGGTGCAGAAAGTGCCACTTTAAATAAAAGGCAAGATAACATGCAGGTCAAGGCCAATGACCCCAGGAAACAGAAGTTGGGGAGTAACAGAGGGGGGACCCTGAGGTAGTTGGAAGAAGGGAACAGTGGGATGCTAGCACTGATTACTGCACTTGGGAGAAGGCTTCAAATGTAACTTAAAAATATTTGCATTGAAGCGCTTCAAATTTGTTCCTGGTTCATTCTTTTTCTTTTAAATATGGCTTGAACTGACTGGTAGCAATTCAGGACCAAGCATTATTTTCCCTCTTACCTTTTATGGAACTTGTAAGCCACTTAAAGTGCTATGAAAGTTGCACCTGTCCACGCCCTAAGAAGATAGAGTGCTTTTCCCTATCACTTTTTACCATACTGAAAATAGAGACTAGTACAGAATATCTGCCTTCAGCAAAGGTGTAGCAAGGCCTGGGGCAGCCATAACTGTGAACCTCCCCCTCCCTTCTTCTCCTCCTCCCCTTCACCAATGTAAGCATATGTGCATACACATATACCACCCAAGGGTTACAAAAGTTGTAAGAAACTGTACATACTAACACAGAATGCATAATGTGAAACAATACCAAACTTAATGGTACAAATAAATACAGTAAAAGTTAAGAAAACAGCTTATCATGCTGTTTTTGATCTTTTTAAGGGAGACTTTCAAGGGGGACTTGTTATTGGAACCACTGTATTGAAATTAAGAGTGGAGCTCTGGGACTTTATTAAATAACGCTATAAAGAAAACGGTTTACAGTTACAAGTCAGTAAAACAAAGCTGCTGTTCAGATAATTGAAGGTGTGGATAACGAAGAATGCACTGTAGTAGAAAGGCTCTCATCACAATATCTTCTTCAAATGCTAATCTATTGTAGATATGGGAGTATGGTATTTGACATCTGTTACCAAACAGCTCGATTTTGTAACACAAACACTAACTAGAAAGTGAAGCTACACCCAAACAGCATGAGAACACAGAATCACATATCTAAATAGCATATTCAATGTAATATACAAAATGCAATAAATACATTATTTAGGATGTCTCTCATTTTCCTTTTTAGGAATAGAAGGCAAAGACTCTCTCTAAAATTAGTTTGGATATTATGCCCTAAACTAACACAATCATACCCATCTCTGAACTTCGTGTAGTTGTTAACGGCAGACTACATAAACCACTGTCAACAAATGAAGCCTCTAAGTCTAGCTTTCTCATTCATCTGTCTGCTTTCTGCTTATATTTTTAAAGGTTATGCTAGAAGGAAAGAACAACTTCATTTAATTGCATGAAAGTCAGTCTAGGGCCAGAGTCAAAGTCTAGAGATTGCTGGTCCTATGATTACTCCCATAACAACTATGCAAGCAAGCATGGGACAGCACACACTTTATCCAATAATCAGGCTGGTAAATTAGAGAACAAAGAAACAATATATTATGTAATTTAAAAGAAAAGAAAAAAAAGCCACAAGGACATTACACAGATGCAAAAGCTGGAGTTACTTTCCTGAAGGAAAAAATTCCATTTTTTGTCTTCATTAAAAAGATCAAAAGGTTTTTTCCACCTTCAAAAAACAAACTGATCAAAATGCATCAGAACTCCCACCCCCAGATGTTACTAGAACTGTGAGAACAGGTGTTCTAGATCAGTGGCCTCCAAACTTTTTTGACTGTGCACCCCTATCAGTAAAAAATTTTTGAGCACACACCCCCAATATATGAGCAAGGGCACCACTGTCAACCCCTCCACGTTGTGGAACTTTCGCTCTTCCCTCAGGATACCTCACGTACCGTACGTGACACGTGACTGTCTGACTTACAGACTGAGTGAGGGCGCCAGTACATAAATAGAAGTTAATATTTTCCTCCTGCACCCCAGTGGATCGTCTTACATACCCCACTTTGGAGACCACTGTTCTAGATGAAGAAACAGCAGCTGCAACATAGTATACACAAAGGTACCAAGCTGGCTTTGATTTTCTATCCCACTACCAACCAGGACCAACTTTGCTGAGCATGCAAGATCTATCAAGATTACCAGCTGGCAGTTTGAATGAAGGCTAGCAATTCCATCCCTCTCCCCTCTTTAAAAAAGTGCCATTTTGTAGTTTAAGTAACATATACAAAATTATTTTTGAAAATATGAAGATATGCACGTGTCAAAAGCAGATAAAGAAATGATTACACCATTTGAGTGCATTGCTGCATGTTTTTCATACCTAAGAAAGTTACAGAAGTCTTTTCAAAAGCAATGAGCCGCTGGCCCCAAATCAAAAGCAAACCAATGCAGAGCACTTTTGAAAATGCCTTTATGTTTCCGTAAACAACCAAGATGGATCGGAATCAATAATCCTGAACTAGATACAATGTAGTGAAGAAACAGGAGCTGCAGTAACAGAGCCCCTTCCTGAAGTTTGGCCAACGGGTTTTTTTAAAAATGCATATACCACTTCTGAACTTTGGGGCACTTAAGATCTAGACTTAGTGTTCCATTTTCTGTCCAAAACTCAGAAGCACTGACACGTAACATAATTAATTACAGGACTACCCAATATGTGGGGGAATTGAGACCAAGCCTACACAGGGAGAAACAGCAATGCTCTAGTCATTCTGCAACTCCTACATACTTGCCGAGACACCAAGACAAAGACAATTGACACAAGGGTTGTCAAACTTATTGGGCCCTATCGGCCAGATTTAAACCACAGAGCTTCTCATGAGCCAGATAAGCCACAAATAGCAGCAACAGTATTAAGCACTGCAGTGACTAAAACCCACAATTTCAGAGGTGAATAAGGGAGACAGGAGGAGGGGGGAGGGTTGTAGTGTTAACTGCCTGGGTTCTAGAGCCACAACAAAACAGCAGGGATTTACACCACTGCAAGGGCCCAGCAACAGCAGACACAAGTCCTGGAGCAAACTGAGGTGTGTGGTTCCACCCACAAGGAGCATCAGAGGCCAGATGACCCACCTCTGCAGGTTGAATCTAGTCTACAGGGTGGATGTTTGATACCTCTGCTATGTAGTATTCTACTAGTTACCCTAGTACAAGGTTCTGGAAGTTGCCACCAATTTCCCAAATAGAAAGAAATGAGTTTTTGTTTTAAAGACAAACCATAAAAAATTGTGGGCACTGACAGACATAGGGGAAAAACACTCCAAAAATGTGCTTTACTGGAAGCAGCAGTGCATCACTTTGACCTGGCTCTGCAGCATCTGTATAGATCGGGTGCTTCAGTGGGGCTTTCTGGCATGCAGCAACGGGATGCCGGCCCCCATCCCCCACCTAAGCCTGCAGCAGGCAGGCAGCTGGGAGTGGGAGCTGGGCTTCATGCTTTGCTCTGCTGCAGCAGCTGTTCACCTCCTATGGGTAGCAGACAGGGCTCAGGCACTGCTGTGGGGGGCAGAGGGCTGCAGACCCAGGTCTCTGGCATGTAGCCCTGGCAGCTGTGGGCCCCATCTGGCAGAGCTGGGGGTGGGGCAGGGAGGGAAGGGCACCAGCAGGGCTGGGAGTGAGGTGCCTGGACCTGCGTTCTCTGAACTAACAGGACAGTTGGAGCTCTGATTTTCCATGATAAAAAACCCAAGATCAAATACCAAAATTTATAGGTATTTAGAATATATTTTATTATAGTGACTGAGGCACAGGTAGGCTTCCAAATTGCTTTAAAATTGTAAATATATCAAGAAAACATTGTGTTCAACTGATACATAAACATATATATAATACACACACACATATGTATGTATATCACACACGTTGCAACCCGCAGCACGTGTGCCGAGCATGGCATGTGAGGCCATTTTGCTCAGCATGCCACGGTCAGTCTGGGCTCTAGGCAGTTGCTGCCAGCCATGAAGCCCAGGCTGCTCCCAGCAGGTGGCTGGGAAGCTGCAAGCCCTGCTGAAAGCGGACTGGGCTCCGTGGTTGGCAGCAGCTACCCAGAGCCTGGGCCGGTTGCAACTAGGATGTTATGTGCAGCTGCTCTGGGTTCCAGCATCAGCTCCATACTAGCAGGTCCACGCACACCTCGGAGCAGACACTGAGGGAGGGCCCTGCTGTCGGCGCAGAGCTGGTGACGGCTCTGGAGCCCAGCACAGCTGTTTGTAGCCAGCCCGGGCTCTGGGCAGCTGCAGCAGGCAGACTGCAAACAGCTGCACCAGGCTCTACCGCCCCGGCATCAGCTCCATGCTGGCAGGAACTGTACGGGCACCTCAGAGCAGACAGTGGGAGGGCTGTGCTGCCTCAAGCCCTATCCCCACCATCTGCTCCAAGGCGCACACTCACCCACACCCACTGGTATGAAGCTGATGCCGGAGCCCAAAGCAGCTGTTTGCAGCTTCCTGGCTGCAACCAGCCCAGGCTCTGGTAGCTGCTGCCAACCACGGAGCCCAGGCTGCTTGCAGCCGGGCTTGCAGCTGAGCCCACCTGACTCCCACCTGCTCCAAGCCCAGCCCCCCGACTGGGATGAAGCTGGTGCTGCCGCCTGCCAGGAGCACCACGCCATTTGTGGGCTTAGCTATGCAGGGTGGGCAGGTGGTTGGGCTGATGGGCAGGCTCTGTATTGGGGCCTCGGCCAGCTGCACTGCAGCCCAGGGGCTGGTTCTCTTCTGTCACTCAGCACACAGATTTCCCTCTGTCACTCAGCACACTCCCTGCATTGTGTGCGGCTCCACAGGTATGGCAGCAGCAGCAGCACCACCACCATCAACAGGCTGGGGTACTGACATAACTACAAGATATAACACCCTAATCTGCTACAGGTAAAGCAGGAGGACCATGGCAGCCAGCATCCTGTTGCTGCAGGGTTCTTAATATATACTTGAGAGTACCAAGGAAGAACACCATGCCCCCACTACAGAAAGGCAAAAATCCCCACAGTCCATATCAAATCCCACAACTACAATTTACAATGCCCTGTCAATTCAGGGCCTCCCCTTCAGTCTCGATGGTGCCCCTACCACCTTTTAGCATCTGCTGGGTACAGTTCTGTGGCTACAGCAAGAATATGCTGGAGCCGACCTCAATCTGGTATTCACTGGCACTTGGAAGAAACAGCTTCCTCAGGTCAAGGCCATACTACAGTCCTTTTGGGCTGCAGGCCTGGCAAAATACCAACTTGGTTGTTAGGAAACCAAGTATCTCAGGTATACTCTCAGGAATGGAGAGATTAACACCACAGACAAGGTAGAAGTGTTGGTGGAGTCTCCTGTACCTAAAACTAAAGAGATGGATAAAATCCTTCTCGGGTTATCCAGCTACCATTGACACTTTATCCCCACAATTCTCAAAAATCACCTCTGCATTGGTATACAAGCTATGAAAACAGCACCCAAACCAGTACAGTGGTCACCACTGTGAGCCTTTGAAGAAATAAAGTGAATATTAGGTACCCTCCTGTTATGCAGCCCAGACTTTAGCCATAAGTTAATTTTATAAACAGGTGCCTTGAAGCAAAGTCTTGAGGGCATTCTCTCCAAGGACTTTGTAGATGGGGAACACCCAGTCCTGGTCTGAAGTAACAAGCTCCTTCCTCACAGAAGAACTATTCTGTAATTATAAAAAGGATGCCTTACTATAAAATGGGTAGTTAAGTCCTTCTGCTATTCTCTCCTTTGGGCCCCATTTAATCACAGATCATGCCCCCCAGACACAGCTACACAGGATACAGCAGAGTGGATTTGATTTCAATGAAATAGATTTAAATCATGATTTAAAATCACTGGTCAGGAAGCCTCGATTTAAGCACTGTTTTCTATAAAAAGTGCATTCTTGTTGTTTGATATCCTCTATTCATTTAACTTCTTGAAACTTAGCACTTTTAGAGAGAGGTAAGGGCTTGACTCTGTGTATACAAACTTGCAGAGAGACACTAGGGCTGATGGGCAGGTAATCGGGTCTGTTCTCTCTCATCTCCATATACTGCTGTTAACAAGGATGTTAGCTCTGAAAACACAAATCCAGTTTCAGTTCTCAAACTAAGCATCTCTAATGGGTTCTTCTAGACAAGTGGTTCCCAGACTGACAGATTGTGCACCACCAAAATAAAACAATACAAGCTTAGGTACCACCAGCAAATTTTTGTCATATAAAGTAATTATAATAAAGCTGTTAATGTATACCACTGACAGGTTGCCTGCGTACCACTGGTGGTACCTGTACCACAGATTGGGAACCGCTGGTCTAGACTGAGCACTGAGTCCCATTGGGTAGAGTGGTTTCTTTAATCTTTACTAACCTATAGAGGAGCCTCTGGGAACCCCATAAGATTTGGCCCCCAGCTTAGTCCATAGCCTGTTGTGACCTACTTATAAATTTTTCCTAAAAAGGTTTTTTCTAGCATATCTTAAATTAAAATTACCCTTATATAGGTTTTCTTTTTTTAAAAAAGCATCTTTAAAAATTTTTTAAAAAATAGGATTAAATAAAAAATCTGATTTGTTTAAGTAAAAAATAAGATTTTTTTATTTTTAAAAAATCATTGAGTTTTATCCACCCTGTGATAAGGGAAAACAACACAAAGCTAACACACTGGTACATGGCATTGCAACCCTACTCATTTGATGTATGCCTCTGGGGTAACAGTAACACAGACTACTACCCACGGGGTTGGAATAGACTAAATGAGAAAGAGAGGGTTTTAGGAAGCTGGGGAAAGAAGATATGTAACAAGGCAGTCTGGCCCTTTAAGGAGAGTACAACCTGTGATGGAGGCCCAAAGCTACTCAAAGAGAACCCACAAGCAGTTAAAACGCCAGAGAGAGCAGAGAGCTAGTTACAGGAAAGAAGTGGTCCCCAAGAGGGACTGAAAACCAGAGAAGCTTGATGAGGGGTCAAAGTGAAGGGCCTCTCCCTGTCTAAAGAAGGGCTATCAGTTTTTGTTTGTTGGTTTATTGTTTGCATGAGCAAGGACTGTGTTTGGCCTTTAAAAGGACCCACTGAAGAGTCCCCTTGGGGCATAGCCAGGCTGCACAGGCAGCAGGCTCACTAACCAGTTTATAGGGAGTGACCAACCAAAGGGTGCAACAATCCAAGATCCAGACAAACCTGCTGACTCTGATTTACCTTTTCCTTAGTTGTTTCCTCATTTATAAACACCATGCACTCAGTCAACAAAAATATTCTCCGGTATCAATGTTTATAATGCAGCAGCACTTCCCCTGCCTGCTGTACAATCCCTCTGGTCAACATTACTGCTGGAAGCAGAAGACCCATCAAGTAAATCTTATCTTCAATTATCAGACTTGCTTTGACTCATTTCACCTTAGGCTGCAGGGCATTAGGAACACCTACACAGCAAACACACACCAGCTTAAGTGCAGTTAAAATCCAAAAAAAAATATATAAATAAAAGGTGGCTCACAGCTGTGTGTCTACAAGTATTTACATACTGCAAAACAAACCACAGTGAAGCTATCACTTCACATGAAAAATGGAAAGATGAAGTTGTATGTGTAGTGGTGGGGGTAGAGAAGAATCCAACTGGAACAGTCAACCACAAACCCAAGGAACTCCTGCTTGACTCCATTTGCAAAGGGTAATTTTGTTAAAACCTGTATCTTTCATATGTAAGATATCCAAAGATGAAATTACAGAATTGTCATATTACTGGCACAGAAATTATGAATGCACCATTTGCAAGTGCACATCACATCTTTTTGGCTGAATTAACCCAGTTACTGCAATTCTGTGATCACTATTTGGATATGCACCTATTTACAAGCTTGTTAATTCAGGCTTTATACCAATACAGTATCATCATGTTTTACACCTTAAGAATCCTAAGAAATTAATTCCAGATCTCTTAGTACACTTTTTTCCCCTTAGATGATATTTCCCAATTTAATGAAATCAGAACCTGGATAACAGAGGTATTACTCAGACAAGTCATCTGGACAAAAGTACCTTACATGTAATGTACGGAACAATGATTTAATCATCTTGGGCATGTCCACACAGGCAGGCACATACGCTTGCAACAGCTCAAGTAGCAGTGGCACAAATCTGTGCTGGAGATTTGTGCCTCAGCACACGTCTGAATATGCAGTTTGGTGCGAGGCAAATTGTGCCACTTGGGGCAAACTGACCCTGCCCAGCTCCTCCCAGATCTTCAGGCAGAGGGAGCTAGAGGCTAGGGCCTGCACTTGTGCTGGCCCCAGCAGTATAAAAACCTACCCTGGTGAGCAGCTAAGAGCTACTTGCCCTGAGGAGCTTCTGAAGCCCAGCCAATTGGTATCTGGGGACACTAGGCCCCTGTGCCAGCTGGACTGCTGCAGCATCTGTGACCTAGAGTGGCCCCTGTACCCTCTACCTATTGCAGCAGTCTGGCAGTGGGGGCTGCTACCTGGCTGTGACCTACTACCACCTGTAACAGCATCCGCCACCTTGGACCTGCAGCCCCATGGTTGCGTGCCTGTCAGACCTGGATGGGGATTGCGCGGCTGCTTGGACTTTGGTATGAGCACTGCAGCAGAGCCTTCTTCACTTCTGGGCAGCTGCTAGTGGGCTGCAACTGTGCAGCTGGCCTTTAAATGGCACTGCTGTTATATCTTCCAGTGCCCCCGCTCTGCCATCTGGGTAGCTGTCTTCCAGAACACGTGCTCATTGCTGGTAAGTCTGTTGTGATAGAAGGGAAGGGGGAAGGGATGGGAAGGGGGGGGCAATCATAGCCCCCCGTGGTAAGGGAGGGGCTGGGGCAAGTTGCTCACGTGGCGGCTTCTACCACTCATCTGTGAGGGCTTGTCCCCCAGATAAAGGAGGGCGAGGCCAGGGCTGTGCCAGGCTGCACTCCAAGCAGGTAGTGGTGCCTCAATCATTCTAATAAAAAAAATTCTAAATATCTATATACTTTGACATTTGCTTTTGGTTTTATCATACAAGATGAGAGCTCTCCCTGCACCCTTCACTCACCAGGATGTGGGTTCAGCTGCAGCTGTCCCCACACCTGCTTTTTGCTGCTGAGCAGCATTTATATGCTGCTGCCCTCCCATGCCCTTGCCTCTCACTCCCAACCCACAACCTCACCAGTGTCCCTAACTCCTGACTCTGCCTGCCCCCTACTCACTCCCTCCCAGCAACTTCTCCCTCCCTGCACCAGGACATGGGTCCAGCTGCAGCTGTCCCACCCACTGCATTGTGGCTGTTCTGTTCCCTGCATCTGTGCCCAGGCCCCAGCAATCCCCCTGCTCATCCTGGGAAACCATGCTACATATATGCAGCACAAGGAACATTTTCTAGTTTGTGGAGTGCCTTCTGCATCATCTCAAACTGCTTTGAGATGCCGCAACAGACACGTCTGAGGTCATATGGACCCGGTCCTTAAATCCATTTTGTTTCATGAAAACGTAGATGGTCTGAGTAGCTTCTTCCTCTGTCCTAGCATCACACTATTAATTTATGTGAAAACTTAGCTCAAAAGTTGCTAGACTGTAAAAATTATATGAGTTATCCTGGTTTCATGCTATGAAGCAACATGAAATACATCTCCCAAAGTATGAGCAACTTCCATTAAGCAGATATGCATTGGTGATAGAAGTCCTGTGCCTATCAAAAATTTCAGTCTGAAATTTCTAAGTGTTTAAATTTATCAAGGAAGATGAGAAAATTATGCAGAAGTAATTTTGTAAACCTGACTGGAAAACATTCAAAAGGGGAAAGAAAGATACTTGCTCAGTTTCAGCAAGCACACCCAAAAGGAGACCAAAGACTAAATGGTAGAAAGAGAAGCACTTTGAGACTAAGAGCTAGATCTCAAAGTGGAAGTCTTAGTACCATAGTGCTCATGTAGGTGATACAAATACAGTATGATGTGGACAAGGCTGTCACTTGATTATTACCCAGAAAGATTTTTAAAAGCCAAATGTTTTAAAAAAAAAATCTCTTTCATCTAATACTCCCTGATTATACTCTCATCAAAAGACACAAAATAAACAGGTTGAATGGAATGTACAAACTACTCAGAAATTGAGAAAACAAAATACATACATGCTCATACACACGTGTGCACACAATATTTTTAAGCAGACAGGGTCAAGACGCTCCAACTTCTGACATAAACAAGTTGTATGAATACGTGGCTCACTAGCATTCTTTTCCAAGAAAGTCTGCCTATTTGAAAAATTCAGGCTAGGTAATCCAAGCAAAATAAGCTGCTCAATTAAATTGGAACCATCGCTCAATAAGTCTTGAGCAGGAATTGGCAGCATTGCCCTTGTTTCTGCCAGTTCCCCACTGCACAGATGTAATTCCACCACTGAACATGGAAGCAATTTCTTATTTGAACAGCTGTTCCAGGGTCTTATTAGCCACTGGCAACTTGCACAGTCCATAGAAAAAGGCTGTTCTCTGCAACCTGAAAATACTGGGAGAACCAAAACTCTTCTGGAGGTGATCCATGTGTAGTCGCATTAAAGAAGAACTGAATTCACACATCCAGCAAGTCTGTAACCAGATAATGAATAAGTAATAAGCCTCAGCTGCATGCCTCGCATGGTCCTGTACTTGGAACCCACCCATCAAATCATGTGTTCCTTCCAAGTCTCAACAGAGTCCTGGCAGTGTCCCCTAGCTGGGATTTCTTGAAGTGCATCCTCTGCCCCTCGGCTGCTGACCTCCAAGAACATCACCTGTCTAGCATCTCCTGAGAGCCAAGACCTAATGGTCCAACTGTCCAGTCCCTGAGACTACTATTGCTACTACAGCTGAAACGCATCCTATCTAGGACCTCCAGCTACATAAGGCAGTCTGGGATTACAGTTTAATACTTCCATAGGCAAATGACTAGTGAAGCATTCTATAAAGGGTTCTTAAAAAAACAACAACCACCACCAAACCCAGCTTTAACTCAGCTTCCTTATGTTTACCTTGGATGTTTTGGCAGTTAAAGAGGACTCCCTGCTACAGAAGCTCTCCTACCCAAGATTCCTGTGCATCCAAGTCTGCCTTGATTCACTCAGCCTCCAGTTTCTAAAGGCCAATACCAATACTTTTGTTCATATGTAGAAGATACTTTACTTGCCACTTTCCACACAAAAGTTGAAGGAACTAGGTTATCCCAGCTTCAGCCAACCATTATCTCAACACCCTACCACCCAAAGAGTCAAGGAAAAAAAAATACAAAAACTGATCTCCCAAATTTACTTTTGCAGAACATCAATAAACATACTAAATTTTAAGATCTGCTACATGGCAACTAGACATGAATTGTTCAAAATCTAGGTCACCAATCTGAACTGAGCCCAGATCATGACTAACAAACAGATGTTTCGTAGCCTGATGGCCAATCAAAACAATTAAGTTCAGATGTGAAGTTTTATTTATGGAATTTAGAGCAGTGTAAAATTCAGAGTTCACATTTCATTATTTTTTAAAAAGGAATGGAATAACCTATTTTACTGCCATCGTTTGAGGCCCAGCCAAGGCGAGACTACTCTTATTCAATTTCAGATGTACTTTCAGTTATTGCTAGTTTTCTAAAGAACTCGACTTTGACTAAAAGGAGAAAGTTACTGATCATTTTCCTAGTCTTACAATCAGATATCCCCTTCCCATGAGACATCCATACCAGATTTAAAGATGCACTGTCTGAAGAAATCTCACAACCCATTCAAAGGCTACTAGCTAAGAGGACGCTTACAGACTTATTTCCTCTCAAAACTGTATTTTATATCTTCATGAAATGGAACTCAGAAAGCAAACAACAGCATAGCATAAAGATTTCTTTCCCAATTTCTCTGCTGCTACCCATTTATTGTTAAAAGTATAAGAAGCAGAAGCCAATTGTGAGAAAGATTTTGAAGGAGTGGGTGACAAAGTCTTGTTTAACAAATTACCGACATCAGAATACTTTAGGAACCAGCCATTGTGTGTTTACTTTCTACTACTGCTATGCAATGCATTCACCTGTACTTTTCTTGCCTATAATAAATCAGAACTTTCTACTTGTCACCAGTGAATCCAGTAGCAGTGGAGAGAAAGAAAACAAAAATTGTCAGCCAGCTCAGATGGCTTCTTTATAACGTAATGGAGGAAAAAAGAGTAATAAATATATTACTTTCTGGACTGCATTATGTATTTGTCTTCTCAACATGCCTCTTGGAAGTTTTTTTACAATATGAATTTCTGCTTGAATTACCTGGAAATGGCTCACACATGGCTTTCTAATAAGCCAAAAATGTATTATTTTCCCACTGTGAAAGGGGAAGTAATTTGACTTACAATTAATAGGAAGGCCGTAACAGAACAACCAAAGTATCTCTCTCAAACTATCTGTGGGCGTTACATTCTTCTGCAGTAACAATAGCAGCAAGATATTTGGGGCTAGCGGAGGAATTTATTTCAGATGGGAACTGTTACAACAACTATGATATGGTACTTGGTAGCTAAAAGCACAGATACATCAATACTTTTATACATTTCTGCTTCAGATAGTTGTTTTCTTGTCCTTCTCTGCTTCATTATTATTGACAAGCAACCTGGTGGTCATACATAAAGCAACTACTAGCACCAGCTACATGTTGTTTAATCTAATGTCATAACCTATGAGAGAGAGAGGAGGTGAAAAACTGGGAGAGAGACAAAGATGACATCTTCCTGAACTATAACTCATTCTGTCAGACTAATAAAAAAAGGTTCAACTTTTTACAACCGTCATTAGTTAATGTTAAATTAAATTCACATACTGTTAAATTTTTGTATGTTAATACTGTCAGACTGTGTAACATTTGTTCTTGAATGAACGTGGGTTTTTTTAAACGAAGTGTACGATCAGCTACCAGAGGGGAAACTTGACATGTTATTTCTCCATGAAATAAACAAAGTACATATATAGGATTCTTGTAGGTATTCCCTTTGTAATTTCCTTTTTTCCCCCTAGCTGAGAAATGATCAGCAGGAATCCAGGGTTTCCATTTGCTGTGGAAAAATGCAGATTTTGTCCCTTGAAAGAGAGAGAAAAATGTTGCAGGCTGGCAGAATTCCAGCCTGGAAGGGGCTGTTTGGGGCTGGGGCGCAGGGGCTGCCAGATGCACGTGTGTGCACACACACATGCATGTGGCCAGCAATACAGCCAGGCAGCAGTGGATAGCAGCTCCCCCAGCTGCCTGCAAGTAAGTCTCTGTGGGGCACAGGTGACATAAGAATGAGGGGGGGCAAACTGAGGTGGCCACAGTGAAGGAGAGAGTGGGACAGAGTTGGCGGCTAGGGTGCTGCCCAGCCAGGGTGGGGACCGGGGCCAGGTGGGAATGCACGGCCTCAGTGCCCAGCCAGGGAGCAAGACAGAGCCACAGGCAGCTCACCCCGGAGGGGAAGCAGGGGCTGGCAGGGGGACCAACTCTCCACCACTGCACACCCCCTCGGAGAGGGGTCATGTGTACAGCAGGTGCCATTGCCACCACCTTCTCTGCTGCCTCGCAGGCATGGGGGTCCAAGCAGCAGTGGTGGTGGCCCCTGGGGGGAGGGCAACAAGGCAGGGAGCCCCAAACCCCACAGCAGGCAGCTGCATCCTCCCCTGCCCCCATGGGCTCTGCTCAACTCTGCTCCAGCTGTGCCACCTGTGCGGGGGGCAAGCTCTGCACTCCACTCCAGCCACAGCAACCGCCACCTCCCATGCATGGCATCTGGAGCTCAGGTGCTGCTGGCTGGCTGCAGCTGACACCCACAGGGCAGGGAGTGGGCAGGATGCAGCTGCTGGGCCCCAGAGCCCTGGCACTTTGGGGCCCCCTCTGGCAGGGCTGGGGGGGAGGGGGGCCGGTCAGTGGGCTGGGGGTTAGAAGTGAGGGGCCCCGGTGAGGATGGGGGAGGCTGTGAGTTGGGAGTGGGGGACAACAGCATGGGTAAGGACAGGGCACAGGCATATCAGGGCTGCTCAGGACCACAAAGCACGGGAGGAGCGAGGGGAGAGAAGAGACAGCTGTCGCTGGACCAGTGACCTGGTGAGCAAAGGAGGAAGGGGGAGCTCTGATTTTCCATGATAAAAACACAACATCAAATGCCAAAATATATAAGTATTTAGAATTTATTTTATTGTAATGTTTGAGGCACTGGTAGGCTTCCAAACGGCTTTAAAATTGTAAATATATCAATAAAACACTGCGTGAAACTATATATATATTAGTGGTGTTTCATCTTAATTGAGGGAAAACATGGATTTTGGGTTTCTGAATCAAAAAATTTTGGATCTTTTATCAGAGGATTGGGGATTTTTAAACCAGGATCCCTGGTGATCAGGTCCCCATCATATATAAACATAACAGCTAAAGGAAGGGCAGACTGGAACCTTGCAAACTAACTCATACAGAGAGGCATGAGCTTTTGTAAGCTAAGCCTGCTTCAGCAAATGGTATGAAAGGCATCTGACAAAGTAGGCTGTAGGCTACAGAAGTTTATGCCTCCCTAAACGAGCCAGTCTACAAGGTTACAACATGCCCTGCCTTTGGCCTAATTTTAGGCTAGCATGGCTAACTGCCTCTCTCTAAACATAATGACTGTTAATAATGCACATGACTGCCATGCCTCTATTTCAGGTATCAGCTCTGTCAGAACAAATTACCATATAAAGCTTGACAAGATCCTCCACAGCCTTCAGTGAACACTCTGCATACAAAGACTCCAGAATAGGGCATGTTGAACAAACAGATCTCATGTAGGTCAGGGAGGCCTATGATTTTGTTAACAAACTACACAATAGATTACAGCTCTGTAATTGCTGACTAACAAGCCATTAAGTATATTGTCATTCTTTTCAGGGATCCATGATGTGCAAACAGTGCGGCTTGTTATCTCTGTGATCAAGTATGTCATTAAAACAAAACTCCCAGGAGTATTACTTCAGAGAAGATATTTTACATACAAGAACTGTATTGTCACTACACATATATTAGTTTTTCATGTGTTGCAGCTTATTCCACCTGGAATATTAAAACCTGCAATTAAATGAATAACCACATTTAGCAAAACACTTGCATATCAAGGTGGTGACTCTATCAAACCCGGACTTTTTCTCATTAGTAACTAATTCTTCCCTTCCTCTCCTGCTACGGATGAAAGGTTTACAAAACATTTATGGACACAAACTAAGAGTTGCTCAACACGATCGTTTTGCCGAGCTACCTTTGGCTAATTATTTGAAGATTTCACTGGTAATTATACCCCTGGGCAACTATGATTTGCAGATAAGATTTGTGTAGCTGAACTAAAAACATCTAGACTACATTTCTAAACAAGTAACCTAAAAGATTTGAAAGATTTAATTTTTTTTTCAATTTCCCACTAAAAACAGCTTGATAGAGTCTCTGTGCAATATGGACAATATTACGTACGAGTTAAATACAAACATACTAAATTTTCAATTAATTGTGAATATGTATTCTTAAGCCAGAGTATATGCTTAATGTTGAAACATACTGAATACATCTACATGTGCAATCAGCGTGCTGCAATGACATCCTGCGCAGTTTTCACTGGAGCTAACAGTTCCCAGGCACATAATCTACACGCATGCCCAGGACCAGTGATTTGAGCCAGAGAGGAGTAGTCCTGGGTGGCGAGGGGAGGTAGGGGAAATTAACCTGGGGTCTATGAGTTGTCGAGCAACAGAGGGGCTGACTGGGGCACAAGACTGCCCAAACAGCACAGCCATGTGGCTAGGGGAGAGGCAGGGGTCTGGCTCCCTGCTTCCTTGGCATAATTTACACCAGGGTCAGCATTTAGGCACAGTTATTTTCACTGCTGCAAGAAAATGTTGTTCTCAACAGTAGTATCTTATGCTGTTGATATTAGTTTGCTGTGGTCTAATAGTGTTGCATGTGTAGACTGTGATGCTTTACACAGCAGCATATTAATCTACCGCCTAGTTAAGCGCATGTGTAGATACATCCAGTATATGTGTATTTACATACACACCAGCATATTCGGATGATTTCTTCAAAACTCTTTATCCTTCATCTACACAGATATAATCAAACTACAACATACTGTAAATTAAATATATACCAGTGGTTAAGGTTTAGATAGCATTTCAAGCAAGCAGGCCAAACCTAAGAGTATAAAACCAATATGATTCAGGTCAAAGTGTTAGCAGCCGGACTGGCAAAAGTCCACACTTAGAATGGGCGTATATGTTGCGTCGTCACATATGCCAGGAAAGAGGAGTAGCAACAAGGGAAAAAAGACATGATAGCTTCCAACACTTATAAGTCATGTGAGTAAAGACCATTAAATGCTCAAATGCCTCTTTTTGCTCTGGTCACTATAAGCATGCAAATACTTGTATAACAAAAGAAATTACACCTATGCCTTCTACTAACAGACTCACAGGCTAATATACAGGTAGAAAATAAGTTCTCTATAGAGCACGGAAGTGAAAACAAGCAAATTCAGAAGCATTACTAATCTAATACGATAGACAGCAACTCTAGCCTTGCTTGTGTCCGCTTCATAAAAGTTTCAGCCACACCTAACAATGCAGTGGTATATTGTGTGTGCACAGAGTACACAGGGACTTCTGCAGATGCTTCCTCAGCCTGATGAAGGGTGTTTGTGCCCCCAAGCTTGTTAAGAAGAATTTTTCCTACTAGTTGAGTTGTTCTAATAAAAGATACCGGATTTACCCAAAGAACCTTGTGTGCACAGAATATAAACTCGGAGTAAACAGAGGTTTGAGTCTGTAATGTGGTCTTTAGTTTCTTTGTCTTTGCTTCTTTGTAGGGTTTGATATAAATTATAATTCCAGGTTTGAAATTATTTCCACAGAAAAGCTTATGAGTATGTGCTGTAGGATGAGAGAGACAAAACAATAGTTTGGGGGGAGATCATGCAAAAGATCATATTCATTCCACCCTTTCCTCACAAACCCTACATATACTTTCCAGTAGCCCCTGACACTTCACTGAATCTTTTTTTTTTTTTTCCAAACAACAACAATACTGCTCTGTCCTGCATTATCTTTTCCACATAACCCCCTGCTTCCTCCCCAAGCAGAGCACTGGGGACAGGGCATTTTGTGACTGCAGGTGCAACCGAAACATGCTGCTATGGAATATGGGGGGGAGGGAAGTTAGGTCATCACCACCTTTTCAGGAACCAGATCAGATGGATGCACTGAATATGTTTACAGATGAGATGCCATCCTGTGATTATCATTCTTTCACATTCATCTACATTTTGTTGCAAGGCATTTCTATGGTTCTAGATCCAATCTGCAATGCAAATTCAGAATCTGCATCCCAGGCAGAGCAATACAGCCTAGCAAGATTTACACATTTTGTGTTAGTTTTAGGATAAAACATGAATGAATCACTCCCGACCCAAGAGCGGCATTCCATGTTTGATGAACCAATCCCAAATATACCACATCCTCTGATTTGCACATCCTCTGATTTGATGTGGATTTCCCCATCTCTTCTGATCTCGCCCAACAGGCAAAACAATGACTAAACAAATCTGGTAAATTTTGTTCACTTCAGTAACTTCATCCCCTAGGCAAAATTCTCTCCCCTCCCCATTCCCTACCCCAGTAAGAGTCCAGTAGGACTTAAGTGTTACAGCATCTTTGAGCAGTGCTAGGAGTTGCTAAAAAATTTGCAACAGAGCTTTTTTTTATGCCAACTCACTGAAACAAGGGAAACGGCAGTAACAAATCCCTGTTTGTTACCATTTTGCTACTAGGCATAGAACTACATAAGAAGTTATAATGGTCATGGCACTCCTTCTCATTAGTGTTTGTTCAAACTGGGTGTATCTATGCATGATATTAATTCAACACAGTAAACTCTAGCACAGTTCAAGCTGGAGTTTTATTGCTCCCAAGCACAGTGATTATAGGTGTGCCTGGGACTGTAGCACACTGAGCTGGGGCCAAGGCAGGGGGCCCTGGAGGTCAGCTTGACACCCTAAAGCTGCTCCTCCCTGACTCAACATATTGCAGAGGGGCTGGCTGGGGCACAAGTGTGCTACAGTGTGAGACTAGCTGGCAGGCAGCCCCCACACTGAAGCAACCTCATGCCCCAGCCAGGCCCAGTCACAGTCTACGTGTGTGTTGCAGAGGAATAAATAACTCCACTGTAGGATAGTACCACACAGCACATGCACTATCCTATGAGAGCTAATTAGTTTACTGCAGCCTAACAGGGGCACATGCGTAGACAGTGACACTTTACTGCAGAGCTAATTAGTCAGCTGCAGTAAAGCATCTCATTTAAATGCACCCACTGACTATATGGAATTTGGGGGATGAAACAGATGATTTTAAAAATCCTCTCACACATGCTTCCTATTGAGTTCATAGGCTCATGGTGGGAAGGGGTTAACTCCTCGCTCCCTGGGAGGAGGCCGCTGCCTGGTGCAGGGCTGGGTCAAGCCCCCGCCCAGGCCCCTACTTGGCCCAGCCCCCCAGGGAGTGACAAGAGAAGGAGTGGGGTACTCACCAGTCCCCCTCCTGTAGGGCAGGGCCCACTGAGCATGCATGTAGTTTAAAAGGGCCCGCCAAACAGGGGGGAAAAAAAAACAAACACTCAGGTAGGTTCCGGAATGGTGAGAGACACGCGGGTGAAGCCCGCTGCGCCCCCACTCCCCCGAAGCCCCCCAGACACCCCCTCAGCAGCCCCCGAGCCCCCTGTCGACCCCCAGCACAGCCGGAGGTAAGCGGGCTCATGGTGGGAAGGGGTTAACTCCTCGCTTGCTGGGAGGAGGCCGCTGCCTGGTGCCGGGCCGGGTCAAGCCCCCGCCCAGGCCCCTACTTGGCCCAGCCCCCCAGAGAGCCGCGCGAACAGGCTGCGCAAACAGGTGCCCGAGTTAGTGCGGAGTTCGCGCAGGGGAGGGCGCGGGAGGGCACGAGACCCTCCCTGCGACCCCCACCAGCCATAGCCAGCCCCAGCCGTAGCCAGCCTACCAGAGGCATGACACGGATGGGCACGCGCCACACCCCGAGGGTCCCCTCGGGCTCTGCGGCCCCCCCATCGGGCACCTCAGAGACGGCCACCCAGACGGAGCCCATGGTTCCGGGCTCCACGCAGACGGAGCCCCTGGCTCTTGGCTGCGGGAGCTGCCTGTCCCTTTTTCAGGCTCTGGGGCCCGGGAGCATGGCCACCTCCCCTTGCGGGGTCTGCTCCCTACTGGGGTCTCTGGCGCACCAGCTGGAGGAGCTCCGGGCCACAGTCCAGAGACTGCGTGCCATCAGGGACTGCGAGCAGGAGATAGACTCCTACTGCCAGGCCCTTCTCCCCCAGGAGCCACAGGGTAGAGCACCGTCTCCCTCCACGACTAAGGAGGACTCTGGGATCTCCCACTCTGCCCAGTCAGGGGCATGGACCAAGGTGGTCAAGGGCCCCAAGGCCCGCCGCACCAAGGCCCCTCCCTCACTGGAGCTTAGCAACAGGTTCGCACCTCTTGCAGCCCCGGCAGAGCCTGCTCAGTTGCCGGCTCCCGCAGGCAACCCAGGCTCAACCGCAGCCACTGCCCCCGCTCTCCCCAAGTCAAAGCGAAAGGTGTTTGTTGTGGGAGACTCCATCCTGTGGGGGACTGAGGGGGCAATCTGCTGCCCCGACCCCTTAGCCCGGGAAGTCTGCTGCTTCCCGGGGGCCCGCATCTGAGACATTGCGGAGAGGATCCCGCACCTCCTCCAGCCCACAGACCACTACCCCATGCTCCTTATTCACGTGGGCACCAATGACACGGCTCGGAGCACCCCCAGCCAGGTCATGAGGCGCTACAGGGAGTTGGGAGTGGGGCTTAGGGGTCTGGGAGCTCAGGTGGTGTTTTCGTCCATCCTCCCAGTCTCGGGCTATGGGCTGAGGAGGGAAAGGAGAATCCACGCAGTGAACCAAAGACTGCGGCGCTGGTGTCATCGGGAAGGCTTTGGCTTCCATGACCACAGCCCGCTCTTTGGCGAGACAGGCAGCGAGCTGCTGGGAAGAGATGGCCTCCACCTCTCTCCCCTGGGGAGGAGGCTCTTCTCAGCCAGGCTGGCTGACCTGCTCCACCGGGCTTTAAACTAAGCCCGCTGGGGGATGGGGGGACTACTGCCACTGCTGGCCTGCAGAGCGACCCTTGCAAAGCCAGCGGACCAAGGCACTTAAGGGAGCCCACCCCTGCCCCAGCCTTGGCACAATCTGTGGGCAAGGCAAGAGCCCCCAAGGGCACACTTGCCTGCCTGTACACTAATGCCAGGAGCCTGGGCAACAAGCAGGACGAGCTCATCCCCCTGCTCAGTGCAAAGACATATGATGTCATTGGGATAACGGAGACCTGGTGGGACTCCACCCATGACTGGACCACGGGTATAGAGGGCTATAGACTGTACAGGACAGATTGTGTTGACAAAAGGGGCGGGGGTGTAGCTCTCTCTGTCAAGGAAAGCTATATGTCCCTGCAAGCTGATGTTGGCGACCAGCATGGACAGCTAGAGACCCTCTGGGTAAAAATTCGTGGGGAATACGGCACAGGGGACACAACGGTGGGAGTCCACTACAGACCTCCACTCAAAGTCCTGAGCTTGACCAGGAGTTCGCCCGGGAGCTGGCTGAGGCCGCTTGCTCCAGGACCTTGGTTGTCATGGGTGACTTCAATTACCCGGACATCTCGTGGGAAGATCACTCAGCAAAATCCGAGCGGTCACAAAGCTCTCTCTCGTGCGTGGATGACTTCTACCTGACTCAAGAAGTCTGTGGGCCAACGAGAGGCAAAGCGCTGCTCGACCTGGTACTGGCTATGGGGGACGACCTAATCGGAGACCTAGTGATCAACGGGAAGCTGGGTGACAGCAACCACGAGCTGATCACCTTCACCATCCACTGTAAAGCTGGCAAGTCAGTCAGCAACACAGAAGTCCTTGATTTCAGAAAAGCCGACTTTGACAAGCTCAAGAGGCTAGTCAGTCAGGCCCTCAGGGACCATGACCCCAGGGAGATGGGAGTTCAAGAAGAGTGGTTGCTTCTCAAGGAAGCGATACTCAATGCACAAGCTAAATCTATCCCAACACGGAGGAAAGGCAGCAAGAAGGCACAGCAGCCCCCCTGGCTCTCCAGGGACCTAGCGGACCCCCTGCGGCTAAAAAGGAAAGCCTACAAAGGATGGAGGACGGGATTCACTTCCAAGGAGGATTACTCCGCGCTGGTCCGGTCCTGCAGGGAGCAAACCAGGAAAGCCAAGGCTGCAACTGAACTCCAACTAGCTTCAGGCATCAAGGACAACAAAAAGTCCTTTTTCAGATATGTGGGGAGCCGGAGGAAAAACAAGGGCAATGTTGGACCCCTGCTAAACCAGATGGGGCAACTGACAACTGACGCCCAGGAAAAAGCCAACCTATTAAATAGGTACTTTGCGTCAGTCTTTCATCAGTCACATGGGATGCCCATGCCTGCTATGGGACAGGGAAATCTGGGTGAGGGGGATCCCCTACCCTCCATAAATGCTGACCTCATGAAGGAACACCTTGAGAAGCTGGATACCTTCAAGTCAGCTGGCCCTGACAATCTGCACCCCAGGGTACTCAAGGAGCTGGTGAGCATCATAGCCCAGCCCCTGGCACGGATCTTTGAAAACTCCTGGCGCTCTGGTGTAGTGCCCGAAGACTGGAAGAAGGCCAATGTGGTGCCGGCTCGGGGGTGATCTGATGGCCACCTATAAGTTTATCAAGGGTGACCACCAGGATCTGGGGGAACGTTTGTTCACCAGAGCACCCCAAGGGATGACTAGGTCGAACGGTCACAAACTCCTGCAAGACCGTTTCAGGCTGGACATAAGGAAGAATTTCTTTACTGTCCGAGCCCCCAAGGTCTGGAACAGTCTGCCAGCGGAGGTGGTTCAAGCACCTACATTGAACACCTTCAAGAATAAATTGGATGCTTCTCTTGCTGGGATCCTATGACCCCAGCTGACTTCCTGCCCTTTGGGCAGGGGGCTGGACTCGATGATCTCCCGAGGTCCCTTCCAGCCCTAATGTCTATGAAATCTATGAAACAGATCATTTTAAAAATCCTCTCACACACGCTTCCTTTTGAGTTCATAAGCAAAGCCAGTTTTGTTCAGGCATTGTAATAAAGATTATGACTTTGGACAAAACTGATCATGATGTTGCTAAAAACCTTTTGAAATGAGTCTTCTATTAGAAATTTTAATTCAAATGGTTTCTCACTTGCACAACAGTTACTCAGTTTGTCAAACCTAAAGTTACAACTACAAGCAACTGAGGGAAAGAAGTTAACCACAAAATAATCCCTGTGGCTTATAGGCAGGGCATTCTAATGTGCTTAGTATAAGCTTAGGAGTCTGACCCTTTAATTACTATCTCAAACTCTGATAAAGACTTGTTCTATGACCAGACATAAATCACCTTATTTGCAACTTACTTCACCCTTCCCTAAGAAGGATCTATATTTACCCTACCTCAGAGGATGTTGAAAGACTAATGTCTCTCAAATGCTTTAAGTTCCTCTAAAAAAAGGTTCCATTAGAGTACAGTGTATTGCTTTTTAAGACTCTGAAATGTTTATAATCTAACATTTTGGATAGTCCACAGCAACACGCTACAAATGGAACAAATGAAGTCATTATCGGGGATTTAATATGGGTGTAAGACTAGGCAAATTCTAGGTCAATATTTACATTAAAAATTATCCTAGGTTGTTTTCTTTTTTACTGATGCCATTGCAACTTCTCATTTGCTTTCAATGGGTTTATCTAATTGTAACAGTAAATACCATATTTACTTGAATCGAAGACAGGCAGGGGGGTGGGAGGAGGGGCCGGGGATGGGCTGACTGCCTTGGAGGAGCAGAGCTGTAGAAGGTAAGGAGGGCTGGGGAGGAAGCTGAGGCAAAGACAGGAGCACTGGAAGGCAGATGGCAGGGGACAGGGAAATAAGTCTGGCCCTTCACCTTTGCCACTGCCTTCTCTGTCAAGGCAGCATGGGAAAGGAAAAAAATGGAGATGACCTTTCACCAATTACATTCTATACAAGGAATAATTTTAACAAATGTATAATTTTCTATATATAGATTCTAATTACTGGGAGGTCATCTTAAATTCGAAGTCGTCTTGGATTTGGGTAAACATGGTAAATAGAACCAGGGATTTAGACACAAAACACTGTACAAGATATTAATTCAGATCACAAAATGAAATTCAGATAAAACAAATTCTGTTTTTTTAAAGCAAATTCATGAAATCTAATTATCAGAACAAGCCAGTGGTTTCTAACTGTGCCTTACAGTATGCAAGTTATCTTGGTGTCCTTGAGAACAAAAAGCAGCACCAATTCTCAGCTTCTCTGATTTTGTCCTTTGCATTTATTATGCACTTAAATAATAATGCACCAAAGACTTCCGAGAGCTCCAAGTCACCTTGGAAAAAACCTACAAGCAAGTATTACCATCCCTACTTTGCATTCAGAGAGAGCCAAAAAGATTATTTTTTTAAAGAAAAGAGAAGCAATTCGATGGCATTACAGCATTTTCAACTCCCAGGGCTTCAAATAGCAAAAACTCCCTCCCTGTAATAACAGATCAGTATCAATCATGAAAAGTACCAATACGATGAAAAGAAGGAAAGGGGCCAAATGTGTTCACATCTTCCTTGGAATTACTCAATCCTTCTGCATTTAACTCTTCTCCAAACAGGTCTATGCAAGGCTGGTAGCTGCCAAAGCCTCCTCTATTCTGCTCCCAATGTTGCTATGACAGAGCTTTTCTGGTATTAGCCTGGTATTTCTCTCAGAGGAAAAAAAAACCCCTTAGATTTGTATAGACTAGGCTGCACATGCCTGCAGTCTGTCAGCAGGCCACAGTCCAACCCTCCCTTCTCTACTTCCACCAGCACCTCTCTCTCTCTCTCTCAAATGGGAGAGAAACAGTTCATAGATTTCATAGACATCAGAGCTGGAAGGGACCTCGGGAGATCATCGAGTCTAGCCCCCTGCCCAAAGGGCAGGAAGTCAGCTGGGGTCATAGGATCCCAGCAAGAGAAGCATCCAATTTACTCTTGAAGGTGTTCAATGTAGGTGCTTGAACCACCTCCGCTGGCAGACTGTTCCAGACCTTGGGGGCTCGGACAGTAAAGAAATTCTTCCTTATGTCCAGCCTGAAACGGTCTTGCAGGAGTTTGTGACAGTTCGACCTCGTCATCCCTTGGGGCGCTCTGGTGAACAAACGTTCCCCCAGATCCTGGTGGTCACCCTTGATAAACTTATAGGTGGCCATCAGATCACCCCTGAGCCTATGCTTTTCCAGGCTAAAGAGTCCCATGGCTCTCAGCCTATCATCGTAAGATCTGTTTTCCTGACCTCTGATCATGTGCGTGGCTCTCCTCTGGACTCTCTCAAGCTTCTCCACATCCTTTTTGAATTGTGGAGCCCAAAACTGGACGCAGTACTCCAGCTGCGGCCTCACCAAGGCCGAGTACAAGGGGAGAATGACGTCCCGGGATTTGCTCGAGAAGCATCTATGGATGCAAGCCAGTGTTTTGGTCGCTTTATTAGCCGCAGCATCGCATTGCAGGCTCATGTTCATGTTGTGGTCAATGATGACCCCCAAGTCTCTTTCTTCTGTAGTGCTAACCAACATAGCACTGCCGAGCCTATAAGGGTGCTACAGGTTTTTCCTCCCAAGGTGGAGAACCTTGCATTTTTCGGTGTTAAACACCATCAGGTTCTCGTCTGCCCATTTGCTGAGCTTGTCCAGGTCAGCCTGGATCACCCGCCTGTCCTCTGGCGTGGATGCTTTGCCCCGAAGTTTGGTGTCATCGGCGAACTTGGCCAGTCCACTCCTGACTCCAATGTCCACATCATTAATAAAGACGTTGAACAGTATGGGTCCAAGGACAGAGCCTTGATGGACCCCACTGGTCACAGGGCACCACGATGAGTGACTGCCATCAATCACAGCCTTCTGGGTCCAACCACGAAGCCAATTTCCCAGCCAGCGGATCGTGGTGGAACCAAGGCCACAACTGGGCAGTTTGGCCAAAAGGTGATCATGGGATACCAGATCAAAAGCTTTTTTGAAGTCAAGATATATGACATCAATCTCTTCTCCCTGGTCCAGGTGATAGGTCACCTGGTCGTAGAAGGAAATGAGATTCATCAAACAAGAACTACCTGCAACAAACCCGTGCTGGCTATCCCTTAGGATGTTAGCCTGGGCCAGTCCCTCAAGGATGGCCTCCTTAATAAACTTTTCTAAGATCTTCCCCAGGATAGAAGTCAGGCTAATGGGCCTGTAGTTAGCCGGATCCACTCTCCTCCCTTTCTTGAAGATCGGCACCACTTTGGCCTTCTTCCAGTCTTCGGGCACTACACCAGAGCGCCAGGAGTTTTCAAAGATCCGTGCCAGGGGCTGGGCTATGACACTCGCCAGCTCCTTGAGTACCCTGGGGTGCAGATTGTCAGCGCTGGCAAGTTGAAAGCAAGTGAAAGCAAAAGAGAAGTCACATCCCCACTTTAAAGACAAAAATCTCAAAATCCAATATACCAAATGGGGGGAAGGGGAGTAGAAGTATTAGTTATGGCTATATAGCAAGGCAAAGATGATGGGATTTGAGTACATAAGTATAGTTAGCTTAACCTAACTCTCATAAGTAACAACAGCGGGGAGACTCAACAGCAGGAATTTTACAGTTTATATACCCAGGGTCCCTACAAAGTTTGTGTTCCAGTTGCTAGCGTGGGTTTAATCTTGCTTCCTCACTGTTATTACTGTTACTCATACAACTTAAGGCAAGGTAACACAGGTATGCTAGCATATGCCACAGCTATGCTTTCATCTTAGTGCACAAGCATATCGTATACTGCCACTGTAATGGGACATGGAAAGAACAATGCAAGGAAAGGAGCCAGTAGAAGGATCCCCAGCTACCCACTCACAGAGGGCATAAGTCCTAAAAGAAAATAATGATAATTGGATGACACTGAGCTACTGTTAACTATTTACAAAAGTAAATTCCAGAGCGGCTCCACCTTTGTTCTTATACTTATCACTATTGGAATTCCATGCAGTTCCACCCAACCAGTGACTCAAACCGAACGCTCGGCAGCTGTTCATCTCTCTCAGCTACCATGCTAATAATAGTTTTCAGGAAGCAACATTCCAGGGACAGTGGCAGTCAATAGCCTCATGACATCTGAGGCTAACTCCCAATCATAAATAAAATGTACATTTTCCATGTGACGAGAAGAGAAAGAGAGAGAGGGAGAGAGAGGAGAGAACAAAAACAGACAAATCTTTTCTGTGAAAGAAAACTGTTTCCAAACAACATTTTCTAGTTTAGGGCCAGAAGATCCAAATCTCTTTTAAGTTTTCAAAATGAGCCTTTAAGTACACAGTGAGGTTTGCTGCCTTGCTTTCTAGGTCCTGAACAAAAAAAATCTTGCAAACAGACTACATTTAGGGCATGCAATCTAAACAGAACATTTATGTAAACAGTTTTATTTCATTGCCTAGAAGTGAAAATGTGGTTGGGGTGCAGACCAGGGAACAGGGAAAAATGTAAATATTATATTGCTTGCCTCTTTGGGGGAGTGGAATTAAATGCTTTTACCCTACAAGGGGAAGTCCTTTGCAAGTAAGGACCAGAGTTAGTTATAGAGTCTTGCCAGCATTCTTTTAAGAAACTCTACTTACATAAAACATTTTCCCATCTACTCCATTTCCTTGCTCCACGCAAAATAAATCTTCTAATACCTTATATAACAGCTTCACTGATCTCTCAAATTTTTTTAACTTTGAATTTAACACTACAACACAGTAAGCAACAAACTGAAATTCTTGGAAGCAAGCAAAGAGCCGTTTTCCTTGTAAATGCTCTCAGTAGTTAATAACTTAATTATCCTACCAACCCAAGGGAAAAAATAGAAATGGAGAGTCTCTCTTAAGAATTACCAGCTTTAATAGGAGAAGGTATTTCAATATTTGCCATAATGCTTAAATATGGCTTTCAAGAAGCCTAATTTAGGTTACAGACAGAAGTTGACATGTCCCACTGTTCTTCGTAAATCACTGATGAGTGCACCCCATACATTGATTGCACTGTCTGAAGTAAGTAAAAGCAAAGACAAGTGCTGCAGACTGAAGTTTCCATTCACAGAATCAGCAAAGCGAGCACAGCACAGCTGCTCTGTGTGCTCACAGAACAATTTGCTCCAAGCAGAAATAGCTACAAGTTCTATGGGGAGAGGGAAAAAAAAAGATTTTCTCTTATCAGATTCTATGTTTTAGCATATTTCTTAGGAAAGGAAAAATGGTTCATTTGATAACATTTTAGTTTAATCCAAGTGCTGAATGCAGAGATATTTTAAGGTTATAGGGTGACCCTGGAACACTACCACTGTACAAAATAAGCAAATAGATGAAGACGGAGAAGTCCCCAGAGTGGTGGCACAGTGATTCAATACTTAACATTTCTTTATGATACATATCCAAAGCACCTTACGAATGCTAATCTACACAGCATTTGTGAGGAGTATACAACTGTTATACAGGATTGGTAAGTGACAGAGATAAGACTGAAGAGACTTGCTGAAAGGTATATTTCAGTGCTCCACAAATCTCTCTTTTTTTTTCCTTTTGTTTTTTTAAATTGTGAGGTATCAAGACTAATTCCTCACTTGCTTTTTGGAGGTAGTGCTTAAAAATAAACTTAAACTGGAACTACAGACTTTAAATTGAAAAGAAAAGAACCAGTCTTCTGGCCACACTTACCTACAGCTGTAGAATTTAGTTTAACTTGTTTGGGTCAAAATCTTGAACAAAGCATAAGATTTTTTTTCTTTCAAAACACTCACCAATCTAAATATTGCTCTGACTACTACCAGTGTTATTGATGACTAAAATCAAACTTCAGAATGTAACATTATACAAGACTGGTACTACCAGGCATAAATAAAGCCAAGGAATCATGCATCTGGCAATGGTGTGGAAAAACTTTTACACAGGGGTCAGAAAGGCAAAAGTCCTTTTACAAACAATTAAGAGGAATGTTTTTTTTTTAAACAAGAAAACAAACAAACAACTTATTGCTGTTACTTGCAAGTTAACTAACACCTGAAAGCAGAGGAAAAAAATCCACCCCCTCCTTTTTTTTAATTTGATGATACAGGCTGTAAAAAGCCAAAATGTTCACTTATTTGTTAGGGGCATTTCACACAACAAGAAGCCTTTTTAAAGAAAAGGATTAAGGGGGATGTCAGACAGAACAATTCAAGGACAGGTGAAACATCTAGAACATAAATTTAATGTGAAATCTGATAATTGTTATGATATTTTTAATGACCCCCCCACAAATGCTGAATGGTAAGAGACTCACAGTCATACACAACTATTTATAAACCTAATACTGAATTCTAAAACAAAGGATAATTTATCAATGCTTTTTAAAGGAATGTGACAGTCACATCTAAATACAGTGTCCAAAGATTACCTACGTCTTTTTAAGTAACTGGGAAACACATTTTCATGTTTCTTAATGTTGGGCTTAATGGAAAAAGTGTGCCATTTTACATACCCTCCTGGACATACCTTTTATTTTTTAATTTTCATTTAATGTCTTCTCAGATTCATCTTGGGGTTTTTTCTGGCCACGATACGTTAGATCTATAAACTGCATTTTGTTTTAAACTTTTACTAGACAGAGATGAGTTTGTTCAAATCAAAGTATTATTTACGGTTCCAAATATTTCCCTTAAAAAAAAAATTTTAAAAAAACTATTCAGATGTACCTTATCCATTTCACTATCATCTTGCAAACTACCTTAAATTACTAGTTAATAATTATTTAGCATTTTGTAAAGCTTTCACATTATTGCTTGATTTCTCCAAACTGATTCCTTCAGAAGGTTTTCTGTTTGAACGAATTCAACTGAAAACATGTTTCGCACACAGGCACACACAAGCATTTTAAATAAATACAAATTAAGAACTCCTCTCCCAGCAACAGTATGCCAATGCATGAATAAGATGACAACGGAGAAGAAATGCAAGATATTTTGAATTTGCTGCTAAAAAGATCTAGTTATTGCACAGAATCTTGCCCCTTATCCAGAAGCATGTTTCTTGCAATGATATAAAATGTTTCGAATGTAGTTTTAATACGCAAGCACGAAAGTTCTTCAAGGCTGGTCAAAATGTATATAGTAGCTTTCACTTGAACAAAATATTAGTACATTATGTAAAAGTTAAAAATAATGAATTAAATTACTGGAGCAAAAGGAGTTGCGAGGACACAGTATGTGGACTGAAGCACAGAATTTAATCCAGAATCATATCAAGCTTTAAAACTTCTAGGAGAATTAAACCAACAATATTTTTAATAAATCTTATTATGCCATTTGCCTGGGGTGATGGCTTAACGTAGTTCCATTTAATAAACAGAGTGTTTAAGAATAAGTTCTCTCTTATGGTATCAAAGTAACTGCCATGGTTACCAGCCAGTGGCATAGGCTGTTACCCAGTACACCTAACTGGGTGTCAGACCTTGGGCCTTCATCGCTTCTGGGATGGACTGCTGCAGTTCACTCTCTCACACCAGAACCTGTGTTACAGCTCCCTAAGTGTCAACTACAACTACTTCAGCAAGTCGAAATGGTGTTGGACCCTGCAAAGGATTCCTACTGGAAGCTGTGACAACACTTCAAGCCCTGTGAAGCTACATATCTGAATCAGTCCTATCATGTCTTTGTTTAACTAGTTCACTTCATTAACTACCCAATGAATTAATCTCCATTTCAAAGGTTAGGCCACTCCAGTAGAGATCACAGATAAACACTGCTGAAATAGAAATCGTTACTGTCAAAAATAAAATATGCATCTAACCCAACCTTTCTCCCACAAGAAACAAAAAAAGAGAAAGGTGTCTCCCCAAGCAGAAACTCATAGGCAGATCCCTACAGAACAGTGGAATCTGGTGGGAGAGTTATCAGTAGTTGGGTTTGTTTTTTCTGGTCGATATATTCATTTGGTTTTCCATGAGGAATTTAAAACTATTTAGTAAAATTATTTTATACACTTGCATAGTGCTATTAGAAAGCAGGCAAGTTTGGGAGCAGAGAGGTTATTGTGGAATAATTACTTTTCATTCTGGAAGAAGGAATGTTTTGACAGACGACTTACAGGGCATAGTTCTAGTAGAATAGCTATTCAAACTACAGCAATGCTTGTCAACATTGGGAAATAAACAATTTCTCATTTTCTCCACAGAAAATAAGTTGACAGCTTTTTTTAACCAAAAATCATAATCAAATTTGAAAATAAATCAATGGAATTTTAAAATAACATTTTTATATTTCAAGGAAAATAAATCTTCACATTATGTGGATTAATTACTAGTTCCATCATCTGACAGGCTTATGGAATAGTGCCCACCTACTGAAAAACTATGGCTCAAAAGTTTATTCCATTGTGACAAGGCAGCATGTTTCTTTCAGTTAAAGCCTCATTTAAAAAAAGAAGGTATATCTAATAATTGCCTCTTATTTTTATCTTGTCTAAAAACTCAACACATTCATTTAAAAAACTGTTTTTGCCCTATCACTTAAATACAAACAGCTTTAAAGCTATTGGCTTGCATAACTAATATTTTTTGACACAGTGTATTTTGCCTTTTGATTGAAGAATTAAGTTATTCTGTGTAAGTCACCATTTAGGAAAAGATGCACTTAGATCAGTGATTTTCAACCACAGAGCTGAAAAATCCTTTTAAGGGTACTCTGGGGTACCAGGCAATTAGGTATGCAAACACTTAACACACCATTCACAAGATAAACCCAGATTTAAAATGGCAAGCCACAGTGTCAAGAAAGTTTGGACTTGTGGATTTTCTGAGTTCTTTGCAACAGAAAAATTGCTATTATTTTTCTGTAGCTAAAGAACAACATAAAATAGTTTCTGAAATGGAGGCCACTAAGTTAAGAAGAGGTATAAAGAGGTGCCTTGAGCCTATAAAGGTTGAGAACCATGGCCGAAGCCAGTCCATGGGCTCATAGAGTCCCATATGTTAGGAACAGGCCCTGGGGCCTGGCCTTGCCTCCTCCCTGCCCCACATGCCAGGACTGGGCCCCAGTGCTGTCCCCACCCAGTGCAGTGTGCTGGGACTGGACACCTGATCAAGCACACAGAACCTGTGGCTCTCCTTGGGTCTGTAAATTTGGTGTGCCTGGACCATTTAGTTTCTATTCCTATGGACCCTGCAAACACGTATATGCTTAATTTCTGATATTGAATAAAGTCATTGAACCTGATAGGACTTCTCCCATCTGTACACTTAAGCATGTGAATAAGTGTCTGAGAGGGTTAGAGATTATACTATTGATTTTCTCTCCTAATCTATTGCAGAAACCTGCTTCTGGAAGACTGGCCTAAGAGATTTTAAAGAACACTCAAGATGTATATTGGATGCATCTACATATGCACATTTACCACGTAGTAATTTTGGTTACTACGCAGAATACAGTTTTAACTTCTGGATCACCAGTGACGAAGATTTTTACACACGCAGTTTGTGGAAAACATGTTCGTAGTCCAAGTCTAATTCCTAGCTCGAAACATACATACACACAATTAGTAGTAAATGCCAGAAGTGGCAGTCTTAGCAGAAAGGCTAAGGACAAAAAAGGGCTGAAACTCTAGGAATTCCTCGTTCCCCGAGGACTGGATGGAGAGGATACTGGAAAAATAACAGAACAACAATGACACATTTGCACTGCTCCAGCCTTTGCTACGCCTTTCGGGTGAACATATGGGATCTCCAAGTTCCTGGGGTATCAATCTGCCACATACATCCTTAAATTGATTGTACTTGGCTCCAGAACACTTTGCACTGATGTAAATGGCTATGCAAAGTAGATAAAAATGCTGCCAGAATGCTTTCCCACAGAACATCAAGCTCTGTTGGATTGTGAGGAGAGCTGACAACTGCTGTCAGCATACAATGCTGCATTCTCAAAACTATGTGATAACTCCACTTGAACACCAATTCATATAAGAGCAAAAAGCATGCATCTGCGAGTTCTGAGAGGTTGAGTGTTCCTGCCCAAGACCCTGCAGCAGTTCCAACCTGATCTTTTACTGTTTTATGCAGGGGGTTCAAAATGAACATCCTAGATTCATCCTGCTTTATAGATCTTTTTTATTCAGGTTCTGCAGAACAAACTTTTATTTAAACCACTTCTTTTAACTTTGACAAAGCTTAAAGAGATGAAATAGACCTAACAAGGGCTCTGAGAAATGTGAATTACCTGAATCACTTCAACTGAGCTTTTACTTTGATGCCAGGTAAACTAACATTCTTCATCTGCCTGTAGGACTTGAGCATATGAACTAAACAAACAAGAGGTATAATCAGCTGTAGTCCTAGGTATGCCTCCAGTCTCCATGTCCTCCTCCCCATATTAAGTGCTTTATCAATTTACCAAAAAGTGAGCTGCTAAGTAATTAAAACAATTCTCTGTTGTTGATCTTGAAGCAATGATAATCATCAAAAGAACTTTCAGACCATAGACAGTATATAGTCACATGATCCTAGTTTAGCAAACCCACAATTTAAAATGGTATTTTGGTCCTGCTCACAAAATTACGTTTGAAACTTCTGTCTTGAACATACCAGGCTATTTGCATAACAATAACTTACTGATTTTGGGTAGGACTAAATGGAAACTTTACAGAACACTTTCTTATGAAATATGTTCCTTCTATATTAGCAGAAGAGTTATAGTTACTATGTTAATTAAATGGAGCAATAAGAAGAGTGTCAACCACTAGCTTCAAAGCAGGACATAGGGGGTGGGTGGCACAGTGGTACAGCTACGCCTGCCACTTTGGTGTGTAGCATATGCACAAGGAGCTCTCTGCCATCAAGAGCTCTGGTCTCCACAGCCAGTTGTACTCCCTGTGCCAGCAAATTCTCCAATGCACTCCCATGTAGAAAAATCCTAAATCTGCACCTGAGCACTAACTAAGCTCTACTAATAGTTCTTCCTTCAAAGAAAGTCTGATAGACCATGGCCTAAAATTTCTGCTGGTTTTAGTTCTTCTTGTGACAGTTCCTTAGTTATTTCCATTCTGTTAGAGAACTTTAAAAAAAAAAGCAGATTCCCCAGTTGCATATACAACGGCAATTAGGATGCTGTACACCTGGAAATATAGTATGTATTTAGTTATTTTCTACGCTAAGAAATGTGCCTGAAATAAAATATATTGAAGAGCAAATGAAACTGATGTTTAAATCAATTTAAATAATCTGAGTGTTTTTGTTGGCTTGTTTTTGAACCAAATGTCTCTTTAAAGCACTAAGGTCAAAAGTCACAATGGCATTTACAGGCTTGCAAAGAAGATTTTTTCCAACTATTTAAGTTGGTCTAATAAGAAATACCAGATTTACCCAAAGAACCTCGTCAGTGACATTTACACACCTAACTTCCACTGCTTTCAATAGGACATAACCAGTGCAGACTCGGGAAGTTTAGCAAGTAAAAGTTGAATACTCTAGATTCCCCTCCAACTCTCTCTCTCCTTCACGCCCAGGCCTCCCTCCTCCACTCCCAAGAAGAGCCAGCTGAAAGAAAACTTGGGTCATACAATTGCCTCAGAACTTTTACTGACTGATCATTTAAGTTATAAAAATGTATGAAGTTTCAGACTGGCTGCTTTACTTCACTGCTGGGTATTGCAGTTCTGACAAAAACACATTTTTTAGCCAGGATAGAAATAATTCCAGTCTTCAGAAACTGGCATATATTATACCCTCTAGTCCAGTGCTCACCACCCAGTGGATCTCGATCCACTATCCTCTTGCAGTAGATCTTGGAGGCTCTTGGAGCTGATCCGAGGCTGGGGTGGGGGGCTGAGCGCCTGCATGCATGCACGTGCACACTGCAGCCCAGCAGGTCAGTCTGTGGGGGAGGGAAGGGGTGGAGGCTAGACTGAAGCTCCCTGCAGTGAGGGACAGTGCCACAGAGGTAGAAGCAGGGGTAAGTTGAGTGCAGCCCCAGCCAAATGGGACTTACCTGCTGGGGAGGTGTACCCTCAAATAATTTTTTCTCCCTCCATCTCGATCTGCCACCCCTTCCATACCCACAGACTTACCTGCTGGGCAGGGGAGGGGGTGGCAGCACACAGTAGATCTTGGGTTGCTTTCAAATGCATGGCCAAATTGTTGATGATATTGCGTACAATATTCTAATCCAGCCCAATATTTCTGCTGTAAAAAATGCAACTAAAGTACATGAAATAGTACATGTAAACACTGAAAAAGACTCAAAGTTGGAATAAAGGGAAGTGTAAAACAGGTCACCAACTGTTTACTCAAAAAGACATCCCCATGATTCAGAGATGGTTGGGCAGGAAATGCATCAGGGGCAGACTTGAAGCAGTCTCATCTCTTTCACATTCATGAAAGAATTAGGATTTAGATTTTAAAGCAGCATGAAATACCTGGTTCATAAGAAAACTAAGAACTTCAGCTTGAAGCTGCAACAAGAGCTGGTCTATTAAGGTGACAAATTAAGCCAAATTAATCTTACAAATTTTCCCTATAAACAAGTCTTAGCTGAGGTTTAAACTCCATACAATACAATTGAAAAGTAAGTAAAAGAAGACAGGGAGGGACACCATAAGCACACTGCAGACATGACCCCAAAAGGTACCGTCAACTCCTACCATCAATGCAAACAATATATACCAACCTCTCAATGTGTGGCCCTATACTAACATCAGTCTTTACAACGGTGTCTGTAAAACAGGAAGTGGAACTTAAAGCTACATGAATTTCTTTCACATTCAGCAAGGGTGCCTGGAACCTCATGAAGTTTCTTGGAAGTTTTATTTCTTCCTTTCTTTTTTTTAGCTAGGGAAGTTCTGTACCAAGTGCAGGACTGTGACAGCTGATACAAGAGAGAGAGAGTCTTGTATGAACTCAAATTGGATATGCCTGAAATTCAATCAATCTCTAATCTTTTTCAGCTATAAAAGTCCAAGGCATTAAGAATGCTTCTAAGAAAATCCAATATAGTTTACACTTATTCATTCTGAAGACTGAAAATTAGCTAAGTATTCTTTGGACTTCATGGAGTCTCAAGGAAGTGTCTATGGATTCCATAAATACGGGAGGCAAAAGTCTGACAAAAGCTGAAATCAAATGCAAGTAACAATGGGAACAGAAGAAAGGCTACAATCACAGTCACTGTGTAACTACATTTCTTTCCTAAAGGGTTTTTAAAAAACCCTAAAATGCTTCCCCACCCTCTTCTGCATAATATCTCCACCCACAAGTTAATATGATTAAATATCAATTAACATGGGTGAGATTTCTTTTGCTGCAAGCCATTTTTTCAGCAAAAGTAGAAATATTAGTGTAACACTGCAATTTGTCAGGACGACACTTTCATGCTACAGAACAGAATTGATAAAAATGACAGAATGTCAGCGTCAGTCTTTAAAAAGGACATTACATGTCTAATCACAGACAACTCTCAAGCACCCCCGCTCCCCCACACACGCACCTAAATTTGCACCCATGAACATAGCCAGATCTTTCCCAGTTTCAACAGAGTTGGGACAGCTCTGTAATTAGCTGGTCAGGATTTGAAAACTAGAAATTCCTCTACCAGAGGGGTCTCATCTGCTAGGCCTACTCAGAGCACAACCCATGGATGGGGCTTCTCACCACAGACGTGGATTTTTATTTTGATTAAAAAAAACCCCATGGAGAGAAAATACCCAAACTACTAGGATATCAAAAAAAATGAGAATCCGTCTTGTGCTTGCTGATGGCCGGATTTGTAGTCATTACTGTACATCAGTACAGCTTAATAGGAATGAAAGAGAGTGCCATTGACATGCTTAGCCTACAGGCTCGTGCAGAGGCAGGCAATTATTTTGGGTGGAGGGCCACTTACCCAGTTTTGGCAGGCTGTCGAGGGCTGCAAGGGTAGCCCTGCCCCTTGACAGGTGCCCAGCCCCCTAGTCACCATCTTAGGACCAATGGCCCAATGTCTTTGGTCCCAAGACATTGGTCCCATGTCCCAGGGCCAGCACCGGTGGGACCTAAAGTGGGGAATAGGCTGGCAGGTGTCCGTGGAGCCGGGCTAGGCTGCACCAGCAGGGAGAGGGGGAAGCTGGCCCAGCTCAATAGAGCCCCTGCCAGCTGGGACCCCGTGCTCCTACCACCCTGCCCTGGACGCTGCCAGCACTGGCCCCGGGGCACCGGTATGGACCCCATGCTCCCACTGGCTCCCCGCCCACTCATCACACCCAGTGCCCCTCAGCCCCGCCGGACAGGCAGGGGGCAGCACACAGCCCCAACACCCTGCTCGCCAACAGGGAAGAAGCTGGTACTGAGCACGGGGAAAAGTGGCCCCTTGCCCACCGCTCCCTGCTGCAAGTGCTCACAGCCCACATAGGGCTGTCCTGAGCAGGCATAGGCATCCCCATGCGGGTTGCGAGCGACTACAGCATGGGGTGCCAGCCACAGGGCAAGTGAGGGGCTGCCTTTCCCCATGCTCAGCATCAACTTGCAACCCAGCCCTGCTGCCAGCCTGGGCTCCAAGCCGGCTCTGGGCTCGCCCATTGGGACTGCACATGATGGCAGCAGCTGCAGCCCCCCTGCTTGCTGCGCTGGGCACTGTTGACTGCTGCTGCCCACCCGGAGCACGCGCTGGGCAGCCCACAGGCAACAGTAGCAAACATTGCCCAGCGCGGCAAGCAGTGGGGCCGCAGCTGCTGTTGCCACTTTTCCCACTCTGCACTCAGCTTTTCCTTAGGCCACTTTTCCCCCAGGTCCTTCCCTGCCCTTCCCCTTGCCTGTGGCTCTGGCATGGGGCAGCCACATGGTCCCAGGCCAGAAGCCCCCACTGGGGCTTCTGGCTGGGGCGGTGGGGCCGGGCAGGCCCTGCTGTTGTGGGAGCCCTCCAAGGTTTCTCCTGAGTCCTACTGCCTTTGGTTCCTGCCATTTTTTACAGGAACCAAGGGCAGAGAAATATTAATTTTCTAAATTATTAGGGGCCCCAGGGGCTGGATAGAATGGCCTCATGGGCCAGATCCAGCCCATGAGCTGTATTTTGCCCACCCCTCAGCTAGTAGCTAGGGCATTCTCATTCTCCTTGGAGGCAGGAGATGCATTTGAATTTCCTCAGGCTTAGAATGAAATTAAACCTAGGTCTCCAACTTTCTGGACTGTTTTGGGTCCCCTTTTAAGTTACCTAACTTTCCCCATTAGTTGTATAAGGAGCTCGAAGTATGCAAGTGCTGGCACCTAAGAGCACAGACAGAAGTGACAATTTTCACTTGATCTGGCCCCAGAAAGAATTGGATATACCTGTGTCAAACAGACCAACCAGAAGTGTATGGCTGTACGCCCGTTTAAAAGGACCCAATCCTGTGAAAATCATGAGGGTTCATATGAACATACTCCAATGTTCCGTAACTTGCGTCTGTGGCGCTCCCAGCCTGTCACTGTTTTCAGACTGGGAGGAGGGAAAGAGAGTTTGGTCGGGGGGGTTCAGCAGGTCCTGGAGGGTCGGGCGGGTGGATTGGAGGCCTCCTGCAACGCAGGGCTCCAATCCACTCACCCCACCCTCCAGCACTGGTTGGCAAACCCCAAGAACGGGCTTCCTCTGCTCCCTTTCCCCCCTCCCAACCTAGAAACAGCAACAGGCTGGGAGTGGTGCTGCTATGGAGACTGGGCTGCAGATGCTGGCAGCAAACAGCTGGAATCCCCTACTCCCAGACTCAACAGTGAACTTCTGTCTGGTCTAGGAGCTCATTGCAACTCATAGCGCTTCTGGTAAAGCACTATAAGTTGTGACAAGGAGCTGCCGTTTTGTCCACAACCTAAATGCCTTAATTCGTATTGGTTTTAACACCACCTACTATGTAGGTCACATTTTGAGATGGAGTTTCATGAGAGCTATGGAAGACTGAAAAAATATGTAAAACAAACCCCTGAACTTCTGTAGTTTCAGAAAATGCACATATTTCTTCAACTTCCAGACTTCCATCATATCCAGCCAGGTATTCTATCCCATAAACCATCTTAGAGCCCACTGGGTCCTGCAGTCTGTGCCTTCAAACCTTTCACATCCTAAAAGATGCAAGGTACTTTAACAAATGCTGAGCCAGATCACTGGACAAAGTGATCTGGGCCTACTTAAATAACCAGTAGATTCAAATGGTCCAATAAACATTGATAAACTGCACAAACATGTCTGAGGTTACATCAGCACACTGGTACAGATAGGCCTATTTGTTGCACTTGGGGAATGTGAGCCTAGGCCCACCATGAATATACAGAACATACATAGTCTTACAGTTATAAGACCCTCTTAAAGAACGCCGCTAAGACAGTAACAACTGATTGTTTGGGACAATTTTTTTTTTTTTTTTGAATAGGAAGGGGAAGGAGGTCACAGATTCAAAACAACAAGGGTATGCAGCCAGCACCCACTGCCCCCTGAATGAGTGGAGGGAATCTGTGGACTCCAACCAGTGAAACTCTGCCTGGACACATGACCAAAGGCGTGAGAGAAAGACAGACCCATGTTCACCCGGGTTCCCCCCCCAGAGTCTCTTTTACGGTCATGTATAAATTGCTAGCTTGGCTAGGCCCAGGTGAAGGTGGACCAGAAAATCTTGGGGCTTCACAGGGCCACAACTGGGGAGCACATAAACAAAAAAGCACAAATAGAAGTGCAGCCAAAACCTCAGCAGGAGGTTCTGGAGGAGGCAGAAGAGAGGTTGCAACCTGGCATACTCAAGGTAGGCATGCACAGAGGTCTCTCTCTGTTGGCAAAAGGGGCAGGTGTCAAGGGTGCCTGCAAAAAGGTAGAAAATCAAGTACCTCAACAGCCAAGCATCCCACCAAAACCAAATCATCTCCACTGTGCTCCTACAAGTGAAAGTCACACAATTCATGTGGGAAAGGTCCACTGACTTCTGAGAGGCCCGAGACACCCTTGGGAAACAAAGCTTTGCCAACCCTGCCCCATGCCATCTCTGCATATTCAGAAACTGCCAGCACAGGCACAGGTCCCAAGTCCAGCAGACCCCACCTTGATGCAAATGAAACCAGCAGACAGACTGGGCCCAGCGTGCCCAACACAGCAGGCTATGGCTGCCAGGCACCATTTGCCGGGCGCTGCTACTGCCGGACTGAGCTGCGGCAGGGCAACAGAGCTCAGTCCGTGTTGCACATGCCCGACAGACAGTGGCTCCACACCCCCGGTTTCAGCTCCAGAGCGGACCTGTGGGCAGGGGTGCCCACGGCTTCCACCCCAGGCCTGGGGACCAGACGTCCTGCTCTGGCTGCAGTTCCCGCTGTGCCAGCTGGCGAGAGCACCCCTGGCTGCAAGGCAGGGCGCTGGGGGGAGGTGGGCCCAAATTAATCTCAATCCACCCCCAAGCCTTTCACCAGCAAGACTGGCACTGCCTGCCACCCGGGCAGGAATGCCCACTCCACACCTGGCTTCAAACCTAACGCTCACGGGAGTGAACAAAACCAGCCCTCCCGATGGGAGCGCCAGGGGGGAAGGAGCAGATTTGTACATGTATCTGTGCATGTGTGCCTGTGTCCGCATAGGTATTTTATCCAGAATCTCGGGCTGGCTGAGGCTTGGAAACTGGAGCAAAGCAGGCCTCTCTGCCGGGGCAGGGCAGCGCGGCGCAGTGGGAGCTGCCGGTGCAAGCAGCCCACCCGGGGGGGCAGCCCTCCCTGCCGCAGGCCGGGCTCACCGGGGCGGGAAGGGGGCGAGGGCGGCAAGCAGCGCGGGAGGCAGCGGGCAGACCCCGAGCCCCAGCCGCCGCAGGGCAGGGGGCGGCTTACTCTTGGTGGCGGCGATGAGGGTCTTGCCGTCCTTGAGCAGCTCCTTGATGAACTTGTTGGTCCGATCCAGCTCGGCCTCGTGAGCACGGATACGGTCGCGCAGCTGGGGGCTGTCCAGGTAGCAGTCACTGAACTCCAGGGCCAGCAGCCCCATGGCTCCGCGCAGCCTCTCCGGCCCGGCGGGCTGCGGCGCGGCGCGGCGGCTCCCGGGGCCCGGGCGGCGGGGTACCCGCGGGCGGCTGCTGCATGGGCGGGGAGGCAGCTGCCGCACCTCGGACCAGCCAGCGGGGGCGGGCCCGGCTCGGCAGCAACGGCAGCAGCCAGGACTGGGACGGCCTCCCGCCCCGCCCGGCACCGCCTCAGCCCCCGCCCCCGCCCGCGGCTGGGGGGCTCGGCGGGGCCTGGCGGGGAGAGAGGGAAGGAGCGTCCTAGAAAGCCCCTGTGCCTCCTGGCCCGGCCCGGCGAGGCTGGGGGAGCGCGTAGGGGCTGGGGGAGTGGGGACAAGCGGCACCCGGAGGCTTCTGCTGTTTGCAAGTCGGCAATAAGCAGGTCCTGACAGGCGGGTCCCAAGCGAGCGATTTGCTCCAAGGAAGACTTGTATTTGGCTGAAATTCTCGTGTGTGTGTGTGTGTGTGTGTGTGTGTGTGTGTGTGTGTGTGTGCATCTGCGTGCGCGCATCTGTGTATGTGTATATGTGTGTGTGCATCTGTGTGTGCATCAGTTGTGTGTGCATCTGTGTATGTGTACATATGTGTGCGTACATCTGTGCATATGCATGCGTGTATATATGTGTGTGTGCATCTGTATGCATCTATGTATATGTGTGTGTGTACAGGTTTCGCTTGCTTTATGCTGTACACGCCTTCCTGGAAAATGGCACATAACTTGAATTCACATAAAGGGAACCCACTGTACAATGTAACGAAGAGGAATGTGTTCCAAGACCTCAACTGTGCTGACCCCCAGACCCATTTCTACCACTTTTACAAGACAATGTTGGTACTCACCAACAGCAGACAGTACGCACAAGCACAGGGCACTATCGTAATGGGGATGGTAACGACAGAAATGTGTCAGACAAAAAGTGAGGAGCACAGATCCACATAGGAGACTATATTTTGATGCACGGCACTCCCACAATGTTTCGCACGAAGCAGCTGACTGCGGGCTTCCATCACACCAATCGCATAAGAGTGTATTTACCTCAAATATAATGAATTTTGGTATAAAAAGGGTCATCGCATAAGAGTGAGTTCGCACATACAGAACCTGCTTAAAGTGAGGGAAACCTGTATCTGTGTATATCTGTGTGTAAGTGTGTCTGTGTGTATCTGTGTATGTGTATATGTGTTTAATGCATGCATATATTTGTAATATCTGTGAAAAGTAGTAAGTTTTGTCAGGAACAACAAGTATAAAAGGTTTATTCAGCTCTTAATAAGATGACATATCTTTAAAAAGGTACAACTTTTTCTGAAGGATTATTTAATTATATGAAGCACTATGTGATAGATTGAACATAGATACACAACTAAGCTTTCTAGTTTTATGAACTTTGTATTGTCTTCCAGTCAATTCATGATTCAGGGTTTCCTGCTACTAATCCAGGTATTAACAGTAATCCTGAAGGTACATTTAAAACTAATTGAAAGGAAATTGGAATATGTTATTCACATATTTAAGAATTTTTGCCTTTATACTTTCAGTATTCTTGTTAATAGGCTCATCTCTAATTTACTAAAGTTTTTGCCAAAAGATTTCTTCTACACTTACATGAAAAGCATGTATATGCAATAAAAAACATAAGCTAGTATCTGAGATCTGTATGGTTGCCACTTTACCCGCATTTTTTAAATGTTCTCAATCAATCGATTCAATTTTATTGAGGATTCTGGCTGAAAACCATACTCCCCAAAACAACATAACAGACATGCAACCATAATATAATTTAAACAAAAATAACAGAAATGCAAATATAATAACAAAATGGGGCCAACCATTATAGAAGCATTATTCCTACTCCTAGAATTAACATAATCAAATGCAAATATGGTGATAAATCAGATCATAAAGCTATAACAATGTTGTGCATAGGTCCACAATTAACACATTAAAAACAAATATAATGATAAAGTTTATTGGTCATATCAACAGTAAAGAATATTTAGCGCCAATCGCTTCAGCCTTGTAAGCAAAGATTGCAAGATGGTTTACTAAGTATAGATCCATTTCCTGGAGAAACCATATTAATTTCTTTGTATTTGAGAAGTATGTCAATGTCTGCAAGAACAGTGATAAATACTTTTTTTCTTATGTCGCTATATAAGGGACATTCTAAGACATAATGAATAGTGCCTTCCAAAACTCCTAGAGGCTGGGCAACATCTTTTAGCCCTTGGAATTGAAAGTCTACGTCCAGCCAAAACAGCTGTGGGCATCTGGTCAGTCCTGAGTCTAGTCAAAGAGATTCGCCACTTATTGTTGAAAGCCAGCTGTAAATACCTTTCTCCCCCTGGTCTAATTTCCAAAGAATATATAGAGGGGCCATGTGTGCATTCTGCCTGGCAATATCTTGGAACCTCTGGAAAACCCAGAGCTTTTCAATGGGGGAGAAGAGTCTTCCACTGTCTTTGACATAGTGTCCTATCCTGGAAAATGCAAAAGTGCAGGGGAAAAAAACTAGCCAGGGAGATTTAAGAGAAGTGGGATTATTGATGTCTTCTACATAGCACAATTTGAGCAAGTAGGAAAGGCGGGATTTTAAACCAGAATCCTGCCATTCTAATAATAATTTTAGTTAAAATGGAATCTAATCCCATCTCAAATATCAAGAAGGATGCGGGAGGTGAAGGAGGAAGACCCAGAAGAGCCCAGAGAATCTTATTCTGAGGTATGTCTACATCATTACTGGCAGCATAGGCCCATACGTCAGCACCATACAGGATTTGAGACACACCTTTGGTTTTATATGCTAATGTGCGTATATATGTGTATATGTGTATCCGTGTGTGTATGTGTATCATTGGCAGCCATCAGTCTTGGGAGACCAGGGAGACTGTGTTTTCGCTGGGTTAGTAGGTGCTACCACAGCTTCTTGAGTGGCTAAGTATATATGTGTGTATACATGCATCTGTGTGTGTATCTGTATTTGTGTTTCTGTTTGTATATAAAATATAAATATATACAATATAAATACAATTTTTTTTTTATTTAAGGCTTCATGGATACAAGCACATGAGGGAAAGTGGAAGGAGTTAAATCACTTTAACAGTAATATACAGGGTTATACACTAAATCACAACAACTCTGCTAATGGGGTAATGAATATCCCAAGTTACTCTTACCTGGACTGTACTAGTCAACTCCAGGGATGTTTACAGGTGAAAAGCAGTAAAAGAACATTTGTTTTGTCCATGAAGATCTGAAAGTTGGGTTTTATTGCCATCACTTTTTATATGTTTTTGTCTCAGGGCACTAAGGTGTCTGCTCCTTTACGGACTGAAACTGCTAGGGAGAGAGCCCTAGCAGGCAGTCAGGAACCCCTCAGCTGCAAGTGACCAGGGCTGGCCACAGGGAGGGAATTAGCCCACTCCTGCCAGCGGTCATCTGACCGGAAGAGCCAGGGCCTGGGGCATATATAAACCCCAGGGCTGGGGCCAGAAGGGCAGCTCCCCATCAGCAGCTAAGGGGGAAGGAGCTTTCCTAGAGGAAGCTGAGTGAAGAGGCTTGATGGCCCATCTCCTGCTTCTAGTAAGATTAAGGGACTTTAGGAGCTCCCCAGACCCTGGCCTCCAAGGCATGTTGTCCTGGGGCAAGGGTGATTCATTTAAAGGGACAGAGCATACCTGGAGCTGCTTGCATTATGTTATAGCCCAGGGGCTTGTATGTTGACTTCTGTTTGGAAACAGGTAGATTGGGCTCAGGCTATTGGGGAAGGAGGAGGCCTCATTGGGGACCCACTACAGTGTGGGGACCCAGTGCCAGTGTGGGCGCAGAGAGGGACAGGGCTGCGGAGAGCCCAGTGACAATCAGAGGCCAAGTGAAATTAAGGCCTCGGTGGGACGCTGTGTGAATACCATCTGCAAAACTTGGGGCGTGGTAAAGGAGCCTTTGTCCTGCTTCTTGAGGCCCCTTTTTATCAGTCCTACTGGGCTTCAGTGACCTTCATGCCTTAATTCTAGGGTTGGGTTGAATGATCTGGGACTTCCTGCTGCCCCTGTCCTCTTGGCGCATATGGTCTCGGTCCAAGGGATATTCTCCATACTGGTTGCCCATCTCCATTCCCACATCAACTGGTGGTCTGGCCCTGTGGTCAGTGCTCCTCCAAGCACCATGCTGCTCAGAGTGGACCAACAGCTTCACTTTGGTAGCTGGCTGCTCCCCATCCAGGAACTGCTTACCCCACCATCCCTGCTATACATGGCTGAACGCCCGTGTCCCTTTCTGAGGCCAGAAGTACTCTCCCTTGTGTGTTTCCCACTAATCCAGAGTGTCAGGCTGTTGGAGAAGGATAATTAATCCTATTTCATTCTGGTTTAAGAAAACTGTATAGAAAACATATCAGCATTTTCCTAGGAAGAACTGTTTTAAACCAACAATATCATTTAAAAAATAATATTCTTGCCTTACTGTTCTTAAAAAAAAAAAAAAGATCTAAGATGGCTGCAAAAATATGAGAGAAATATTTTCTTTCTGTTGTAATTACATTATTTTACACAATAATTATTATGGTGAAAATGCTTTGTGTTAGTCACCCCTTGCTAAGCATTCAAGTTTAGAACAAAATGTCCTGTTTATGAACATGTACAAAAGACTGTCTTGAAGCTTACAAATTATTGCTATTGTGAAAAGAAGAATGAGGCTTTCTTGAGAAGAAAATAAACAGCATGTGGAAACAAGGGATTTTTATGACCCTTAAGACTCGCCCAATCCAACAAAGAAAGCAATTTCATCATGACTGTTGTTGTAAAATCATACTTTACACTATGTGAACATGTATGATATGATATAATAAAATTGAAGAACACCTCAATTCATGAACTTCATCATGCAGTGCCTTGTACTGGCATAACGTAACTTTGAGCATTCTTTGAACACCCCACTCTTGTATCTCTACAGCCTACGCACAAACAAAGAAACACTAATTCTCCAAGCAAAGCTCTAATCTTTCCATCCCTGCGTTTGCATTTCATAGCTTAACTTAGCTTCTTTGTCCATCATATTCATTTTTCTCATATACAGCGTTAGTAAATTTAATTTTGCTGTTTCATTTGTGATATTTTATATATAATTATTTGGGTGCTGTTTTAAGCAGCATGTCTATAGTATATGGAGACACCTAAAGGAAATATTAAAATTAAATGCAATATTTACCATAACTTTTTGGTGACTAGTTTCTCATTGCTCATGACATAATAAAATACTTTCTATAGGTATAAGATTAAAATGCTGTATCAGCAGGATGGTCTCAGATGACAAAATGGCACTAAATAAGATAGTGTACCAAAATATGTATATTTATAGATCAATCAATTTGAATATCCTATTTTCTCAAGATCTGTTCTACTACATGAAATTTAATCATAGCAATAGTAATTACACTTAGTTTCCATACAGCATTTTTCATCCAAACATTTCAAAAGACTTTCCACAAGCATTTTATCTTCTCCAGTTTCCACATGGGTAAACAGAGACATACAGAGCCAAACTTCCTGGGGAGCTCAGAACTGGATTTTCAAAGAGCCGTCTTGGAAATCATCAAAACATCAAATCAGTGTGGTAGCAGGGGGAGATGACTGCCCCAGGCGCTGAAGCGAAGGGGCACCAAAAGGTACTGCCCAGCTGGGCAAGGTGTGGGACTGAGCTGTGAGTCACTAGTTTGGGGGGCACTGGGATGTGGGGAGGGCAGCTCCTGCTGCTGCATGCACTTCTGAGCAAGCATACGGGGGTATGTGCCCCCTGGATCTCTGCAGGGGGTGACAGTGGGCTACCACTATGGCACCCTGGGTGCCAAACTTCCTGCTACGGCACTACATCAAATCACCTGAGCACCATAAGAGGTCTAGATTAAAAAAAATAACATTCAGCATCAACAAGATCCTGTTACAGCAAATTTTCAAAACAGTCAATGTCCAACCTGCTGAATTATGTTAAAATCTTCCCAAAGTAGATCCTGATTTCATTTGAAAACCTGGACCATGTAAGTTAGGGACCTGATTTACAAAGCAGCCTCTAAATTTTAGATATGTTAGTTTTTGGGTGTCCATTGTAAGACATCCTGGGGCTGATATTCAGAAGTGCTGAACATCCTTGAAAAAGGATGTGAAGAAGCTTGAAAGAGTCCAGAGAAGAGTCACGCGTATGATCAGAGGTCAGGAAAACAGACCTTACGACGACAGGCTGAGAGCCATGGGACTCTTTAGCCTGGAAAAGCGCAGGCTCGGGTGATCTGATGGCCACCTATAAGTCTATCAGGGGTGACCACCAGGATCTGGGGGAACGTTTGTTCACCAGAGCGCCCCAAGGGATGACGAGGTCGAACGGTCATAAACTACTCCGAGACCATTTCAGGCTGGACGTAAGGAAGAATTTCTTTACTGTCTGAGCCCCAAGGTTTGGAACAGTCTGCCATCAGAGGTGGTTCAAGCACCTACTCTGAACACCTTCAAGAGCAAACTGGATGCTTATCTTGGTGGGATCCTATGACCCCAGCTGACTTCCTGCCCTTTGGGCAGGGGCGCTGGACTCGATGATCTTCCAAGGTCCCTTCCAGCCCTAATATCTATGAAATCTATGAAACCCCCACTTGCAACAGTAGGCACCACCTTTGAAAATTAGACCTGTATTCACCTTGGCATGTTCACACAAGTCACAGCTCTCAGAACGAGTGGCAGATTTTGTTAAGGAGTTTAAATGATTTGTCTAAAGTCACTGGGGAAGTTTAGGAAAAGAATCCAAGCATCCCCAACCAATAGAGTACCCTGTTTTCTGGATAACATTATATTTTGTGCCATTTATTATTCCAAATTGGTTTCTTTTATTTTACGTGAGAGGCCACAATATTATTGGACATACAGAGTCATGCTACATTTAAGGTTAAAAGGCTTAACTCTCATGTTAAAAAATAATATACACGTTTTATCTCTGTTTAATTATTAAAACAAAAAAAAAATCAGTTTTACTTTTCACAAACACTTGTATAATTTTTGCTATTCATTGGCCTCAATAATGAAATTAGAATAAAAATTTTCCCTTGTTTATAGTCAGTTTTATTTTCTGATTACAATTTATTATGAAGATTGTAATATTTGGGGTTTGTACACTGTAAGGAGTTTTTAAATCAAATTAAAATAATTAAGAAAATCATGTGAATGCTTGCAATGACTCTATATTTAGTAACAGATTATAAAAATCAAGAAATTAGTTGTACACTGCTTTACAGTGTCTCTACTAGAAACTGATATTCCATAATTATGTAATGTAAAAATACATTATATTCACAACTAGGAATTTTATTTAAAGTAGTAGTATAATGCTGAAACTCAATGCTTCAAAATAAGAAAAAACAATGTAAAATGTCAGAAAATTATTTCCAGGATAAGGATAAACCTTTTTTATACTTACTATACATATGAAAGAAATGGAATAATACACTACTTTGTTGATATCCCAGTTGAGTTCTTACATACTACAGAAAATGATCTAGTGTATCTCTGTGTGGACTTCATCTAGCAATATAAAACTTGATTATTTGATCCTGAAGTAGCAGGAATCAAGATGAACAAAGGAGGTTCTGTAATGTTAGATGAACAAAACAACATCTGCTGTAATTTAAAAAGACACATCAATCAAAATCACATGCATAATAAGCAACCCTAACAAAAGTCTACTAGGGCTGTGCTTTATTGACCAATTAAGAATATTAATATTTTTGGATCAGCAGCCTAGTAAATACTTTCGTTTCTCTCTCCTTTCCGTCTGTTCCCTATTCAAGATTAGTGATTTACAGGCTTGTGCCAAAATTTGCAATCCTGTGGCAGGCTGCTGTGCAGACTGTGCAGATTGACTATGTAGCTGCATAGTCAATATTTAGAGTATTTACTCAAATCCAAGAAGATGTTTTTTCTACCATTTAACATGAAGGGAAAGCCTCTCATTGTATATCTGAGTACAGGCCAATGAGGTGGGGTGTCGCGGCTACAACTCCAGCCCCGAGCCCTGGGTTGCAGTAAGGGCTGCTGCCCTCTCTGTCACGTACCCCTGCAGCCTCTGCTTTCTGCTGCCATCCCCTGCTGCAATAGTTGTCCCCTTCCCTGCAACTGCCTTCCTATTGCAGTGCCAGCTCTGGCTGGGACCTCCTTCTGGCTTGGGGCAGGGAACATGGAGCACATGCTGCTTCTAGCCCCCACCCAGCCACAGAGCAGTGGCGGTGGCAGCAACAGTTCTGGCCCCAGCCTTGGAGCCAGACCTAGAGTTGTCATTCCTGCAACTGCTGCTGTGTGACTGGTCAGTGTCCTGAGGCAGCAGGTGGGGATCCAAGCTGGAACTGTGACTGGAGGGTAAGTAGGGCAGGTAGGAATAAGCATGAAAGGAATAAGTGGATGTGGGGGGCGAGCAGCAGGGTCAAAGTGAGGAGAGGATACAGTCACCATGGGGGGGAGGCAGGCACCACAGTAGGAGGACAGGCAGCAAGGGGCAGAAGTCAGGCCACTTTATTCCCCCACCACCTCTCCGCCACCATTGCTTGCCCAACGGCAATAGTAGGGGAGATGAATTTAAAATTACCCTCCAAAATTAGATACTATACATGGAAAATTATAACATAAATTTTCCACATTTAGAATGGTAGCATAAGTGTGATGTTGTAGCCATGGTGGTCCAGACATTATGGGAGCTTATGGTACTATCTTTTATTGGACCAACTATGTAGGTGGGATAAGTTAAATAAGCTGTCAAATGCTTCCTCAGGTCATATCTAGAATCTTAAATTGGGACATCTTAAATTCAAAGCCATCTTGGTTTTAGGTAAACATAGTAGTTACTGTACTGTGTCTTTGGTCTCCTTCTTGGTGATCTTCTTTCAACAGTCACTGCCTGAACCATCCTACCAATATAGTCCTCAGGTCTTCATAGAACGTGCCTGAATCAACGTTGCCTTGACTCCTTCAACTGCTCTTCACTTCTGTGACGGGGAGCAATCTTTCTGTCCTGTGGCTGACTATACTCCCTAAACTAGCAAGGGGCATCTTTGTATTGTAGAGAAGCTCTGCGATACTGAACACCACTGAGGAGTATGTCACCATCAGCAACTATCACCCAAGGTATTTGAAACTCCTTTACCCTTCTAAGCTCCCTTCCAGTGATATCCTTATCAAGTATGTTGCCTTTTCCATTTTTGTAAGTTGCCCTGCAAATGTTCCATCCTACATGTAGTTGACCAGTCCCTTGTTTGGTTAACATACTCTTAACTTCCTTGGGTTCACTTTATTCATTGTTTTTTCACTCCACGCTATTTAAACCAATTATCCATTTCTTTGGAACATTCCAGGTTCATTCTTATGTCTTACTTATCATTCACTCTCTTGTCTTTGCAAGTTGCAGTTTTCTCTGACATGATCCTATCAGCTAGAACAGTGATGCTTACAGTTTTGGCCATGCAAGCCAGATGGCTGCACAAGACTGGTCCACTGGATGGATTGGGCCCCACATGCACCAGGATCAGACCCCAGGACCACATGCAACCTCTGACCATTAGGATCGAGGGGCACTGTGCTGCCCCTGCCCGGCCCCCATGCACCATAATTGCCCTGTGTGCTCAATCTAGCGTGCAGGGCCAAGGTCCACAGAGGTTCCCACAGTTTTATGGGGAGCCCCAGAGACCAGATGACATGGTGGTAGGGACTGGAGCTGAGCACCCCTGAGCTAAAAATGTGTCACAAACTATTCTTGTAGATACTGATATGCTTCTTTTGGCCTTTTTTTTACTTGTTATATATCACAGCAGCATTCAAACTTCTGCCCTGCAAATTTATAAAGAGTGCTTTTTTTCTTAGTTTAATTTACTTAAGAATTTTACCACCAAGTTTCCATTTTTATCTAACTCACCAGTCCTAGGACTTCATGTGCCATTTCCAACACGGCCGACTTAATAAATTAGTGCCATTTCCAACCTTTCTGACTCCAGTGTGTAGTCAGAAAATCTACATATTCTTTTTAAATTATCTGGGGGGGGGGGTTCATCTTTAAATTTCTACCAGTTAGGCCTTCCTAATATTAAGGTTTTTGAGGTCTTTTCTTCCGGACCATGAGAAAAGGTCTGTGTTGGCTCACACTGAACTGACCTGGCATTAGCCTATAATTGATGATTCAGATTCAAGACCTATTTCTTGTTAAAAAGAAATCCGTTTGGGACTCATGTCCTCTGCAGGCATAGGTTATGAGCTGACTTGCTTTCTTCTGACAGAGAATGTTGGGAATCACCAAGTCCAGTGCCACACAAGGCTGTAATGCAATTTCCACTTTGGAGTTCCAAAACTGTGTGCTCCGCGTACTGCTTCATATCCAGGGTTTCCAGTGGAAATACATGCATTCAGATCTACTTCAACATTTTAATGGGATGGTCTCTTCCAAACAAAAGTCAATATTCTTCAGTTGGTCTGATGCCTCCGTACTTTTGTATGGTTTCATCCACAATAACCACTCACTAACAGTTTTTTGTAACTTTTCCACTTAGCCTCTCAGATGTGTATCACATTTAGTCCTTTGCTTTATAAGACCAAGATCCTTTCAACCAGTGTTCTGATTTTCTAACTTGCAGATCTCAATATCCTCACTAGCTTTTGTAGTTAGTCACAAAAAACTCTCAGTAGTCCTTGCCAGGTTACAACAACCAGGCAAAGCTTTTATACTTTGTTTATGGGGAATCCCCTAACTTCCCAAGGTACACACACAAAACAATGGTTCATAGGAGTATATCTAACAGATGAGTTTTCCAAACCAGTGGCCCAAGCCTGACACCCTTAGTGTGGAATAGGAATTTTCCTTCCCTTAGATGAGCTGTAGAAATAAATCATGTATGCAAACCCCAGATCTTTGTAAGAAGTAATGGTGATAAAATTAAATTGGTGCCAACTCCTGGAACAGTTACGCTATACTGTTTTAAAATGTGAATTTCATTGCTATGGCTTAACCCATTTGCAAAAAGCAGTGAAAAATAAACTTAGACTGTTTTATATAGTCAGTGAAGAATAAATAGGGACAAGCCACTACGCAAGCCACTCTTGCAGAACCTTAAAGAACACTTTGTGTGGCTGGGGAAAGGATGTGGTTAAGAGATATGGAGTACAATCTCCATATCTCTGATCCTGGAGAAAATTGGCTGCTTGGTGCAAATCCAAAGAGCCCAAAAGTTGCATTCAGTTGTGCCAGTGAGTCCTAGGATCCCAGGTCTAGGTGAGTCCTAGGATCCCAGGTCTAAGTTACAAATGCAAAATGTATCTTGTAATTCATTCATGCCTGTAAAGTCATTCATACCCTGAGGTGGAAGGTGTAACAGCAATATAGAGCAATAATTAAAAATAATTATAATGAAGATGTCACTCTGATGGATGATGTGTCTCATAACCAACCCTTTGAAAACAAATGATGAGCAGAGCCTTAATGCCTAAAAATGTACTTTGCAATGGGAAACCATTATTTTTAAAAGACAATTTAATAACTATCACCTCCTTATAAAACAAATAATCTCATTCTCTTTTGTTTTCCATTGATAATGCATGTTAATTTTGAAATAACATAGTTCTAGGCTCTTCTTTTGTGAAAAGTTAAAATTATAAACACATTCAGTTCATAAAGTAGTATGTGCTTGCACTAATCACTAGCACCATCTACCTCTAGCACAGATCACCCATCTTATTTTAAGTTTGTACAAGGAATTTCTATTAGATTTAATAATGAAAGAAAGAACAATCATAACTGGCCACCAGGGTTTCCTAGTAGAAGTTTTCACCAAATAGAACAATGTTGGAAAAGTAGTAAGAAATGTATCCGGATGTGGCAGTTTTGCACTCTAATAGAAGTTAACAATACTGGCAAAGGTGGGTAGTTGTCAGGATCAAATGTAGAATCCCAGTCCGAAAAACGAAGCTCTGTGCTGGAGACCTCCACAGGATGTAGAGGCAAGAACCATTCCTCCCACAAGGTATTTCTGATGCTAGACATATTTTCCACAGATTAGTGACTTGTAGATCCATTGCTGCAGAACTACAAAGAAAGTTAGCTGTATTAGTCTGAAGTCAGGTAGAAGACAGCCCATACACTTTATAAGCTAACTAAATCAGAGATGCATATGCTTTTGTAAGCAGCAGCTTATTTTTTTAGATGCTATGAAGGGACTGCAGGAAGCAAAACTTCTAAATACGAAGTAGTCACTAGGATACAAAACGGGGAAGAAAAGGGGAGAGCATAAGAGGAGAAGAAGAACGGAGGGACACTGCTGTGAGAGGCAAGCGTGTAGAAGAAAGAAAAAGCAGTTAACACACTGAGGGATATAGGGGCTATAAAAGCAAATCGAAGTAATTGGATGAGAATTTGTAATCTCAGTTTGGACCCCAGTTAACAAAATCAAGTCTGTATATGATTTTTGTTTCACAATTTGCTGTTCAAACTGTTTTTTAAAGTTTCATTGTCTAAAAATAGCTACTCCGAGGTCAGTGACAGAGTGTCCATGGAGGTTAAAGTGTTTGGCTAGAGGCTTACAATAAAGGGAGGCAAGATTCAGGCTTACTAGCTTGTATAAGGGAACTGAGCGTCTTGCAGAATTGTAACCTACATGAATGAAAAAACACCAGATCTGCGACATCACTGTGCTGAGGTCAGTGGGATTGCCCCAGTGTAAAAGCAGTGTAAGAAAACGGAGAATCAGCCTAGTGGGAACTGAAGGCACTCAGCCTCGGAGCAGGGGTTCTCAGACTTTTTAGATTCAAAGCACTCCTTCAAAAATGCCAGTGCCTAGTTTTCACTCGTTTTTCCAACTACAGAAAATGAACAGAGCCATTATTTTGTTGTAAAGACCTCAGTAAGACCACAATTGGTCAGAATGTATTTAGTGCTCTGGATTCCTCTTTGAAACCTCTGGGATTACTTTATCAATCATGTTTCCTCACTTGTGCTAACACTGCACAGCAGCCTGCACCACTCTTAGGAGACCACTCCAGGGTGTATAGCACCCTGGTTGAGAGCCACTGACCTACAGCAGTGGACCGCAACCTTTTGGCCCCATGGGCCAGATGAGTGGTGCAGTGGTGCATGGGCTTGATCAGACCCTGCACCAGGACCGGGCCCACAGTCCAGTCCCACAGATTGGCCCCATGAAGTCTCTGCTGGTCCCCCACATGCTAGGATTGGGCCCCAGAGCAACATTCAGGCCTCAGGGGCTCTAACTGCCTCTGCAGTCCTGCATACCATGACTGTATTGAATATAAAAACAAGTCAATAAAAAATTAAAAATACAAAATAATTGAAAGTAAAATATAGTAATTCAAAATGTGTTAAAAAGTGATTCTGAAAATAGACTGAGACATCATGAAGATGTTAGAAATATTATTAAAAATACATTATCAATAGCAGATTTAGAAAAACACAGCTGCTAGCCCTCCTTGTCTCCTTAATGAGAGAGGGAAGGGGGGTTGGAAATTGAAGGGAAAACTACCAAGGGCTCTTTGTACTAAGGTATCACTCTCTCTCTTTGTTCTGCAAATTTACTATCTCTTTGTTACACTAAATCACACTTTCTTTCATGGCTCCCATATTTTTTTAGGTTAGATAAGAGTAATTGCCATCTTAGCCTTGAGGTTGAACCCTTCATAACCTCAAGTGCTTTCTGGGCAAGCGCAATAACCTAATACATATTAAGCCTATCTGCCCCGCATACTTAAGTAGTTAATTATAATACACATGGGATGTATGATCTGACGTATTCACATGCATGTTTGTATGAACCGGAAATGAGTTGTAAGAGTTCCTGCTTCTGTACACGTGCCAGAGGAGAGGGGATAAAAGCCTGCTAATGATTACTCCCGGGGGCAGAGGGTTTTGATCTTTTGTCTTCTCCCTCTGACCCTATTTGCAAATATATACCTTTTGTATCACCAACAATGTGTGCCTAAGGATTATTATTCATTGAGCCTCCAAAGAAACGAACCGTGATTTTTACATCAAAGATCCAAATGCAAGCTCCTGCTTTTGGGAAGCCTGCGAGGCCACATCCCAAGAGACAGCAACAAGAACTCTACGCCCCTGCACCCCGCTCCCACGACTGACGGCCCCTCCCACAAGCCAATCCCCGCCCACTCGAAGAAACTCCCTCGCCTCCCGCTCGCGGCGCATGCTCAGTGGGGAACGCGGCTTCGCAGGCCGTGCTGTGAGGCTGTAAAGCTCCTTCCGGAACTAAGATGGCGGCCCCCAGCTGCTGCTTCCGCCCTGTGCGGGGGTGAACGACGGCGGCCGGGAAGGCAGTGCCGAGGTGACGAGGCTCCCTCGGGAACAGCCTTCGATTCCCGCTCCCGCTTCCATTCCCACCTTGCCCGAGAGATCTCTGACGTCATCGCGCGTCGTCACTGCGCTGTCCCGCGCGTGCCCCGGGCCGTGGAGGTTCCAGCCTTGCAGCTTCTCCCGGGCCAGGCCCGGCGCTGCTGGGCGGAGGGTACAGCTGCGGCGCTTTTTACTCTGTGCAGTAACCGGGGGGTGCATCCCTGCTCCTCACCTGCCGTTTCTTGTCCCTTCCAGCGCCTCGTGTGAAAACCCAGGTGTGTGGGGGCTGCAGCGGCATGCGGAGGTGAAGCCTGGAGCAGTGGTCGCCAGAAGGCAAGTGACAGGGGGTGTCCTATTGCTATGCTTTAGTGGCTGTAGCTGAGGTCATTGGCGACACATAGGGGGTGCACACAGGTGCACATGCACCCCCTATGTGTGGTGGTGCTCCCCTGCGAAAACGTGGTACTCATGGGCGGTCGCCACTCGCCATCCCCCCTCCTTGCTGCCAACACTGCCGGTGGGCTCTGCAGGCGGTCCGCGATTGCTGCTCATGGTGTTTGCAGGTGGTTGCCAACCACTGGTCGGTGCTTGCCACCACCTCAACCCGCCGTTGCCGATAGCCCTGCAGCAGCTCCCTACTTGCCTCTGCCATGCTCCCTCTGCCAACAGTGCTGCTGCCATTTGTGGGAGCTTTGCCATGCCCCCCCAGCCTCCAGGGGTATGCAGCATTCGTGGCTAAGGTTAGGGCAGTCTCCTGGCATGCATGGGGCTTGGATCACCCTAGAAGTGATGTGGCCCATTGAGAGTCAGTTCAGATTAGGGTCACTGTATTTTCAGTTTCAAAGAAGAGAACACCTGTGGGGGGAAAAGAGGGAAGGGGTACATGATGGGATGGGAGCAGTGATATATGCCCATGTCCTGTTGTCACTCGCAAGCCACAGTGCTGCTGCCACCCCCAGCCCTGCTGATCACCCTCACTCCTAATCCTCAGTACCCTGCCCCGCAGACGGTGCCGGTACTGTCACTCCCAACCCACAGCCCACCTGGCCCTGCTGATATTCCTCACTCCTGAGCCATAGCCTCTTGTCTCCCCCAGCCCTACCAATGCCCCTCACCTCCTTCCCCCACCCTGCTGCAGCCCCAGCACTTGCAGCTGCCCAGCTTGTGCATACAGGATCTAATGCCCTGCCTCCAGTCACCTTCCCTTGCTGCCCCCATCCCCAAGCAACTCCTTGCTGGGGCAGAGGCAGAGCAAAAGCCCAGACACTTCCTGATATTTTACAAAACTGCCCAGACACAGATGGGAGGACCCAAAAAGAAGACATGTCCAGGAAAACTGGGACATATGGTAACCCTAGTTTAGATCCACTTGTGGTTAACTTGTTCTAGAAGGAGTTAATTCAGCCGACCACAGCTGTCCTGCTTTAACCCCACCCCTTCTGACAGGGCTATTTCCCTCTATCCCTTATACTGAACACATCCTCCCAAACCTCCCTAGCCTCCAACTTACTTACCTGCAGCTGTTTGCACCCAGCCAGTACCGAACATTTGCACATGTGGGATCCCAGCTCAGGCCTACCGTAAGCCACCTAAACCTGAGCTGAGTGCTACAAATGCTTGTTTGCACCCAGAGACTTCAAGTGTGTAGAATCCCTGTATTTTGACACGATTTGTCAAGTTCTTATATTTTAACCCTGGGTGGTTATGAAAAAGAACACTGTAACTTATTGCTTGTAGATGTGAATTACCGTAAGGTGTCACCACTTGGTGTTGCTTGAGCAGGGGAGTCTTCTTTGCCTTGTCAATTGTATCAGGCAGCCTGCAACTTGTAAGCTGAAGTTTTGCAAATGTATCTGTTTATAATTACCAGTAGAGGTGCAGATTCATCATTCCCGTACCAGATGAGCACTGATATAAGGAAAATGGATTGTATTGGCAATCAGCTTTTTTTGGCTGATATGACTGATAAATGCCCTGTGCATGCACAGCTGCAGCACAGCACACAGGCACTCAGGAGCACAGCCTGGCAGCATGAAAAGCAGTTGAGTCTGGCTGGTAAGTCTTGTGAGGGAAAGGGCGTGGGGGGGCAGATAGAGACCCCTGCAGCGAGGGAGGCAGTGGGGCAGGTGCAGGCACTGCTCAACTGGGGTAGGGTAGGCATGGGACGGAGCTGCAAGTGGCTCATCCGGGGAGTGCAGAGGGAGCAGCTCCTGCTGCTGCATGCACCCCAGGAGGCATGGGTGTGGGGGGTGCCACTGGATCTGTGCACAGGGTGGGCTGTTGCTGCAAGCTAGGGCAGCACCAGGCTCTTCCTGGTGGGTGTGTTGGGCCAGGGTGGTGCTGGGCTCTTCCTGGGGGGGATGGGGACTGGGGGACTACAGTCCCCCCCACCCCCTCCCGAGCCCTCTCCCAGTGCTTCTGCCCATCCTGAGTGCAGCCCTGCTCACCCCCCACCAAGAAGAGCCTGGCCCCAGCCTGCAGCACCAGCTTGCCCTTGTTCCGTGCACAGATCTGGAGGCACATGTCCCCCCATGTCCTCCTGGGGTGCATGCAGTAGCAGGAGCCACCCCCTCCCACACTCCCTAGAAGAGCCACTCACAGTTGTGTCCTGCACTCCGTCCTGGCTTTGCAATGTCTGCCCCACTCCTTTCCTCATTGCAGGGAGCCTTGAATTCCACCCCCCCGATCTCTTCCCCCACAACAGACTTACCAGCCGGATGCCACTCTGTGTGCCTGGCTGCATATCAAAATTGGATCGCTATCAGCTCATTAAAAATCTCCCACTGGTATTGGCTCAAAAATTCTCTATCAGTGCACTCCTAATTACCAGTTGATTATTTTAGAGGTGAGCTATGTGCTTTTCTGAGCTGGGGTAAACAAATAAACCATATATGTATGGTTACATATGAACCTTTGAAGATTTTTCATGTGCCATTAGCTATATGGGCTACAAGAGGTCATTACAGTCGATGGACTATTCACAGAGCTCAAAGCTAAGCATGTCTGCAAGTTTTTGCAGGTTTGGATGCCTTGCCAGTACATGCTAGAAATGTAGAATAGTTTGACCTGTCACTTCTATACACGGACTTCTCACTGTAGAATAACAGTAATTTTTTTTTTGTTTTCTTTCTTAAGAGCTTCACATTTCACTAGGATCAAAATGCTCAATTCTAGAGCCAGATCACATCGAGGCCTCAGAAGTGGCCGGGAAGCCAGCAGACGAGAGCTGGTTTCTAGATCTTTACAGAGTGCTCAGCATTGTCTGGAAGACCAGGATTTTGGAACTGCTTATGCTCATTATCTCCTGGTACTGAATCTTGCTCCTGAACTAAAAAATGATGTCAAGGTAAATGAACTATTTAAAATAATTTAAGAAACAATCTTAGTTTGTATTATTTTTCATTCTTAAAGACGCTTTTAATGAACAGGTTTTACTGCGATCATATGGTTTTAATTTATTTTGCATAATGGAAGAAAGTTAAGAAATATAAGGGCAGTGTTGTCCATCAACACTTTTAATAATGTTTTACATGGCTGAGAAGAGAGATTATTGATTTAGGACTTACCTTTTTTTTAATCTTCCTTTTAAAAGTTGTTAGTGAATTGAAATGAGTAGGGACCTACCAAATTTGTGATTACACAATTTTTGTGGAAACACGAAATCAGGCAAACTCCATGAAAAGCAGTGGGCTCCATGTTTTTGGCAGGGTTGCTGAGGAAAAGAAATAAAATTATGAGCAAGCAGAGAAAACTAGTAGCAGGAGGCACAGAGGCTGCAGACAGCTGTCCTATGGTCTCAGGCCAGTTCATTGTGCACATGCAGCCAGTTCAGGCTCTATGGACCCTGGTGCAGCGTCCTGGCTACAGCACCTCAATGCAGCCATCTGCAGTCTCTGTGCCTCCTGCTGCCAGCAGCCTGCCCTTCACCCCGTGCTCCAAGACTGTAGGGCTTCCCGCCCTTTTCTCTGCTTGCTGGTAATTTTTGGCAAGGAGCCTACCTCTTGGGAATGGCCTCAAACTGTGGCTTAATTACCCTGATTAAGCCCAGAGCAGCCATTAATCCACACTTAATAATGCATGGATTAATGGCTTCCCTGGGCTTAATCAGGGTAATTAAGCCATGGTTTAGGACCACGGGAAATCAGTGGGGAAGGATGGGACTGCTGGGGCCCCTTGGCCAATCAGAGGCAAGGTGGGGGGACCCTCCCCCCTGCTGCATTCAGTCTGTGAAAATGGTAGCTGGCCCCAGGATCTGCCTGGGAAATTGTCCGGTTTCCTCCTTGTGTTCAGTAGACCCCAAAATGAGGCTCTGCTGGTCCTTGTTTGTACTCTGCATAGTGCAGTACATATTTATAAGCTTTCAGTATGTTTCTGCAGTGTTGTACTTTGTGTGGTTTAAGGTTTAAGGACCACAAAACCACATACCTCATGGTCCGCTGGTGAGGACCAGGAAAAACTTCTCTTTTTTTGGGAACATTTTTTAAAAATTCGTATGCAGTTGTCCATTTACATCATAGGCCTGATTTCATGGTTATCTCCTTTGTTTCTAGAGTCTTTAATTCTCTTTTTATGTATGCATCACTGCTTTAGTGATTTGTGTTTCTTCTCAGGAAACATTTCAGTATACCCTTTTCAAGTGGGCAGAAGAGCTAGATTCTCTTGCAAGAGTTCAAGACCTGTTTAACTGCTATGAGCAGGCCCTAGAATTGTTTCCTAATGACGAAGTAATATGTAACAGCATGGGGGAACATCTCTTCAGGTAGGTAGAAATCTGTATTCAGTCATTTTATTTTATTTCATGGTATGCTGTTTGATATCATTTAACAATGAACATTTAGAAACCAGTCCAGTGTGTCCCTTCAGCATTTTACTGAGTCCATTAAGTAATACTGAATCTCAGTTCCATTAATACGTATAATAGCTAGTTCTAGCAGTTGCTTTACGGTGCCAAAGCCAAGCATGAAATAGTCACTAGAATCAGTGAACAATAGCGGTATATGTATATAATGTAACATATACTGAATGTGTATTGTGTATTCTTTTATTTTAAAAACTGGTCATAGAACCATATCTCTCTCTTAGTAAGCTAATCATATTTTCTTTGAGGAGTTTTTATTTTGGTTTGGAAATTTAACTTCATTTTTAGCATGTAGAAAACCAGGGACTTTGGAATAGTGATTTATCACTCAATTTTAGTAAGCCAGTAACTTGGCTTTCTGTTGAAAAGAGTGTTTGTATAGAAATCCTTTAATAAAGGGATTTCTGTCTGAAAATGTCTTGCAGTGACAGAAAGCACTTACTTTCAAACCTCTAAAGATAGGAGCTTGCTTTGGAACCTTTACCTGAAAAGTTGTGAGCATCAGAATAAAGCATGCTTGTATCCATTGCTCAGTTTTTTGAAGCCAAAGCAGTTTAAGCAAAACGAAGTGGTTTCCAAATTGAATACAATGATGTCAAAATAATCACTCATAATTGAATTGTTCAGTAATGGTGAAATATGACTTTTTCCTAACATTTTTGAGTTGTAGATATTTAGCAGTGTGATACATGATCCCTATTTATTTGTCATTTTTACTGCTAGAATGGGCTTTAGAGATGAAGCAGCTGGATATTTTCATAAAGCAGTGAAGCTAAATCCTGACTTTGCTGATGCAAAGGAAAATTTTTATCGTGTTGCAAACTGGCTGGTTGAACGTTGGCACTTCATCATGCTGAATGATATCAAGAGGAATCTGACTTACCAGAAAGCAATAGAGAAGATGGTCCACTCTGGATGCAAATCTGTTCTAGATATAGGAGCAGGAACAGGAATACTGAGGTTTGGCACAAATTAACATTTAATATAAATCTTACACTGAGAACTGGTTTTTTTTGCTAATATTTAACTAGCTTGACTTATTTTAAATTAGTTATTGCAAAAGTAAAAAATTGACTTCCATGTAAAATTAAAGCAAAGCTTAAGGTGTATAGACACCAGTAAGAGTCATTTGTATTGTGGAATAAGTTACTTGGAATGAGTCATTGGCAGTACATTTGGTAGTCTCATGCTGATATAAAGCCATAATGCTTTCAGTGGTAAGAACTGCAATGCAAGCTAGTGAATTGGTGCTGTTTTTAAACAATAAGGTCACTCCTGCTTAAGTACACATTTATACAGGGCAAAACAGCTCTAGTTACTTAGAGAGTTAATTAGCTAAGTAACTAGATCATGTTGTAAGCTCTAAGTAACTCAAGTGTGTTATTAGCATGCTACCCTGCAGTCTTTGGGTCTAAGCTAAAATATAGTAGGGAATGACTCTGCCATTATACAATATTCTTATGGTAATATATTATATTACAATAGGTTTAGAGAAACTTTACTGCAGGTAATACATTGTATATTAGGGGAAATGCCTGATATGATTCGAAGTAGAGCTGATATCTGGATTTCTATTGCGTTTCATAAAAATATGAACAGGATGAAAAGATACTTTAAGAAATTTGAGAGTGATTTAATTTAAACTAAAATAATAATAATAACAAGAATGAATTGATGTCTTGGATGATTGTCATTTTTCAGCATGTTTGCCAAAAAGGCTGGAGCTCTTCATGTTTATGCTTGTGAGTTATCAAAGACTATGTATGAACTTGCTTCTGATGTCATAGCAGCAAATAATATGGAAGGAGAGATTAAACTTATGCATATGAAGTCACTTGATGTAGAAATTCCAAAGCATATACCTGAAAGGTAACTTAAACATTTTATTCTGATGATTTTTAATTTAAGTTTTTAAAAAAGGGGATGGGGAGGGGAAGTGTACAGTATAATAAATACAGGCTAAAAATAATTTTGTTAAGATGGTACCCATCAAATTAATTATTTCTGTCATAGTATTTTAACTATATAGTTAATAATATTTTTCAGATCATTTAAAGTAACCTTCTTTCACTTGTAACAATTTATTGGATAATGCTGTTAATTAGAAATAAACTTATTTGACAAAGACAAGTCTGAAAAAAGGGGGAAAAGGAAAAACATTTCTAGAAATTTGGTTTGGGGTTCTCAGATGCTGTTGTCTGTCTTTTCTGTTCTTTTTTGGCAGCAGCTCTTACACATGCTGGGACTAGCAAGTCAAGGGAACTCTCTGCATCCACTCTAGCAATAATGCTAGACATATAGTGTCGTGGACTTAATATAGACATTGGATTTATGACACATTACAAACTGCTTGACATCTGATTCACATGGTACCTGCCTGACCTGACCTCTTACATTCCTTTCCCCCACCTCACCTTTTCTCTCCTCTCCTCCTCCACTTCTCTTCCCTTTTTCTTCCTGGTTCCCTAGCATTTCCTTTCAATTGCTAGCCTCTTTTTTACCTTGTATCATTACCTCTGTAGTGTTTTTCCCTTTGGCCTTTTTTGTCCCCTGTTTTCTTCCCCTGCCCTCCCCTGCTTTACTGTTTTGTTTTTGTACTCCTACCCTTTTACATTTTCACTGACATCCTGTCACTTCTAATTTCTCCCATTCCTGCTCTTCTGATCTCCATTACCTTTTTCACAGCCTGCCTCTTTGTCACCTTTATATTTTATCTCTGTCTCCCTCTGACTTTTTTTCCCCCTGTTCTCTTCCCCCTCCCTCCCTTCCCTTCTTTTCCTTTTGTCTTGCTTATCTTTACCTGTTTATATATTCACTGACATCCTAGTACACTTTTAGCTTCTCTCATTCCTTGGAGTCTCAGAACAGCAGAGACTTCCTGTGTCTGACAAACGGTGACTGCACCTAAAAGCTTGTTAAGAACTTTTTTCCAACTACTCAGTTGGTCTAATAAAAGATACCACATCTGCCCAAAAAAACTTGACTGCCTGTGTCCTTAGACCAACACAGCTACAACCAAAAATCCAAAAGACATATATTTTGTGCTTTGTGGCATAGAGGCTCAATAAATTATTTTACATTATTTTACATTTCTTGTAGATAGCCGTCCACAGGATGTTTTAACTTCACCATTCAGAGAGAGTTGGCTTGGAAATATTACTAAAACTTAACTTTCTGTTCTGTCCTACACTATTCTGTTGCAAAGTACCTCAAACTAGTTGTAGAAATGATGATTTCACCTACAGTAAATTCACGTTTGGGGCAGTTTTCAAGAGAGGTCATCAGCACTTTTTTCAGTTTATGAGATTTGTAGTATAGCTAACTTAATCATGTTTTTTTCCAGACTTAAAGTTTGCTTGTATAGTTAAAAATATCTTTTTTCCTCCAACAAGGCATCTGTTTTTGACATGTTTGTTTTATTTATCTTGTTCACCAGTAGACTTAGCAAAGTGGATGTGGATTGGCTAATAATATAGCTATAACCAAATGAGTATGTAATGCATTTTTTAAAAAAATCTGTTGATTGAGCGAGTAAGCTAACTCAGCATCCCTGAAGGCAAATTATTTTGATTCAGTATTTTAATTTTTGGTACATTTAATTAAGAGCCCTTTTCTTACTTTCAGATGGGATGCTTCTGGGGAGCATAAGATTTAAGTAGTCAGAAAATCTATTAAAGGTTATCACTATACCTTCTGCACTATATATTGACTGGGATTTATAGTGAACTTGCTCAGTATCTAAAAACCCTTCTATGGCTTGAATAACTTACAGCAGTAACTTAAAATATGTTCGTCTGCTGTATGCATGTTTTCTATTCATTCTGTATTACCTCAGTAAACAATGACTGTTGATTTAAAGTTGTACCATGGACTCGTATTTTAGTTTTGCACTTAAAAGAGGGGATGACATAGCAAAATGAATTATACATAACTATATTCCACTTCTCTTAATACCAATTTTCATAGAGTTTCCCTGGTTGTCACAGAGACTGTAGATGCTGGATTATTTGGAGAAGGGATTGTGGAGAGTTTGATACATGCTTGGGAGCATTTGCTTTTACAGCCAAAGGTAGGTGATGTGTGTGTATATATATCTAAATGACATCCCTACTTATGACCGTATACAAGACATCTTTATCCTAAGTATTGGGAAAAGCAGAATATTTAAACAAGTAACGTTTTTGTATGTATTTTTTTAAATTTTCACCAGTTTAATCCTGGTGAAGAACATGAGATTTGTTTTAGTACAGCAGTTGACAACCTTTTAAGGCTGCAGGCTGGACTGACCTTGTTTGGGTCAGAAGCAGGTAGATGTTGGGACCCAGTCGCTACTGCCACTTCTTTCTGTGGCAGCACTGGGAGGGAGCCAGCTGCCAAACCCCCATATCCATGGACTGGATCCAGCCCACAGGGTGAAGGTTGCCAACCCCTGGCCTAGTAGAATGAAGTTCAGAATAGGCAGGCACACACAAGACCTTGTTAATCATGTATTCCTTTTAAACTTTCTCAAGGCTACTTTTCCTGGAGAAATTTGGGGGATTAGTGTTTATGGCTATTCACTACTTGGCCTTTAGCAGCACCTCTGCTGGGCAAATGGTGGTGACATATTTGTGTTGTGAACACCTGTCCACTAACATTAAATTAATGTATTTCATTTTAAGACACTAAACAGCTGCCAGGAAGTCAGTACTCAACTAGGCTGGAATTGAAAGTGTAACTTAGAAGGGAAGGGCTAAATAGTGTAACTGAGATCAAAATCACATCATTTGTAATTAATAGCAATAGTAAAACTACAATGCAGGTAGTTCTGTTTATGGCACCAGAGAACAAATGTTACAATTTAGTATGCCCTCCCTTACTTGAAAAGCTAAGAAGTAACTTTTGCAATATTTATACATTTACCTTGCCTTTCCACTACATTAATGCAACTTCCCACTTACAATTCCTAACTTTGTAATGCTAGTTGCTGACAAACATTTTTCTTTTTATGAAACAAGTTGCAGACTCTGAAAATTCTTATTTCTGGTGGTCTGATTCTTTTCCATTTTCCCATTTGAAGCAAAAAGAAAAGATCCCATTTAAACACTCATCCAGGTTTTTCTACTATACTAGGCCAAAACTGGCTTCTACCGTTTAAAGTAAGAATAATTGAGGATCTACTCATTTTGTGTGGTGAGCTCACATGTATCCTTCTGAGATGAGCTAAAATACAGACTATAAAATAACAAGACATAGTAATGAAGAGGAAGATGAAACTCTTGTTTAAACATAAACTTTATCTACAAGTGTGTGGCAGGCTAGTTTTAGATGTACTAAAACATAACCACTTGGTTTGCATTTTTTCTGGATTCCTTCTATTTTTGCCATGTCCCCGATTCATTGAGTTTGTGTATTGTTCATTAGCTTATTTATGTTGCAATATAATGAAAAGATTGCACTGAGCAGAGCAAAGATGATACAAACTAACTGTAAGTAGATGACCTAAAATGTAAGGACAGGGTAAACACGGAGACACATTTTAAAGAGAGACATGAAATAAGTACAAAAAGAACGCTAGTTTTGAAAGATAAGTGGTAAAACAAAACAAAAAAGTGAAGCTATCCAAATAAATACTGGGAAGTATGAATAATAAAAATAGGTGAACAATATTGGGCAGTATGGGAGGGAGCCAGCTGCCAAACCATCATTCATTGATGATTCATTTTGTGGCAAAAGTATTTACTAATTAAGGCTAAACCTGAAAATGGGATATTTTCTTGGTTGAGATTTAGAGAACATGCATGGCACTTCCAAGTGAGGGAACTCATTAATTTCCGGGAAAAAAAATAGAGAAATGCAGCACTTGATGCCCTAGGATCAGAGGGGCTTTTGGAGTACTGTGGAGGAAATAAAAATTTGGGAAAAGAACAATAATGCTAGAAGTTTTCCTCCCTTAATAACATGGTGCACAGTTGGATATTTTTAAAGGAAGGAAGGTAGATCTTTCATTTTGAAAGTGCATTAGCCCTACTAACTGGAATTATAAACACAAGAAAACATTAGCTATTGAAAGTACTTTTATCCCTGAACTATCGGAATGAATTACACGCAGGAATGCCACATTTGGGCTCAGCAGTACAATTGGAAAGAAATATATTACTGTACAGTGAGGCAATAATTTTATTTACACTTTTACAGCCCAAATGTAATGATGTTCGTTTTGAAGACTACGGCCGAGTTATTCCTGCAGGTGCTACTGTATTTGGGATGGCAGTGGAATGCAAAGAAATACGCAGACACCACAGGTATATTAAACTAAACCTATCAGAGTATAATCTTTGAGATTTTTAAAATGAAGTTGATTTTTTTTTTTTTTTTTTTTTACGAGGGGAGAGGGCTCTTCCCCCCCCATTCTCTTAACTGTTTCAGCTTACAGTTACACAGGCAAGCACTGTGTAAAGTATGAACAGAATTTGCTTGTATTTTAATAACTTACCTGCTACTGATTAGCTTCTAGATGTATACTCAGAATGGCTAGATTAATTTAGGGACTGCAACTTGGATGTATGTTTTCCTGTATGTTAGACTTTTCATCAGAAGAAATTCATGCTAGGCATTCCATCCACATATTCTGGAATGGAGTCTCTAATGAGACAGTCTTTTTATTTAAATCTGAAAATACTGAGGAATTAATAATGTCAGGACACAGAAATTTATTATGGCTTTATAGTATACTATTTTTCATCCATAAAGAACATGGCATATAAGACATTTGGAAAGTGTTCAAAATGTGAGTGTGTTTTGAAATATTCTGTGTTTTTCTACCTTTGTTCATGCATTTAATGCATGCATTTAATGCATTCGATGCATTTTGTTCATGCATTCTGCCCTCTAGAGGTCAGTCCTCTAAAATAAGACTATACTAAAGCATCCATAGATCAGAGATGCATTAAACTTTTTTGCTAATCACTTGCAATGAAGTGCATGCCTTTTGCAGCATAATGGAAGCATAGGTAGATCTAGAATTGTGAAAAGGGGGCTGTAGATGGTGAGGTGCGTGACCACATAAAAAAGCACATTTTTCTACAGTTAAAAATTAAACTAGAGATTTCACTAATATGCTAGGGGTCTAGGACTGTATTATTCAGTGTAAGGTTGAAGCAAAAAATATATTTATTGAAATGAGTTGAAAACAATCTGCAGGGCTGTGAAATAGGAGCTACCTTACCAGAAGCAGCAAACAGACAGCAGAATTACAGAAAAAAGGGATAGCTTGATTAGTGGAGCATCAATACAATTAAACAAGACAGGGTCATTAACACCTGTGGAGTGAAGAGTTTAGCGGGAATTGGGTAGATTATAATTAGCCAGTTGATTTCCTCACTACTGCCTGAATACAAATGGTGCTGTCACTGCTAGGCAGTTGGTTGTAAACTCTGGGTAGATCAGGAATCAAAAGGGGATGCTACTGCACTAGTGCATTTCCCTCTGAATCCACACCTGAATGGAAGTAATACCTCTCTGTTTCTGGATTAATTATGAGACTCTTGCATTAATGTGTGGTATTTGCCCTCATTTTTCCTTTTCAGTTAGCTTCACACCTCACAGCAGAGAGCATTTCCAGAGAATGAAGATGGGGATTTGCTATAATCTGCATGTTAATGCATCTTCTCAGCATCCTCATCCCCAAATGGTACACAGTTTGATTCCAAACATAATTCCTTTCTCAAATGATTTTACCTTTTGAAGTTTGTTATCCTTGCATTAAACTAAATTATAGCACCTTAGATATTATTAAGGAATATCTTGCAGACCTGTCAGATCAGTTCTGTGGTCTTTCTAACGCTAGAGGTCCCTGACATTGCTCAGTACTTTACTAGAGAGTTTTAGTAACAGATATTTATGGAAAAGCTTGCCTTGAAAAGATGTTTCCCCTTAGTCTGTTAATCACTCATATCTTAAAGCAAGGTTTCTAAACCTTACAAAATCTAGGTAGGATAATATAATTTTGGATGATCCCTTGGAAATGTATATGGCTAACTTTTTTATAACCCTGCTGAGAGCTCGACCTCAATGATCTCTAGGTTAATAATGTCGTATAAGAAGAAATGTTCAGTGCTTTTTAATTTGATTCCTTACAGTTTCACAGAATATTCACTGAATATCCCTTTGATCTTAAAAAGAAAATCTTACTTGGCTTCTCTGACTTTCCTCATTTTGTTTAACTCTATAATGTCTGTTTTCTAAGGAATACTACTTTTTCAGTCTCCCTTCATGCAGAATTTTCCATGTCTTGTCATTTCCATTATCTTTGAATCCATCGTGGGTGTATATATTTCTGAGCAAGATAACTGGAACTGAATGCAGTGTTCTAAGCTTTATATTCTTTTAAACATTTTGTTTTGCTAAATATGCAGCAATGCTAAGCAATTTTTTGTTGTGCTTTCCTTTGCCTAGCTGTTTACAATGATTTTAGAGACTAACCATTGTATAAGAGTTCAAACTTATTTTAATCTGAGATGTCTTACCTACTGTTTATCAGGACTGAATTTTATCCTGTTCACCTTGCTCTCTTCTGAAGTCCCCTTTATAGTCTTGATGACCCACAGTTATCAACATTAATCTGCACATCTTGCAGCCTTATAGTTTACATTCTTTTTCACGTACCAAAAACCAAAATCCCCATATCCTACTGCAAAACCATTTGTCACGTAGAAAGCTTATTCTTTGTCTTTCTATCTTTCTTTCTGTCTTGGCCTTTTTAGCTGATTTAACCCGTTACAGAATTCTTATCTTTCCTCCCATAACTGCTTAGTTTTCTTAATTTCTTGTGAAGGATTTTGTTAATGGAGGTCAGATAATTGATATCACCTATAATCACTACTTTGATGGTGTAAGTTAGGCAGGTTTTGGTTTCGGGGGGTTTTACCCCTTTATTTAGGTATTTTGAATTGTATTACTTTTATGCTGTCAACTTGATACTCAGATTGAGCTTGCTGGACCACAGTTTCCAAATATAAACACCTTTTTAAAAAAAATAGCTGTGTAGTTTGCAATCCTCTATTCTTCTGCCATAGTAGCATTTTTATTGTCATATTTTTGTTGCATTTTTACATGCCCTTTTCACTTTATCTGAAATATTTGCTACAGTGTATTCCCTTAAAAGCAGGTCTGAAAACTGTCTATATTCTCTGTTAGAAGAACAAACAAAGTAATGAACTATCATGTGAAAAAGGCTTAAAGGAAAGGCTCAACATAAAAGAACAAGAGTTCCCCAAAACTTGTAAGGTACAGGCTTATGCTGCACATCCTGTTGCATTTATAAGTTAAACAGCTTTCCTTGTTTGGTATAACATGACTCATGAAAAATGTTTTACAGGTCAGTGGCACAAATTGCTACACTTGGGCCCCTGACACCTTATACTTATTGTGCAATTAACTGGTTAATTGCACACTGAACTTACATACTATACATGTAAATTAATTATTGCACAATAAAAATGGCAAACCAACTACCATGATGTTACTTGAAAAATGTAGAACATTTTTGTGCATGGCATCTATCAGACTTTAATTTGAATATGTGGCATGTAATACACAGGGTGATTGTGTTTGACTGGGTCTTCCAGCTTCCTGGGTTGATTGCCCTCCTTCTTGTCCTCTTTAACTCATGTTGAACAACGCTGCCCCAGGGTGTCATAGCAGGAAATGTCAAGACTCGCTGACTGTCCTCCCTTTCCCCAACCTGCTTTCAAAGCTGTGTCTTTAGGAGACATTAACACTTATTCCCTGTAAGAAGCAAAGTGTAAACATAATCAGCATGAGTAAGAGGAAGGGAATTTATTTGGAAAGCTAAAGGTGAAGGCAGAATAGGGAGAGCAGAAAAACACACAAACATGTGTTTGAGTCCTGCTTCTCTTGCCCCCAGTTGTTCTAATGGGTCTTCTTTACTCGGTATAAGGGTTAGGGGAGCAGTTTCTTTACCCAGAAGGGCTGACAGCCCCTGCCATCAGCTCTCCAGCTCCTCTTGCTAGGAGTTGTTGGCATAACAAGTTCCCAGGGCACTTTTTACCATCTAGGTACATCTTGCCCTATGAACTTGACCTGTTCCTTGATGGAAATAAGGATTTATTTATTGTGTCTCACTATATAAGTACTAGGGGTCACAGAGTGAAACTGCAAAAGTAATGTTTTAAAAACTAACAAAAATAAGTTCTGTTTCACACCATATGTAATTTAAAATGTGGAACTCTGCCAGAAGATGTTGTGGAAGCTGACACTTTAGCCAGATTTGAAAAAGGGATCGGACAAATTCTTGGAGGAAAGGAGCATCAGTAGCTGCTGAGCATGAGAGTTAGGGGTACAGCCATTGAATTAATTTCCTAGACCTTAAATGCTTGGCAATTGCAGGTGAGAGATGGGACAGTGGAAAAAACCTTGGTGATACCCAGTTCACTCTGCCTTTCAGCATCTATTCTCTGCCATTGTATAACACAGGATACTGAGCAAGATGGACCTGCGGTCTGACCCAGTAAATGGCAATTCTTAGGTTCTTAACTTTTATAAAATAACATCTATCGGGGCCTTGTTGAACTGTAACTAGGCATTTTATCAAACTGAATTCACTGTAGAATTTTAAGTTTTGGACTTCTAGGCCTGATTTTCAGACCTTCAGGCTTAAGGACAGATGCTTTAATATGGCACTTATGTAGTGATTCAGTAAAGATGGAAGGGATCATTGCAGCTATATAGCCTGACTTCTTCCACAGTGCATTCCAAAGAGCCTCCCCCATTAACTTCTGCATCAAGCTAATAACTTTGTTTTGAGCTACAACGTATCTTCTAGAAAGCTATCTCATCTTCATTTATGAAGTTAACAGGAAGGAAAATGTGTCATTGCTCTGTGTATCTCCAAATATGCCATAGCTCCTATAAATTTATACCAATTCTTAATTATCTTTACTAAAAATATTTGAGGTGAGTATGTCTAAAAATATTTTGATACAGATTATGGAAGAAAAGGCTGTTTATAGGCCCCATTATAGGGAACATTTTGGTATCTGTTAAATATTGATTGCATGCAACAGTTAGAATGCATTTTAAAAATATCACTTATATTATGCAATAAACATAATGCAGCATATTTTTAAATATTGCCAGCAGACTGCTACAAAGACATAGGTTGATTTGTTTTGCTGTTTTTCTTCATCAAGATGCATTTGCTGTTTAAAAAAATTGATACTATAACAAAAGATAATTCCTTTATTTCTGCCATCAGAAATTTCACAGATCAGGAGAGAACTGTATCTGAAGTGATATACCATATGACCTGACTACTGAAAGTTTAGCTTTTATGAGGGCTCTTGTAATTCTAGAACCTTTTTAGGAATTTAAGAACAGTTTTAGGAATTTAGATGGGCTGTCACTTGAACCTCTGAGTGTGTCATGTTAGCTGTGCCTTAAATTGGAAGAAATGAATTCTGTACAAGCGTACATTTTTCTCAGAATAATCGAGAGCTCCAGCTTATGTAAGATCTTCTTTTTCCTAATATAAATTTCTTATTTCTTGTAATTCTTGAAATTAGGAATATAGACTATGGCTCAGAATCCTTAAACTTACAAGCATAAAAATTAAATGCATTAAAGATGTCATCATCTTTTCTTTAAAGCCACCCTTATTAAGTCCTTTTCCTACAAGATAACGGGACTATTCCATGGTCTTTGTGAAGGGAAACTGTTCTGAATATGGGAGGCCTATTCTACCCTAAAAACAAACTTTCTCATCTTGATTGCCAATTTTATTTGGGAAAAATTGCTTTTTTCTGGACTGCTTTACATCATCACCATCTTGAAGATGCTATGAAGCATCTATTTGGCATGCATTTTCTCTCCTGTGCATCTCCCTGAATTATTACAACATATTTGTTAGTCTGTTCTAAAATGTGCCATCATCCTTCTCCCAAAGCAGATAAGGAGGGGAAAAAACATATCATTTCTATTCTTTTAATGCACACATTTCTTTTGCCCAGCTGCTTGTGAACAGTAAGTATGAGTCCCAGTGAACAATATTTGAGGGTGTTGGAGCCCTTAGATATCGTATCGTACTCCTTAACTAACCATTAACTCTTTGTTTTCTTAACTCCCCAAAGAGATGTACATTCTAGATTTTTTTTTTAACATGACAGGAACAAATACAATCAATCAGTGCACACTTAATTATTGTATTGTGCATGAAATGCTTTGACAGGTAAAAGAAAGGACTGTGAATAGGTTTTGATTTTGTCAAATTTAGGAATGTTTGTGTGGTTTTTCTTCCCCCCCATCTCTTGCCTCCCCTAGAGTGGGAATACAAGAAGTTGCCAGTGTGCGTTTGGCAGACACAGTGGAATTCTGTAGTCCAACACATGCTTCGGTAAACTCAGAGGAGACTCTTGAACCTTACACCACAGAAAAGCTCAGTAGAATTCCTGGGGGTTACATGCCTCTGACAGAACCCTTTCAAGTCATGACAGTGGATTTCAACAATCTCCAGGTAAAAAACTGTTTCTTGGCCTTGCATCCTTTCAAAAAAAATCTCTTGGAAATAATGATGCAGAGCCAAACATCTGACTGGTCTCTATGGAAATGTCTTCACTGCAGAGTTTGCTTGGGCGATTATTAGCACTTATCCATGAGGCAAAGCCATCCCCAAGTTACTTTGTCCTCATTGCTGTGGCCACTTCTTTGTGTTGCTAGGACTTTTGGAATACAATTAGTGGGCATGGATGTTGTACTGCAGCAAATGGAGTCTCTCTGACTCTTCCTAGTGAATTTTGGGGAAGCTTAACTGTCCTTTTGTGCTCGGAGGTGGAGAGTGGGACAAAAAAGTGTGGGATGGCATCAGAGGACTGTCAGTCTGCACTCAGGTAACTTAATCCAGGGCCCAGCAACCTTTTACAGACTGAAGGGTGGCACAACCCAGCTCTGGTCCAGCATAGGCTGGGTGGATTCCACAACATGTAAGCCATGGGGGTCTTTCCCCACACTTGCGCTGAAGCCAGACAGTTGGGAGCTGCCCCTGTATTACCAGTACTTCTCTCTGCTTCCTGGCTGTGGTGCAGACACAGCTCCCTGCCAGTGGGAAGCTGTGTGGGGACCCAGTATCTGGGAACTGCATCACACTGTTGTACCCTGCCTCCCCACACTTCTCTTGGCAGCAGCACAGATGCAGTTTGAAGATGCCCAGCCCTGGTGCAGCTTCTGGCTGCCTGGCCCTGGCAGTGCTATTGCACCTGGCTCATGTTTGACTGAAGCTGGGGGAGCAGGGAGAAGCAGTAATGGTGCAGTTCACCTGGGAGCTGCCTGCCTGGCCTCACTATGGCCACAGACAAAGCCAGATCTAGTGGTTCCACTGGCTAGATCTGGGATGCAGACCATATGTTGCCAACCCTTGATTTAGTCTGTACTCGCATTGTAAAATGGACAAGTTTACCAGTCCAGGAAGAAGCAGCACCCAGGTTCTAGCCTGTGCACTCAGAGTGGGTTGAAAGCGCCATTAAATTTTATGAGACGGTTTTGTGTACAGGCAGGAGAAGGGAGGCGGTTAAAGGCAATACTGAGTCTGAGTCTGAGTTGATTGTTTTGTAAAGACAAATCCTAAGTGTATATAGCAACATTGTCTCATTATAACTAATAAGACTGCAGTATGTAAACTGTGACTCCTATTTCAACAAAAATATAGAGGGGTTCCTAAGAGTTCTTGAAGTTTTTTAGTGGAGGAGTATTTTCACCTATCCATCTTCTAATTCTGGTTTTGAGCTGGTGAAAGCTGAGCATGTTTAAAGGATGATATATTTTGTCCCTGGTGTATGTATGTTCCTTGCTTGTTGACCCACACAGTGAAGTTTGCAATTAAGTAGGGAGCCAAAGCTTAAAATAAATTCTGTTATATAGATGAAATCATTTTTGACTACAAATTGGCTGGGAACATCAGTGCTTTGAATCAATAACTTTCTCTATTCACCTTATCTGACATCTGAGGTTAAAAATGAAGTAAAGCAAAGTACTTTATGTACTACTGGGAATTATCCCTCAATGACCTAATGTCTTCTCCGTCTGGAGCTTCGTAAAACTATTACTCAGTTCTGTCAAATGCTTGCAGTTCTTTTAAACATGTTAACCTCACATGTGCACTAGATACGTTTGTTTGTATTCCATCTTGCATAAGAGCCTAAAGCAATGTGGTCTTTGTTCCTTTAAACATTAGGTCCTTCAATTAAATTTTCAGTATAGGCAGATTTCAGTGCTCCTTTTTAAGGAGGCATGGAAGTAATGAACAGTGGTGAAAATAAGAAATATATTTGGGTTTTTTTGTTTCAAACAGTTGAATTTTCATGGCTTTGCTTCCTCCTACCACCAGACATCTGTGGCTGTTTCAAACGCTGACCATTCTCACTTCACTTGGTTTTCTGTTTACATTTTTTTGTTGTGCCTACTCTTGGTTCTCAAATGTAGTTTAATTAAATGAGATGTTAATTTCTCCCATTTAAAAAAAGTCTATTGACATGCTTACTAGCATTGGAGAGAGAGAGAGGGAGATGGTATATCAAAATAAGAAATTCAGAAGTCGAATTACCTGCCACTTGATCATATAGTTCTAAAAATTTACTCTCAACTCAGGTGCAATTTCTTGGTAAGGAGTTTAACATTGATTGTATCAACTAGGGGTGTGCACACAGACTTTTGGGGCCAATACTGATAGCTGATTTTTAAGGAGGCATATCGGCCGATACCAGTCTTCTGATTTCTGATACACAGCCCAGTAGCTTGAAGAGCAGTGTCCAACTGGTAAGTGGTTGTTTTGGAACGGGCATGGGGGTTGAGGTCCCTGTGGTGAGGGAGGGAGTGGGACAGGCGCTGCCCAGCCAGGGAGGAGCAGGGCATGGGATGGAGCCTCCACCTGTTCAGGGGCACTGGGGGGAGGGGGGGTGCAGGTCACACTACTGTGCACACCCTGGGGGGCAGGGGCACATGCCCCCAGATGTGTGCAGGGCACGGTGGGCTGCCACTGCGGGCTGGGGCCGGGACTGCACCAGGCTCTTCCCAGTGGGGGCTGTGCCAGGCTGCGCTTGGGGCAGGCAGTGGCGGTGCTGGGAGGGGCGCTATGGGAGGGGCTGCATCCCCCCAAATTTGCCATAGCCCACCTCTTCCAATGTTGCCTTCCCCACCTGGCCCACCCCTGTGGGAGGAGCCTGGTGCAGCCCCAGCCCCAGTCCGTAGTGGCCTTGCCCCACGCACAGATCCGGGGTGGGGGGGCATGCCCCCCATGCCCTCCTGGGGTATATGCAGCAGTGGGAGTTGCACCAACCCCAGATGAGCTGCAGCTCCATCCCACTTCAGCTGGGCACCACCTGCCCCAGCCCAGCCCCACTCCCTCCCTTAACACGGGGGCCTTGATCTGCCCCACACACCTCTTCCCTCCCCATCCACAACAGACTTACAACTCTCCATGCTCCCAGACTGTGCTCCTCACCGCCTATGTGCTGCACTGCAGCTGTGCGCACACATGGGCCATTTATCAGCCGCATCAGACTGATTTCCGATACAGTCAGTTTTCTTTATATTGGTGCCAGTGTGATATCAGACCATGCATCAGTGCACCCCTAGTATCAGCAGTAGTTGGTTATGATTCTCTGTATTTCAGTTCTAAATTATTAGAACTGAGAAATAACCTGCAGAGATGTACACTGAATAAAAATGCCAACTTGCATTCTTGTGGCCTTTATCTTTGTTTTCTTATTGTTTCCCTCTCCTTTTCTGTCCAGTTATTTTTTTTACTCACTCTTTCTCTCATTTTTCTCAAAGAAGTCATTCAGTAATAGCATTCTCTTCCTTGTTTAGTTTCCTCCTTCATTGCTTAGATATTTCCTGTCTCCCATCTTACTCTACATTGGCCACAGATTGCAAAGTGAAATTTACTTGCATCTTACACACTAGAATGTTACAGACCCAAATAGAGAGGGAGCTTTGCATGTATAGGGAAGCAGTGTGTTATAGAAGAGGAAAGAGTTTGGGAGGGTGGAGAGAAGCAAATTAAAGGTTTTGGATGTTGGTAGCCATGTAAGGGAAATGGAAGACTCATGGTAAAATGCTGCCAGTAATCATTACATTACTAATCATATCATTACTAATCTCACATAGTTTTAAAATAAAAAAAATCTTGCGGCATCCAAGTAATTGGGAGCCCTAAATATTATAAGTAGCAGTAGAAAATGAGTGAAGAATAAGACTTGCATTCTTTGATGTGGACCTGCATTGCCTTGTTTTAAGGAAGAAGTATTGAAAGCTACCATTTTTTTTTTTTTAAATAACACACACCCCTCGTCTAGCTTTTGTGGATGACATACTAGTAAAACCTCATTGCTAAGGATCCTGGTTTTCCCTGATTTAAAAAAAAATTTGCAAATTCTCTGATAAAAATCTGTGGTTAAAATGAAAGACCCCTCAGTCCCCCACTCCACAACCTCCCAGTCCTGCTGGTGCCCTTCACTCCCCCCTCTCCCTTCCCCACGGCCCCCTGGTCTTGCTGATGCCCTTGGCCGTGCTTATGCCCCTCACTCGCCCCCCACCCAGCCTTGCCAGAGGAGGCCCCCAGCTGCTAGGGCTATGGGCCCAGGGACCCAGGTCCACAGCCCCCTGCCCCCGACAAGACGGTGGAGCCCAGCTCCACCCCCACCCACCTCCAGCTGCTGCCTGCTGCAGGCTTGAGCAGGGTGGAACAGCTTCCCCATCACTGTGCACACTCCTGGGGGCCAGGGGGGACCTGTGCCCCCCAGATCTGTACATCCAGCACTGCAGGGAACAGCGGAGCCATGCAGGAAAGCTGCTTGCCTCTGTGATCTCCACGCTGCCCTGGCATACTGGGTTGCACCTGCAGGGTTGCAGAGGGTCCAGGAAGGGCAATAGGGAGCCTGAGCCCACAGCAGGCAACTCATCCCCCATCCCAAACACGGGTCCCCCCTGCCCCCTGGGAGTGCGCACAGGGGCTGGAAGTCTGCCAGCCTGCAAAGACCTCTTTGCAAAACTGCAAAATCCATGGATTTCTCTGCTAAAATAAGAAGTCCACAATTTCCTCTGGTGAAGGGGAAAATCTGTGTTTTTCTCTGTTTTCCCATGGGAAACCGAAAACTGGGATTCCTGCTCATTCCTCGCTATTCTCTAGTGAAGTTAAGGAAATTTGGGAAATGACGAAGCAACAAAACATTTCTTTGAGCACTTAGGCTTCATTATGAACTTCATCAGCATTCTGTGTTTGCCTTGTGCATAGTACTAACCCATTTATCAACTTGAAAAAATAACTCCCTTGGAGAATACAGGAGGAAAATGAAAAAAATTCTGTGTGCTATGAGAACTAGGCAGAATCTTGGAATAAAAATGTTTATTCATTTGTTCGTTCGTTAAGACTGAAACTTTTTAAAACATGTATTTAGCACTTGGATTTTAAGATGCTCATGGAGTTTTATGATTTCCTGGATGAAATTTTGCATCCTAACTTAAAGATTTGTTCTGTTTAGTTATTCTTATAAAAGTACCTTTGGTAAGCGTTGGTGGGAAGGGTGGAGAAATCATACTTTGGAGGTGATCTGATTCCTGTTCCTTTTTTAATATTTAGGCATTTGGTGGATATATTATATGCACATCTTTTGAGGCAGAGTCTTTAAAAAAATTGTAATTTGTTTGAAATGTTAACATAAACTATGATTCTAGTATTTTTAATGTAACATTTTGCTAACATCAGGAAAGTTTTTTCCTTTTTATCAGTGGTTTAATGATATGTGCATGTTTGGACACAGAATAACAAACTGGCAAATAAAGGAACCTATAAAATCCCTATTAGATTTTTACCATTCAAATAATTATGAAATCAAATGTACTATAATTTTTTGTTTCATTTTTATTAGTTTTTAGTTCTCAAAAGCATCCCTATCCAGTGCTTTTGCATAAACAAACTTCTTGAGACTCATTAGAGTTGTTGAGGGTTAACTGCATACTTAAAGCGAAGCCTTTATGTTTTTGCTTTTCTAAATTATAACTCAGAAATTTAGCTGTGCTGAGTAAGCTTGTCTCGCTAGTCAGTTGAATGAACAGGCCTATTCTTTATAGTGCCTTACTTCAAGTCTTTGTTTCGATGATTTTTTTTTTTTTTGGAGAAAAGCTCATAGCCATTAGTATCCTTCTAGTTTACGAATTTGGACTGATTATTGGGGTGTTAAGCATCTCTTACAACTCTCATTAAAGTCCATATGGATTTTGAGTAACGGCCAATTACCTATGATAAACAGACTGATTTTGGTAAAGGGAAAACTGCCATGTTGTTCTTTTTTCCTTTTCCGTTCTTGGTCAGGAACTGAAAAACCTTGCTACTAGAAAACCTTGCAAGATCAGTGTACCCATCACTCGAGGAGGACTTTTGGATGCTGTTGTGGTGTGGTTTGTGCTACACCTTGATGATGAACACACTCTGTCTACAAGTCCCAGCGAGGAAACTTGCTGGGAACAGGCAATCTACCCTGTACAGGGCCTTCTTGGTATGTCTTGTAGATTTTATTTTTGTTTTTTGTCTTCTAGTAACCAATTTTCCCTGTGATGAGGGAACATATATGAGGAAGAGGAAGAAGCATTACTAGCCAGGCCAGACTGTTTGGTTTTTTTTCTCGAGTCCTCAGAGCCTTTACTTCATTATTGATTAGCAAGACCTTTTCTTCCCTATGTCTCTTTCCACTTTTGCTCAGAGACAGCGTTTTATTCCTATTTGGGGATGTGGGGAGTTGGGGAAGAGAACTGAGTGGCATTAAGGTAGCTTTGGCAGCTCTGTCACCACATGTTCAGTAGAAAACGTCATGCTGTCTGTCGTTCATTTTGAACATATAGCATGTACTTCTAGAAATTCCAGTTATGGCTCTTCATGGAATTATTCATACATTCACATTTAATCTCGGGAAATATGAAGAAAATAGAAAAATGTTAAATGTTAGTTAACTTTGTCCAGTAAAATCTTGGGTTTAAGGTTTGCTGTTGCCAGAGGTAGTTATCTTTCTTTCACACGTTATTTGAGATTAAAAGGTTCCATCCTGCATGTAAATTTAAAGGATCATGTTAATACATATTGCAAGCCATTTGTGGCTGGGAGAGAGTTACAATGCATTCACTTTCACTTCCAAAAAGGCTGCAGGGCCTAGTATTAGTTCGTTGCTTAGATTAGAATAGGCCAGCTCCCCTCAACACATGGGGAACTGCATGGTGGAGCCTGTGTTTTAGGAATGCCATATACCTCTATTACAGATCGAGAGTCAATTTATTTTATGCAAACGCAATATCAACTTGTCAAGAAACAGGATTGATGTTCCCCCTTTAGAGCAAAAGCAGGGGACACTTAGCTATAATGGTTGTTTTAATACAGTTGTTAATGTTCCTTTTTTGGTACTGTTTTTTGATCAGATTATTTCAGGAAACCCGGAGACATTGTGATGCTGGAAGTAAGCTGCCAGGACTGCTATTTGAGGATCCAGAAGATTTCTGTTTCCCCTTCAGAGTGCAGAATGGATGTTGAAAGGGAGAATACGCCAGCTTTGGGCAATGAGGCTGAGCTGTGTAGCGCCCTTGCTAGTCTTCAGACTACCAGCAAACTAGATAGAGTGGGTCATGAATGTGTGCTGGAATCAACTGAAATTGCTTTACTAAACAATGTGGCTTATCATGAATGCTTTAAAGCTGCCATTAGCAAAGTATTGTCATCTTTTACCTCAAATACAGAACTGCAGTCAATGGATGTCGATGGCAGTGAAAGGAACCTTGGGGAGAGTCGAAACAAGGATTCCTTGCAGACAAGCACTGACCCTTTTTATATTTTAGATGTGTCTGAGGGCTTTTCAATTCTGCCAATAATTGCAGGTAAACTTGGGCCAGTGAAAGCTTACAGTTCTGTTGAAAAAGAGCAGCACCAAATAGCCCTTAATATAATTTCAGAAGCCAACCATTTCCCAAAAGAAACATTAGAGTTTTGGCTCAGCCACTTAACGGATGAGAGTTCGGTGTTGCAAAGACCCAAATCTGATAAATTGTGGAGTATTATAATCCTGGATGTCATAGAAGCTTCTGGCTTAATCCAGCAGGAGGTGATGGAAAAAGCAGCAATATCCAGGTATGTCATTTGGTAGTTTTCTGATGGTGAGAAAATGTCTTTTGTAACTATTGCAAACCTCGCAAGGATCTGGTGTATTAAATATAATACAGAATCTATTTAATATATCATATTTAGAAACAAGAGCTGTGAATTTGACTTTTATAGAAACATTTTCTGACAATGAAAAGAATAACTAAGGGAAATATTATTGCTTAGAATGCCAGAAGCCATAAGGACAATTATCTTGACAATAGCTGAAGCAGTTTGAAATTTAAGAGACTCCCAAGTTGAAGAAAAAGCCAAGAATGTTCTCTGTTTCAGGCTACTTGGTTGTGATTAGAAAAGACTGAAATTAAGTGGCTGATAACATGGGAGCTGGAATGGTCAGAGGCAGAGAATAAGAAAAAGGTAGAACAAGCTGAAATAAAGCAACAAAGCAAGAGAGAAACTAAGATGTAACATATCTGAAAGTATCAAGGAGGACACACAGAAAAGAATGTAAAAATTTATGGAGCTGAATAGGGGGAGCATTTTGTTTTGTTGTGTTGCTTTTTTGATGAGGGGGGAGCTTTTTCTGATCGAGCTGAGTAGCATCCATCCATCTAGGACCATGATGATTTTAGTGAGTTAACACTTGTGGTGACATGCTTGAATAGGGAACAAAAAGGGAGTTGGTTTTTATTTTTATTGTGTGTGTGTGTGTATTCATTTCAGTTTTCATGAGCTGTGAAAGTGTGTTTTTAAAAAAGAAGTAAATTTCCTATTTTTCCCATAAATTGTTCTTGCTAGCAGCTATATAAAAGGAGACGATGCAGATTCTGAATTTTTTTTGTTTTGAAGAACTCAGATGTTTTCCTTGATGCTGTTGCTCTTAACAGTGCTGTGATTTGTGGCTGTGGAGTGAAGTGGTCTCCTAGATTTCTGGCATATGTAAAACACTCATTCTATGAGCAAGGTCCTATTCCATCAATTAAACACATAAGTGCAATCCTGTTACACCCTGCTAACCTCCCTGTAAAAAATCATGTACCTGCATTTGCAACATGCTGTCATAAAGTAACCTGAAATCAAAAAAGGAAGGGGCAGAAAGGCTTTGTTTATGAGCTGTTTTTCAGATACTCATCTAGGGGAAATGGGATCTGATCCTATAAGTCTGTATTTTGTATTGGTAAAAATGTTTTTGTTAAATATTTTAAAAAAGCAACATCATTGGCATCATAAATCTGTCTGATATATGTAATTGGCCATTGGCTTGAATGAACAGCTGGCCACTTTTGTTTTACACAGTGGATTGACTCTTACAGGTGAGATTTGCTTTCTTCTTAACTGTTGTTCCAGTGATCTGTTCCATCATCATCTTCCAGTTTTACTCGTAGCTTTTTTTTTTACCACTCCTTCAGCACTGGCTTGGGACTCACTGTTACAAATAAACCAGCCATTTATACTTGAACAACCCATGTCACCTTCACCATTCAATATACACATTTTAGGGCCTCATTCTAATTCCGGGAAAGCATTTATGCAGGGACTGCCTTTCTCTAGCTCTTCCAGTTCCTTGTATACCTGCCAGACTGATGTGCGGGTTTCATTGGTTGGATCATTGGTTTTAACAGTGTTAGATGATAGAAAGTCAAAATATTTATAATCAGTCTTCCAAATAAACAAGGTGCCAAAAATTCAGGTGACATGAATATTAGACTCCAATTCAGAGGAGCCCTTATAAATAATGGAACTCAAATGCTAGTGTAAGTGATCTTCTTGAATTCAGTACCTTACAGTAGCTTATTTCTTTGGAATTTGAAACCATGCAGAAGCAGTAATAATAAAAAAAAAACCCTTCTTTTCTTTTCTTTTAACAGGTGTTTGCTTCATTCTGGAGGGAAAATATTCCCACAATATGTTTTGATGTATGGGATGCTTGTAGCATCACAGTCTTTATTACTTGAGAGTGCTGTTCAAGGGACAGAACCCACACTTGGGTTTAATATAGCACCGTTTATCAACCAGTTCAAGGTATGAAGTTGGTGGCTTCTTCAGTTTCAAGCATAGTTATCAAAATCTGCAAATAACCAGCTGAGGAGCAGAAAGACACAATACAGGCATACCTCGGAGATATTGCGGGTTCGGTTCCAGACCACCACAATAAAGCGAGTCACATGAATGTTTTGGTTTCCCAGTGCATATAAAAGTTATGTTTACACTACACTGTAGTCTATTAAGTGTGCAATAGCATTATGTCTAAAAAAACAATGTACATACCTTACTTGTGAAGTGAGCAAGTGCTGTTGGAAAAATGGCACCAATAGACTTGCTCGATGCAGGGTTGCCAGAAACCTTCAATTTGTAAAAAACGCAATATTTGCAAAGCGCAATAAAGCGAAGCGCAATAAAACGAGGTATGCCTGTACAAATAAGTTATAGAAGCTGAATGGTGTTGGATTAATTTAACACAATGTACATTTTTGTAACTTATGCTCTGTGCCTAAACACTGGTCAAGACATCTCCTTTCAGATAGGGCAAAAGTAAATTTTGGTCTGAAAGGAGGGATAAAAGTTAATAGTATAATGTACAGAAGAATGACTAAATATTTATTCCCTAAAGAACTTGTCTTATGATAGTCAGGTTCTTAAAAGGTTAAGTCACTCTCAGAAGTGAATTATTTTGAAGTTGCTGCTTAAACCTGAAAGTGTGGTGTACTCCTCTGCAGGTGCCTGTTCGTGTGTATTTGGATCTCTCCACATTACCATGTGTGCCCTTAAGCAAGCCAGTGGAGCTTCTAAGACTTGACTTCATGAACCCTTATTTGAACAGCTCCACTAGAGAGATAAAGGTAAGTTAAGTCCATACATTCAAAAGCGTACTTACTTTCCTGTCAGAAATGTTCAGACTGATTACCTTGGTTGAAACTTACAGTACAAAATACACATAGCTGCAGGCCTCTTAGGACCAGATTTAAATTTTAAATTATTTTATTTTCTTCCTGTCCCAAACACTACCACAATTACAATAATTTAAGTAATTTTAACTCTTTTTTCACCCTCTCAATCTTATTTATGTCTTAAATATCCTTTTCCTTTTTTTAAGGTGCAAATTTGTAAGTCTGGCCAAGTCACTGCCATTCCATTTTGGTATCATATACATCTAGATGAAGATACTAGTTTGGATACATCAGATGAGTCCTCCCATTGGAAACAAGCTGCAGTTGTTCTAGATAAACCCATCCCAGTTAAGCAAGGAGAGGAACTTGTGCTCCGTATTCAGCACCATAAAAGCAATGTCAGCATCACAATAAAAGAGTGAAGAATAGTCATCTGGAAGTTGAAAGAAAATCATTTATGTATTATCTATGCATACTAGTTGGATTGCTGAGCACTTGAGATGTCTTGCATAGCATGAGCATAAAATCTAAATCTTATGTACTGAACCCAAAATGATATGTTTAATAACAGCAATTCAGTTAATAAATTTTTATTTTGACGAGCTTATTGATGAACTACATACCATTTAACAGGACATCTAGTAGTCTGTTATATTACATCCTCACTACTGCAATAATTCTTGTTACAAGTAGGGTTGATCACTTAACTCTATTTCTGTTTTTCTTTTCTTTAAGTACCAGGAGGTCACTGGCCTCTGTACAAAGGCACACAGGATACCTGCAGTTTTCGTCAGTTTAATTTTTATGCAAGCAGCCATGACTATAGGTCAGGGGTTGTCAACTGGGGAGTATGTGGGGATACTTGGGAAGGCTGTAGGGGGTACGCACGGGTGGATGGGGATGGAGCACCAGCACCCACCACCCTGTGCCCCTGCCTCGCAGGAGCAGGGCCAGGGTGGGGCAAGGGCAGTGGCACCCCTCTGCGGGCTGCACAGGCACCGCTTGGCCAGCTGGATACTGGGGCGGGGCGGGGAGTTTGCATGCAGTAGCAGCTGCCGCTGCCATCATCCACCACACCGCACTGTGCCCCCCATCCAGCTGCCCGAGGTACACTTACTAAAAAAGGTTGAAAACCCCTGATATAAATAACAATGCATACCAGTGTCATTCTGGAACAATATTTGAGACTCTCTTCCATCTCCCACCCCAAATTCCATGTGTTCCCACTGATCCTTGTATTAAACTCTTTTCATGCAGCTTAGCACTACTTCTGACATTAAGTCATATGCTTGGTTGGTAGAGATCTCTGAACATTTCCTCATCATCTGGAGCTGCCAATAGTACAAGCTTAATTTCTGTTTGGGTTTGTTGTTACAAATCTGTACTACCCTTTCTTGTTGCAGTGTCAGAAGCTTGGCAAGATTTTGAGTGAGTTCAGTTGTAGGCAAAGTCAAAGCAAGTGTGCAGTTAGCTTTGTGGTTCTGACAGAGTCCATACAATTTCTGGTTCTCTGACTTTCACAGAGAGAAAGTCACAGAGTTTCATTTTCTTCATCTGTATTTCCCTGTCTCACAAAACTGTCATGGGTACAATAGAAGTACATGAAACCGGTAGAAGAACCCTATTATTCATCTACTGCCTGGAAAGTTAATCTAGTCAATGTGGGTATCTACCAGATGTTCTTTTTCAGCTCCAGTAGAGCATTATTAAATGATGATGCAATATAACTAGGCATGAGTATATTAAAACTGTCCTGAACTACCTGTAGTGCAAGAATCTCTAGTGAAGCTACTTGACTGCAGGACATGTTCTACTGAAATCAGTGCTTCATATAGGAGAACAGTGAAAATAGCAGCTGGCATTTGATAGGTTGTTCTACCTAAGATATATCCTTAAGGTGCAGAAAAAAATGATCCTAACTCCAAAAGAATATACAGAATGCTGCAATAGAGCCAAAACTGCAAATAATTAGGAGAAAGGAGCCAGCAGTCTTGTGGTATGTGCCATGAGGTATGTGAGTACTTAATTTTTTTTTCCATTGTAAATAATATGCAAGACATTTCACCCTTGTTGAGCCAAATGGTAACCACTATGGCTGCATTCACACAAGCATGGGCATTAGGTTCCCCAGGGACAACTAGCAGTTGCACACCTTGTGTCACCACTAGTTATCCCTGGGAAATGCCTGTGCCACATGCTCTCTGGCAGCTTTACCCTAGGTGGGGTGTAAGCTGCCCACCTGGGGTAAGCTACCTGAGATTACCCTTACCTGGGGCCCCAGGGGCCTCTTGGGGCTGCAGCAGTGGCAATCTTGCTGTTTGGAGCCTGGCCAGCAGCTGGAATGCGGCTCTGGTTTTGAGCAACACGTGCTGTCCCCCTGCATGTGCCACTCCACTTTTGTGCATTTGTGTGTGCACGTGTGTGTGCAGGGTTTTTTGACCACTGGATATCTCTGCTCCCTCCCAGTGCGGAGAACAACTGAATGTGCGGTATGTGGTGCTGCAAACATGTCTGCAGCACCACATGCTGCGCTCATCTGGACATGGCCTATGTTTAAGATTTTGGGCAGATTGTGAGAGCCCAACAAATGCTGTTGGACCAAAGATTCCAATCTTAAGCACACTGGACACATGGATACCAGAAGAGGAACACAATAGGACAATCCTTTGAGGATGGCAACATGGGAGCTGCCCAATCAAAAACTGACCAAGAGTAACAATGAGAGGAACAGCCTACTGCAGAAAAGCTGAGCATAAACAGATGAAGCATAGGCAGAAAATGTTCTAATACAAAACTGGCAGCCAAGGCTCTTCTACATTACTGAAATGCCTGTAACAACGAAAAGTTACTCTGCTAAAGTTTGCCTGTGACCTAAAGGCCTGCACCAAGCCATTGAGACTGAACTCCAGACAATCACCTTAAAACATCCCTTTTGACTTGCAAGTTGTAAGATGGGGTAGAGCAGAGGTCTTCAACCTTTTTAAGTAGGAGATCACCTTTGGCATATCACTTTTAGCATTTACAAGCAACCTGAGATCTACCGTGCACCTGTGCCACCTCTGCCCCCTGTCCAGCAGGTAAGTCTGTGGGGAGGGAAGAGGCAGATTGAGGCAGAAAATAGTAGTTGGGGGTACACCTCCCCAGCAGGTAAGTCCCGCCCAGCTGGGCTCCACTCGACTTGCCCTTTCTCCTGCCTCTGCGGCACTGTCCCTCACTGAGAGGGCCTTGATTTAACCCCCGCCTCTTCCCTCCCCCATGGGCATGCATGTGTATACATAGGCAGAGGTAGTGAGGACTGCAAGAGCAAGTTCAGGCCACCCTACTCCTCTTGGTTACAGAACTAATGAAACATACATAGGATGGTCCCAGCAACCACTGTTGTTCAAAAGAATGAAATTCCTGTTATTAACTACTTATCAGTTCCAACTAGACTGCAATCCATTTTGTAGATGGTAGACCTCAGTTTGGAAACAAGCTGCTGCAAAATGCATCTTCCTGCTCATCAGGTACTGTAACCAGCTGTGGATGCAGTATCAGTGATCTGCTGGAGTTCAAAGTGTTGCGTTTGACCTACACCATAGATGGTGACCTTGCTCCTTCAGCAAATGCCTCCTGTATACACAGAAAACTGCTTATAGAAACTGATGTTTGAACTGGAGTCCAGAGGATTCAAAAGGATCTGTTAAGACACTCGCTTTGGCTGAAACAAATTCTAGAAGAGAACACTGCTCGATCCACAGTTTATGGGCAGGTTACAAATTCTGTTTTCTCAGGCATTGAGGCAGAAACTAATATGCTTTAAGATGATGGTTCTCAACATTTTAAAACTCAAAGCACCCCTCAGAAAATGCCAGCTCTTAGTTTTTGCTCATTTTTGACTATCAAAAAATAATAGAGCAATTTTTCTGTTGCAAAGAACTCTGATTACAACAGGTCAGAGTGTTTTGAACACTATGGATTTATGTTACATTTCATGTTTGCACAATGGTGCAGCAACCTGCAGCACCTGTAAAAAATCTCAAGGCACTCTAGGATACCAAAGCAGGAGAACCTGCTTTAACGAATTAATACATAAATAGGTACTACTGCATTTATGAATGCAAGTAGAGAGAAGTCTATTTGCCAATTTTTTTTCTAGGCATCAGTTAAGCAAGAAGGCTGAAACAAGATTTGTTTTACTTAAGACATCTCTTTTTGAAAGGTGGCAAATGGCTATTCTTATGAGATTTGTAAGATCACAGGCCCACAGGATCAGCTAGTCCAGCCCCACTCTTGCTCAAGGCAAGATCATCTCCTGGTTAAACCATCCCAGCCAAGTGTCTATCCAACCTGCTCTTGAAAACTTCCAAGGCTCAAGATTCCAGAGTTTTCTCTAGGTAGCCTGTTCCAACACTTGACCCCTCAAAAGTTCCTCTTGACCTCCAACTTAAATTTCCCATGCTGCAACCTGAGGTCATCATCCACAATTACTTTATAAAACACAGTAAATACAGGAGAGAACAAACAAGTTTAAATTAAAATTTATTTGCTTATTTACAATGATGACAATGAACTAGCAAAACAGAAAGTACGATTTGTTCTTTTCTGCCAACTTCAGATACAGTTAAGTACATATCCAATTTTAACTATAAAATATGCAGCCTAGTGAATAAGGCAAAATATATTTACATAACACTAGTACTGCAAAAAGCACTTTTATGATGAGCCAAACATTACAATTAAGTTTTGTCCCGTAAAGGGTTATCAAAGCGGATAAGGAAATAAGTTAAGTTGCAAGTATTTCTTGGTGGAATGTTGTAGATGCTACTGTAAAAAGTGTCAATGCAGCTCTATTTTTTTTTCCTATGTGAATGTTGGACTGCAAGCATGCAATACAAATATAAGCTTGTTACTGGGGTACAAAAATACACCCCTCTTCATTTTGGGCAGGAAAAAATCCTTAGGGCTTTGATAGAAGTGTACTTATTTTGTTCTGAAGTCTAAACTTAGCAACTCCAGATTTATTTGATTCTCCCTTAGTGAATCTCTCCTCCTCCATGAGGGGACAATTCGTTTATTTTATTTGAACCTAGACCAAAGAGAGGCACACATCTCTGAATACAAACTGCTACAGACCCACTCTTGGGAAATATTCTTCTTTGATATGGTTAAGATTGTTTAAAGAAATGTTTAAGAGCTTACTGCAGCTTCAAGTTTGAAAAAAGAAACTTTTCTTTCAATCTCAATGAATGCTTTTCCCGCTAGGCAAATTTTACAAACACTAATTATTTTTCCCCATACATCCATGAAGTTAGAAAAGTCCTATTCCCATTTTAAGGATAGAGGAAATGGAAGCCACGTGTAGATTATGTCCCCTGACCAGCAGTTTTAAAATATGGGCATTTCTGAGCTCTTCTGCTCAGACTTTTTATTTCTTTTACAAAGGAAAAAATGCAAGATGGGTAGTACTGTCATGCTCGGGGGGGGGGGGGGGAAGTTTTGGGTCCTGAGTTCATAGGGAGCAGATAAGCTTTGCAGGGGCCTCAGGCTGATGCTCAGCCAGATCAGCACTCTGCACTGGAAACAGGGTATGTCTTCATGAAAGGGTTTTAGTTGTATACATTTATGTAAAAGAGAAAGGAGGGGGTGGAGGGGTAGTAATCTTCCCCCCATGACCCCCCCACCTTTCTTGGGTACCTATTTTACAGGAAAGAAACTAACAGAAGTCAGCATTATTTATTTGTGCAATTACATTCTTAAACCTTCTGCTTATTAGCACTACCTACATTCCATGCATGTGAAAAACAGAGTCCTTGTTTTTAGACTTCTTTTGAATTAATGTCAGTTTAATTTCAGTACAATACTGTCTTTCATATCCACTAAAGAGCCTTTTAAATACTTCAGCACTCTAAGGAGTTGCTTCTTATGTACAGAGACATTTCAAACTGCGTGTGTTTTATATTAAGGTAGTACAATGGCCTCAAATCAGTTATAGATTCAGTATTTAGACCCGAGATTCCAAACCATGTGCTCTGCTGCAGTTTGTCCCAACCACTGACACTATTTCCACATACAATGGTCTATATCACAAAACATGGCAGGAAAGGATTCAAATTCCTTAGCACACAAGTGGAGATAGGCTTAACTTTTGTCTAAAGGCTTCTCTGCTGTACTGTATTCAGTAACAGGGAAATCCTCATTCTCTTCAGCAGTAATTGTGTTATAAATGCCATCAGATAGCATAGCTGTAGGTGTAGTCAGAGGTGTCACAGTGTGTCCAAACCCCTGGTAGTGACCCATGGGTGAAGATGGCATAGAAGCAGCATCTGAAATTGGGTCTTGAGTAGAAGATGACAGCAAACTTGTATGTTCATTTTGTTCATGATCCTCAGTAAAAAACATTTTCCTTGGCTGGCCCAAAACTGTCCTTCCTAAAGTTGTGCCAAATTAAAATCAAGTATTATTCATAGAATCACAGAAAATGAGAGTTGGAATGGACTTTGGATGTCACCTAGCCCAGTTTCCTGCTCAAGGCATGACCCTCCCCAACTGTAGCATCCCAGGTCCTAAAAACGTCCAAGGATTGAGATTCCACAACCTTACTGGGTAAACTGTCCCAGTGTTTAACTACTTTCATAGTGAAAAAGCTTTTCCTGATATCTAACCTAAACTTTCCTTGTTGCAATACTGGCAGCAAGGGAAGTTGCTCCTCCTGTCATCACTGAGAACAGTCTAGCCCCATCCGCTTTGGAACCATCCTTCAAGTAGCTGAAAGCTACTATTACATCTTCTCTCAGTCTTCTTTCCTCTACACAAAACAAATCCAGTTCCCTCCTCCTCTCCTGAGAAATCATGTGCCCCAGCCTCTAACCATTTTTTTATTGCCCTCTGCTGCACTCTCCAATTTGTCTACATCTTTTCTGTAGTGGGAGGCCCAAAACTGGATACATTACTCCAGATGTGGCCTCGCCAGTGCCAGATACAGGGAAAGAGATTCTTCCTTTGATCTGCTAGTGACGCTCTACTAATGCAGCCCAGAATGCTGTTCGTCTTCTTGGCAACAAGGGCATGCCGCTGGTTCATATTCAGCTTCTTGTGTACTGTAACCCCCAGGTCTTTTTCTGCAGAGCTGCTGCCCAGCCAGTCAGCACACAGCCTGTACTGGTGCATGGGACTGTTCCATCTTAAGTGCAGGACTTCACAAGATTTATTTAGGTCCAATCCCCCTATTTGCTTAGGTCTCTCTCAATCCTAGTCCTATGCTTCATCTTATTTCCAACCATGTGCTAGGTATTTTGTAAATATTTAGTATATCATATTAAACTGATCTTAATATTTACCAGCTTTACAGATTAAGTAACAAATACTGGAAACAGGTTAACAACTTCAGATAAGACATAAAACATCAGTAAATAGGTTAGAGGTGCACCGATATATCAGTACCAATCCAATATTGGACTGATGTAAATAAAATTTGCTGCATCGGAGATAAGTTAAAGCAGCACAAACAGTAGTTCTCAATGTGGGTGCCACCACATTAGAAGAAGAGGTGGAGGGGTGCCCTGACCCTGAAGAGGTTAAGAACCACTGTATTATAGGGATTTACTGTTGCTATCAGTAATATATGGAAGCTCTTGCAACCTAGAGTTATAGGTAACAGCATAAAACCAAAATAGATGCAGATAAATAGCCCTTAAACTGTATGCCCTGGTGAAAACTTACCAACATTTCGAACCTGTTCAGATATGTCTGCCCTAAGATCAGAAATATCCCACATTGCAAGAAAAGAATCAAAGCATGACCCTTCTTCAGCTTCTTGTACATAAGGTTTATAGGAAAAACTGTAGTGATGTGCAATAGCTGCCAAGAACATCTCCACACAGATAATGAAATCCTGCAACAAGAGATGCAATTATACATTTCTCCAGGGGTATCGCCATGACAAAACCTACATTCCTGGTGCTCTACTTCCAGCATAAGACCAGCTAGAACTCCCTAAGCTCTGAAGAACAGAGCCTTCAGGGCCCTCATACCAGTTACTTGTGCATTAAACAGCACTTTGCATGTTCTTAACAACTTCCTCCAAGGTCTACACTTATTACATACTGAATAAGCACTCTGCCTCAGCATCCTGACTCACTACTAGATCTCTGCTTCCAATGAGAAATCCTTTAAGCAATTATTCCAAGAAGAAACACAAATATTTGTTTCATCTCCAGGAGCTCTATGCTACTTAGCTTCAAAATATTCTTATTTTTCTCTCTCATATAAAACAGACCATTTATACTATCCAATAATGAGCATGCAATCACAACACTTCAGTTGGAAAGTCAGTTACAGAGTCTCATTTATAACAGCCTGCACTAAAATCTCTTTAACCCATTACCATATTCCTTTTAGCAAGAACTGCTGTACTTACCTGCAGGCCTGTGGCCACAGCTTCCACACTTTGCCATTCCCAGGTGTGTTTCTCAGAAATAACACCAACTTTCACCAACACGGCAATAAGTGCAGCCTGCCTATAAAAATGATTACTTATTACTGGTACTATAGTAGCACCTGAAGGCCCCAACCAAAGGTAGGATCCCCATTATCATGTTGTTTTGATTACAAGTAGACTCACCTTTTCAGGTTCAATTTTAGGGAAAATAGCTTTTCTAAGTATGACTGTATTTTACATTAACACATTATGATTCTACAAGCGCCAAATGAAAAGCTGGATGCAACAGTGGGCATCCCATTTCTGGTTTTCTCTGCATATAAGTGGATTGCAATTTTTACAGTTCTTTTAGAGAAAAAGGTCAACATTAACGTAAATCAAATGCTATACAAATACTCTCTTTAAAAAACTGTACAATATAAATTAGACAAGAAAAATGTGGGAATAGACACAAAACAGCAATTCACCCAAATTCAAGTAGAATAGAGTAGTTTTCTAGCAGGATGGATTTAAATCAAACCAATTTAAATCAGGATTTAAATTGTAATTTAAGTCACCCATCAGGAAGCCTCAATTTAAAATCACTGTTTTCTACAAAAAGTGCATTGTTGTTGTAGGATAAATCTTCATTAAAATATTCCCAAACAGGGTCTTTTGTACAGCCTGGCAAGCCTGCTGCCATGGTAGGTTTTCCCTTCTGCCATACCATTCCCGCACTAGATCTCATATCAATGGGGAGGCTATATTCAGAATCTTATCCCTCAAGACTTCTGGAATAGTCTGCTCAAAATGTTTTTATTTTGTTTCTACTACCCCTACCTTGCATTTATCTCCAGACTTCTCTTTGCCCAGATCTCTTCCACCCCCAACAATTCTATATTCATTTACCTTCTTGAAACTTCAGCTTTTAGAGAGAGGCAAGGGCTTGACTCTGTACACCAGCTTGCAGAGAGACAACAAGTCTGATAGGTAAATAAATCAGGTCTGTTCTCTCTCATCTCCACATACTGCTATTAACAAGGATGTTATGTCTTGAGACAGAAATCCAGCATCACAGAGATCCTTAATGGGATCTTCTAGACTGAGCACTGAGTCCCATTGGGTAGAGTGGTTTTCTTTACTAATTTATAGAGGAGAATCTGGGAACTCTAAGACAGGGCCCCTAATATAGTCCATGGCTGCTTGTGACCTATTTACAAAACTTTTCTAAAAAAGGTTACATGACTATATAGCATATAATTAGAAGTTATAATCCCTATTCCAAAATGATAACCTTGAGCTCTAACGTATCTTAAATTAAAACTATCTTTATATAGGTTTTTTTTTTTTAAAGCAGCTTAAAGAAATAAAAATACAATTAAGTCAGAAAAATCTGATTTAAATAAAAAAATCTAATGTTTTAAATTATAAACAAAAACATTACTTTTTATCCATCCTGCTTTCCAGAAGCCCAGTTCAGTACTCTGTCCACTAAATCACACTGCTTTGTGATAGGAAGAGACTGAAAATGACCTTACAGGACCAAGAAATAATTACACTGACCTTAATTAGGATACAAAGGTGGAGGAAAACTTTAGAATATGAAATTTCATTAATAAAAACTTAACTCATCTTGAAGCATCTCCCATGCTATGTTTTGGAATTTTTCCTTGCAATTATTTTTCTTTTCAAATTTTTGAAAGGTCACTAATTTGAAAGGTCTCCTAGGCAAGTCTGGACCGATAACGTGCCAGTGAAACCCTTTTTCTCAAAATCCTCTACCAACAATGACAGGGTTTCAGGAGGGGTTTTCTGACATTTGTGACAGACAGCCATTTTCTTCCATGATAATCCCTGGAACAACCATCGTGTTAATGTTTTACTTACCAAAAGGAAACAAAAACCACCATCTTCACGCAAAGAAACTTGCCAACAGGTCGGATGGGATTCAGCTCCTCACGTAGTACTTTATAAAACAGGACCAGGCAATACATAGCAAACTGGAAGAAAACAAAGTTTTTAAGCCTTTTAAATCCTTATTCATTTTGGCAGGTGGGGCATTTAAAAGGATCAGATTGTTTCTGTAGAATCTTACTGCAAAATGCAAGTAACACAATACAGACACCGGTGATTCTCAATCTTGGGGTGCCTTGAGATCCTTTCAAGGGTGCCATGCATAGTAGCACTGGTGTAGTATTACAGGTGTGCAAATGTGACTCAAGATAAGCCTAGATATTTCAAATAGGTATCCTTTGCATTAAAAACATTCTGACCTGTAGTGGTCTTTCTGAGTTCTTTTCAACAGAAAAACTGCTGTACTATTCTTCCCTACTCAGAAAAGAGTGAACATTTTCTGAGAGGTGCCTTGAATTTAACAAGGAGTCCTTGAGTCTGAAAAATCTGATAATCACTCCACTACACATTTCTGGTTAGAGTCATTCTAATAGGGATAAAATAAAGGAAGACTATGAGCAGGGGCCAGTAACCTAGGGCAAGCAGAGCCACTGCATCCAGCCTGCAGACACAGAGCTTCAGCAATGCTTCTAAAGTACTATGGCAGGGGCATCAGCCTATGGATCCTAGTGTCCACCTACCTCAAACCTGAGCTAGGTCATTCTGGCCCTCAGAAGTTACCGACTGCCGTTTTAGAGCAATCGCTTTTTGGTTTGTGAAACATGTCACATCAACAACCCGAGACACCTAAATTATCTGTCCAAAGTAAGACACAAGATAAGAAGCTACCACACCCATTTCCCTTCCTTTAATCTAGTTGGACCCAACCTTTCTGGCAAATTAGCCCACATCCTCTCCAAGTGCCACTCCCATCCACTTCCTCTCTATCTGCCACTCTGCTTTTTGCTCCATTCTCTGTGCTCCCTGGCCAGTCTCCAGCTCTGCCTTCTGCTCCTGTCTTACCTGTAGTATCCATGATCAGACACAGGCTGCATGTGCCAACTGTGATGCATGCTGTAGGTTGACCACCCCTGCTTTAAACCACCAATACACTAAGACTTAACATGGATTATGCATTTGTAGAGATTATATACAGATCAGTATCATGTCCCTTCAGGCTATGGCCTTTGAGAAGTATGCTGAAAAGACTGCCACATTTGGTATTAATTGACAATATTTGGGATGAGAGCCAGAGAGAGTCCAAGTCATTTCACATATACCTCCAAGATCAAACAAGTGTTAACAACATGCAGTCACTATGCAGATGCGGACTGAATTAGTGATTTAGAAATGGCAGGTTATAACACCATATTTCTCACTGTAAATCTGTATCTTTCTTCCTCCAAAATTTCAATATTCTACAAGCGGTTCGACTTATAAATTGGGCTTCCTGTGGTCCTGACTTTTGTACATGAAAAAATATCAAGTCAGAAATGTTTTCATGCGGTTTAAATTTTAGTATTTTAATTAGTAGTAGTAGTAGTAGTATTTTTATTATTGTTATAATATTTTAGTGCATTTAATCCTTTGAATCCTTTTTCTTGATTACTTGATTCTCCTTTGGGACTCTGTAAGAGCAAAAGCAATTCAAAAACTTCATCCATAGTCATCAATTTATAGTCAAGAAAAAGTTCTTTTTCCTAATGCTGACCTAGAAAATAAGGGATCAGTATATATGTAAGATCACCTTAAAATCTAAACAACATAGTATTAAATAGAAAGCCCTTCAATTCTTCTCAGTTCAAGCCGAAATGTTAATCATAATGAAATATGTAAATATCTAGATTTAATTATGTAGCAACATTTTTAATCTGGACATCAACAAAAATATCAAAAGGTACATCTGGATACTTACAAGTTGGGACATGTTGTTGAATATAACCAAGTATGTCCAAGCATTTTTGAAACTGAAGTTTCCTTCATCATACACTCCAACCAATTCACAGACTCTGAAAGAAAGTTAAGGATTAACCACATCAATCAATCTTCTGTTCTAAAGGAACTGCCATATCTTTCTGCCACAGAACATCTAGACCCTGGAATTTATTTTCAAGTTTCAAGATCATTAGCATTGCTAAGGGTCTGTACAAGAATTATAGCCTTCAGAAACATGCATGTTGTAGTGAAATTTATGCTAGTGCTATGGTCTGAAAAATTCAATGAAATCTTTGGGGTGAACAAGGAAACATAAACCCTCATTTCTGAAATGTTAAGTTTTCATCAGTAATAAAATGCAGTTTTACCACTATAAAGGGGCCAGACAGCCTTTCAAATATAAACAAAGTATAAACTGAAAGAGTTGCATTCTTGAGAGATTTCTCAGTCTAAGGCTGCTCAACAAAACCCACGGACCACCACACTTACACCCACAAAACCTTCAATCCAAAAAAGCTGTTATCTTAAATCAGGCCCTCAGATGCCACTGCATCTGCTCCAAGGAGAATACCTGGGGCATCCAGTTTGCCAATCTGAAAACTGCCTCTCTCTTTTAAAGTGTTCTTGCTGGATAAATAGACTGTATCTTTGTAAAAGCAATCCAAGTAACCCACAGCAATCTACAAGAAAACTCCCACTGACAAAACACCCTTGGGTTATCATTTGCAATACCATGCTAGAACTGATAAGAAGATCAAACAATTTCAGCCTATTCTTGAAAAGGACCAGACCTTGGGGGCTCAGAATATTTCTCCTAACTCCTGGCTTTCAGGCAGCCCTCCAGCCTTGCTCAGCTCATGATCAGAAACAAACTCCTCACTGATCAACAGGCACCAAATGAGACAAAACGTTCTTTAACAAAAAATGGAAGACCTATCAACTCATCTCTACTTCCACAAAAATCAACATCCCTCACAATGAAGCCATCAGAATCCACAGTTCTACCCCAGAATATGGTATACCTGATCCAGGACACCAAATACCCTCACAGAAACTATGTGGGTGATACTAGACAAAAAAAACTATGCACCAACATGATCACAGAAAAAAAGATAAGAGGACAGGGACACTAGAACACAGGTGGGAGAACATTTCTCATGAAAACACCCACTTTCTGGCCTCTCAGTCCTCATACTCAAAGGGAAACATCTAAGAAATCTTCAAAAGATAGGGCTGGGAACCAAAATTAATTAGTTTACTGAACACTAAGAACCAGGGATTTAACACAAACATGGCCCATTATAATTTATCTGATGCCTGCGCACTCCAGGTGAAAACAATCCTCTTGGATGGTCTTGCTCTTCCACTTGCCAGGTGATTTTTTTCTACCGCAGTCCTCCCTTCTATCAACTTGCAGACAAGGTCTTTTACAGCCTATTTTTATTCATATATATGGAGTTTCACTCAGGCTTTTCTTCTACCTGCTATATAGCCTAGGTTGTGCCTGCTTTTTCTTCAATGACCCAAGGAATGGTTTTTGGTACCCAAAAGTTTGGCTAAGTCAATCCCAACCAGATAGCTGATCCAAAGGTATCACCAAAAAATCCTTCTTTAAGACTAGCCAGACATGAAAGGAGCTAAATTAGTCAAAGGTTTGTTGAAAAGTTTGAGCCTCAAGTAGTATATCCTAACATTTCTACTTTCCAGACAGGAGCAGGAAGACAAGACTGGGCCTCCCAACAGGCCACTAATCATATATGTTTCCAAAAGATGCATGAAAAATTCCTTTATGGTAAGTTTTTTTGCTCCATGATAGACTATTTCAATTGAAATATTACCATGTGAAACTGATTTAACCATTTGTAATCTAATATTAACATTTTTAGCTACTGAAAACTACATATATAGCTATTAAGATATCAAGATCACTGAATTTAAAAAAATGTCCTTCCTTCCCTCAGAACAATCAGTTTAAACTAATTCCCCCCAACCCTGTGACAGAAGTTACATACTCCCAGCTCTGGAAATGGTGATTAGGAGGCACAAAGTGGTCACAGGCTGAGGTAAATAAAAGCTGCCTTGGCAAATATAAAAATTGCTTTTAAACTGCATTAATTCAAATATGAAGGAAAAAAAACCATAACATCTTTCCAGCAGAATGCAAACATTATATTTTAAACACATTAGCTTTCTGTGGGTATACTTACAAAGCAATAATGGTGGTAAATGGTCTGACCACAGTGTACTGCAAAACACCTAATTTACATCTAAATAATAAAACTCTGCAGAAAGAAGAAAAGGACATAAATGCACTTAACATAGGGGAAAAAAACAACTTGAGAAAAATTCTTGCCTTCAGCATTTCCCTAAATTAATTGTTTCAAGTTAATCTACTTCTAGAATGTTGTTTGGTAACTAGCTGATATGATACAGCATTACATGTGATGTTTAAATATTACACCACAGCAAACTGATCTGCACGACTCCACAAAATACAGAAATACAAAAAGAAATATTCAATGCTTCCATTCATTCAGCTACAAAACATTTCTGACCATTCTGCAGCATAACAAAGTTCTATTTCTGCAGTGCTTGAAGACCTATTCATTAAAGATGTGAACAGACGCATACTTTGGATTTCTTAGTCATGAGCCAGGGTCATTCTGAAAACATATTAACTTCCAAATTATTACCCTCACAAGACAAAGACTAGACTGACTGCTCCTCAGATTAAGAACATAGGAACGTGACCAGTTAGTGGTCTCAAGGCTACACATTTTTCACTTTACTCATTTTAGCCATTAAAATGAAGTCAGCAGGGCTATGCTACATTAGTAAAGCTATAGCAAAAGGATTTGGCCCCTTGTGCAAGGGTAAAACTGGGAAACAGGAGGGGGAAGGTACAAATTCAAGAGAAATGTATTGCTTCCTATTTTGTTAGGAAAATAAACCATCCCCCTTCAAGTCATACAAGTCTGTTAGTTTCCTTCCCCAACTTAGTTTGATGCTTCTGTGATGCTTTATAAGAAGCAAAAATACTTTCCACAATCACTGTTTCAGCCAGTAGTGAACAAAACCCTCTGTACTGTTTAGGCACTATAAGCTGACTTATATTCAACAATATAATCAATGCTCCCTGATCATCAAGGCTATGAACAACAGCGTGCTTTGTATCAAGATGCACAGCACTAAACATTAAGTTTAAGATGCAAGAATATACTTACTCTCCCATAGCCCATGATGGACAGCAACAGAGGGGAGGTAGGTGTTTTTGCTGATCTTTGGCTTCTATGATTAATACCAGGTTTGGATAGCGGTTGGTTAGATAATTTGAAAGGAATACCATGAAGTTATAGATGACATAAGCTTCATAGCATTCTCTACAGGTATCCACATATATTGCAATGTTGGGATATTTCAAAGCTATCCACTGTAAGAAAAGATAGAGTCACTGAAAACAATTGCATTCAAAGCAAGCTGTACTGTACTCTTCTTGAGTGATTTCCACAGACTGTATGCCAGGCATACAGAAAACAGAGTACCACTTTTACTTTTTACATTTTTTACATGCAGGTATTTCATATTGTATAAACGTAAGAGCAATAGCGTATCAGAAGTATTTAAAACTATATAGTATTATTATACAAAGTGACAGAAGTAAAGACTGCACTTTTAAATTCCATAACCCAAAGCTTTTTGGCTGGTCAAACAGACAAAGAAAACCCATGCTGCTAACCAACATTTCAGTCACAATTTCAAATTTCACACCTAAATGACATTTAGAGGTCTGTGATACTCATTTTCATTAAACCAATGTGGTAGGGCTTCCCTTGAACATCTGGAAAGAGTGGCCAAATTGGTCTGGAGAAATAAGTTGTGTATAAAAGCATGCATTCTCAAAGCAGTTTAGCTACACTCTACTTGCTAACAGCACTATTCTCAGTATATGAATGAAGTACAGCTATCAAAGGCTCATAGCTATTATCAAATAAAGAACTATTTTCCCCAAAGACAGAGGTGTCAGTTATAGCCTATGGGCCAGATCCAGCCTGTGGAGCCCTATCATCCAGTCTGCAGTCCAGCCTATGGGTCTCAGCAGATACGCACACTGCATACAGTACACACTGGATCAACCCCATGCAGCATGGAGGGCTGGTCCAGGGTGTGCACAGTGAGTGAAGTCCAGGTCCCACAAACTGGACCCACACGCCAGTCTGTCCTGTGGACTGGCCCAACACCATTTATCTGCAGGGCCTGATGATGAATAACACCCCAGCCCCAGAAAATATAAACACTTCATAGTGAAGCTCATTTTATTCCTACTTGTTTTAGGGTTTGAGCTCTTTTTTTAAAAGTTGCACAGGTTTAAAATGTGAAGTATATTCACATACAATCAGGTTCTTATCTGCTAAATAGAAAGAGTAACCTTCAAACAATCCCAAACAGGGATTAACTTGGAGTTACTCCAAGATTTACTGAAAAGGAAAACATTAAAAACGTTTTTGGCAAGGGGGAAAGAGATCTGTGACTTAAAATGTTCAGAAGTGTTAAAGCAACTGAAGACATGGGTTGAAGAAACAGAGCAGCTGTATTTTAAGAATGAGTTAAACCTATATACAAATTTTGGTTTTACTCTCAACTTTTCCATGAACTTACTACCAGCCTGTTTCCATAGGCCCATTCATAATAGCATTAACAGTCAACTTAGGTGGTTTAAGTTGGTCACCATTTTAAGCAAAAGTTACCTGTATTCAGTTAAGATTAATAATTCACATGCACATATTGCTATCATTTATGTCAAACCTTTGTGTTTCGGCTGACTTTTTCTTAACTGCTTTCTATTCAAAGGCTGTTCTTTACAAGAGCTTGAAAAAGATCTAAAGCAGAGAATGTATTGTTACAAACAGTCTAAGTCTAAGAAAGATACATTCTTGCGGAGCAGGAAGTTATGTGCATAGCAGAGGCTCCCAAGAATCTAATGGATAATGTATGTAAATAGCCAGCTAAGAAACTATACTTAAGCCTTGCCAAGAGAGCTCTGGTTTGTCTCCAGTTTTCCCCAGCACAGGGAACACTGGGCTCCTTTAGCCAGTGGGCATTGTATCCTATCTGACAGGAGGCCCTGATGGAAAGACTGGAAACGCGGGCTACTTAACCTGTTGAGCTGAGTAGAACCTGCATTCTTAAAAAAATCATATTATTATTCTGATATCTTGTTGCTTGTTTATTATTATTCCTTGACTGTATCTCAGCATATGGTTACAGACTTCTGATGTTTGATTTTGTTTTTATAGTGAATCTCTCTCTTATATTTCATAACTTACTTATTGTCAAGGTAAGAGTGATTTCAGAGTATCTGACCATACAGGCAGACCACTTCTCCAAAGAAGGGGATCCATCTTTTCTGGCTACATGCTCAAAGGTGTGATTCTTCTGGCTGGCAACATCCCCTCTGCTGAGACCTGGTGAAATTTTGGTAAGGCAGGTGAAGCTGAGTTGCCATAGGTTATGGAGGTGACCTTTGGAGCATCTCAGTCTGTTCTCAGTGTTCAAGCAGCACACACAGCAGAACGGTTTGGAGCTGAAGAGCACTCCTGAAGGTGTGAGAACACTCCAGCAGTGTGTTTCAAAGTCATGCCTGGCTGCATCCAGGGTCAGGGCATGTCACAGATATGTCATGTCTTATTATAAAACAAAGAAAGACTGAAGAAACACTGACCTTACTGAAGAACAACACCTTTAAATCTGTGTCTTTTACAATCATAAAGGAAAAGAGCTCTATAGCATGCTACCATGCCACCTTTTCCTTCACTGATCCCATACAAACTAAAATTTGGAAATGATGATGTTAAGGAAGAGGGGAAGATGAGTTTAGAATGTACAATATCCACCTCAGTCAAGTAACCTTCATTTCTTTATTAAGTAGCTTACCAAACTATTCTATGAGACCTAAACGCAGGAAGGATGATGATTCTGAGAGAATCTGATCTGCACATTAGAGCTAATAATACTTTGATACAGCATTAGGCATCAGAGCTTTAGGTTGCAACTTTGCCATCTCTAAAACAAGACTGCACCATGGGCATGCCACGGAAGTGGCTTTGCCCTTGTAGAATGTGATTTAATCTCTACTGAAAGGGGAATAAAGCGTTTGTCTTCTATCTTTGCGCAGTGGCAGTATCGTAGCCAATGAGGTTAATCCGAGGTGCGATTATTGCTAGTTGAAAATCTTTTCTTAAGCATTTACAAGTCCTTTATACTTAGAAACATTTCAAACTTTACATCTGTGCACACCCTCAGTTATCACTGTGGGGAAGAATTCAATTTAGAGATTGTTCCTTTGATGACGAGAGCATGCCATATGATCACTCTTCTGGCAGATACTCATCAGTACAAGGAATGGTGCCTAGATAGATGAAACACCAAATGTGCACTAGAGGTTTGAAGACAAGCTTCACAAACTGGGTAAAATCCCATGTTATGTTTGGATCTTCAACTAGTGGAGAGAAGCCGATTACCTTTTTACTGCATCATGAGTACATACAGTTTTATTACTCTTTGTATGTATACTTTTATGAGTGGAAATGGCTGTCAAACAAGCTTTCACTGAACAAAACAGAACAAGCTGTAAAGCTTCAAGTGAAGTAGAAACTGAACTAGAGATGAAATTAAGACTATACTCTTACTAGGTGAATAACCTAGAAGCCTCTCCCACTTGAGATAAAAGCACTTCAGTAACTAGATGGCTTCCTGGAATTTATTCACATTACGTATCTAGAGTACTGATAATTATTTTCCCCCCACAAGAACAAGGAAGATTTGTGATAAAAGTCTTAAAATGTAAAAATAAGCATCCCATTGCTTTAATGGCGGACATGAGACCCATGTTCTCATTTGTTTGGCTTTCCTAGTAGAAGCCTTTTTTTTTTTTCCTACCTGGAAGGAAGGCTTCAGATGCAATGGGTACCCCCAAAACAAACAGAGGCCAGCACCTGGGGGTTTCTCCTGCATCTAGCATTAAGAGATGAATACAAAATCTTTTATACTGAAAGTTGTGCTTTCACTCCAGGAAAAGCAAAAGATACTTTCAGTGGGATCTTGGGCCTGCATCAGCCCCTGTCTCCTCAGGGAAGAAAAGTGATCAAACAGTACTCACTGACCCTGGGCTTTCAGAACTCACAGGTTTGTCTTCATAGTGTTCTGGAAGGGCAAGACTTGGAGCTCATTGTTTGTACGCATGTAAGTTCTTGGAGTGAAAGATACAGAACATACACTGTGACCAATGCAAGTCAGACACCTTACATATATATCTTGTCCTTCTGCATTCTTCTTTTGAGAATATACATCTCTTGAATTCTGAGACTTTCCTGAACTCAGTAATTCCTGTACATCAATATAAAACTTATTTCTTTAAACAGAGACAAAAATTAAACAATAAATGTCATTAAAGCAGATTCTTTGAAGAGGCTGGATAAGTCACTTCAATTTTAGGTTTCTAGCCCATTTGTTACTTTAAAAATGAAAGAAACAGAGAAAACCCTTAGGCCTGTCCTAAGACAACAGGCTAAGAAGGGTTTGAAACACTGTAACAGATACCATTATTAAGAAGTCCCACCATTAGCAGCTACACTATTGATACATCCCTTGAGTAGGAGCATGAGAAGCAATTCAAACAAGAGCTTTCAGTTCTATGGCCAGGATTGTACGTATAGTTCTGGAGCCATTTTTTTTGTAAAGTATGACATTCATTTCCAAAGCCAGAAAACAAGCAAAAATATATTATTTTCAGTGAACTGGTAAATTAGTGAAAGAATATACTTACGCTATCCAAACTGTAAATCGGTACCATCCACAGAATTCTGTTATGACATGAAAAAAAAATTTCAAGTTACTGGAAATATTTTTTTTTTACCCTGGGTGAAATTTAATATCTGCATGACACATACAATATAAAAAAGTTACCTTATTATTGGTTTCTGCAATTCAGGTTGGGTATAATGAACTAAATGTTGCAATATTCCCCAGAGAGATATTGGTATAGTCATCAGTAAAAAGATCCCAGCAATAAACCATGCCTTGGTATGAATTCCAACCTTACATGGGAAAAGAAGAACACAAGCTTCCAGCATTAGTCACTGAACACGAAAGGGTGAACTTCTCCAACCTAATTTCAAGTCCATGAGAATAAGTCCCGCTCTGTCATTTTACAATGCGGTGCAATAATTACACACAAACCCTACCAGAGCTGGCAAAGAGTATTTGGTACGATTTAAATTCTTTACACTTAAGGGTGGTAGTGTGAGGAGTTGTTTCACTTTTTAAATAAAAAGTTAAGAATTTTGCAAAATATTGTACCATTTTCCCTAATCCCTATTTCCTCACTTCTGCTCTGCATTTACACAGAACAATGCTAATCCATGAGACCCATGATGTAAAACTTGCCCAATCAAACTGAGTGAAATGCAAGACAATCAGCACAGGGAATTAAGTTGGAAGAAAGGACAGAAGGAAGGAAGGGCAACATTTTTATTAGTAAGGGAAGTAAGAATTAAACTTTAAAATTTTTTAAATGAAATACTGAAGTTAACACTATGGGGAAGTGGGGTAGATTGGCACCTTCTGAGTCAACTCCAGAGAGGCTGAGCTTACTTCATAAGATGCTGAAGTGAGCTCAGGCTCATGCCACACACCTCTGACAGTTAGCCAGGAAGGTGGCAATCCCCCTGCCTTTCTGATTTCAGACCAGCATGGCTGACTGTCTCTCATTATGGGAAGTACTTAGGATAGCTATCAAAATTAATTTATCTATTGCAAGCAAAAAAGTAAAGTTTGATGAGGAACTGATGATCCTTGTGGAGTTCAAAGCCATCACAGGATTGGAGACCTGCCAGGAACAAACGGAGAACTAACAGGCCTTTGCTCTGCTACATACATGTTTCAGTGAAAGCTGGATAGAAACCAGCTGTAGAGTTTGAAGCTGGTTGGCTCTTTTTATAGTTGGAGAGTCACTTTTATCCTGTGATAATTACTTGGTACATGCAGCTGGTCTACATTTAGGGTATGGGCGACCAGTTACTGGTATGATCATTACCTTGCCCAAGTGGCCCATCTATATTTACAGCATGAGTCGGTTCATTGCATAATAGCTGTAACATGTGGCAGGGGCCAAGAAGGCACCAACATCATGCCAAAGGCTCCCTGTGCCCATCAGACAGAGTGAACGTGGGTTCATGAAAGCTCTTGCACCTTTACGGCTAAATGAGGGGCTGGGGAGAGCAAGTGTCCCTTCTACCTGGCTTCAGACCAACCCAGCTATTTGTGGACACATGCACGCAGTCACACACACATCACTGGGGAGGTCCAGCCAAGGCAAGCGACAAAGGCACACACATACACACACGGGTATGCACACACACACACACACACACATCATTGGGAAGGATAACCTCCTGCAACACATCCAGCCAAAGCAAGGGACACAGGTACACGTCACTAGCCTCCTGCAACAAGCCTGCCCAAAGCGAGGGACACAGACATACACGCACAGCTGGGCCAGCAAGGAGGGACTGGCTTCAACTTGACCCTGCCAGAGCTCTGTGCCAGGCCAGCCCAGCCCAGCCCAGCCGGGCTGGGAAGGGGTCCCGGGTCCTCCCCCCGCCCCCACCTCACCTCACCTCACCTCACCTCACCTCGAGCTTCTGCAGCTCCCAGACGCAGAACGGCACCACCACGAGCAGCCCCACCAGGTAGAGCAGGACGACGAGCGGCCGGATCCAGCGCCGCCAGTTGCTGCAGGTGCACGGCATGGTCCCGGCCGGGGGCCCGGCTCCGCCGCGTCACAGCCCCCCCGGGCCCTCCCGTCCCCGTCCCCGTCCCCGTCCCCGTCGGGAGCAGCAACGGCGGCTGCCCCGCGCCCATCCGCCGGCGGCCCCGCCCCGGTCACCCGCGAGCCGCCCGCCCCACGTCCCCGCCCCTCTGGCCAAGGAGCCAAGCAGCGCCTTGGCTAGCACCGCTTCCGCCTCACAACCCGCACGGCACTTCCGGCTCCGCCCTAGCAACAGCGCTCGAAGCCCCATGCTGATTGGCTATTGCCGGGTGTCAACAGTTCACTCACCTGATCTCTCATTGGGCAACCGGGACGCCGGGTCAGTGTGGGGTGGGGTTTACCGGAGAGTCGAACAATAACTTGTAAATAAGGGGCTCCCGCCTAACGATGGTTTCTCCCAGCGTTCCTTTCCCTCCCCCCCGTGGCCCAGAGCAATGGTTTATCCTCCGGCTCAGCTGGGTCATCGTCTAAGCTCCGCTCCCAGCCCCGCCCCCTCGGCTCCCTGACGCGCTTCGAAGCCGGGGCGGGGGGCGGGGTTGGGGCACATCCTAGGGGCTGAAATTTGGTTTCGGGCACGTGTGTAGAGGTATAGATATCAATATATTAAAATGTATGTTATCTATAGATATTTGAAATGTATATGTATCTGTGTCTTCAGTGTATGTTTTTATAAATTCTATACATCATATCTGATATGATATAGACATATGCAAATAAAGTTATTAATAGCAAGGAGTTGGCTTTAACAAAATAATAGGTCGTATCTTTCTCCAATTTCTATTCATCTTTTTCTATTTTTTTCTCTTAATCATCTTTTGTTCATTTCTATTCATCTTTTTTCTTCGCGGTTCTTTTAATACCACATATCAAGTACACGGCCCTGACTAAGGAGCTGAGAGAGGCCGGGATTATGAGGCAAAATCCATTTTTGGTCACCCCAACTTTAGCCTCATGCTTAGTGGTGGGGCCAGTGATTCTCAACCTAAAAATCCTTTCAAGGGGGCCAGGCAATGTTAGCTCTGTTTGGGGTGCAGATGTGACTCACAAGATAAAACGGAGAGGGATTTCCAATAGAAAGTCACAGTGTTAAAAAAAAGTTCTGCCCCATTGCAGGCTTTCTGTTCTTGGCTGTATTGCTTTTCCATAGTTAAATAAGTAATGTCACACAGCAGCAGCCTTGGAAGGCGCTCAAGGCACCTGTCGCATCAAAACCATTCTGCCCTATTGTTGAGTTCCTGGCAACAGAAGAATGGCTGTAGTGTTTTTTTGGAGTCAAAAAGGAGTCGAAATGAAGAGCTGGTATTTTTTAAGGAGGGGCCCTTGCATCTACTGAGGGGTGCCTTGAGCTGTCGGTGTTTGAGAACCACTGGTTTATGCTAACTGGGGTAAACTCTCAGATCCCTTCCCTTCAGGTGTTGAGGGCAGTGCATTTTTTTGAGGTTTGACTTCAAACAGTGGCAATTACAGACAAACCATCTCAGAAATCTTCCTCCCATGCACCCAAGCCCCTGCTTGAATAGGTTGGTACAAAAGGGGCACATGAGACTGTTGTCCTTAGGATTCCTTTTACCCAAGTGTCCCAGGAAACTGGGAAGGGACTTACCCACGGCGGCAGCGGAGCCCAAGCGAAACATCCGCCGCTTGTTTACGCCGACACGACCGGAAGCCGACGCTGGCAAATGGGCGCCAGCGATAAAAGCGGCCGCCGAGCCAGGACGGAGGGGAGAACGAGCCGGGAGCCTCGCATCAGCCGAGGCAGAAGACCCGAAAGGGGAACGAGCCATGGACCCCCCAGCAGGGGGGATAGGAAGCTCCCGGGCTGGACAGGCTGCCAACCCCTCACCGCGAGGAGTCGAGGACTCTGGGGAGGAACAAGCGACAAGGTCCCCAGAAGGAAGGACCAGGAACCCTAGCAGGGAGCAGCAGTGTACCCAGGCAGAGGGAAGGATACCAGCCACGGCCAGCTGCAGGATGACGAGCAAGGAGCGGCCAACGAGCGTTGAGGATGGGGAATCAAGCGACGGGGAATTTTGGGACTACAAACCCGAGACAAGCAGGACTTGCAGGTCCTGGGTTGGGGCGCCGGTGCGGGAACGCGACGTCACCAGGCAGGGCCGGGACCTGGAAGAGCACTAAGGAGGCGCTATCGGGCAGAGGGTGACGCCAGCCGGCTCCGACCACAGGCTAGGATAGGAATTGCCCAAAAGGGGCCCGGGAAGGTCCGGGTTAGGGGCCCGGCCAGTAGGGCTGTGAGGACCTAGTTTCAGTTTTCAGGTTTGTTTTCCAGTTAAAAGGGATACCCCAGCTGAGGGGTATAGCTGGGGAGCTCGGGCTAAGGACCCCGTAGTGAAGCCCCCGCTGTGACCGTGACCCAGCCCCGGGTCACCCAGGGTACAAGGAACTCTAGAATCAGGATCGGTCAGACCAATGAGGTGATCAGCCTGTCTGTAGGAAGCGGGGTCGCACATTAGGAGGGACCATCAGAGGAGGTGTAAGGCTGAGGTGCAAGGGGTGGTGGAGCCCCGCAATGTGACCGCCGAGAGGACCCCGGGCTGCAGAGTGACCAGGAACCGCCCTAACTGAACGTAAACAACCAAGTCGTGGCGGGCGAGATCTAGGGCGGGGAATGGACATCATAACATCTACTCCCAACCAGCAGCACCAGCGACAGTCCTTCTTCCACAGGCGACTACCCACGGGGAGGATCCCCCCTCTCCCTCCAGTCCGGCGGTCACACCAAGAACCCCAAGGATTGACACGGCCCTTCATCTGATTTGGTGTCAAGTGAACTTTTAGTAGGAACCCCGAGGCTTATTACAAGTATTCTTCCTTGCAATATGACCTGGCAAGCGGTTCCTTCAGGCGTTACAGCAGCGACCTTCAGTGGTACTGGCCTCAGATGCTGTGCTGGGTGTGTGGAATGTTAGTTTCTGGATTCCTCGTTGTTCAAACAAGAAGTCCAAGGCTGCTCCTGTCTCCCCAGGCTGGCAACACAGAACACACGTGTTCCTTTGTTTGTCCATCACTTTTTTAACTTCTCTCATCCCAAATTGTCCAGTCCTCTGGCTCTGTGCCAGCCACATTCCTTATACAGAAACTGCTGTCCCTGGCTTGCCTAGTGCCCAATCACAGCACCCACATCTCCCAGTGCCACAGAAGGCACTGTGTTCAATTTTGTTGCTTAGTTCTGGGGAGTCGTGAACTATGGCTAAAAGCCTTAGCATAACTCAGTTTGCCCGCTACAAAGACCTGGGTGAAACCTTTGGAGTGTGGAAACACCAAAGTATGCCAGGTACTTCAGGTGTGTGGAATGATCCACAACCATTTTGTCAATTTTATAGTGTTACATGGGCATGTACAGAGTTTGGGGACAATCACTAGGAAAGAGCAATGCTGAGTAGTACAGAATCCCAGGGAGATGCACTAGTTTAGAGAAGCTTTACCTACCCCGCTTCTCTGCCCTGCTGCCCCAGGTTGCATCAGCTAAGAATGGCATAAACTATAAAAGGAGCAATCTGCTAGAGCAGGAGTGTCGTCAAACTCATCAGGGCCAGTGGGCTGGATGAGTGCCATAGGGCTGGTCCACAGGCCAGATCGGGCCCACAGACTGGTCCTGCATGCTGAATCCAGCACACAGGGCTAGTACAGTGTAGGCATCACAACTGCCCTCAACCATCCCTGTGTGCATGTCAGATTCCTCACTGCATGCAGCATGCACAGGATCCAGATTTCCACACCACATGCAGTGCATGGAGCTGGTCTGGCATGTACTGCATGCAGCAAGTGGGTCCAGTCCAACACCCACAGGCAGCATGTTGGACTGGACAATGATTCTGTGGCTGGACCCCGGAACTAAAGAGAAAGCAGTCACACTCAATCCAGAACTGACTTAAATCTTTAAGAGACCTTTTGTGGATAAAGAGCAATATGTGGTTGGCTTAGCCTATGTGTAGACTGTTTATTTTCTGGGTAATAGCACTATGTTCTGTGAAAGCTAGTTAGCAACTGGAAAACAATATCCTTGTTGCTGACAGCAGGCAGAGCCACAGGCACTAAACTGAAGTCAAACCCACCGGGGATAATTGCAGTGTGCTACAATGGGGTTGTAGCCTTAAACCCTAGTCTAGAGGGAGGAGATTATGAGGTTGTACCCAGCAAGGGTGATTGTTTCAACTCAGGTTGAGTGTTTTGAAGAGCGGTAAAAGTTAATCACAGAACTGTGGTATTTGGTTGTCTTAACATTTCCTTTACGTACAGCCAGGACTGCTGTGGAAAAGCATACTCTTGTCTATTCCAATGATTCTCAATCAGGATGCTGCGGCACTGGGGGGAGGAGAGAGGAGAAGGAGGGTGGATCTTGAAATCCTTTCAAAGGTGCCACTCAATCTTAGCACTGTTGTGTGTGCAAACGTAAATTAGAAGGTAGACCCATAACATTTAAAACATTCTGCCCTGTTGTGGTCTGAGTTCCTTGCAACACAAAGAGTAATCTATTATTTTTCCATAGTCAAAAAATGAGTGAAAATTAGAGCTCGCCTTTTCTGAGGGGTGCCTCAGGTCTAAAAAAGTTGAGAACCACTGATCTACTCATTCTTGTTTAATACCTACCAAGTCTTAGAAAGCCTGCAGCACTGATGCCTCAGAGCAGCCCCAAGCTTATGCTAGGAAGCAGGACAGAGACAGCCTAAGAGCAGCACCAGAACATATGTGCACTCAGTACCACTCTAAGCAGAGGCACCAAGATGGTGCAGACAAGCCCATAGTGTTAGATAAAAGGTGTATTTTAGGAGATAGCTACACAAAGTACTAAAAGAATTGGTGTTTAAGTCTTTCTGCCACTACTAATGGTTTGTTGATATATTTTTATTGCCCCACACTACTGGCCTCTCTAAGGGCCCTGCTACATAGTCAAATGAAAGCTGAATAGAAGCTAGCTGTAGAATTGTTACATACTTTCAAGCACCAACTTCATAATTGGTTGGCTCTTTATATATCTGGAGAGTAATTTCAATAATGTGATAATTACTTTGCACCTGTGGCTGGTTTAAATTTATTGTTCAACTAACCAGTTAATTGCATAATATACGACATGTAGCAGGGGCCTTAGGGAATCATACCTGAACACACATGAACAATTCCATTGAAGCTAACTATAGCAGGTTTTGTTGGATAAGACCCAGATTTTGCACTGTGCAAGTTGTACTTCCAAACACTCTCAGTCCTCTGTGATTTAGGCACTGTGGCAAATAATTTCTTCTCAGCACAGCTTCGTGAATGGGGAAACCAAAAACCCATCAAATTCCTTAGCATGTGATCTGGTAATAGGGAGAGTTGGCAGCGCTCTACTTTCCTTTCATTCCACTTTTAAGCTAGGAACTGACAGTCAAAAAGCGTGAAGCTGAATCAGTTCAGTCTTTGCAGGTTTGTCTAAACTGCATAGATTTAATTGAGACAGAAGCGAACAGACATTTACCTTTGATTCAGGAAATGCAACAACATGGCTTCATTAGCTCAAGCCAAAAGCCCAGGGGCATTGCTCTCTGGCTGTATATTCACTTGCCCCGAAGTCTCTGGGATTTGCAGTCCAGAATTACAGCAGCAGAACTCTGCACGGTTGCTCATCACTTCTTCTTGCTTCCAGGTGCCCCTGGGATTTGTAGTCTAGTTGCAGCCAGCAGTAAGTTTGAGCGGTGGACAGGTGTTTAACCTCCCTCCTTAGCCCCAGACCTCAGCCAGGGTTTGGGGTTTGTTTTTGGTTTGTTTGGTTTTTTTGGGGGGGGCGGGGGAGATGCATCCCCAGCTGGGCTTCTACCCCACCCCCACCTTGTCAGCCAGCCCTCACTGCTCTAGCTAGGAAGCAGAGGGTTGGGGCTCATTCCTGCTTTATGGAGTAGACAGCCCAGCACAGGGCTGTAAGGCATGCTGGGGGATTTAACTTGAACCAGGAAAGGGTTTGGGACAGGAGTTTCATAAACTGGTTTAACTCAAATCAGTTAAGTCTGATACTACAGTACATTGAACCAGGTTTACCTTAAACCAGTTTCAGCCATTCTGAAACTAGTTTATGTGCACTGAGCTTCTGTTCTGTTACAGGTTTAAATCAGATTTTGATCACTTAAACTGGTTTGTGTGTAACTTCTGTCCCTAGCCTTAAGGGGCAAACCAGCCTTAGATACTGACAAATACATCCCCAGTATTTTATACAGGTTCCCCAACACAGGAGGCTGAGTAGCTGAAGTCTAAAAAAGAAGCCATTGGTGTCCAAAGGTCACAAGGTAGAAAGGAATTTAGGTGGCAGTAAGGTGCCTCCGTCACCAAATATCTATGTAGTCTGCATCCCCAAAAATATAAATAGATCACTAGGATCTAGACACTGGGGGTGAAAATATCTAGTATTTTCTGCAGGAATCTGGGAGATTCAAGCACCATTCTACAGTATGTAAATGGAAAAGGACTGTATTTTTCAAGTTTTGTTTTTTAACTTCTGATTTTCAAACCACTCACTTTTTGCTGCCCAGTTAATAAATTGTGAATGTTTGCATTTGGCAATACTGCCTATATACCAAGAAATATGAAGGAGAAAAAGGCACTGCATATAAGTCCCAGTTTAAAAACAGCGTCTTTAAAGGCTTACTGAGATTGTACTGATAATAGCCTTAGAATGCATATAAAAAGGGATGATGTGCCAACAAGTGGAATATAAAGCCAGGACAGAAAACAGGTTGGAAAATTCTGCTGCTTCAAGGGATAAAAAAAAAAAAAGCTTACCATTTTTCAGATTCATAGATATTTGAGTCAGAGGAAGTAGGAGTTTTAATAAGCAATTGCCAGCACCACTGTTACTTCTATCCGGCAACTAGCAAACCATCTAACAAATTTCATTTTAAAATCCAAGGTTCACAAAGCATTTTTAAAAGGCAGTTAACTATTACCAATTTTACAGATGAGAAAACAGAAATACAGCACAGATAAGTCATTTGCACAAGGTCACACACCAAGGCCATAGAAGAGATTGGAACAGATTCTTGTTCTTTGCTCTAGTCACCAGAGAGCAGCTCTTCCCAAAACATATTGAACTGAAGTATTTTTGTATAAGGTTACACAATCACTGGTGGCATAGCCTCCGTCTTTCTTTCTGTCCTTGGCCTTTAAGTCAGAATCACAGGACTGGACAAGTAATATTTCACTACAAACTAGACAAGACTTCAGTTAGGAATGTAAATATAGTTTAAAAAAATTATCCATTTAACCTCCTCTAATTATATTCATTAAATAGTTAACCAATAATATACACCTAGTCCCAGCGGGTGGTGTGGAGCCCCAAGCTAGTGTCTGCTCCACCCTGCCCTGTTTCCTGGAGCAGCATGGTGAGCTGGGAGCCATGCATAGATATGCTTGGACACAGCTGCTGCTAGGAACAACTCCCTGGGTTGTTAGACTGGGGTAGGTAGGAGAGAAGAGGAGGCAGTGGTAAGCCCTGCTAGACAACACAGCTCACCTGAAGCTACAGGCAACAGCAGCAGGTGAGGAGCTTTCCCAGCCTCCTGCAGCTGCCAGTGCCACTGGGAAGGAGGGAGCACATTAGCTATGGGTATAAGTCCCACCAGCCTCCACTACTCCAAGAATTCCTGCCCAGGCAATGCATAGGGCAGGCATGGGGGCGGGCATGCGCTTCATGAGCTTGCCAGCTCCAGCCCCACTGCCACCACTTGCAGGACCTTGCCATCTCCGGCCCCATAGGTGGCGCCTGCGGGTGCCCCACCAGACTCGGGAGGCACCAGTCAGCCATGTGCCCAGGCATATGCATTGAAGGCCTGGGTGGCCCTCATTCATACACCATGATCCAGGAGGATCAACGATTGTCACTTCTCTTCTCAACAGTTGCCACAAGTCCTTCCCTTCTCCCTCCTGCCTGCCCTGCCCTGCCCTGCCACCTTCCTGTTCCTGAGTCGCTGTGCTGCTTCCCTTCCTTCCCCACTGGACTGTGCCCCACTTTAAATGTTATCTGGTAATGCATTACCGGTATAAATATACTTCTCATTTAAACATTTAACCTTTCACATCCCTGACTTCAGTACAATAGAATATTTTAGAATAAAGGTGATGTCACACCCTCAACACTTACTGAGTACAGTTAAAACTCAAGCAGCCACAAGGTTCAAATAGTTTAGCATGCGTTAAGTGTCTTTTTAGAAATGCAAAATTGTTCCTTTCCAGGCAAGGATTTTCTTTAATAGGTCACTACAGCCCAATGATTTGCAACTGTTGCAAGTGAGCACCTGGCAAGGCCCTTATTATATTAGAAAACAATACATTTCCAGAATATCTCTGCCCCTGCTACAAATTATGCAATTAACTGGTTAATTGCACAATAAATGTAGACCAGCCACAGATGCAAATTAATTTATCACATGATAAAATGACTATCCCACTATAAAAAGAATTAACCAGATCTAAAGTTAGTGCCTGAAAGTATGTAACAACTCTCAAATTGAAGCTGAGTGAAAGCCAGCTGTAATGTGTAGCAGGGCCCTTAGTGACACAAACCCACTTTCCCTGTAGTGATATTTCCATACTACATCCATGTTTCAAAACAGTAGAAAGCATTTTCCTTTGTTGAAGTCAAGTATGAGAGAGCACGTTTTAGAATACTTAGAATATCTCCCCTAAAGCCAAAGGCCCTTAGTCCTGCTACTGTAGCCTTAACAGTGCTGGAAGCTAAGCAGCAGTGAATTCTTAGCCTTCCTCCAGAAATAATTATGATACCACTTTTTTAAGGATCATGGATACTGCTGGGGGAGACAAGGGAGGCAAAAGCTGGTCCTTAATAGAATTCCTCAAGTTTCTTCAGCAGTATAGCCTGTTGGCATAACACTGAAGGGTAGTTTGTACTGTTCACAGACTCATAATTTTTACTCTGAGCTTTTGCAAAACTCCTCTATTTCCTGCTGTGGCACAACTTTGTTTCAGACTCCAACATTGCTAGTCCTAGAGTTTGCAGGGTCCCTTAAGTTTCTGAATCTAACAAGGCACAGCTGACCCGGTTATATCCAGCTGGGACTGCCCTCCTTGACCTGGCTTTGAACATTTCTGCCTGGTCGTAACCCAAATAGTTCCATATCAATGATTTACAATGACCATTTTTGTGTGCCATCCTGCACAGTCTTTAACACTTTCCCATCCTCTCAGATTTTGGGATACTGTCTATATTGGGTTATGATACTCTTTCCTGGTACAAATGACTTCTTTCTGCTAGATTCTGAGGGGTGGTGTTCTTCTTTTCAGTGTTATTCAATTTTATTTTTAAAACAATGAAGGAGCAATTCTCCTACCTACAGCATTATCTACAGCAGACCATACCTTAAATGCAAGAACTGAGGAAGATCATTTCACCATTGCCCTACTGTTACTGTTTCATCACTTCTTCCTGTAAATAACATTTTTTTCCAAGGTGCCATAGAATATGAAAGTTCCAGTACATCTGCTTCCCCCCCAACAGATATAAATTTGATACAGTCACTTATAAGGTCACTTGATGGAAAACTTCTGTAGGTACTACTGGTAGTAAAAAGCCACCAAAGGTTACAGTATTAAGCTCCCTATTCTTTTAGGGCTTTAGACATTACCAGCAGGACATTACAGAATTAGCATGTAAGCTGAATGGAAGCAATTTCAGTAGTTTCACAAGGGAGTTTGATTTATCTCTGTTTTCAATAGTTAATGAAAGTCGACCTTACGTAGAGACATTTCATTTGTCTTCTTAACATTGTACATCAACAAGAAGTAAGTTTATTTCCTTAGCAACAGTAATAGCGTTGTAAGGCCACCCTTATTTTTCCTTAAACTTTTGGTAATAGTATCCTGATGCAAGTACCATGGTTACCATGAACAATTTAAATAGATTAATCAGTTTGTATATTTCCAGTTTGACTTGTTTGCTCAAATAAATATTCTTATTCTGGTAAATCAAGTAATCTTACCATTATAACACCATTGGGCCAAAGAAACAAAGACTAGAATGGAAAGAGGACATAAGCACCTAAAGTGGGACTTGGTTGATATTTAGAAACCTACATCCAAAATTTCAATCTTGGAACTCCCCTGTTTAGCTGCTACGTGATCCTGAGCCCAGCTGACATTCACAGGTGTTTCACTGTTGTACTTTAAAGTCCCCCAGGCATTTAATGTTGTACCTCTGCTTATACTCTGGTCAAGTCTTTCCAAGGTTGAGTACTGGCTTCCATTTATTTTAAAACACAGTTGGAAGTGGTGATAATGGTCATGCCATTATCATATCTGACTGTGCTTTAAAAAAAATTACCCGTTATTTATGTTTATTTTTTTAAGAGCATAGGCACTTATTGTGAGGAGCAGGTTCTGAGCTGTAGTGTCAGCGAACAGCTGGGATGTGGGTCATATGGGCTTGGCCCTAGAGGATCAGGAGCCAGAAGTAGTGGTCCATACTGGAACAAAGTTGTCCAGGCAGGGACTGGGAAAGAAACAGCTATCCTCCTGTTTAGCCTTCTAGGTACTGGAAGGGATGCTGTTCATAAGCAAAGAGCCATGCTCATGCAGGCAACTGGGGCCAGCTCTGAGTAGTTTGGCAGCTGTAGAAATTACAGCTACTGTAATCAGAGCCAATTGGAAAGCCTGCTGTTCCAACTCCTGACCGCATATGAATGAGTTCTGGTGCCTTCCTTCAACCCTAAGTAAAGCAGATACAGTTTAGAAAGCGGCAGTGTCAGAAATACCTCTGCAGTGTACCCTCTCAGACCCAAGTTTCTCCCTGCTGCCTGTTCCAAGGAGCAAACAAAGGCTTCCCCTGGAATAACTTCTTATCCCCACTATAGTCCCAACTCAGTTGCCCTTTACTGGACCTCACAGCTTCATCAGGGGAATCTCTCCCAGCAGTGCTGTAGGGAGGGGACAGCAGAATGACGTTCCTGGGTGACAAAGTGAAGGGACACCAACAGGTGCTGCCCAGCTGGGGCGGGATGTGGGGCGGGATGTGGAGCAGGTCATTTGGGGGTGGTGAGGACAGGGGAAAGGCGGCTCCTGCCACTGCATGAAGTCCTGGGCAAGCATGGGGGAGAGTGTGCCCTTTGGATCCATGTGCAGGGCGAGGGCAGGCTGCTGCCCCGGATGCCAAACTTTGTTGCTACAGCATTGTCTACCAGCTCAAGGTAGCTCCTGCTTGGGTTGTAAATGAATTTTTGGGTCCCCCTTTCTTTAGAATGGGTTAGCCTGGAATATCACTTGCCCAAAGATCACTCTTTACTATAGGCAACCTGTAAGGAGACAAAATAATGAAAGGTTTTATTATATAGGTGAAAAGAATAATACAAGCAAAATTGACCATAAGTTTGAAGATGGAGTAAAAACACAAGGTAAGTTTCTTACCCTCTCATCTGGCACTCCTGAGAGTCCTGACAGTATTTCCAGAGATCAGCCTCTCTGCTGATCCTGCCAGCTGTGACTGCTGGGGCCCCAGAGTGCCCCAAAACCTAGGATCCAAAGATCCCCTTTATCTCCTAGGTAGTTCCCTAAAAACTTCTAAGGCAACTCCCATCCCTCATCAACATTGCTCCAATTTGTCATGAGTTTCAGGATCCTCTTTATATTTCTCTCTAGCCAAGGGAAGCTGGAATTCCTCTAGGTAATGGCCCATTACTCTGAGATACCTTAGCTCAGGGGCAGGCAAAGTCCAGCCCATGCACTGGATTGGGCCCATGGAGGACTCCATTTCCCAGAAGTCCTTGCCTGCATGACATAGTGGAGTCAGGGTTTTCATGGAGACTGACTGGTCCAGAAGCGATAGTGGGGCATGTGGCTGGGTGGGAGTTGCTCTGGGACAAGGATCTTGTGGCAGTGACAGTCTAGTCGAGACCTGGGGCAGAACTGTGGTCCACTGCTTGCATGTCCCTTTTCCTTAAGCATGCATGTCTCATTTCCCGTGGCTAAACTATGCCCCAAAGCATAAAAATATTTACAGATAGTGTAACATAGTCCATAGAGAGATAAGAGTATTATAAATGAGCACAGCAGAGCATGAGCTTTTCAACAAGATTACACAGGCTATATTAGTAAAACATACACAAGAAAACATGCAGGGCACCTCACAAACCCCTCACATTATAGGGGGTTTGTGACAGGTGGCATTTCAGATATACTTCCATTCTCACATTTCCCTGTTGCCTAATTCTATGCTGCTTCCCCCATTCAGTCAATGGGATGTTTTGTGTCTGAAGGCACCTGAGGCACCTGTACTATGTCCTCAGTGTGTTCTAGCAAGGATGCCCTCAAGCATGCTCCATGCACCTGTCCTGAATTACACAGTCCAGATCTGGAAATGGTAAGTTACTCAACGTATAACCCTCCCATGGCTCTCAAGAATTTGGTCTCTCATTTGTTTGAGAACAGCTACTGGGGAGGCATAGCAGACATAGACTAACTCTCCCTGTACGTTGGGTAAAAATTTCACTTAGGTTTCTAGCTTTCTCTCTGGTGATCTTTATTGGATCTATCCGGCAGATGCAGACTACCAAAGCAGAGTAATTAAAACTAAATGTTCAGCACTGATGACAAGTTGTGGAACAGCACAGAAAAGGTTTACAGTATAGCTCAACTTATTGTGAAATCTAAGGGTGCCTGTACACAGACGGGACACCTCCTCCAAAGTGTTCTACTTAGAATGCATCAGAGCAGACACAATTAATCAAGTCTGCTGAAGCGTTCTAATTAGAATGCCTCGCCATCATGTGTATTCAGCATCTCTGCATTTCAAAATGGCAGCAGGGAGTTGCTTTAACTAAGTTTGTTTTACAAGCTTTAATTAAAGCGCCCCCACCTCCATTTTGAAGTGCAGGATGATGAATACATGGGACACTGCAGACGTTTTAAAATTAAAATCTAATTAAAATGCCCTCAACCCCTCACCCCAGAGCACATGTATAGATGCCTAAGAACCCAATGACTTGCTTCATTGAGTATTACACTAAAAACTTAGACTGTAAACTGATGAAGTGTTTGGTCAGATAGAAACCTTTGTTCTGCTTACAGCTGTGCTTTAAAGATTACAAGTGGGCATGTCTACATGACTCATTTACTGTGGAGTGGACTAATTAACTCCACAGTAATTATCTCAGCATCTACACATGCAAGGCAACTAGGCTGGAGTAAACTAACAAACTCCTCAGCAGGATAGTACTTGTAAATATAGGACACTTGTACATGTGATGGAGGTTTAATCCCCAAGGTTACTTTCATAGAATCATAGAAAGTTAGGGTTGGAAGGGACCTCAGGAGGTCATCTAGTCCAATCCCCTGCTCAAAGGAGGACCAGCCCCAACTAGATCATCCTAACCAAAGCTTTGTCTAGCTGGATTTTGGAAACCCCCAAGGATGGAGCTTCTACCACCTCTCTGGATAACCTGTTTTAGTGTTTTACTACCTCCTAGTGAGAAAATTCTTCCTAATGTCTAACCTTAACTTCCCTTGCTGTAACTTCAGACCTTTACTCCTTGTTCTGTCATCTGCCACCATTGAAAAGAGTCTAGCTCAGGGGCAGGCAATTATTTTGGGTGAAGGGCTGCTTACTGAGATTTGGCAAACCATTGAGGGCTGCATGACAGGCAGCCCAGGGCAGATAAATATTAATTTTCTAAATTTTTTAGGGGCCCCGCAGGCCAAATGGAATGGCCTAGTAGGCTGTATATGGCCCACGGGCTGCATTTTGCCCACCCCTGCTCTAGCTTCATCCTCTTTTGAACCCCCCTTCAGGTAGTTGAAGACTCCTATTTGGTCTCCTCTCAGTCTCCTCTTCTCTAGAGTAAATAATCCCAGTTCCCCCCAGTCTTTCCTCATAATTGTGCCCCTCATTCTGTGCCCCCTAAATTTAAATGGTGGTTTAATTGGCCCCTCAGTGCTTTTGCCTTCATCTGGGTGCTTGAAGAAAGTAATGTCCCAATTCAATTGAGTTCAGTAATTCACAAAACCTTTCCAGAGTTTAATCATGTATGCCTAGCAGCACAGGACAAATGGCTTGCCGGTTGCCTTTTAACTGATACCATATATCTCTTGGCCAAAAGACTAAAGTCAGCCAGCCAGCTCCTGAAGGGTAAGAAATTAGGGTCACAGAACACTGAAATGCTTTCTGTAGCTGGGAGGATGGTTTGGTCTGATTCGGTTTGGAGAGCTCTTTAATTAATTTACAGGAATAAAATCCTGTCCAGAAAAGCACAGGGGAGGAAGATGTTGCTGTCTCCATCCTCTTCAAAAGACTTCTGCTAGCTGTGACAGCAGAGGATGTCATGTGACAAGTTTGACAAATCACCAAATCAGTATTTGCTGCACCAAGTCCCTGCACCACCTTCCTGGGGTCTGTGCCACTGGATCGGAGCCCGCATTACCTCTAGTCAGCCATGTACCTGGATTTGGCCCTGTGCCATCTCCATGCACCAATCCAACCTGACCTGAGGGCTCCTCACAGGGCCACAAATTTGGCACTTGGTGCCACCACTCCCCTGCTGCTGTATTTTCAAACCTGAGGGGAACCCTGTGGCCTGGATAACATGGCTCTATGGGACATATCTGGCCCATGGGATGGGGTTTCGCTGCCCCTTGTCTAGCTTCTTCTTCTTTCTCTCTACTCATGGTGATTCCCATTACAGTTTTAAAGAAGGACACGTATCTATTGGCAGAATGGTACTGGATTTCTGAGTGCTGGACTCTTTTCTCTCCTTCCTCTTTCCACGTCCTCCTCACATGGGAGTGGGGAGGGAGGGGATCTAGATGCAAGAAATCTTCTATTCCATAGCCCTATGTGAAAGATAGAGACAAGTGAGATTGACTATAGGAGGAGGCTGTAGGCTGAGTATAGAGAGAGTTTTACTCATCCTCCCTTTCAGTCTAATTAGGGCAAAGATGAAGACAATTGCAGTGCCATCCCTGGGCATTCAAAACACGAGTTAGCAGCAATAATCATGATGTTGGCTTAAAAATCCTGAGGCTATATATGTGGCTTCTGGATTTTGAGCTTTTAGGGATCACATTTTTAACTACCAGGTCAAAAATGTATGGGGGGGGTTTGTTATTTTTGTAACAGAAAGCTGAGTTTTTCAAACAACAGCATAATTTTAAGAATGGTAGAACTTTAAAGGCAACAGTAAATGTCATCAGCCTCAAAATAAATAAATAGCAATGGGTCAAAGGCAGGGAAGAAATAGTGGCAGTAAATCCAAGTAAGAAAGAACAGCTGCAAAGCAGGATTATGTCCGTAAACTTCCTGCTTCTCTTCTGCAGTGCCTGTACCTATTTCAAAGACTTTCTTGTTCCTAACTATTAGCAGCTCATGAGCTAATAATAGGTGCTAGCCAGATAAGGAAAATGTACAAGACTTGCTTAAGGGCCAACGCAAAGCATAAACTAGAGAGATTCACTGTTCTGCTTTGAATGCTATAGAACAGGGGTGGACAATTATTTCGGGCAGAGGGCTGCTTACCAAGTTTTGGCAAGCTGTCAAGGGCTTCATGGGTAGCCCCACCCCTTGACAGGTGCTCCACCCCCTGGTCACCATCTTGTGACTAGAAGTTCTACCCCCTAACCCCTGACTTTTGCCACCAGCAGCCCCTCTCCTTGCCCCTGGAAGTACTCCCCGGCAAGCGGTTTTGCCATCTCAGAAACAGAAACAGAAAAATACCAAATTATATTCTAAAAAGTGATCATCTACAACATTCAAAAAAATATTTTTGTCCTGATTTACATGTGTTTGTGTAATGTACGCAGAGGTGACTGCACAATAGCTTAAAATGAAGTCTTATTCTTGTATATTGTGGGGGGTGGGTATAGGTTTGTGGGAGCTGTGGGTATGTGGGGTGTGGGGGGTTGGGGGAGGGTGGCTTGGGTTTGTGTATGGCAGTGCGAAGGGAGGCATATGTAGGGGTGTGCATGTGGGACTCACCCTATACACACACACACATACACGCAGACACACACACACACACACACACACACACACACTGCCCCATGCCTGCAGACACACATGTACTCTGCCCCTGTGCCTGCCAAGACATGCATGCACACACATACACAGCCCTACCAGCGGGGTCTGGGGATGCAGCTGGGAGCCACAGCCAGGTGGTGCTGGAGCAGGGCAGGGGCAGGAAAGCAGGGAGCTGGCTGGGGGTGGGTGGGGCTGGGCCGCTCAAGCCTGCAAGCCTGCTGAGGGCTCCGTCTGGGTCCTACTGCCCCTGACTCCAGCCAGCTTTGGAAGGGAGCTGGGGCAAATAAATATTAATTTACTAAATTTTTTAGGGGCTCTGTGGGCTGGATAGAATGGCCTGGTGGGCCAGATGTGGCCTGTGGGCCATATTTTGCCTGCCTCTGCTATAAAAGGATCCTACCCTGTTACCTCCGTGCAAAGGAGATAGACTTTTACTTCCCTACCTGACCTACCCAACAGTTGTAATTTTAGCTCATAACATATCAATAATACTCTGTTTATAGGCCTGTTCTTTTAGTAGGTACACACTTATTACTTGGCACAACTCTTTGGAAAGAGAACAAGTTAATTAAGTCATTATCCCAGCAATTAGAGACTTGGGCCAAGCATAGACATTACACATAAATAAATCTAAGTGATGGCAGATATTTCTAAACCCATAACCCTATGAAAGTTTCATGCACATAGACCAGTCTGAAAATGCAGAACTTGGTCTAAAATAGACCAGGTGCAAGATAAAATTCAAATTTAATTGGCTTAGGTTATACTGGTGAATTGAATTTTTGTACAAGATCCCAAGTTGGATTGCTGTCCCCCACCATCCCAACCATTTTTGTGGCACCTGCTGCTGCTTCTTCTCAGGGAGGCATGCTAGCATTTGGCCTGCACTCAGCTGCTCTGGCTGAGTGCCTAGTGGGCCATGAGCTCTTCCAGAGCTGAGTCAGAACAGGCCCCTTCCTCAGCCCCACCTCCTGCTTCCGGCCATCTGTCAGCTACAGGCAGGCAGTGATGGGGGGAGGGAGGGAGACATCTGTGTTCCCTGCACAAACCCTGGGAACTGGAGCCCTAGTCCTCAGCCTGTGGTCCTGAACCTGTAATTAAGTACCCATGATATACATACATACCTGACACTGAGCCCAGGAGAATCCCTGTGCGTGGGCACAGCCTCGTGGAGTGCAAGCCCGGCTCTTGCATACCCAGTCAGGGAACCCCATGTCATTGTGCTTGGGTTCTGGCACAGACCCATAGACCCCCCCAACCCTGGCTCCCACACACCCAGCCAGAGACCCTCTAACCCTATGCTTGTGCACAGCGCACTCAGCCAGGGACTCCCATTTTCCTTTGCTCAGGCGCAGCCCCACAGAGACTGACCCTGGCTCCCACATACCACATTTCAGTGGGCAGAGCCAGGCACCCTGCCACCCAGACCCCAGGATGGACCCCTCCCCACTTGAGCAGCTCACCTCTGGTGGGTCAGAGTGGAAAGGGCAGAACATCAGGACTGGGCCTGCACGGAGACCTCTGTAGCTTGGCCACTGCTGACAGATACTCAGCCATGGGCACCTGGGGTGCTGCAATACTTTTTTGGCTCACAGCCACAGGGTCCCAGAGTAATAGGGTAGGGGTAGCAGGGCATCCTTGCCCAAGGCAGTCAGGGGTGGCCTGGGTGCTTGGCAGTCTCCAGCAGCCCAGGGAGCCTGCAGGGCCTGCTGGGAGGAATACAGGAGTGCTCCCAACCTTCTGGCCTCAGCCAGTGCAGGCAGCCTGCGTGCCCCACTCCATCAAAGGGCATATGTGTATACTAGGGGTTGTCAACCAGGGGTAATGTACCCCTGGGGGTATGTTGGAAGCCCCCAGGTGGTATGTGGCAGCAGTGCAGATAAGCATGGGGCACATCCAATTGCGCTGCTGGTGCTTCCAGGTTGCCCATTGGTGCTTCTGGTTTCACTGCTACATGTGGAGAACCCCTCCCCCAGTCATCGATCGGCTGCCAGGGGACCCCCACCCTGTGCTTTTCAACCAGCTGGTGGACTCCCTGCTTCTTGACTGGCCGCCAGGAGTACACCAACCATAAAAGGTTGAAAACCCCTGGGGTATACTGTTCACTACCAATCTAATGTAGGCCTCTTACAGAAAACCACATAACTTCAAGGTGGAATTAATCTGGCTTTTTGAGCGTCTGCCCTTATCTGTGGTGGTTTATTGTTCTGTGACGGCATTTTCTTTTGGCACGATGCAACTAAGAGAAATCACTCACAGGAGAAGCAGGCCTGTGACGTTCAAATTTTCCATGGGTGTCACACACAATAAAAGTAGGCATTCATAGTTTCTCAGTTCCATGAAGACAGTTTAAAAGCCACTGAATTGGGCTATTCTGAGATTTTAGTTGCCTATATTGTTCTAAAACATCACCAACATATGCCCTCATGACTTAGGTCATGACTCTGCACATTGGCAGTTATTTGACTGATGACTTGACTGTCACAAAGGTAGTGAGGCATTTTGACAGAATTAATCCCTTGTTTCTTTGGTATTCCATCCAGGAACAGCACAGACTAACTGCAGACAGACACTTCCTCAGCCTGATGAAGGAAGGGTATTTGTACAGTACCTGAAAGCTTCCAAAGAAGAATTTTCCTAACTATTTATTTTAATAAAAGATATCGGGTTTACCCAAATAACCTTGTCTCCCTTGTGATTTAGTATTAAAGCTATATTTAGAATGTGAACTTTTAATTACCCTTTGCCCTAATCACCTAAGAATATTTGCTCCAATAGAAACACCTTTTTCGTAAATTCTGTCTTTATGGGGAAATGTAATTTACAGGGCATACTATGCTATTCAATCTTGTGAGTTTCCTGCTTAAAACTGATGCCATAGTATGACCTAGAAATGTGTATTTTAATTTAGAAAATGAACCTATTAAAGCAACTGCTAAACAGCCACTCTCCTGGACTATATCACTTGAGCCTTTTGACCCCTGTCCTTCCTTTCCTTTTAGTTGTTTCATGAAGCAAAGCTAAGAAAAGACCATATTCTGAAGGTTGCTCTATTAGGCACAGACAACTAATCTGCAAGAGCAAAGTGTAATGGTATTAAATAACCACCAGGGTGTGCTATAGTCCTAAATTTAAGACAAGGCACATAAGAGGTGACTGAGAAATTCCCAACTGTGATGTAAACATAATCCACTAATATACTCTTCTGGAGATCTTAGAAAAGAACTACAAAAAACAAAGAAAAGGAAAAAGAGAGTTTGGCTGGCAAGGAAAGCTGTTATTCAAAGATGGTCACTGCAATAGAGTTTCTATCAAAACTCTGTTATGTCCTATATGATATTCTGTAGCCTACATTAGGATTCCTCCGTGGAAAAGCAAATACATGGATGTAAAACTGAGGCAAAAAAAATTAGGTAACATTACACACATACATATCATCTGTTTGGGTGTCCACAACTCGGAAAACACTTGCTTTTTGCGTTTAAAAATGTACAGTGACATAATAAAACTCTTTATGTGGACTTTTTCTTCCATGCCCAAAAAGTAAAGATATTTATTAAGCAAAGGTTTTGTAGCATTTATCCTTAAACAGAAACTTCTTTTTACTTATGAACTTAAAGAGCTACATTGAATTATAGCATAAGTTCACCATAGCCGTACCCCCCAACCTGCTCTAGGCGTTCAATGAACTCCCTACACCATTGCAGGAGAGGTTACAAATACTTTTTCTCTTGTTAAAATCTCATGCAGACTTTACACATATTGTGTTCTTATTACAAACCCATTGAAATTACTTTCTGGTTTCCTTTGCTCTTGCATTTTTAGTGCTGATTATAATTATTTTAGATTAATTTTCATTTTCAATTAAGCAGCCATAATAAAACAAAGCAAAGACAACAAACAATGTAAGGATGTAGTCATAGCCATATTGTCAGGGGGTTGTGGGCTGGGAAAACGTTTGAATTGGCCTCAGTTGCTCTTGCACAATCCCTAAAATGGAGTTAGGAGGAATGTCCTATTTCTCTGTCTGGATTTATTAAGCATTGTAAGCAAGACCATAAAGTGAGACAAAACCCTATACATTGTGTTCTGCATTTTCTCCTAACAGTAACATTTTATAGAGAACAAGCTTTTATACCCAGGAATGGACAAAATGATTTAGTCTCTTCTGTCTTTAATTTGTCTGCAACTCTGACTTATGCTGTTTGAGTAAGACTCTTCTTCAAAAATGCTATAATTTTCAATCCCTCACTTTAACAGTACCCAAAAGATGCAGCTTATTAAGGATGAAATTCTTGATCTTTCTCTTTCTGAAGTCAAAAACAATTTTAATTCAATGAAAGCGAAAATGAGTTAATTTTAAAACATGCTGAAAATCAAAATTATGCACTAAAATTATGCACTATTATATCAAAATTATGCACTATTATTTTGATATACTGTAACATGTTAAGTAAAAGGAAATGGCTAAGTCACCCTGCACTAGATCCAAAAGACTATGTGAAGATTCAGAGCTAGTGATACTTAAGTAGAAGGTGCCTAAGTCTAAAACTGAGATATTGAAAACTTTTCAGCTGATGCTTAATCCTAGAAGTGTAGTGCCTAATCTCAGCCTCAGTTTTTGACATTAAGGTGGTTATGCAGGACCAAAAGAACCTCTGTATTGATAGCACTGAGCAGCTCCTTAGCTCATGCCTAAGCCCAGCTGGGATCCAGAAACAAGGCATTCCTCTGCTTATCCTCCTAAGAGCTTGATCCAGTAGACATGCTCTGAAAATGCAGGTACCTACAGAATTAGGTACCAGCTGTCACCTTTATTTTTAAACTCATCTAACAGAGCCAAAGGAGGCAGCTCTCTTGCAGCGCAGTGGTTAGAGAACTCATCCCAGATGTGACAGACTCAGGTTCAGTGCCCTCTTGTCCCTGAAAAGATTCAAGCCCATATTTCCCAATTCCAACAAGAGTCTCCTAACCACCAAACCATAGGCTATTTGGAGGTTCAGGCACTCTTTAGTCCTTCTGCTCTACAACATAAAAGATTTAAGATTCCTCGGAACAGAAAGGGAGTATGACTCCAGAACCTAGTGGTTATATCATTCACCTGGGAGAGAGGAGTCCTGGGTTCCTAGCCATACTGCAAGACCTATTTATATATTTTATAAGAAAGTGTCTTTTGATAAAATTTTGAAATAGTTTTTGGAGCAAGGACTAGAATCCAGGTTTACCACCTTCCATGTGTAGGTCATAAATACTAAGCTACAGAGACATGAATACTGTATTTTTTCCCTTCAAATGCATTGTTCTGGATTCTGGTATGGGGATCAGGTATCCAAAGGAAGACAAAAACTCTGGCCAAGTTTTAATAGAGTTGCAGGTCCATATGTCAAAATGTCAAAAACATTCTTCCCTGTTGTGGTCTTTCTGAGTTTCTTGCATCAGAAGAGTTGCTCTATTATTTTTCTGTAGTCAACAAACAAATGAAAATTGCTAGAATTTTCTGACGCATGCCTTGAGTCCAATATGGGTTGCCTCGAGTCAGGGTGTTGGATTCCAGCATGGGAGCACATATCTAAAAGTTACATGTTGAAATCTCCAGCCCTGCATCATCTAAGCCCCTTTTTGGATCTTGCCCATGGATATTAGGGACCTAGCAGAGATAAGATTTCCTTCTCCTTCCCCCTCTGTTTCTTGTCAGTTATTAAAATAACAACCCTTTGAATATGTCTATTCCACTTTTTCAGCACTTCTGGGGTATGCCCAATCTACCCACTAACTCCTGCTTAGCCAGCACCAAGCCCAGAAATGAGGCAATGCAGCCTCTCTGAGCATGAACCCTTCCCATGTGCATCCCCCCCACCCTTCAAAATCTCAAGTGTGCTGGTGGCAGAAATCTGGAGAGCAGCCGAGGCTCTGGCATGACTTCAGCACTTCAATTCCAGTTCAGTGCCTGCTGAGCAGGAATGGATAGTTTGGGTGTGCTCAAGAATGGTACTGTACATGGAAGCTCCTGTGAAACACTACAGACATGCCCTAAAAACATACTTTGCATATCATTTTTTTTCTTATAGAAACAAATGAAAAATCCCAGTGACCTTCCTAGCTAGGGACAGACATTCAAAAAACCTAAGCCTGAATTGATTTAATCTTTGCAGGTTAGTCTAATCTGGCTAGGCTGAATCAGTTTGTAACTGCACAGACATCCTAGAAATTCAGGCACATGCCTGCAGTGGCTCAGGTTAAAAGCTGAGGGGTGCTAGAGCAGCCCTCCCTTCCCTTCCATAGTGCTGAGCTGAGGGGGTGTGGCCAGGCCCCAGCAGAATGCTCTGATAAGGGAGGGGACCCCCTTTCCCCCTTCTGACCAGCCCAGCAGGGAATTGATAACACCGTGTTTATCACTCCTAACTCAGTGTTTATCACCCCAATAAGAAAACAACAGAATGACATTACCAGCTACCTGTTGATTCTGCCTTTGTCCCGTCTGCCACAGCACAGACTGTAGTCAGCATGTGGTCTGCTAGCTGATGCTCAGAGGCATCTGTGTAAGGCAGAGGGGATAGAGGGGTGTGGGAGGGGAGCAGGGGGAAGCCAGGCAGATGCCTGCAGTCTCTGCTGAGCCCTGCCTGGGTGGGGGGAGCAGAGGGGAGGGGCCAGTCCTGCTGTGGAGCAGAGAGCCCTGCCCAGCCCAGAGAGCATACCAGGATGCTGGGGGTGTCTAGTTTATCTTAAACTGGCAAGGGGTCTGGGACAGACATTGCATAAAGTGGTTTGACCCAAAACAGTCAAGTCTGATACTAAATTCAACCAGGTTTATCTCTAACCAGTTTCAGCCATTTTCAAACCGGTTTATGTGCACTGAACATCTGTTCTGTTACAGGTTTAAACCAGTTTCTGATCACTTAAACCGGTTTATGTGTCCCTAGCTTCTGGGAGAAGGATTGGGCTGTAATTTGTGGAGGAAGAAGCATTGGGAGAAATAGATATATCTTGTGTACCTTGTTCTTGAGCACCAGCATTTCTGCTAAATCCATATATGGCTCAACACCTCAAAACAAATCAACCAATTAAAAAAAAAATCTCTTTCTCAGTTATAACCTGACTCCTTTCCAAAAAGTGTCTGCAAAGTGGCTCAATGTGCTATGGAAGTGAGTGTGTGAAAAATAAAAAACAATTTTCATTTCCAGGATAGGTATGTGTTTTTGATTTCACACTCTCATGGGTTTGTATAGCTAAAGTTACTATAATAACTTATGCATATTATTAGATGTAATCATTCATAACAATGTAAAATCACACAGACAAGGCATTCACATAAAAACATGAAGCTGTATGAGGACACAGATGTTGAAACATAGAAACATATAAGCAATAATATGACTGGAAGACATTCTTCTTGCTAAATATATTTCAGATAGATAGTTATTAGCTACTAATGGGGAAAAGGGCTTTTTTAGTAACCATGAAAAAAGTGCAAATACAAAATCTCTCCTTCTGAAGTAGCAACATTGATTCAACTTAGAAATAGCTGTGAGGTTCTCGGAGCCTGTATTGAATTGTTTGCTTTTGGGCTGGAGTGTAGAGAAATCTATGAAACAGATTAAAACCCCTGAACTGGGCCCCTGAAAAAGAAAGCTCTTCAATATTTTTAAGTGGCTTTTCAGGCCTCCTGAGTCTTTCTGGCACATCATTCTCAGGCTCTTATGGACTGGGATGATGCCAAACAATTCTTTTCCCACAAAACTTCAGTAAACTTTTAGTGCTGGACACCAGAGTAGTGCATTTCCCGAAGAGAAATATATTATTTCAAAATACCTAAATTATAGGAATTACCCTCTGAATGAACCCAATGGTTTTTTTTTCTCCCGTTTTCTTATAACTACAAGAAACTATATGAGTCCTCTGTGGGCTCATTATTTTTTCTCATTCATGTCTAATAAATTGTTTTCAACTGATTTTACCTTTTACCAACAGTATTATCCTTGCTTGGTCTCTCTGACTATATACAGTATCTATTGCCTTTTTAATTAAATAGACACATTTACTCTAAATAAAAAACATGCTTTGATTTTACTAAGCCAAAAATGACTGTCAAAGGTAATTCCAACCACATTGAAGTACTCTGCAACTACAAAATATTTTAACTCTTCTTAAACAGATGGAGAGGCCTCATAAATACTATGAGCCAAGTTCATCTCCCAGTTGCCAGGGATAGTTCAAACAAGCCTTAGACTTCTTGCATCTAGTTGGGCAATTATTCTAAGATTTTAGAATTTTTCAGCACTCGGTAACTTTGGTTAAACAGGTATCAAGTATTTTTGAAAAGCAGGCTATTAACATGTACTTTTATTTCATGTCATACACCTGCCCCAAACACCTATGGCAGGTGGCAGAGGGGCAAGTTCAGGCTTACAGTGAAACAGCAAGGAATGTGGCTTGGGTGTATATGTTTGTGTTGGTAAAAGCTAGGATAAAAGTGAATGGAAATTTCCTTGTGTGCCATCTGAAGGAAACCTTGTGATGCATCACAACCAGAATGCCAACAAGGGGATGAACTTTATCACCACAAAGTTATTAGGCAATGTGCCACAGCTTTTATTCCATGCTTCACAGTAGTAAAGTATCAATATTGGAGATTAGCCTCTTAACTTTCCTGTAGAATATGCATAGCTGCATGACTCCAAAGCTCACTGCTGTGATGAGTTTGGCTTCATTGTTTGAACCAGCCCTTTCAGTTACACGAGTGCCTTTCCCATCAGTTTCACTGGGAGTTGTTCATATGTAATTGAGACTAGAATTTAACTCTTCGGCTTTCACAGAAGTGAATGCTTTCACATTTAAAAGGCTAACCTCATCTCTGGGTGACACCAGTGCAGTATGTGAAAGAAGAAATTGGCTCAAATCCTCTGTATCTGATCCTGTACTACTTTACTTAAGCAAAGCTTCTTCTGACTCCAGAGAATCAAGCTTACAGTGTAAAATACCATTAAAACCAATTCAGTGAGAATGCATAACTCTCCTGACGATTACATGCATCCATGTAAAGTCCTATTTTCATTTGTTCCTAAGCTTCTGGGGAAAAAAAGTTTAGTAGCAAAAACTTTCCATCCTTAGTCTCAACATAGAGGTGAATTCTTTTGGAAATTTAGAGGAAAACATGCTCAGCTGTTGCTGCAATTATTGTCAGAGGAAAATATGTCGTTAGTTTAAAAAAAATGCACACTCTCTTAGCTTGCCAATAACTCGAAAAAAATAAACAAACAAAATGACCAACCCAAACACAATTGAAACATGACATTTCTAGCCTGGAAACTTTGTAGTTTTGAAGACAAATTTAAAAATTCTAAAGCCAGGTATGGACATTGCACTTTTCCCAATGTAAGTGATCGGAAACTGGTTTATACCCGTAACAGAAGTGAAGTTCAACACACGTAGACTGGTTTAAAAATGGCAGAACCCAGGCTGAGATTTGCCACCAAAGGGCAAATGTGCGTTTTGTTCTCAACTGATCTAAACTACGCTGCTTACAGAAAACTATGTAACTTAGATCAATTAAGCCTCAGGCTTTTTGAATGTCTGTACCTAGCCTAAATGAGTCAAATTATGTTGTGTGTATCTGCATTCACAGAGTGTGAATGCAGTACAGAAGTCTAATTGAGCTGGAATATGGTGCTAGACAGGACTAGACCTTTAACATTAGTTCCTAACAAAAATCTAATGTTTTACTTAAAAATATGAGATTTTAGCCAAAGTGGCTGTGACAAAATCCTTCCAAATGTGACAGTACTGTTAAGTTTGAGTCTGAAAACTCAAAGATAGCATTAAAAGAAGGGTAGTCAGGTTGCAAAATAAAGCCCTTAATAACTAGAGAATGTCTGTGAGAGATGTGAGGTTGCTCAACGAGGGGAGAAAATATTTGGAAATTTTAGTATCCAGATATGAACATCGTAACTTTTTAAAGATTTATAAACTGGCTAAATTTGGGTAGATTTTCACAGGGACAGCAAAAGGAACAACTCTGATGCAAAGGCCATAATCCTGTCAAATTTAAAGGCTCTCCTCTAGAGTATGTAAGTGCTACAACTTTTCAAAGAAAAGATTTCTAGAATTTTATAGTATGGGCAAAACCTTGGAGACCTTGGAAATGGTTGACTAATTTCAGCTGGGTTTTTTCTTTTAAATCCACCTGAGGTAGAAAACAAGTCTGGAAACTATAAACTCAAATGGTTAAAATTTGGCAATGTTATAAACAACTGAAAATGGGTCATATCATGAGAAGTACTGGACAAGCTTAGTAACAAGATGCACTTTCTCTTTTGCTCAGCATCCTTATTTTGACTGCTGTACTTTGCAGCCACATGAACCTAGGTGTCCTTGTCTAGAATTACTATCAAACTATGCAAACCTAACATTGGACGAGACCTTATCTGAGTTTCTGGATCATTAGTAGAAGTGTTCACTGATTACTTGTTCAGTAGGTCTGTGCGAAGCTTCAGTCGCTGATTTGATTCAGGTGAGATTTGGCTTGACTCGGTGGCCAAATCTCCAAATCTGAATTGAATCAGAGGACCCTTCAATCTCTCCAAATCAAATCGGAACCCTCCAAATTGATTCAGAGAGATTTGGAAAGATTCAATGATTTGGCCATAGACACAGCTTTAAATGTTTTTTCTACATACCTCGAGGTACCAGGCAGCTCGTGAATGCTGAGATTCTGGAGCAGATGGAGCCCTGGCACAGTGGGCAGCAGACCTGTAAGTGGACTAGAAGCACTTCTAGGTCCACCGGGGAGTGCGCAGAGCACCCCCACCACCACGTCCCCCTGGCTTGGCCGCTGGTGCCTTCTGAGTCTGGGCGGGCACCTGGGATCCTCCCATGGCTGGTCGCTGAGTCAGGGAGACGCGAGGTGGCCCCCCAGTGCACTCAGCAGCAGACCTGGAAGTGGACTGGATGTACTTCCAGTCCACTTCTGGGTTTGCCACTGAGCATGCAGGACACCTCCCCCCCCGGGGTCCTGTGGGATATCCAGGGGTCAAACAAACCTGCAGTGAAAAATAATGGAGCACCGCATGCACAGCCAGCATGCACTGCTGAAAAGAGGACCTGGGCTGCCCAGAGCTGTGCTGTGGCTGCTATCCAGGCTCTGCCTGGCAGGAACTCCCCTGCCGCAGCCCTAGGAGATCCCCAGGACCCCAGCTAAGCCTGCTGGGGCCAGCACAGTGCTGGCCCGAGTCTCCCTTACCACCTCCTGGGTAACTTGCTGTGAGCCAAAGCACATGTGGCACGGGCACTCCTCAGGGACAAGTAGCTGCAGTGCAAGGTGTGTCACTGCTACTTGTCCCCAGGGAACCAAACATCTGTGCTCATCTGGACAGGGCCCTTGATTCCTTCGTTGTGACTGTGAAAGAGAATAGAGGGCCACAGGCTGCAATGTTATCGGCATTACTGCAGCCACCTAAAAGAGATCTGGCCCTGCAGGGCATGAGAGCCAGTGGGTAAAAAGCACAAGGCAGCATGTAGAGCATTAAGCTACATATATCACAGACATTGATTTACTTATCCTCATTTTACTGACAGAGAAATGAGGCAGGCAATACTTTTGTGGTCTCACTTCTGTGGTTTCTTCAGCTATAAAGGGTCTGTTGGGCCAGTTTAACTGCTCTTGCAGCATTCTTCCAGTATGGGAATATGTTAGGACCACTCTATTCTTCAAATGATTGATGAGCAAGATTGATGGGAACTTATGGATTGTTCCATTCTACCTGAAGGGCCAGGCTCAGATGTGGTGTAAACTTTGCATCTACCTTTAGGAGTGCAATTGAATGGCACAGCACAGAACAGCTGGTTAAATGTATTCCCTAAGCTCACACAAGCATGCTAGTGATTTTTTACTTGAAGGGATGAGGAAGAGAGAACAAGAGCTAGTTACTTTACAGTAAACTATTAAACTCTTGAAAATTCTGGTGCAACAACATTTACACTTCATTCAGTAAATAAAACATATTATGACAGCGGGAAAAACCCTGGATGTTCCTCTGAATTATGTAAACTTCATCCAACTTGAGATTGAAGTGAAATTACCCTGTCAGTTTTTGTTCGATGTGATTCTTCTTACACAGTTCACAGCAGAATGGTTTAGTTGCAGCAGTTCAACATGCAGGTTTGGATCTTTCAAGCCCCAAATGGTCTGGGCCTTATTTATCTAAAGAACTGCCTTCTCTCTTATACCCCATCATGGTCCCTACAAACAGTCAAAGGCAACCTGCTGCAAGTACCATCAGTGGTGGCTTATGAGCAATGGAGCTCATTATCAATAGGTGGTCCTCAGCTCTGGAATTCCCTTCATCTTCGGACCCCCCACCAACAGCCCAAGTCTAGACATCTTTCAGAAGCTCTGTAATATCTTCCTATCTGGGCAGTCATTTACCAAACAAAGCTACTCTGAGATATTGTTTTTGGGATCTCTGTTTCGTGTTGATATTCTAGTTCCCTGTTAAGTTGTTTTGTTTTTGTCACTCTCCTGTTTTATAAGTTATTCTGTTTCTTTATTTTAAGCCTTCTTGAGTCTTTGATGGGAAGGGCCAAATACAAATAAATAATAGTTTTTCCTCTAAACTAATGCTTTTCTCAGCAGTTTCTTCCATATTGTGCATTAATTGTAACGGGGTGGGTTGGGTGCCAAGGCACATGGTTGACAGCCCAGAGGTCACAAGTTTGAGGCCATAGCAGAAGTGTTCATGGCACAGCCCTGTCAGACTCCAATAAATCTTCAAGTTCTGCTGAACACTTTGTCACAAGGACAGAAAAAAGGATTAGCTGAAGAAGCTTACTGAGTGGATTCAGCCTAGTTAATTTCTAGAAATATGTTTTTCTTCAAAAAGCATGTATAATAATATATTTAAATGGACAAGACATACATTAACAATTTAACATCAAGATGTGCTCTCCGTATAAATCCAAGACAAAATTGATGGAACATTTACTACTTTACAGGTACTCAGGGTGCAGGCCATGAGATCTGCTCTTTGCTGATGACAAAAATCATAGCTTTGGAAAGGGACAGTTAAGGGAAAGATATATTGTTCCATTGGGAATTTTAGTTAAGGCAGCATTTAATCCAGTGACTTGCTTGTTCTGACATGGAGGCATGTTTAATTTAACATAAATATTCTTAAAGCACTCATCTTCCATTTGATTTTTTTTCATGAACCACCCTGTGTTCAACATAATATGGACTTCAACCACCTGCCATGGTATCATGGGATCCGATCTCTGATCCCAACAATCACACATGCAGGGCAGGAAGTGTGATTTTGGGATCCAAGAACAGAGAAAAGATCCCAATCACACTATTTTTACTTGCCAGTGCATATGGCACCTGGGATCATGATCCTACACACCCACTGTACCAGCAAGTTGAAAGGCAGTGCCTATAGCCTGGCATGATCCAGGGCTGTCTGGGGCCAACAATCTGCTGACTGTCTGCCCCAGCCCTGCCACACATTCAATTTAAAGTGTCATGCAAAGCTGCCATAAAAATGTTCTATATTATACATGTTACAGTTTTACAGCTGGTTTGCCATTTTATGGTGCCTTAAACTGGATGCCCTTGACACTTATGCTGCAATTAATGTTAATCGTGGTAGAAATGTAACAAATAGAGAGGCCCTAAGAAAAACAGTATTTTTCTAGAACTTCTCTGTGTGCCTTAGCTTTACTTTAGAGCTTTTGTTTAGAAACTCAATAGCTTTAGCTTCTCTTCTACCTGGCTTCTTCCTATCATTTTAAAGAAGCAGTACAAGTGTCATTGCAAGAACTTAATACATCTCACTGTCAGGAAGTTCTCTGTATAATGAGCAAAAATATTCCATTCTAGTTATACTGTTTTACTTATCCTAAATAATTCCTCTCCCTCCTTGCCGTTTACACTATTCAAATATTTGTGGACTGTTGTCATGACTCCCTTAGCCATTGCTTAACTAAACTATATATATTAAGGTCTTTAATCTTTCTTCATAAAGCCCCTCCAGCTTCCTTAAAAAATTATATTGCTCTTTTCCTTATGTCTTCCACTGTGCACATTATCTTTCTGGAACTATGGTATTGACACTATTCTACATACAGTCACCCTGAATCACATGTTAAATCCCTGTCCCATGACATGATGTGTCTGTGTATTCAGCTCAAAATTACATTTGTCTTCTTTTGCTGCCATATCATATTGAAAACTCACATCTTATTTGCTTCTCGCTGTCATCTGTAGGTCTGTTTCATATTCATCTTAGGATCCATCTCCCTATTACTGAGCGACTTCTGATTATTTCCTCCCAGCTATATTAACATACATTTCCCCAAATTAATTCCTTTTACTTTTCTGCCCACATTTCTCTTGGTCAAATTTTCTGTGATGCTATAATAAACCCACTTTGATTTATTTATTTATTTAAGTGTTTTCATTCAATCCTTCCCACCCTATTTTTTTCTAGTGAATACAGTGCTGGTGAAAGGTGCCAGATTGACAGTCCTAGCAAGTGAAATGCTCCAACTATTCTGAGATTATGCACAGTACAGCAGCAGAATTGCAAGCTCCCACAGATTGCTATGTTAATATGCCTCAAGCCTGACCTGAAAGGCCCTTTCTAGGGCATTGGCTATATTGGTGAGATCTATCATTCAAAACTGCTGCCACTCCACAAGTAGAAACAACAATTGTGAACTGTAGGTCTCTTTTAGTTTATGTAAATGTAGCATTTGAGTGAGAGGGTACTTTGCACTGAATTTCCGTATAGGATCGGGGCAGATCCAGTGGCTGCACCCCACTTTTGGATTGGAGCACACCAGCAATGCTGGGAGGATCTTTTAAGAGCCTCAAAACAGATACAAATTCTTAGGCTTATTTACATGTGCTATTAATGTGCCTGAATAAGCTCTGGCACAGTCTGCACGGGAGTTTATTGTTCCCAGGTGCAGCGTTTACACCAGGGACCACAGCACACCGAGCCACGGTGGCACAGCCCGGGCTGGTAGGGGGCCTGGAGGGTCTACCTGCCAGCCCAGATCTGCTTCTCCTTGGCTCAATGTGCTGCAAAGGGGCTGGCTGGGGCACAAGGGTGCTACAGTGCAGGGCTAGCCAGCAGGCAGCCCCTGCACTGTAGCACCCTTGTGCCCCAGCCAGCCAGAGTCACCATCTACACATGTATTGTGGTGCACTAAATAACTCTGCTGTAGTAGTACTTGTGTTGGGTAGGATTATCCTATGGTGGAGTTAATTAGTTTACTTTGGCCTAATAGTGCCACATGTGTAGATGGTGACACTTTACTGCAGCAAGAATTAATCATCTCTGCAGTAAAGCCCCCGCAGAAGCAGATCCCCTCCTGCTACTTCCCCCGCCATGCTGCTACTGCTTTCTCCCCCACCTCAAAGACTAGGGAAGCTTCAAAACCATTCCTGCTTTCTCCAGCCAGGATGCACAGGGGTGGGGTCAGCTGGGAACAGCAGGTGAGCAGGGAGGTTCTCTTTTCCATGGCTGCTCCCAGGGGGACCAGGCAGGTGGGGGAACCCACCCCTGCCCATCTCTGCTGCTCCAGCTGTTGCTGCACCAGCTGTGTCCAGCTCCTATGTAGCCCAACTGGAGCAGAGAGGAGAGGCTTTGAAGCTTCCCCAGCTGAAGATAGCAGGGAAAACAGTAGAAGCAGGTGGGTGAGGGGGGGGAAGGGGATCTATTTCTGAGCACACAGGGGAAGGAGGGAGATTCTTACCTGCTTTGGGGATTATGAAGGTCTGCAGAGGATCCAGCAGTGTGGTCTGCCCAAACAAGTCTGGGACAAGGACAAGGCTGGGAGTGGGGTGTAGCCTCCCTGCAGCACAGGTGGCTGCTTCCACACCCCACTTCATCAAATCCTGGACCCCACCACCCATAAGGTCCTACAAGTGAAGCTCTGAACAGATTAGTTTTAGGTCTGGGCCTTTAGTCCTTTTTCTCTCTGCTAAGACTTGCAACAAAAATTATGGCTGCAGCAGTGACTGCAGTATTTTAGATGCACCTGAGTTAGCTTTAAATAAGATAGTATAGGTTCTGGAGTCTAGCATGGAAAAACAGCACAGTGAAAGCTAAGGTCTTGTCTATAGTTTCCTTCCTCAGATGGCAGAAGTTCCAGAAGGAGACATCACCCATCCCCAACCAATTCAGGTCACAGAAGCCAAGTACAAGGGGCCTGAGGGCTCTGGCTCCTTTGGAGAGCCTGTCCCTAATTGGGAGGGATAGGTCTGAAATGGGAACATCAAGAGCCAGTCATGGGGTGAATGACTGCAGGACATTTGTCCTGGATTCCCAGTATTGTGCAGGGATCTGGATTTTTCTTTCACCATGGAAAAACATGGGAAATGGCATGTTTCCCCTTGCAGGCTGGCAGAGTTCCAGCCTGCAAGGGGCAGTGGGGAGCAGAACGCGGACGGCTCCATGTGTACGTGCATGTGCACGTGCACACACCTGCATGTGGCAAGGAATACAGCCCCAGGCAGCAGTGTAGAGCAGCTCTCCCAGCTGCCTCCAGGTAAGTCTATATGGGAGGGGGAGGGCAGACTGAGACCCAACTGTGAGGAAGGGAGTGCAGCTGGGACTGGGGGTACTGCCCAGGTGCATTAGGGCCAGGGTGGGGAGTGGGACAGAGCCATGGCAGCTCCCTGATCCTGTGCACATTCCTGGGGAGGGAAGTATGAGCGGGGCATGTGCCCCCCAGATTTGCACATGGGGTAGGCATGGATGCAAGCTGGCTGCTGCAGACTTGGGGGGTCTCCCTCCAGGAGCCCTGCATCAGCTGTGCCACTGTGGCAAGGTGCCTCCTGCCTGCCCAGCAGCAGCAGCACCAGGGGCAGTGGTGTGGAGTTGTGCCCCCTGCTGCTGCTGGGCAGGCAGGGGATACCTCCCCATAGTGGCATGGGGTTTCTGCGGGGAGGGCAGCGGGGTGGGGAACCCTGAGTCTGCAGTGGCCCCCCAAGGGCTCTGCTTAGCCCTGCTTCAGCCATGCCATGGGGGGTGGAAGGTGGGGTATCTTAGCTCCCCCCAGCAAAAATGAAAGTTGGCACATATGCTTCAGGCTGTACATATCCATGTACTTTTAGAAGTTCTGTATGGTTCCACTACAGCAGCTGTACTGCCAGAGTGTGAAGGGCATCCTGGAAAGTATCAGCTACTGAAGAGACTGCCAGAAGTGCCAGAAGCTGCTAAAGTACCTACTTATGCTGTTTGCTGGATGGTGGCAGAAGACTTACCCCAATCAACAGAAAGGAGAGTTCTGCTGCAGAACAGATTTGATTACTGTTTTTATTAGTGTGTCTTAATTCAGCATCAATGCTGGTCCAGTCAGCACTCAGAGAAGATTTGTTAGAGTCCCTGGTGAGCCTAAGTATTGTTCTTGAGGAGCACTGTTGGTTGTTTAGGTTGGCCAAGCCTTCCCAGTTCATCTGGCTCCAGCTCTTATACACTACTCCTAAGAAGCCTAGCAGATATTAACCATCTGTAGGAAATGATAGCTAAGTTTCACAGTGCAGAGAGCTCAGTTTATGAAAAATAACACTATATTTGGTTAAGAGTCTGAATTACAAAAAGGTGGTTATCTTCCATGCAAAAAGCGCATTGCCTAGCATTCTGTTTCCATACAGCACCTTACTTTAAGTGCCTCTTCATGAGACATTTACTGCAGAGCTGTCTAATTAGCTCAGCAATAAAGTCTCAGAGTCTACATAAGCAACCCTATTAGGCCTCAATGCATTAACACTGATATAGGTTAGTACTTGTAAACACAGACAAACACATGTAAACTTGTACTATGGTGGCATTATTTAGTGTGTCACAATGTATGTGTAGATGTTGATGGGGCTGGCTGGGGCATGAGTGTGCTTCAGTGCAGGGGCCACCTGACAGCTAGCCCTGCACTGGAGCACTTGTGCTCCAGCCAACCCATCTGCAGCATGTTGGGCCTGGTTGGAGCAGCCTTGGGCTGGATGGCTGGCCCCCCAGGTTCCCTGCCAGCCACAGCTGCTCCCAATAGAGCTCAACATGCTATGGTACTGGGTGCACATGTAAACACAGCACGTGGAAGCAATTAACTCTAACATGAACTGCACCAGAATTTATTCAGTCTAATTAATTGCACATATAGATGTGCCCAGGAATTATTAGAAAGAAGCAGCAGGACTCTATAGTGTATGTTAAGTATGCTAGTTTGATTAGTTTATAGAAAGCACTATTTTTTTCCCCTGTGATATAATTCCTTTCTCCACAATATAGTTTCCATATAATTTTACTTGATAATCTGCCTTGCATACAGAGTTTATGAAGTTTATTGCAAAAAACTGAGTTCATGAAATCTCATACTCATAGCAAAACTGCAGAGTGGGAATGGCTTTGCATTTCAGTTCTCATGCAGTGTTTAGTTAGCGTAAACTCAGTTTTCTCAAAGCCTACAAAACACTTCCTTGGAACAGCTAAATATGTAATCATCAGCTATCGGAGATGAAACTTTCAGAAAGTGCTGTATGTATATATAATAAAGAAATTGAAAGGATGCCAATCTTAAGGTCAGGTCTATCTGTATAGCCTATATCTAAGAAAACTGAGAGGAATTTCAGTTTGACCCAGCAGGATAATCCTTGCCAAGTTGTATTTCCCTCATATAACTCAGGTGCTTCAGCAACAGAGCAGGTTATGCAGCCAGCAAGAATTAACAACCCTTCCTGATGTAACGAGCCCTATTGATATCTATTGGATAATTAGCATAAGTGAGAGAGATTCTTATGAGTAAAGGCTGAAAATCAGGACCATATCTTGTATGTTAAGAATACTGATATGCAGCAGTGTCTCATAGAGCGCCCTGATAGGGTCGGCTGTAGAGAGCAATCTCTGATACTCCATTAAGCAGTGCAATGAAATATCCCTCCCTGTTTCCAGTGTGGCCAGCCGTTTCCATTAAGTGCATAATAGTGGAGAAAAACTGAGCATCCTACAGCCCTCTGGAAGTGAATCACTCCTTAGGAGGAACCACTCTGAAGCAGATAGTGTTTTCCAAGAATACTGCAATTTGAGTACACACCTTACTTGATGAGCAAGCAGTGGCAAGCCTGGTCACATAGTCATGGTGATTCCACTGACAGAGCTTGGCCACATGAGTCTCATCCCACTGAAATCAGTGGCAATTTTCCCATGGACTTCTCTGGCCAGGATTTTACCTTAAAGTTTCTAGTTATAATTATAGATATCTTGATTTAGATACTTGCTTTAAGCACAAGTGCACAGGTATTTCATTCATTTGTAGAATAAAATAAATACCCTTCCTTCTTGTTTTCTTCCATCCTTGTGGTTTCAGGCCATTTGCTGTGTAAACAAATTAAAATGTCTTGAACAAATAAGACTAGATTGGCCCAATTTGGGCAGCATCTTCATGCTTTCTTTGCTGATCATTTCATAATCTCAAAGATTTAAAAAAATGTATCATGTCACTTACTTAGAAAAATAAAGCTACATTACACCAAGCCAGGATATGCTTGACATACAGGGCTGTTTATGGCCTGAAAAGTCTGGAAATCTTGGAAATGAGACTTTCCCTTAGCCACGTTTTGTTCAAGATTTGTTGTTGATAATCATCTTTTGCGTACTAGGGAGCAATGGTCAAATTATTAATAGGAAACAGATTACGTTATGACTTTAGCTCTTTACAATTCATGTGGGTAAAGTTTAAACTTGCAAATTGATCACGTCAACAAACTGCTTTTTGTAGGGGCATGAATGGCTCGTGGAATTATTTCTACTGTGAATATGAATGACTGACACTTAAGTCTGTAGAAGAACAGGTAATACTTCAGTTCAGGCACAGACATCTGGATTTTCATAACACAGGCATTTATAGAAAGAATGCCCATTCCTTACTCTTTTGTACAATCTAAATCTCATTTCTGCAAATGTTTGCAAAGACAGCATACTACCAAATATTAACTGAATCATATTTTAGCTACACAAAGACAGTATAAGTCAAATAATACATTTGACAAAAAGCATTTGACTAGCTCTAAAGACAAGTCACAATTAGAACATGAGTTGCCATCTGGTAGTCCATTTTGCTCGGCATTCTGACAATGGGCAGTTCCAGTTATTTTAGAGGAAAAAAAGCAAGAATCTTGTGTTGCACAGTTATGGTACTTCTTTCCAGGAAGTTAGTGGTTGCCTAATGTCCTAAATCATGAAAATTTATACTCCACATTTTTTTTTTATTCCTGCTACTGCAAATGTCTGTGTTCTTGTTATTCATGTAAACGTCTAATCTTTTTTTTTTTAAATCCTGGCTGAGTTTGAAAAAGAAAGATTGCTGAAGAAAATATTTACTTTTCCTGGAAGAAATAAATATTTTAAAATGTATTTTCCCTACCGGTGATAAATTATAGTATTTATCTATCCCAAGAGTCTCCTGATATTTTTTCTATTTAAAAACTGACCCTAACAAAGTGACTTTTTTCATAATGTGACTTAACTGTGTTTCTACATTGGTTTATACCACAGACTGCAAAGGTGGATGCTTTATTGATATTTTGTAACTATTTAAAACCAAGCTAACCAAGAAATGACATGAACTTTTTCAGGGGCACTGCACAGGAGGTCATCTTTTATATATTTCTTTTACTATGTACAAGAGTTTAAACTTTGGCTGCCTCTGTGTCTAATGAAGTGGAATGAGTTGGGTTATTTGCACCAGTGCTCTGTTCCCAGTTGCTGAGTTGGGAAAAAAAATAAAGGTTATGCAGTACAATTTGGGTTGTTTACATGGTAGAGTAAGTGTCAGAACTCTTTAGCTTTAAAATAAAGAATATTTGAATGACAGCTTTGACTGAAGTGCCTGAAATTTTCTTTTCACTATACAATGATTTTACTCTTAAAGAAGGCATGGTATTCCATTGTGGCAAAGTTGTACATTCTTTTACTGTTTATAAGAGCTCAGACGTTGGCTGCCTCTTTGTCTAATACAGCGGACTGAGCAGCCGATGGATGTTGCCCTGGGATCTGCATATAGAGCTACAGAGTCGGTTATTTGCTGAATACTTCTAGTACTCCACTTCCAGAGCAATTGTCATAAACTGTTAACGTTATATTCTGTTTCTGAAATTAGTGACTGAAGAAGTCTGTTTCCTAAACAATTTTATTCTGAGATAAAGGTTTTATCAGTACTGGGTCTTTCTCATCCTTTCTTCACAGTTCCAGGACATGGAAAATGATAGACTGCATAGCTATAAGGGAGAAGAATGCTCAGAATTTCCAAAGCCGTCAGGACACTTAGCAAACTTTGTCCCCATGCTACTAGTGTTACATACCAGCACTTACAATAATAAGGGTTGGATGTGGCCATAAGGAAACTACTCTGCTGGACTACTTATATGAACAGTACGCAACCAGCGAATGTATTACTTCCTGTACTTTAATTAGGTGTTGGAATGAGCAGAAATAGATTGGTCATGCTGTTACATAGTGATGCAGCGCCACATAGCACTTCCAGTTAGTATACAACATTCTCCTGCATATCAGCACACACTGAATTTTACCATCTATTCACACACAGTGGTTTGATTCACAGGACTACATTAGTCCTTTGACCACATACGTCAGTCCTTTGGTCTTCATTTTCATTCATTAGATCAGGTACTTGGCAGTATTAATTATTTGCTGAAATTAACAAGTGAAATGCTCACTTGACTGAATAATTGAAGTTTGACAGAATGCTGACGCAGTTGTCCAAACTGCAGGCCCAATCCTGAATCCTTAGGAAAAACTCCTCCAAATCAGTCTGTCTGTCTATAAATTATCAGTCAAGTCCAGACAGGTTTTAGATATGCAAATCATTGTATGTATTTATTTAAACTTGTTAAAAAGGATCCGTCTTTTGCTCTAGCTGCCTACCCAAATTCTGAAAACCACACAAGTAAATAAAATATCCAGAATAAAATACTTTTTGAAAAGCTCAAACCTTCTCTTCAAAGCATTTCTTTCTTCTATAAGTACCCTAAATAATACATAAATAATACCAATAATATCAGTTGCTTGATCCATATCTTGCACTTCAGAAAATGCCTGAGAAAGTAATGAGCTTGAGTTCAGAATGTTACTGTATTAAAAAGCAAGTTCAATAACAGGAGTGGAATGAAGACGGTATACTAAAAAACAAGCAAAATGCCTACGGTGTACATAGGCATAAACAGATTAGCACAAAATGATGATAATTATGGGGAACTAATAAAAACATGTACAATCACTACCTCAGGGCACATGAAGGTCCAGGAATAGTCACTGTATTTTTCCAAATCCTCGTATTTTTGTCCTGAGCAGTATGCTACCTTTTATGGTCTGTATGCTTACTCATTCTTTTGTATTAATTACAGTGTTTAGCTTGCCTATCAACTGCTTTTAATAACTTACAATAATAAGAGTTCCTTAACTCCATAAAAAGCCTCATTTCTTACTCACTGAAGATGCTTGGATTGCCTGGCTTACTGCTGTTTAAAATCATACTCTTCTTCCAGTTTCTTTCAAACCTTTGTTTTAAGGCCACACGGTAATAAATATTCAGAAAATTCTCTCTCTTCCTACTTTCCTTTCAGTTCCATTATAGATCTACAGCTCACAATAAATACTCTCAGACTCGAGCATTCATAAGTCATGGCTCAAGCCCCCAAAATCATGAGATTAGCTTTAAAAAATCAGGAGTTCTTAAAAATAATGCACGTTGGTGCTTTGTATTTATCCTTTTGAGTTTTGAGCTTTTCATTTTCAATTTTTCAGCTTTTCTTCATGATCTTGAAACTAGAAATTTACTTATTTTAAAACGAAAGCTTCATTTTCTCATAATCACATGCCTAGGCTCCAGGTCATTAAGACACAAAATTTCACCAAAAGACAACAGAGTAACCTTTAGAAGAAAAACTTCAATAGAATGAACCACAAAGACCCTAGAGTTAAAGGGCATCTTTACATGTGGTCTTTGGTGGGATGGGAGGTGCTTTAATTAGAGCAGCTCTCTGGAGCTGCTCTAATTAAAGCACTTGTAGCATCTCATGTATTCAGCATCCTGTGCTTGTTTGACAAGCTTTAGTTAAAGTGCCCCTGCTGCCATTTGAAAGCATGAGGATGCTAAGTACATGGGACGCTGAGGCTCCTGGAACACACTACTTAGCACACTCTAGCAGACTCATTTAAACATTGTATGTTGCTAAATTAATAGCATGCATCAAAGCAGGTGTTAGGCACATTTATAGGTACTCAATGTGAGTAAATCCTTAAAGTTGACATGTACGTAAGTGTCATACTGGGTCCATCTAGCCCCAGTATCCTGTCTCTGAAAGTGGCAGGAGTGGATAATATGCAGTGGCAGGAGTGAATACTATGCATCAAACCAGATATCTCTGGAGTGATCTATCCCTATTCAGTGCCTGGCATCCACCATTTATTGGGTTAGAGATGCCAGAGAAAGAGTCTCCAACCATTTTGTTCAATAACCTTTAATCCATTAATGAATGATAGATCTATCCAGTCCCCTTTTTAACCTAGCTATGCTATCTTTCTCCACCACCACCTGTGGCAATGAATTCCACAAGTTCTTTCTTTCATTCATTCATTCATTCATTCAAAAAGTATTTTCTTTTGCTAGTTTTAAGCCTGTACCTATTAATTTCAGCAGGTACCCCTAGTTCTAGTTTTCTGGGACTTTGTGAAGAAGAGTTCTCTGTTCACTTGGTCCATATCCTTCATGATTTTATAGACTCCTATTTTATATCTCCCTCAGCCTTCCAAACTGAGAGTTGTAGCCTTTTTATTCTTTCCTGGTATGGCAACTGCTCCAGGACAATGATAATTTTGATTCTCTTTCTATATACCTTTTCTAATTCTACTGCATCCTTTTTCAGCTGTGGGGACCAGAACTGCACAAGATGTGGGCACACCATGGATTTGTTTAATAGTATGATAGTATTCTCCATTTTGTTTTCAGCTCCCTTCTTAATGATGCCCCAAATTTTATTGGCTTATTTGGTCTCTGCTGCACAGTGAGCTGATATTTTTAAAGAACTATCTACAATGACTCCAAGGTCTCTTTCCAGAGTTGTACAGCTAGTTCAGAACCCAGTACTGTGTATGTATAGCTGAGGTTATTTTTCCCCAGATTCATTACCTTGTCAACATTGACGTTCATCTGCCATTTTCCCCCCACCCAGCTTGGTGAGATCTTTTTGCAGCTCCTTTCCATCAGCTTGGGATTGGACTACATGGAATAATTTACTATCATCTGTAAACTTGGAGATTTCACTGTGCACCCACATGTCCAGGTCATTGTTGAAAGTGTGGAACAAAATAGAGCTGAGCACAAATCCTTGTGGGGCCCCAACTTTTGACCTCCATCCATCCTGAAAAGTGACCCTGCTTTTTGCTTCCTATCTTTTAACCAGCTCTCACTCCACACAAGAACCTTCTCTCCAGTCCTGTGTCAAGGCAGGGTTTTTTTAAAGGCTTTAGTGATGGATCTTGCCAAATGCTTAACACACACACAGAATCTCAGAAGACATGTCTATTGCTAAACAGAAAGAGAACCACAAAGGCAAGAAATAAATCAATATGGCAAAGGTTTGATATGTTATTTGAGCCAAACATGAGCCCTTCAAAATTTGGAAAGCTAAACTTAGTAAAGATAGTAAACCATGAGTATAAATTAGAACAGGCAATAAATAAAAGGGCAATTAAAATAGACAAAATGTTTTTGAGTTAGGTGAACTCGCAAAGTGAATAAGCCAGCTCATGGTAAATGGGATTAAATGTCATTACCTGCAAAATAACAATAAAAAGACCTGCTGAAGGAGGTACTGTTCTTTTCTCCCTTCTCTTGTGTAGCACAGTGAAGAGAACAGGAAGCAATGGCTGATATTAGTGGAGGAGGAGTTGGGAAATTCCAGTCCTTTTAGCACAACAACATCAAGCGCAATCAGGGGATAGCTGGTAAAGATCTAACTCCTAGGGAATATCTCCATTCAAAGTATAGAGCAGACAATGCATGATTATCAGAAACTGCATTATCTGTCCTCAGTAAACTGACCAGGTACATTAGTTCAATGGCAGTGGTCTACATGCAAGAGACATTATTCACCTCACAGGCAGAGGGAGGAAGCTCTTTTCTACCAGAATTGCCAACTTGCTGAGGAAAGCTTTAAACCAGACATGTCTGTGGGAGAGGGGGGAGGTTCCATTGTTATACATGAATCCAGTGCTGAACATGAATCCTCTTCCCATAACGAAAAAGAGAGGGCATTGACATAGTTGACGCCCAGGTGAGCACCAATGCTCTAAAATACTCACATAGACAGAAAAACTGAGGTGACCATTGGGGAAGTGAGGTGCATTTATGGAACCACCATAAGCATGGGTAACAAACAAGAGGAACTGGCTCTCCTCCTGGCAGACGAGGAATCTCACCTGGTTGGGCTGATGGAGACATGATGGGACAAGATGTATGATTCAGCAGTGGATAACGTGAGCTATAGGCTCTACAGGAAGATCAAGCTGGGAAGAAGGAGGGGGAGGGCTCTATTTGAAAGAGCAGTATCCCTTCCTGCAGGTCAGGTTTGATAGTGGGGAGAGATTCCTTGATACCCTCTGGGTCAAGATACAAGGGGATTCAGGAGAGGGAGACCTGATGGTGGGAGTCTACTACAGACCTCCCTCCCAAGAAGAGAAGAACAATCAGGCATTCTCCAGGGAATTGACTGAGGCAGCCAGAACTAAAGACCTCATTGTCATGGGTGACTTCAACTACCCTGATTTCTGTTGGTTGGTCCATTTGGCTGGCTCCAGCAAGTCAGTCAATTTCTTGGCAACTATCAATGACCTGTTTCTGTCACAGGTTGTCAAAGGACCAACTAGGGGTAAAGCCACTCTGGACTTAGTGCTTACCAAAGGGGAGGACATGGTAGGGGACCTGAAGATTGGAGGTACTCTGGGTGACAGTGATCATGATGTGATTAGGTTCACCATCTACCAGAAGGCTAGGATCCCAAGTAGTAGAACAGAAGTCTTAGATTTCAGAAGGGCAGACTTCGACAAACTCAGGAGGCCAGTTAGAAAGCCTCTCTGTGACCAGTGACTGGACAATTCTGGAGTTCAGGAGCAATGGTGCCTCTTCAAGGGAGCAATTCTTACTGCCAAAAAGAGGCCATTCCCACATGATAAGGGACCCGCTTGGCTCAACAGGGACATTAGAGAACTTTTGAAAAAGAAAAGAAAACCATATAATTGATGGATAAAAGGTTCAGCAACCAGAGAAGAGTTCACTTATATAACCAGGGTCTGCAGGTATGAGCTACAGAAAGCCAAATCAGGAATGGAGATCAAGCTACCATCCAAAATAAAGGACAACAAAAAGTCCTTCTACAGGCACATAGGGAGCAAGAAAAAATAGAGCTCCACTGTGGGACTCTTACCAAATATGGAGGGATAGCCCATGGTTGACCGCCACAAAAAGGCTGAGCTCCTAAATGAATACTTTACATCAGTATTCCAGAAGGCTAATAGGAGCTGTGCACCTGTCCAGAGGCCCAGAGAACATGGGGAAGCCTACAGACAACATGACATCTGTCCTGAACAGGTGAGAGTCCTCTTAGAACAACTGGACATTTTTAAGTCCCCTGGGCCAGATGACCTACATCCAAAAGTTCTGAAACAACTGGCTGAACTCATAGCAGCGCCCTTAGCAAAGATATTCAAAAAGTCATGGAACTGGGGAGTGGTCCTGGATGATTGGAAGAGGGTCAACATGCTGCCCATCTTTAAGAAAGGGAAGAGGAATGACTCTGCAGACTACAGACCAGTCAGTTTGACTTTGGTCCTTGGAAAAACTTGTGAAAACATTGTTAAAGAGGACATCAATGACACTCTTGTAACTGACAGGTTGTTAAGAAACAACCAGCAGAGCTATGTGGAGGGTAGGTCATGCCTGACAAACCTGGTGTCCTTTTATGACCAGGTAACGAATCAGTTGGACAAAGGTCATGAGATAGACATAATTTACTTAGATTTCTGTAAGGCCTTTGACCCTGTCTCCCATGAAATTCTTTCAGTTAAACTGAGGGTACTGGCTTGGATCAGCCTACAGTGAGGTGGGTGGATAACTGGCTTAGAGGCTGGTCCCAGAGAGTTATAATTGATGGGATGGTCTCATCCTGGAGGACTGTCTCCAGTGGTGTCCACAGAGATCGGTGCTTGGACCCGGGCTTTTTAACATATTTATTAACAACTTGGATGAGGGGGTGGAATGCTCTATGATTAAGTTTGCAGATGATACCAAGCTGTGGGGAAATATGGGCACACCAGAGGATAGAGTAAAGATCCAGGATGACCTTGACAGATTGGTTCTATGGGCTGATTGGCATCAGATGTGGTTCAACAGGGAACAGCGCCAGGTCCTTCATGTGGGTAGGAAGAACCTTCACCACAACTACAGGATAGGCGGTAGCCCACTGGCTGGCATGGCATCTGAATGGGACCTGGGAGTCACAATTGACCAGAAGGGGAATATGAGCCAACAGTGTGAGGAAGCCACCAGCAGGGAAAATAAAACTCTGGTGTGCATCAGCCGCTGTGTTGCCAGCAGATCCAAGGAAATGCTTCTCCCTCTCTACTCAGTGTTGGTGAGGCTGCAACTGGAGTACTGCCCCCAGTTTTGGGAACTGCACTTCAAGAAGGATGCGGATAAACTCAAGAGGGTTCAGAGAAGGGCCACTTGCATGATTAAGGGCCTGGAAGATAGGCCCTATAAGGAGAGACTCCAGGAGCTGGGCTTGTTCAGTCTGGGTAAGAGGAGGCTGTGAGGTGACTTGATAGCTGCCTACAAATGTCAGGGGGGAACACTAGGATCTGGGGGAGCAACTCTTGAGGAAGGCATCCCTTGGGGGGACAAGGACCAATGATCACAAACTAATAGAGGGAAGATTTAGGCTGGACATGAGGAAGAACTTCTCCATAAGGGTAACTAGAACCTGGAACACACTCCTGGCAGAGGTGGTACAGTCGCCATCCTTGGGGATTTCATCCATTTCACAGATTTCATAGACATTAGGGTTGGAAGGGACCTCATAAGATCTTTGAGTCCAGCCCCCTGCCCAAGGGGCAGGAAGTCAGCTGGGGTCTAAGGATCCCAGCAAGATAAGCATCCAAATGTTTTTTAGAAGTGTCCAGAGTAGGTGCTTGCATCCTCTGGGGAGAGTCTATTCCAGGCCTCGGGGACTCAGACAGGAAAGAAGTTTTTCCTTATGTCCAGGCTAAAATGGTCTTTCAGGAGCTTGTGATTGTTGGACCTTGTCATCTCTTGGGGTGCTCTGTTGAACAGGTGTTCCCACAGATCCTGATGCACACCTCTTATGTACTTATAGGATAGCACCAAGTCATCCCTGAGCCTGTGCTTCTCCAGGCTGAAGAGTCCCATAGCTCTCAGCCTGTCTTCATAAGACCTGTTTTCTTTCCCTCTGATCACATGTGTGTCTCTCCTCTGACTCTTTCAAGTGCCTCCACATCCTTCCTGAATTTTGGAGCCCCGAATTGGATGCAGTACTCCAGCTTCAGCCTCACCAAGGCTGAGTACAGCAGGAGGATGACATCCTGGGTTTTGCTTGAGATCCATCTGTAGATGCAAGCCAGAGTTTTGTCAGCTGCAGTATCTCACTGGTGGCTCATGTTTGTCTTGTGGTCAGTCATGACCCCCGAGTCTCTTCTGGCCATAGTGCTAGCATTGCCAAGCCTATAAGTGTGATGCAGATTTTTATCCTGAGGTGGAGCACCTTGCATTTCTCCATATTGAATGCCATCAGGTTTTCATCTGCCCACCTTGCAAGCCTACTGAGGTCAGCCTAGATCACCAGCCTATCCTCAAGTGTGGATACTCTTCCGCAAAGTTTGGTGTCATTAGCAAACTCAGCCAGTCTGTTTCTGACACCAGCGTTCAGATTGTTTATAAAGACATTAAAGAGTAAAGGTGTTCAAGAGGAGGCTGGATAAGTACCTCATTAAGCTAGTTTGAGCTCTTTATTCTCCTGCTTATGGCAGGGGACTTGACTCAATTATCTTACAGGTCCCTTCTGGTCCGCTGACTTTATGACTCTATGACTCTATTACAACAGTCATGAAGCCCAGTCCCATGTCATACCAGGCCATGGGCAGTTAGATGTGGGGGGTCACACATGGTTAGGAGAAGCAACCAAGATCCAAGGAGCAGGAGCAAAGTCCAGGTGTAGGGAAGCCAGAAGATCTGTCAAGAGAACCAAGTCAGAGATCCAAAGGGTCAGAAGGCTAGCCAGGTCATGTATCCAACCTGAGTTGGGTCAGGGATCCAAAGGGTCAGGCCAAACTTGGAGTCCACAGGCAAGCCAGGTCAGGTATCTAGAGAATCTATCAGAGATCAGGTAGCAGCACAAGCCAATGGTGCAGCAACCTAGATACAAAGTTTAATCTTGTTGCTCAAACACTTTCTTTTTCTGGTCAGGGGTTTATATTAGAAGGGACAAAGGGACTAACCTTGCTTGACCACTTCAGTGGCAGGGAAGAGGTATGTTGCTATCCCACATGGGAGGTTCTGGCTGCCTGAGTCTGCCCTAGCATGCTTGGCAGACCAGGTTGAGTGACTGCCTGGCAAACCAAGGCCCTAGGATCAAGGTTGTGGTCTGACACTGCCTCTTAGGAAGAGTACTGGGCCCAAAGCAGGGAAAAACTGGTAGAAAGCTGTCAGAGACTGGCTTGCCTGTAATTTCAAAGAGTTAGAAATGAAGCCTAGTGACTCTGCAATACTAGGTGAAAGGGGAAGTCTGCCACCTGATGAAGGGAATGAAAGAAGGAGTCTGTGACCCAGTGAGCTGGTTGTGGGGTAAGGGGAAAAAGCAGAGGGAAGTTAGCTGCTTTCCATTTGGAAGCTCAGAGAGGACTGATTGTGTGTTTTGGGAGAGGATCAGAAGTCATTTTTCTGAACTTGGGGGCAGTTCCTAATAACCAACTTCAGCCCAAGGTTTGTTTGTTTTTTGATCCCCAATTATCATTGCCAGGATCACAATGGAACTGAAGTGGGGGCAATAACTGAACTCCACCACCTCCGCTCGCCAGTGCAAATTAGACATAACCACAACCAGCCCCATTAAGTACAAAACATGCTTTTGCAAGACCAGAAGAACAGAGGGAACAAGCAGAGAAGCAGCAGAAATGTCCTAACAGCAGACTGAGCAAGAGCTAACGTGCATTTCTTTTCAGGGCTGCTGTACAATATGTTCCTGTTTTCTTCCACAGCCCTTTGACCATTTACTACTGGAGCTTAAACTTGACAGGGTTTAAGCCAAATGATCTGGAAGGAGATAGGAGGCTGTTATCATCCATGCACTGAACAGTGACTACTCTCTTGAAAGCTGGGGGAGAAAAGGTCAGAAGGCAAGACTCATTTTCCCATTTTAGCATTCTGGGTTGTGGAGGCCTGAGGGCTGAAAGAATATATTGTCTGTTGTGGAGAATATTTGTTTTACTTGTCAGTGTGTCTTAATTTATTAGAATGGGGAAGAGATCACTTTTATTACAATATTTTATTGGAAAGTTAAATGATGCAAGTGGAATTGGAGTTTGAAGGGGTGTTCTATTATGCTGCCATAAATAAGGGTGGAGTCTTTTTAATCCAAAAAACAGAGCTAGAATGAGTCATAAAAAAAGATTTTATCCTTAGGTATAGTGACAGCCTAAAACTCCCATCAACCTCAACAAGATTTACAGTTGCTTCATTCTCTGAATCATGCCCAAAGAAAAATGAGGGCACAGTGGAACTGAGGAGCAGTCTTGGGTGCTTGAGGAAAATGGATAGATAGAAGAAAGATAAGAAGCAGCAGGAATGGCTTGAGTGGACAAAAGGGGGGCAAAGGGATCAGGTGTGGGATGGGTAAGTATGAAACCTGTGCTTGGAGGCGGTGTGTGGAGGGTGGGGGTAGTGTCCATGACCTGAAATTACTGAGTTTGGTGGGTTTAGGAATACAGTGATGGGAAGTATCCTAGGATCCTTGAAATGAGCAAATGGGAGGGTGAATCTGTGATGTGAAGCCTGGGGAGTCAAAGGGCTTGTGATGAGTAGGAAGCCAGAGAGTTTGCACACACACATGTGGGAAGGGAACCTCACTTACTATATAGCCAGATTCCCATTCCTTTTGAAAATGTTATCATGATTTTGCAAATACGATTTTGTAATAAGACCTCAAAAGGGAATAGTGTCAGTATTTCTAAATGGAGTATGTTCACTGAATACAAGAATGTTTGTATAGACAGAATTGGATAATTGATCTGCAGTGTTAGAGAATGTGTCAATTGTAGCGTTATAGACTGATCAAGGTGCTTGTCAAATGTACGTTTGATTTTTTTGCTTATAATGCCAAGGAGTTAACATGTGTAGTTGTATTGTAATTAGTAAAACAGTAAGCGTTAGTGCTTTAAAATACCAGAAATTGATCCCTTTAATAGAAAATGCTATGATATAATTTCCTGGTAATTTATGTTGATCATTATGCATATTGTTCTGAATTTTGGAAGATGACCCTAAGGTTGGCTGGGTAATATAAATCTTGTGAGGCAATGGTAAGAAAAAAGGGATTATATATTACTGCGTAGATTACCCAACTATTCACTTCCAGAAGTTTAAAACTTGGATTTTTAACAAATGCATTTTATTTTATAAACAGTTGTATCTGGGGAAACAGCAGTGAAATTATTAGTTTCTTTTAGTGAAATGTTTTATTTTGCAGGCATATATATTAATTCACTCCCAGCCTACCTACATGTTTTCTACATTGATTCATGTTTTTATGCAGGGATGTACTGAATAGACAAATGCTAGTTAGATATTTTTTGATGAATACAAAGTAGAAATTATTATAGAGAGAGAGAGATTCATTTGATTTTTTGAAATTTGTATTAGCAGGAATACACGTGGTAAAATACTTCTATCTTAGCATAAAGAACAGAAAAGAGTGACTTTTGCAGCTCTTGATAGCAATTGCAGAATTGATGTGATATAAATTCTGTTGATACACCGGGAGCAAAATAAGTAAAATCCATGGAATGGATTCCAGTACATATTGCTGAAATGAATGAAGTACAGACGCTAATATTTTTCAGACTATTTTCACAAGTCAGAAGTGGCACTGTTCTGAAACACCTGGGAGATGAGAAAGCACATTATGAATCAGGTAATTTATGTTACTTTTAAAGTTGCATTTCAGTGCTGCAACAATATGTAGCCTTTTCACTGAAGTATTTGAACTTATGCCACACCTTCCATTATCAAAGGCATGCATGGAGTACTAGTACAGGATATGGATGCTCTAGAGGTAAGTGAATGATTTACATGCTGTTTTTCATGCTGAGCTTTTCCAACTCAGTGATTTCATAGTTTTGTAGTTTCTAGGGTTGGAAGGGACCTGAGTAGATGATCTAGCCGCCCCCCTGCCATGGCAGGAAAGAGTACTGGGGTCAAATGATCCCAGCAAGGTGTACATCTAACCTCTTCTTAAAGACTCCCAGCGGGCCAGCACCACTTCTCTTGGAAGCTGGTTCCAGATCCTAGCTGCCCTGACTGTGAAGTAGCGCCTCCTGATATCTAGCCTAAGTCTACCCTCTGCCAGCTTGTGACTGTTATTCCTGGTCACTCCTGATAGTGCTTGGGAGAACAGGGACTTCCCCAGTGCCTGCTGATCCCCCCGACTAGTTTGTAACAGGCCACTAGATCCTCCCTCAGCCTTCTCTTCTGGAGGCTGAACAGGTTCAGGTCCCGTAGCCTCTCCTCATCAGGCCTGCCCTGCTGCCCCCTGATCATGCGAGTGGCCCTCCTCTGGACCCTCTCCATGTTGTCCACATCCCTCTTGAAGTGTGGCGCCCAGAACTGGATGCAGTACTCCAGCTGCGGCCTGACCAGTGCCTCATAGAGGGGGAGGATCACCTCTTTGGACCTGCTCGAGATGCATCTGTGGATGCATGACAAGGTACGGTTGGCCTTCCTGACTGCATCCCCACACTGCCGGCCCATGTTCATCTTGGAGTCAATGATGACTCCCAGATCCTTTTCCGCTTCTGTACTGACAAGAATGGAGTTTCCCAACCTGTAGGTATGGTGCCAGTTGATCCTCCCCAGGTGCATCACCTTGCACTTGTCGGTGTTGAATCCAATCCCATTCTCATCCGCCCACACTTGCAACCTGTCGAGGTCCTATTGCAGCCTATTCCTCCCTTCTAGTGTACCCACATCTCCCCACATCTTAGTGTCATCAGCAAATTTGAACAGGGTGCTTTTTACCCCCTCGTCCAAGTCACTGATGAAGATATTGAACAGTGTGGGCCCGAGGACTGAGCCCTGAGGAACCCCACTGCCCACGTCCCTCCAGGTCGAAAATGACCCATCAATCACTACTCTCTGGGTGTGGCCCTCCAGCCAGTTGGCGACCCAATTGACTGTGTGGGTGCCGACACCACAGTCCCCCAGTTTCTTAATGAGAACAGGGTGAGAGACAGTGTCGAAGGCCTTCCAAAAGTCCAGGAAGACTATGTCCACTGCTACCCCTGCATCTAGTGATTTGGTGATCTGATCATAGAAGGCCACCAGGTTGGTCTTACAGGACCTGCCATTGATGAACCCATATTGGTTGTCCCTAAGCATGATCTTCCCTGCTGGCCCCTTGTGGATATGTGCCAGAATAATTTTCTCAAAAAGCTTGCCCAGGATTGAGGTAAGACTAACTGGCATATAGTTTCCTGGGTCCTCCTTCTTCCCCTTTTTGAAGATGGGAACCACGTTGGCCCTCTTCCAGTCCTCTGGCACTACACCAGAGCACCACGAGTGCTCCTAAAGCCATGCCAGGGGTCCCGCAATGACCTCAGCCAATTCCCTCAGTACTCTAGTGTGGAGATCATCCAAACCAGCTGACTTGAATACATCCAGTCCCTCCAGAAGTTCCCTGACTAGTTCCTCACTAACCCTTGGCCTAGGTGTGCCTCCCCTGGGGCCTGAGGGGGGCCTAGTGGGGGGTGGTGACTGTTCTGGTCCCTGCTTTGGAAAATGGAGGCAAAGAAATCGTTAAATATGTTGGCTTTGTCGTCTGGTGTGACGACCAAATTTCCTAACGTGTCCTGCAGGGGGCCCACATTACCCGGAACCTTCTTTTTACCCCCTATGTATTTAAAAAAGGACTTCTTGTCCTTAATCTGGGAAGCTAGTCCCAATTCCATCTCTGCCTTGGCCTTCCTGACTGCCCCCCTGCATCCCCGAACAACTGTAGTATAGTCATCCCTGGTAATGGCCCCTCCTTTCCATTGGGTGTATGCCTCCCTTTTAGCTAGGAGACATTCCCAAATGCATTTGGTGAGCCATAGAGGCTTGTGTGCCCTTCTGCTTCCTTTGATCCATGTTGGGATTACCTCCCTTTGGCCTTGGATGATCGTCTCCTTAAGGAGCAACCACTCTCCTTGGACACCTGGCTTCCCTCCCCTCTGGGACCTCAGTGCTTCCCCGACTATTCTCCTTAGCTCATTGAAGTCTGCACTCCTGAAATCTAGGGCTCCTGCCTTGCTGCAGGCCTTTGCCACCCTCTGCTGGATTGTGAATTCCAGCAGGCGATGATCGCTGTTGCCCAGGTGGTTGAGCACCTGCAGCCCCCTCACCAGGTCATCTCCTGTGGCCAGCACCAGGTCCAACAAGGCGTCTCCTCTGGTGGGGCTGTGCACCTCCTGGGTTAGATGGAGGTCCTGCATTCTGGCTAAGAACCTCCGTGAGTGGTCAGATCTGCCTGACTGCTCTTCCCAGCAGATGTCCGGGAAGGTCAGGTCACCCATGACTACCACATCCTTAGACTTCACTACCTCCATGAGCTGACCTAAGAATTCCTGGTCGAGCTCTTCCCCTTGGTTGGGAGGTCTGTAGTAGACCCCCACCGTTAAGTCTCTTTCCCCTCAACTGCCTTGTATTCTAACCCAAAGCACTTCAGAGTGCCCTTCCTCTGATTTTTTGTTAATTGACGAGGATGGGTATTCCTCCTTAATGTAGAGTGCCACGCCCCCACCTTTCCTTCCCATCCTGTCCCTCCTGTACAGCCTATAGCCCTTGACATTCACCGCCCAGTCATGCGTTGAGTCCCACCATGTTTCAATGATCCCCACTATGTCTGGGTTGATGTCAGCTAGCAGGAGGGTGAGTTCCTCCTGCTTGTTTCCCATACTATGAGTGTTTGTGTAGAGGCATTTGAGGCCTCCTGTGGATGTGTGTACTGGCCCCCTAATTTCAGTATTGCCCTGGCCCCTGTCACTTGCCTGTGTATATGTTTCGCTCGTTGGTCTAGGCTGGGCTGTACTTGTGGGTGTTGCTTGGTCTGGCAGTCCGATGATTCCTCCACCCTCGTCTTCCCCCCTGATTTGATGTCAGTAGTGGCTTACAGTTGTGTTTGTATGTGTTAGGGTTCTTTTAGGGTGCTTACAGAGATTTGGGGAGGCTAGGGTTAAAAATAGCCACCTGATCTAAGGTAAGTTGGGATGGGGGAGCTAGTGGGAGGGTTGGGGGATTAGGAGGGCAAGCAGGTTCTGGGGGCATTGGGAGTCTGAGGGAAGGTTTGGGGGGCAGGAGGGGTCTGCAGGGGGTTGGGGGGTCTGGGAAGGTTTGGTGGCATCAGGGGGGCTTGTGGGGTCTGCAGGTGGGCTTAGGAGGATGGTGAGCTCTCTCCCACTCCCCTGGGGATCAGGGCTATTTTTAGCCTCTTAATCTCCCCCAACCCCAGACAAACAATCCCCACAGCCCCACAAACCTACCTCTTCATCCCTCCTGCCCCACCTCCCCCACCTTGGCGTACTTCCTCAGCTCCCAGTATTGGTGACTGATGATAAAACTGGCACCTGAAGCAGCTTGTGGGATGTGTGGTCTGGTGGGCTGGGGAGGAAGGTAGCTGGTTCATGGGAGTAGTTGTCCATATGGAGGTGGGGGGGGGCTTAAATAGCCTGGCACCAGGGAAGGTGTAGGAAAATTACAGCCCCAGGGCTGGAGCCAGTGGCTGTGTCTGCATTGGGAATTGTACAGTGTCATAGGATGGGATCCCTAAGGATGGCCGTGTTACCCCTAAGGCCCCTTGACCGTGCCAATTCAGCCTGATGGGCACCCTCTGTTCTCATCTACCACATCTTTGATGGAAATATAAAAATAGGGAGGCTGCCTGGCTGCCTTTAAGTCCTTTTGGACATAGTTTGATTGACTCTCTGAACCCCATGGGTGCCCAGACCTCTTGTGGGTCCTGTCTCACAATGGGTGTTTTGGGGGCACCCTAGCCTTATGGGCTATATGCGTGGCTCCAACTGCCCCTTTACCACGCCCCAAGCCTCACAGATGACATTGACATTGTCCGGTCTGGGCCTTGCTATGAATTGGTCCCCTTGTCCTCTCTGGGCTCTCCACAGTGCTGTCTCTGCACCTCTCTTGCACCGGGGTCTGTGCACCCCAAATGCCATGCCCTCTTTGCTGCCAGGTTCTGTGCACTCCAAACGCTGCGCCTTCTTTGGCACTGGGGTCTGTGCACCCCAAATTCAGGGCCTTCTCTGGATCCAGGGTCCGTGCACCCCAAATGCCATTCCCTCTCTGGTGCCAGGGTCCTCACACCCCAATGATGCCTTCTCCTTCCCCAAATAGCCTCACCCAGACCACCAGTCTTACAACCAAACATAAACCCCTGGGCTATAACATAACACCAACTGCATTAGCTGTGCTCTGCCCCTTTCTATTACTGGGAGCAGAACTTGGTCAGGCTTCTTTCCTTCACTAACTCTACGAGAGCTCCTTCCCCCTTGGCCACTGGCGGAGAACTGCCCTCCCTAGCTCCCTAGCCTGGGGTTTATATGGGCCCAGTGCTCTCCCCTTTCTGGTCAGCTGATCATGTGCAGGTACAGCCAAAATTCAAAAAGGATGTGGAGAAGCTTGAGAGAGTCCAGAGGAGAGCCACGCACATGATCAGAGGTCAGGAAAACAGATGATAGGCTGAGAGACATGGGAGTCTTTAGCCTGGAAAAGCGTAGGCTCAGGGGTGATCTGATGGCCACCTATAAGTTTATCAGGGGTGACCACCAGGATCTGGGGGAACGTTTGTTCACCAGAGCGCCCCAAGGGATGACTAGGTTGAACGGTCATAAACTCCTGCAAGACCGTTTCAGGCTGGACATAAGGAAGAATTTCTTTACTGTCCGAGCCCCCAAGGTCTGGAACAGTCTGCCAGCGGAGGTGGTTCAAGCACCTACATTGAACACCTTCAAGAGTAAATTGGATGCTTATCTTGCTGGGATCCTATAACCCTAGCTGACTTCCTGCCCTTTGGGCAGGGGGCTGGACTCGATGATCTCCCAAGGTCCCTTCCAGCCCTGATGTCTATGAAATCTATGAAATCTATAATTTGCCCTCTGGCTTGTTGCCCTGGTAACCTGCACCTGGGTTTCTGTCTCTCTCGTTGGGCCCTCTCCCAGTCAGTTTCTGCTCGTCTAGGAGCAGGACACCCTAGTGCCGTGTGACACAGAGAAGTTCAGTTAGATTGGTCTTGCTGGACCTGAGCTAAGTTAGACTACCTCAGAGGTACACTCAACTGTGTTTGGGTTGGCAATTTGTAGATGGATCTGTCCTGAAATTCTCTACAGTTTGCATATAGATCCACCAAACTAGTGTAAGGTCCACAGCTGGGCGAGCTGAGTTAAATTGGGTGGCAATTTTTAAAGTTATCTAACTTCCCCCTCACCTCTCCAAATGTCTGTATGGAGCATTAATGTGCATGGTAAATAGGAAGGAGTAGGCTTTTGTCTATTAGGAAAGAAAGAAGGAAACCTAGAGGCATTTACCTTTAGTATCTTAAAGCATAAGGTGGTATTTACTATACCAGTGGTTCTCAATCTTTTTCAATTCAAAGCACTGTCATTGGACTCAAGGCACCCTTAGGAAAATTCTGGATCTTAGCTTTGAGTTGTTTCTTGACTACACAAAATAGAGCAAGTCTTCTGTTGCAGAAATCTCAGAAAGACCTTAGCAAATCAGAATGCTTTTGTATTCTTTTTTGAAATCTCTCGATTTATCTTGTAGATCATGCGTAGGTGTTGTGTGGCACCCTGCAGAACACTTAAAAGGATCTTGTGGCACACATTGTTTGAAAATCCTGTTGAAAATCACTGTATTATATGGATAGTTTGTGTGGAGCCCACAGTATATGGAAAATGTATTCAAATATTTTTTAAACTGATGGCTTATGGTGGTTAGCCATGATGACATCTGAAGAGTTATAAAAAAAAGGCAAAACAAACCTGAACTTCATCATAATCCTTACCTTGACACACTCATCACAAATGAAAGAGACAGAGGTGAAAAAATATAGAGCTACAGTTAAATGTGCCTGAAGACCCAGTGGAATTTGGAATTTAGAAACAGTATTTTTAGAAAGAACAACTACCCAAGAATAACAGTAGCTACAGTAACCTATGAGACTGCAAAAGTGTGAATCAAGCAGCTATTGATTTCAGCAGCAATCATGTCTGCAGAGAGAAAAAACGTTGTGCTGATGATAGATGGGGTATTGGAGGTCAGCTCTTTTCAGCTTCCTTTGGAGAAAGTGCAGATGACTTAATTCAGTTTCTCCCATGGTGCAGTAATGATCAGCTGTATTTACTTGGAAAACTCCTGTTTGATAAACTTTTTATGCTTCTCCTCTCACCCAAGTTTTGAAGACAATTGCCCTGATTGAGTGTGTGGCAGGGCAAGAAGCATAAAATAGGAATAATTACAGATCCAAATGCTGAATGGAAGAGTCCCTTGATGGGATTTTGTAATGCAACATTAGCATACAGTCTTGTGTACGTTTTCTAAAGTGTATGTCTTGTGTATGTCTTCTAAAGTGTGTTGTACCTTGGAGAGACTTGACCAAAAATCTATGCTTATACAAATACAGTAGAATTTGATTTTTGTTTCATTTCTTTGTGCAAACTGTATCTCATAATGCTTTATAGAATTAGATAACACAATTATAACATTTTGTAAAAAAAAAACCCCTAAAAGAATGGAAGATGGATAGGAAAGTGAAATATTTTTAGGTTAGGTTTAAGACACTTAGAGGTATGGAGATATAGGAAAGCTGTTCCAGAGAGTAGGAGCTACAGGGAAGGGTCTCTTGCAAAAACAGTAACAAGGCTGCATCGAAAAATAGAGGCCCATGCTATCAGTGGAGAGAATAAAGGTAGTATTCTATAGAAAAGGCAATGTACATGAGGTGAACTGGAACACTTTCATGTTAAAACTAAAAGGAAAGACTATACTGAACTCAGTGAAGGGGAACCAGTAAGTTGTTTGAGATGGAAGACAAAACTGTCCATGTGAGAAAACAGACACCAACTTTCTACACATACTGAACTCTAAGAAGATGGGAATTATGGAGGGCACAGGACAGGAAGTTGTAATAAGAAAAGAAAGAGGAGATAAGGGTGCAAATGGATTTTAAGTATCAGTTAACTCTGGTAAAGTCACAAAGGGGCAAGATGAGATGTGGAACTTAAGCTATAAGAAAACTTTAAAAAGTTATAGGAAAGAAAACTCAGCTTTAGCATGATACTAAAGATATAGGCAATAAATTACTGCTTTTGCTCAAGAGAAGCAAGTCCACACTTGAAACATTCAGGCGAGGGAGTAGATAAAACCGTAACATTTGTATAAATAGGTAAGAAAAGTAGAAATGGAAGGATCAATAAAGATGTTAAGTTTGAAAGTGGTAGGTAAAGTTGTAGGTATGTGGAGGTTACAGTGAAGAGCTGGATAAAATAGAACCAGGGAGCTGAGAGCTGAACCTTGCAAGATTCATAGGTAGGAGACATTTAGTGTAGAGATGGGTTCACTCCAGAAAAAGGACAGTTTGGGTCAGCTGATAAGAACAAAAATGTTGATAGAGCTGTGGGTAGTCCGAAAGTAAGGAGAGGCCCAAAATGTTGAAAGCAAAAGATCCTTAATCATCACGTACATATGAGGACATTAACTAGATTAAGAAAAGCTAATTCTGTACCATGGCTAGAACTACAGCCTTGGATCCCAGACTGAAAATACGTTGCTACCTGAAATGCACTTTAGAAGATGGGAGGGCTCCTTTTCCAACAATTTGCAGAGAAAAGTTAAAAAGAGAGTAAGATGGTAGGATTTCAGGGTCAGTGGAGTGTTTTCTTGGTTGATGGTTTTTATTTTTTTGAAGATACTAAGTCAAAGATACTAACATGAGAATTACTGACAGTTGTGGTATTTGCAGGGAGCAATGGTAGGCAACAAGAGTAGAAGAGTACTAAACATGGGAGTATAGTTTTTAGAGAAACCAGTGCATGCTAACCTGTGTTGCTGCTCCCCCTCTTTTAAAGATGTTCTGCATTTCCAATGGCTGGAGAGTAGCCAATTAGTTCCTAATAGGGGTGCACTGATAAAGATTTTTCTGGCTGATACCAATGGCCGATTATTAAGTAGCCATATCAGCCAATACCGATCCAATTGCTGATATGCAGCCTGGTAGTTTGGAGAGCAGCATCCAGCTATTAAGTCTGTGGAGGGAAAAGGGTGTGGGGGAGGCAAGGGATGTGGCAGGCGGCAGATTGAGGCCTTTATGGTGAGGGAGGGAATGGGGCTGGGACGGGGCAGACACTGTAGGATGGAGCCGCAGGCAGTTCTTCTGGGGGGGCATGGGAAGGATGGGGGAGTGGCTCCCCATGCTGCATGCACCCCGGGGGGGGGGGAGGCATGAGCTCCCTGAATTTGTGGGTAGGGTGAGGGTGGGCTGCCTGCTGTGGCCTCTTCCTGGAAGGGGGGGCCAAACCAGGGCTGTACGTGGGGTAGGTGTGGTTGAGACAGTTAGTGGCAGTGCTGGGAAGGGGGGGTTATGGGGTGGGCAACAGCTACCCCAAAATTTGTTGTAGCCACCCCATAGCTCACCTTCCCAGTGCCACAGCTGCCCACCCCTGCCCACCCCGAGTGTAACCCTGGCCCAGCCTCCCCCCACCAGGAAGAGGCTGGCACAGCCCTGCCTGCAGTAGGCAGCCCGGCTTCACCCTGTGCACTAATCCAAGGGGCACATGCCCCCCATGTCTCCCCCGGGGGTATGCACAGTGGTGGGAACTGCCTCCCTTCCTGCCCCACCAGGTCCCCAGACAAGCTGCCTGCAGCTCCATCCTGCAACCTGTCTTGTCCTGGCTGGGTAGTACCTGCCCCTGGCCCCACCCCAGCCCCACTCCCTATCTCACCGTGAGGGCCTTAAGTTTGCCCCCACTACCCCTTCCCTCCTCCATGTCCCTTCCCTCCCACAGACTTACTAGCCAGATGCTGCTTTTCATGCTGCCAGGTTGCATACCTGGCTATAAGCATGTATGTGGCATTTATCTGTGACATTATCAGCTAAATTGGCCATAAAAAATGATTGCTGATAATATCAATTTTCTTTTTATTGGTGCCAATATGATATGGACTGATATATTGGTGCACCTCTAGTTTCTAATGGTCCCAATCCCTTATTTCAGCTTGCCGAGGCTTATCAACAGCTTCCTATTCCTGACAGCTTCTACACTCTCTCTCTTCCCTTGGGAACAGCAAGAGAAGTCTTTTATGCCTCTGCTGTTCTGACTAATCATCCGTTTGGGCCAGGAAGGAATTTTTCCTGTCAAGCCAAATTGTCAAGAAGGTTAATACGGCATCAGGGAAGCACCAGTTGGGTTAAGAGCAATAGAATTCAATATTAAAAAGGTAAAACTTTTGGCTTGTCACAGCTTGCAGCTTATGTCCTGTGTATGTTAAGGTTGAAAGGGCCAGCTCCTAGACATAAATGAAACTGGGATTTTCACTGCTGGACCCTTCTCTGATAGCAGCAAGGAAAACTGATGTCTCTGAAGACTAAGGCCAGGTACAGACATTACACTTTTATTGGTATAAGAGATCAGAAACTGGTCTATACCTGTAACAGAAGAGGTTTGGCGCACACAGACTGGTTTAAAAATAGTGGACCCCGATCAAAGATTTGCTTCGCCTCTCCCCACCGCCCTCTGCCAAAGGGCAAATGTGTTCAGTTTACTACTGATCTAAACTATGCCACTTACAGAAAATCGCATAACTTAGATCGATTCTGCCTAAGGCTTTTTGACTGTCTGTACCTAGCCTGAAGTTCCTCTCCCCGGGTGGCTTCTACAACCTGCCTCTTCACAGAAGCTGATGAACGGCTCCCAGTATGTTATTGGTTTGATATTATCATGAGATTCCTTTTGTCCGCATTAGAGTCAACTAAAGGGCATATGAGCACAGAGATGAGCATATAGCATCCCTTCCTAGCTTTAATAATGTTGAAGCCTGTCTGTTATTGCTTCACAAAACATCCCACATGTCTATTATTGCTTGACTTGCATGTCCTTTTTGGTGGATTCTATCATATAGGAATGAAGGGATCTAGGTGTAAAGAGACTTCACACAGCCAGAATTCTGAAAGAAAAATTACCATCATTTGTTCCCTCTGGTTATTGGTACAGCTTGGATGCTGGGATGTTTTAAATAAAATTCAGCCAAGTCTCATTCAATAGCATGCTCTTGGGCATGACTACAGAGCACTGTCAAAAGATTATATTTAGTTTTATAATGTATTAACATAAATTTGTATGTATATATACACACATATATGCCATAGAGACAAAAGCCCACAAAATACATGAAGTAATTTAAAGAGCAGGGTATTTTTTTAATATACATTAAACAATTCTTTTTGCTGTGTGTGTAAACATTTGGGAAATTGTGCAGCAGAAGGCACTTAATACTTTGACCTAGTAAATAATGTGCAGGCTTGTGTCTTCCACTTGTAACACAACCAGATGTTAAAAACAGCACTGTAGTTATTACCTTGCAACCTGGCCTACCAGATATTATAAATCTCATGGTAGGTTTCTGCAGCAGGCATGTTGTAGCTGATACTGCTCTATTTCATTCTTCTATTTAATAAAACAGTATCTATTTAGCAGACATAACAGCCAAACAACAAATTTCTTGCCATGTAACAAGAGCTGGTGGTAATGAAAGTTACGTCACATGTTTACATGTATGTAAGCAATATTTTCTATATATTATATTGTCAATAGTATTTTTATGGTTAATAACCCAAATAAGAACTTTATACTCATTTTAAACATTTGAACTTTGTAAGCATGAGACATAAAATCATTATGTGTATACAACTCTAATGGATTGCGGTATGAGTTCTGTCTTCATTTGCTGAAGCTATAACTTCAGCTCCATTACATGACAGTCTGTGAACTGCTGTTGACCATCTTCTGAGAAGAGTTCCAGACAGTCCTAGTAAGGTGTTTATGGTGTACCATTAATACTTCTGCACTCTCAATTCAATTTACATCCAAAACAGATATAGTTTGAATATAGGTTCATCTAGTTTAAGAGTTAAATAGAAAAAAAACTTTATTATGCAAAGAGTAAGAATATGTAGTATGTTAGATTTCTTTTTTGGTATCAGTCTATGCTGTGAGTGCCTAATGTTGGTGGTATGTGAGAAGGTCTGTACCAATCTTTGAATAGCAAAGTGCTTCAAATGCAAAATGTTCAGCTTTTGCATTGTCTCATCTTGCAAAATTAAGTTAAAAAAATACTGGCACAGGTTCACTCATTTCCAAATAAAAGCTATTTAAAAATCATGCTAAACATGCTCTTGTACAGAGTATAACCACCACTCAATTCTTCCTTGGCAGAAGGGCAGAGATCAACTATATGCTCACAGATTCCACTTTTGACATCTTGCAAAAAATCCCATGTGAATAATTCTAATCAACCATCATGTAAAGACATGGTTGTGTACCAGTTCCACACTGGGCCATTCCTGACTGATTCATAGATAGCAAGCAGTCTGCACAGTGCAGAATGAGTCTTTCAACTGTACAATAAGATGAGTATAATTGTCAGAGACAGGAACATTGTCAGGAAGATCCCAATTCACAGAAGTTTAAATGTGTGGTCAATCTACTCGGTCACGTCTGTGTAATTAGGTAGAAGGGCACAAGAACGTCTGCATAGATTATATTTCATGGAATACTCATTGATTTCCTGTTTAAACGGCTTTTATGTGATACTTTTTGTCCTGATGGATTCTGAAGTGATGTCAAAGTTCTTTAGTTTCAGTTTATGCTGTCCTTATGGCTGCTTCGATCTATATGGTGGTTGTTCAACTCTTGATTTTTCCACTGAATGCTTGTTCCATTCATTGGCACTGAAGTCACTAGACTTTTCGACTGGTAGCAGCAACAGCACAGACATGACTAGAAAGAAAAAGGATTTTGAAGAACATCAATCTATAGGCCTGCACTCTGCCTTCAAGTTCAGAAGCATTCACGGACCCTCAAATGAAGGCAGCTGATGACAGGCAGAGTTTGACCTTAAATTGCATGTAATGCTTTTAATTACTCTTCACAACACCAACAAATTAGGGGACCCTCCATTCTTGGTTTTGGCAAAACTTCCAGCACATCAAATGGAAATTTGGCTTGAGTTTGATTTGAAAGAGCTAATCCCACCAAATTCCTCGAGTGCTGTGACATTTTCTCAACAACAGCTGCAGCCCTATCCTTGTTCCACTACACTACAAATGAAGGCAATATTGCCAGACCAGGATTAGCAACAGTAGACTAACAAGGCTGGAGAAAAAAGAAGGGAATCCTTCTCCTGATGTTTTGTCCCTGTCTGTCCCACCCCATCACATGAACACTCTTACATAAAAAACAGAAAGAAGTAGGCGCAGAAGCAGACAAATATTTGCTGTCAGGGGAGTGGTATAATGGAAATAGGTAAGGCTGCTCTATTTCTTATGGATTATGGGGAGGAAATGAATCAGGTGTAAACTGATTGGGTTTTTACAGACTGAGGCTACATTATCTCCTCTGAAAAATATAAGAGTTCAGCATGTTTCCTCTGACTTGCATTCACCTTAATGGAAAACAATGTCTGTTCCTTGTGTAGCTGGGATTTCCTCTTGCGGCTCTTTAGGGAGAAGGGGAGTAAGGGTGAGAATCCCAGTGCAATAAAAGCTGTGGAGTAGCAGCGGGAGTGCTGCAGAGAGGTAGGGTTGAGCTTAAAATAACTACAATGTATCCCTGTGGGTTGAGGCATAAATTCATTGTATTGGTTCAGAGGCAGGTGGAATAACTCACTTGAATGTGGGGAGATGGCCTGGATTAGCTGTACTGATAAAGTGGAATGTGGGATGTGATTTATGATGAGTGGATGGGAGGGATAAATTAATTTTATGGTGGGGATTAGGGTATATAGCCTGACCTAGTTAACCTGGAGCTGCTGGAGAGGATCTGTGCGATATGTAACTGTATTTGAGGGGTCAGGCAAGGAGTTAGTTAATTGTATTTGGAGCAGTGACAGAATGGGCTACCCCTCTTTTCCTAACCCCTTTCCCCTGATACTCAATGAGCGCATCTACATGAGACACTTACTGCACAATAGCTTGTTACTACTGTGCAGTGGTGTCGCTGGGCATCAACTGTGACGTGATGCTACTGCAAAGTAGTAACAAGCTACTGCACAGCAGTAATGAGCTACTACGCAGTAAGTGTCACTAGGCAACCATGCTGGGATGCTGCTTTGCAGTAACACCAGTTACTGTGCATTGGGTGCCTCGTATACACACACTCAGTGAGAGGTCCAGGCCTGAAGTCTCTCCATGGTCCTCAAATAATATGAAGCAGATTGATCCCTGCCCTTTCCCCTGGTTAGAGTCTATCAGATTGAAAAACTGTTTTTGGGGTTTTTTGGAATAGTAGAAACATCCTTTGAAACTACTTAATCAATTAATGTTTATCTAGGTGGACTATGTCAAACTAAGAATTTATTGGTTTGGTGCCTAAAACTAGCTGGATATTTTCAGCTCTCAGTTTGGTATGTATACTATGTGACCTTCTGGCTAGCAAATTAGATAATTTATAATCCTTCATTCCTTTATATGCCCCTCCTTAAAACTGATAACAAATAAATAATTACTAAGTGCTCGACTATAACATATCTACTGGGTTTAAAGTCAACATTTAAAAGGAAAAAGGTCTTCAGACAGAAATCTTACCTGGAAACAGTTTTTAAACTTCTTGCTGACAAAATAGAGAGCAATTGGGTTTATACAAGAGTTCATGGTTGCCAGGTTAATGCTGATGTAATCCAGTGGCAACAAGAAACTGGACAACAAGAAAGTAAAATAGAAAGTAAAATAATTACAACCATTTATACGTTGCAAAAGCCTTAATGTTATACATGGCCAATTTTTCTATGATACAAAGATTAATTATCCACTGCTTATCTTATTCCAAGCTAGGCAATACTTTAAGCATGGTCTGCCTGAAATAACTGGCCTAAGGCTCCACTATGGAAAAATGAAGGGAAAATGTACATAATGGTAATAAACCAAATTTGGCTGTTATCCACCCCCACTGAAGACTGCAAAATGGAGGTGCCAATGTAACCAACTTTCTAGTGTTTGCTTACATACATAGCTGCAGGGACAACAAAATTATGAAACAGTAAACTCTAGGCAATGATTCACTTTTTTTTCATTGTGAATGTTTGGGGTAAGAAAAAAGGCAGTACCTAAGCAGTTCGCATCTGTTAGGGTCGTTTTCATTGTATACCATTTTCTTCAAAATTCGACTCAAATGGAGAGGAAACCAGCAGAGCGCAAAAATCACTACTAAACAGAAAACAGTTTTGGCAACTTCTCGACGCTGAAGAAAGAAAAGAAAAAAATCCGAAAGATTACTGATGCCTGTCAATCTAGTTGCTAAATAACGATCGGGCAAGCTGCAGTTTGAGAAAAGCTATGCCATTAAGTGTTACTTATCAGACCCTAATCTTCCACTATATATTTAGGGAACAACTATCATAATCAGTGGGTACATCTACACGAGATGCTTTACTGTGCAGTAGACTAACCTTCTGTGCAGTAAAGCGTCACTATGTAACCGTGTGCAGCAGCTATTGCACACTGAAATAGGCTAATGCATGGTTTTCTATTACCTGTAAATACAAGTAGATTTACCATGCATTAGCTAATGTGCAGTACATGGTGCAGTACATGGTACATAGCACATGGGTACATAGCTGACAGGGAGCAAATTGTTCCTGGTCAGCCCAGGCAGCAGGGAGTGGGAGAACTGTCCCCTCCTCCAGGCAGCTGCCTGTTGCTGGGCCTCTGCTCCGATCAGCAATTCAGAGACAGGGCTGGGACAATATCTCCTACCCCAGCAGCTGCCTGGCTGCCAGACTGATTTCAGAGCAGGGGCCTGGCAGGATCAGAGTGAGGGCCCAGCAGGAGGGAGCTGCTGGGACAGGGGACATTTTCCCAGCCCTGGTTCTGATCTCAGACTACGGGCTTGGCAGCTGCTTGCAGGACTTTTAAAATTTTTTTTTAAACAGCTGGGGCCAGGCAGGGCAGCCGTTGACAGGGCTGGGAGAGCAGGCAGGGGATAGGGCCTATTTGATTCGGAGATTTGGCCAATTCGGCAGTGGCTGAATCTCTGAATCAGATTTGGCCGATTCGATTCAGGACAGTGATTCAAATCACCAAATCAAATCACTGTCCCCCAAACTGTCCGAATTTGAATACGGAGCTTTGCACAGGCCTAATGGATGGATTCCTCCCTATATACCCTTCTACTTCTAATGGCTTGAGTAGATTCTGTGGGTATAGGACACGTATCCCATGCCTGGAAAGTCAAAAGATTGTCTAACCTCCTTTCACCTACCCCTGCTCTGCCTAAATAAACTCTGAAAAGTGCAGGGAAAGCTCTCAGAGCTCACTTCATGCTATGAAGGCCCTTTCTTTGGGCAGTGGGACTGTGTGTTTTGCTTCTAGAGGGTCATTCACAGATGGAGACACAAAGCCAAGAAATGAGGAGCTGAGGTAAGAGTTGCACTCATTTGCCAGATCATAATAGCAGGGACCTGGCTACAGGCTGTTTTTTTGAAGCTGCAGTCCAAAACGTGACATAGAAAAGGGCTACAAAGAAGTAAAATATGGTCTGAAATGACACCTCTCTCTTCTTTGGTCCATTCATAGTAGCAATGGGGGGTGCATCAGTTGCAGCAGCATATCCTTTCTCCCTATTTTTATTGCTGTCTATACCTATTCAGAGAAGATCCAGATGACACTATGGTAAAATGCTGATAGCTGCTCGCATGCTATCTGTGGTTGTGTTCTTGCTCACATTGGTACAGTCACTCTGGTGGGTGTGTGCCAGTGGGAAAACTCTAAGATAATTCCAGCCTCATTTAGATAAGGCCGAAGTGTTTATAACTAGAGTACTCTGCCACTAACCTCTTTATTCAGAAAGTTTACATTATTAAGACAGACTAAAGCAGGGCGTTTTATACTTATGGAGAAAAATTCAGGAAATGTATTTTTAGTAAATCTTTGTAGCTGGTTTCCAAGGAATTTTAGCCAGTAGAGTATCGAGGTTAGAGAGTGAGTGAACAGGACTGTCACACTTGCTAAGAAAAGGAAATAAACATAGGTTAGTCACTTGAACATGCTGTCTCCCATATCTGCTTATACTATAAATTATTCTTACATTCTGGGTTTGGTTGAATACCTCAGGGTCAAAAGTCAGCTGCAGCCTCACTTTCTATTTCTGGAATTCATTTTATTAAAAGCCATTTTGAAAGATTGCTAAACTTGCCTGTAGACACAGCAGTACTGCTCCTCAGTTCTAGGTTTCCTTAATATTTACCTGCTTTAGGTGTTCACTGAGAGCGATTCTCAAGTTGCTGTTCCTCCTGTTTAGCATTTCACATGTCATCAGCGTGTAGAAGACAGCCGTACATGCTAGTGGTACACAGAAATAGAAACCAAACAGCCACCAATCCTTTGCATTTTTGTAAAACTGAAGATAAGGGAAAGAAAAGAGGATACATTTTCTTTAGATGTAACAGCACATATAAAAGAAATATGACTGAGTGGCTAATAGTATTTTTTCTGAGCCTTCTGACAGGGAATCTCGTTAAAGCACCATAAAGATATTTCTTAGGGAATGGGTTAAATTTATCTAGTTCCTACAGCTTGTTTGCCATTACTTTTTCTTAATTAACATCTGAAATGTATTATTGGAATTAGCAGTAATCCCATATTATAGCCTCCCTAGCTTTATGGGTAATCTTGCCCCTTCTGATTAAATCAAGTAATTATAAATCATTGTTTTACAGTGGATTCTGCCCACCATATTATGTCCTGAACTACCAGGCTACTTCACTATCATGGAAACAGGGAGATGACTTTATACGGACAAAATAGGGACTTGGGAGCGGCATCAACATTCTGCTTACCATGGTAATAATTTGTCTGTATCTTTGTTGCAATCCATTTTGGGCTAGAAGCAATTTCTTGTGGAAGTACGTGCTGTGCATTTATGCCCAGTCATGACAATTGTAACTCAACTCCTACCATACAAACTACTTGCCAAATTGAAATAAGCATCAGTTTGATTCCTAAAAATAACACAACCACTAAACTGTGTATTAAACCTGTGTGACAGCAAGTCTTGACGAGAGCCTCTCTCAACAAAAGTCATTTACCTTTTAAGGCTCCTGTAAACTGTTTTGTATTCCAACTGGGTAGGTTCAAAATGTCTTGTTAGTATAATCAGCCTCTGCTATCAGTAGAAAGATTACTAGTAAGTTTGCTTATGTGCTAGACAGATAGAAGCCACTTAATGTGTGTTGGTCTGGAAAATGTGAAGCTTAAGACTGGCCACTTCCAATGGATTCAGCTTTTAAACCTTTCCCTGGAATGCACACTGTGCAACTTTTGCATGACAGGAAAGCAGGGCCGTCAAAAATTTACTTTTATTTTCCTACATAATATTCAAATACTTGAAGCAGTGTAGGGGCACTATTACATTTGACAAAACCTTACAAAGAGTATTCCTCTGATGGCAGCTCCAATTACAAATTTGAAGAAATATTATATTCTTTTTCCATATTTAAAGATTCACTTTTATGCTTAGCCAAACTGTGTATTGAAATATGACATCTTGAATGCTCCCTGTTTCTAGGTTATTAGTCACAGAGATAGATGCGTGTAACGGGGATCCTGCTTTCGCATAATTTTTTCCCTAGCTTGTTTATTCCTTGCGGATGTAATTTTACTTGGTAACATCACAGTTCCCAGACCAAAATGTCACAATGCTAATAACTAAGGATTTTGTGACTCCCTACTGATGAATAAAGAGGTCAGAGGTCTAAAATCTGTTTATGTATAAAAACTGAACAGCAATAAATGTCTGAAGATGAAAAAAAAATGAAGCAGATTGATTTCTGTTAATTTTTCGGCTCTTTCATCTATAGAACTATTAGTTACATGAGAACCCTTCGGTTGCCAAGAAACAGTTTTATCCCTGGATAGGTAGAGGTAAAGGAAAAATGTATGCTTGCAGGCCTTATTCTGCACCTTTTCCTCACGCTGACTGGCACATCTCAATACTCCCACTGAAGCCCAGGGGCAAGTCAGTGAGAGAAAACTACTCTGTGTAAGATTGTTCAGAATCGGGCTCAAAGGGAATTCTCCTCTAGACTGATTTCAGCTTTTAAGTAGGGTGAAGCCCAGTGCACTTGGGCTCAATTAGAAGGCTCCAGCAGCCAAAATATAATTTTGTTCAATTTAAATCAGCTTCAGAGAACAAAAACATCTGTGTGCCTATTGAGTTCCTACAGTCATAAGGCTCCTTCCTTCTGAGTTCAGAGACATCCAGAATTGAGACCTGGGAAGGTAGTGCAGGCAAGGAAGAGTAAAGGGAATAATATCCTGGAGGAAGTCACAGAGAGCAACAGGAAGTTGCAGAAGGGGTTCCCTTACAGAAGCTCCCCCAATACGTAAATTGAACTGGCATATAAATCATGGTATCTTGGCCACATGCTCACCCCAGGTGACTTTCTCATTAACTTTTTTACCCTCTTCTTCTCCTCCCCATCATAACGTGGAGGAGGGTTTGCAGGTGTATGCACAGCTGCATTTCCTTTTGGACAGAATTTCTCCTGCTGGGGCTCTAGACTATTTTTCTGTCAGAAGAAACCCAGGAGAGAAGCAATATTTTAAAATATTTTTGCTGCCTAGGTTGTGCTGGTGGAGCGTGTCCATTGGCACCCTAGCTTGCAGAAAAGTGGGAACTGTATGTACATGCAGACAGAATTTTTTGTCCTAGGACAAGATCAGTTCTTCCAGCTCAGATCTGAAGTGTGTTAGTAAGATAGTGTTGGGGGATCTGCAAGCTATGATCCCTGGCGTACATGTTCTATACCTAAAAAGAACACTTCCATTTCTATAGTGGGAATCCAACAGCTTTCATAAGCACTGCATGTCTAAAATAAAGGAAGTTAAATAAGCAAAACAACAACAACAAAATAGCCCTAACCCAGGGCTCTGACCAACTTGTTGATTCTGCATGGAGGACTGACATTTGGAAATTTCCAAGTTATAAAACCTACACGAATGTCTGTAAATGATTAATTATGGAATCTGAGTTTCACCAAGCTTACATCAAAGCACAAAACTGGGTTGATTTAAGAGAGAAAGGCATCCTTTTGTTTTTCTTGCAAGTCCACATGGAACTAGTTTTCTACAGGAAATGTGCATTTAAAACACATTTCCTAATGCACTCAGCCTCCTGGGATTCACATCTCAGCCCAAATCTTTCAAAAGATGACTTTAAAGATGCATGTCCCCTACTACTAAATAGTCATAAAGCCCTCCCAAAATGCATTGACTGTGTTACAGTGGTTGTGATAGTGGATGTTATAGTTAGAGTTGAGAAGCACTTTTCATTTTAATCTACTGTTTTCACTCACTTGCTACATATTACAACATTATTCTTTTCAACTGATACTTCCCATACTTATCTCAGCTTGAAATTTTACACAATTTAATTTTTTTCGAAAATCAAACCACAGTTGTTTTTGGAGCTTTTGAGTTCCGTGAGTACATAAAATATTCCTTTTTTTGGCTTAAAAATCTAGACTTTTATGTTTGGATATTGCAACAAAAATGGAACAAAAATAAAGAAATGTGACATGACCAAGGTCCTTCCCAAGAAAGAACCTAGCTTTAGGAGGGGTGAAGAATACTTACTCTTTCTCATGGGGAAAAGGGAGTGAGTTGAGCCAATCCTGTGCTGGGGAAGGAGAGGCCATTACACTTCACTTAAGAGGAAGGGAACCAGGATACTATTTTTGCTGAGTACACTTTTAAATCATGATGACTGCATGTTCTACATTATATTTGCTCCTTATTCCTACAAGTTATGGACAGTTTCGTTCTGTCCCCACCAGTAGGAGAGCACCATACCCAAGCAGGAACAGTTATTTTTCACTTGCCCTTGTTCCCCCTCCTAAACTAGGACCCATATAAGTGTCAAATTTGGCACTGGCTTATATTCCATGTATTCCATATGAAGTTGCTGAGGCTGCATTTCTGCCAAAAAGGACAGTCAAAACTAAACACAGTTGATTGCTAAACACTTCCAATGTACCTGTTAAATCCTCACCCACACAAAGTTCTGACCCCATAAAGGGAAAAATGCCAGAGACCCCATTAAGTCCTAAAAGTTTTACTCCTTGCAGATTTTGTGATGACTAATGGTGAGGAAAATCATAGCTCCAATAGTATCAGAAGAGGCAAAATGCCTCCAACTCAATGTTACATATATATCTTGGCATTTAGTGCCTTACACATAAAACTATATATTACTATAGGTTATGTATTTTGCATGAAACATGATGTTATGAAGTATTCAGAATATTTCATACGATTACTACTATTACGATTACTACTATTATTTTTTAGTACAGAGGTGTGCACGGCACTTTGAGGAGAAGTTGGCTTGCTAACACAGACCCAGTAAGAGATTTCTTGATAAATGCCACAACACAGGGTAGATGAACAATCATAAGGTATACACAACAGGCTATACCATGGCTTGTTCTTGTCCTGATCAACACAATGACTAGAGCTGACTGACTGCATGAAGAGTAGATGGTTACCATATTTATTTATATACCACATGCACCTTTTCCCCAAAAACACAGCCCTCCAAAACTGGGGTGCATGCCTGGAGCGGGGAACCTGATTTTCTTCACCAGAATTTCACTGCATGGAGGCACAGAAGCACAAAGACATGGTGCTACCAGATGGCTGGCAACTTCTCTCTCCTGCCAGCAAACAAGAGGGGAGGGAGCAACAGATCCAGTCCAGTGCTAAACCTTTCACAGTCTCTCTCAACTTGAATTCAAGTTTGGGAGGTTTTATTGCTGTAACAAGGATATGGGTGATATGTCATACAGTAATGGGTACCACCTTGGTACTATATAACTTCAATTTCTTTACTACGGGACAAATCTTGCCAAAAAGTGGCACCAATTTGAGTGGTTGTAAAGGGGTTAACATGAATTCTCCCTCCTGCTTGCTGGAAGCCATCTTGTAGCAGCGTCTTCACGAAAATGCCAGCTCTAGATTATGACTCCGGAAAAAATCCCCTCCCCCATTTTGTCTTTGCAAAAAAAGGTGTGCTTCTTATTTGGTATTTGGTGAGGTATGAGAAAATAAAAGGCCAAAGGCACATTGCCTTCTATGCCTGGAAGCCCCAAGGAACATTATACCTTCTATAAGCATTTGGCTTCCAGTGGACCTGCTACATTGATAGGCCTGTGCAGTGCACCCCAGCAATTCAGGGCTGAATTGTAAAACCATAACAGAGCCTGTGCAAAAAATAAACTTGGGCTAGCAAAGAAATGAGTCTAGCTACAAGTCACAGTTACCATACTAGTAAGCTAAAATGAAGTTTCCTTTTCCAACCACCCAACTGGAAACTTTAAATAAAGCTTTGTTTAATTCTAAAAACATAAGATCCTTCAAATGTCTGTTTTATACACTGGTGACTGCAAAAAAAGAAGGAAGACTGTTGATAAATATATACGTACCACCATAAACGGGCTTGTAGCATTGAGCATGCAGGTAATGTGGTGTTCATTCCTGTATCTGAAAGTTACCATGACAAAACCAATTGCCTCTGGAATAGCCAGTATAAAGGAGAGAATCCAAATGGAGAAAATTTCAATAGCAGTGATCATAGGGATTCCAATTCCCTGTACACGACTCCAGGAAGCAACTGCCCTGTACCTAAAATAGAAAAAGCACTGGGTTTCAGTGACCAATTTTCTCAATTAAAATTCAGAACTTTGGTGCAGGCTTAACATATCAGGAATGGACCTACAGTTCTTAAAATCCCTCAGGTGACATTTGCCCACTGCCAGCGTGGGGTCTGTTACCTGTCTAAGTGAAGGCCTAGTTAGCCAGGAGGGTTGTAGCCCTGAGAAGACAGAGCATGTATGCAAGTGTTTGCATAGGAAGGCAAATAAATCTGTAGGCATCAAATAAATGAGTTTTACTATGGGGTGTTCAGTTTCCCTAAAATCCTGAAAAAAAAATCACTCACGAAAATGCACTTGTCTTGTTTACCATTTCAAGTGCCATTTGTCATATATTTTACAGCAGATGTGTCAAAAGAGACAGCCCACAGCTGTATCATCTGGCTCCTGGTACTGCCCATGTGCCTTTGAATGAACCACAGGCAGTGGGTAGGGTGTGCTAGATGGCCCCTTGAGATGCCCAGGGAGTGATGGAGCATGCAACACAACTTCAGAGTGGCTGTGTATAGCTCTGGGGCTGTGCTGCATGTGGTGGGGGTTTGGGGCCTTGTGGCATAGCCCAGCAGCAACAAGAGCAGGACAGGAATGTGGGGCCAGTCTGTCAGTTAAATCTGGCCAGCAGAGCAGCTCCATACCACTCATCTGGCCCATGCCACCAGATGCATATGTTTTACAGGCTGACGTACATTATATGGTAATTTCTAGACAGGCCTCAGAATACAAATACTAAAGGACTGTCAATCCAGTCTCAACATCTACATTACTGTTCCTATAAGAAATTTAAGTACACGGGTAGGAAAATCTGAAAATAAAATCCACGCTAAAAACAGCACACTCTTTCTAAAATGCTAAAATCAAGTGGTTACTTTTAAGTTGAAGCTATTCATATGAGGTTAGTCCTATCCAACAACAGCTTCAATAAATGTGCACCTAGCATATGAAACAGTTCAGCAAAGGCAGTATGACCTCATAAACAGGCCTCTAGTATTTGTTTCTATAATAATATCAAGGGTTTACTGTGGCCTGATGGGTTTACTTGTGTCATTAATACACATCCACTTTGAAAACCATTTATACTTAATTTGTTTGTTTACTTCCTTAAAAAATGTACTAAGTCACCATCTGGAATTACTGTACTGTTTTCATTTATGTGTATACCATGTCATCCACTACAGAATTATTTTTTTTTTAATTTGGAAAACCAAGGAGATAGCCAGGAAAGGCCATTCATCTACTTACAAAATGTTAATTTACAAGATGAAGGTGGGCCCAATGAAACAGTTAAAATACTAAAGGGATGTGTGGTAATTTGAGTGCCTGGGGAAAGGTTCCAAGTCCAACTCTCAACAATGCATTGGTGGACTTGTGAATTAAGTTCTGTGAATCAAGGGTGTCTGGTAAGAAGACTGAATCCATGGATGCAGAAATGAATCTATTAAGAAAAAAATGCAGCAGCATGACCATAAGATTACAGACAGAATAGATGTGGAAGGTGACAGGGCCAATATCTTAGCACTTAATAGATTAAAATTCTTCCCTTTGGTACATCTAGCACTATTATACAACACAGTTGCAAACCAAAACTTATAACAGTGGAGTTGCAAGGTTAGGGAAAAGTTCCTTCCTAATATTAAATATTTTAAGGGGAATATTAGTATAAATGAAAGGTCTATTAAAACATCCAAATTCCAATTTGGATTTGAAGGCAAAACCTAACAATTACTTTTAAATGTATTCTTATAAATATAGAATGCCTATGTACTGGATGACAAGAGTTCATTTGCTAAAGAAGAGAACAATGAAATTGTTCAGCAAAAAAAAAAAAAAGCTTGGATGGCGCATGACACTAGTTTGGTATATGTCTTTTGGTAAATGAGGAACAGTTGTAATACCTTGAGGTATTACCCAGAGGATACCTTGGGGTATCTCTGTCAGTGCTGTATTGTGCTACGTAGACATAACGAATGGAACTTGATCTCCTGTGTACTAATGGCCACCCTTTAGGAGGCAAATCTCAGACTTGATTCTTCCATTTTTAAACCAGTCTATATGTGCCGAACTCCTGTTCTGTTACAGGTATGGACCATTTTGTGTGCCGAACTTCTGTTCTGTTCTGGGTACTGACCCAGTTCTGATTACTTATACCAGCCTTAGAACTTTTAATTTTGTCTCCCAAACTATAAAGTTTCTAGGCTAGAAATATTATATTTCCATTGTGTTTAGGGTTGGTCATTTTGTTTGTTTGTTTTTTCTTGAGTTCTTGGCAAAGCAAAAGCATGTGCAACTTTTTAAGCCTAAGGTCATTTTTTTCCAGTGACAATAATTGAAGTTAACAGCTGTTTATGTTTTCCCTCCAACTCTCCAAAAGTATTTACAACTTTTTTACCTCTAATTCTTTTTTTTCCCAAAACAATTTACCTCCAAGAACTTACATTTAGCTTAACTTTGTCCTGTTAGGGTATAGACTGGTTTCCAAACACTTATACTGGTAAAACTGTAATGTTTGTATCTGGCCTAACAAATGCTACAAATGTTAATTATTGAATTAATCACTGCAACAACCCTAGAATATACTGTGGTTAAGTTTCATATTCCCATTTTACAGATATAAAGGCAAAGAGAGAAAGATTATGAGCCAATCCAGGACAAAGTGGTGTCATTGTTAGAATTGGAATTAGAAAATTAAAGTTTCTTGCTCCCAGTCCTGTGCTGCCTCTCCTCTTCCACGAAGTACAGTTTTGCAGTAAAGGTAAAATAAAAACTTTACACACACAGGATGAGATCTGTATATTTGCCTCTCATCTAACAACCGTCAGATCGTCTGGGACATAAGAAATAGTAAAGCTCAGGTTGGGAAATCTCCTTCCTTTTAGTCACAGTCAGACTCAGTTAAGAAAAGATTCAGACTGTAGTCATCACCATGACCTAGAGTTTAAAAATGCCTGACAGGCATATACAAGAAATGTGTTTTCTTTGAAGGGTGAATGGCTGGTATAGTATTGCCTGATAGCCTCTGAAAATCAGCTCTACACATGAACAGTACAGCTCCCTCTGGGCATGTACTGTTAAATTTTAGCGTGCTATGCAAAACCATTTTGTATATAAGGGGCATAAGTAATGAATAAGGTTTTACAGTAGATAGAGGATGTAGTTAAATGCAGGGACAAATCTTTGCAGAAAGGAACAGACATTTAGTTCTGGAATTAAAGAAAGCAAAAGGCAGTTACAAAAGCAATTGTGACCAAAGCTATGGAAAGCTGGATTTTACTGACTCAGCATATGTCTACACTGGTGACAGCACTACAGTGTAAAGATATCTGAGCTCAATTTAAATGTTTTAGCTCGGGTACCAAAGCACTCTAGCCATTAGAGCACAGAAATCCTAATAGATTAATTTATGTTAAGTAGCCTTGACTGAGCCCCATAGTAACATATTGCTTCTGGAACCCAAAACAGCGTCTCTAAACCTAGCTCTGGTATCTCTACCTTACTCTGCAGTCTGAATGTAGACAGACCATGAGCTTGTGTGGTGTGGATGCTGGGAAAGCAGTGGCAGTGGGCATATCTACACGTGCATTAATGTGCGGTGGTTACTGCACAGTAAGTTTAGTACCTGTAATAACAGGTACTAACTAAATGCACATTAGTATTGGCCTGTACCTTTTAAGTGATGTTAATGCGCAGTAGACTAATTCTACATGGCTTTTGCTGTGCTGTGCTAATGCGCAGCAGAATTAGCCTACTGTATATTTAGCATCCCTTGTAGATGTGCCTGGTGGCTGCTATTTTTGCTCCTTCTCCCTCGAAGTTGGTGCCCAGGGATGCGGCCCCAGTTGCCCCACCTCTCTTCCCAAACTCCAGTTATGCAACAACCAATTTGGGGGCTTTACTTCTAAACCAAAGTTATTTTATTAATGACCAAGTAAAACTTTTCCACGTACTTTATTGCATAGTCCTCTACGAAAGCAGTTGTTAAAGTGGCAACACCCTGTTTGGACTTCCCTTGCCAGACAGATTTTTACTGGACGTTGCCTCAGTGTGCAGACTTTTTCCCTCTGCCATGATTCTCAGGTTGTTTTATATTTTAATAAGCTCTTGATATAACAAAGACACTTTTTTTTACCTACAGAATATAACTATAGTACTGGTTTTGCTTATTTTTAGCACTCATTTGGTTATGTTTGACTAGAAAACAGTCATTTAATTTTTCCATGTGGTTTCAAGACTTCTAAGATTCTTCTTACTGCTAACACTAGTCTGGAAGCTCAGAACACACAGCTGATTCAGTTTTGTGTATAGATTATGGATCTGAATGACAGAAAATGATATTTGAGCATGTTTATAAATTTACCAAAAAGTTTTTGTGCTTCTTGCAAAAAAGAGATTAATTTGGTTATGACAGTTGGGGTTTTTACTATAAAACATATTTTGTTTGTTCTTGGGTTTTCTTTATCAAGGTTTAGTGCAAAATACCACCAAGTTTAATACACAAATTGTGTAAAAATATATTAAATGATGCTATGTTAATAAAACGATACCCAGTTGAACGCAGCAATCCCCAAACTGATGCTGATTTAGTTGGTATGAAAAACAAGATGGGCTGTTTAAAAATGTACACGTTCCAGAATGAAGACTGGTAATTTGCTAATGTCTCTAACTGAAATGCATCTAAAGCATTGATTTATTAACTGATATTTCTTTAATTGCAGCCACAATAAAAAAACTTGAAATGTGTGGTGCTTTCTGCAAGTATTGGGTCTAAGCCCTGAAAAACTATCTTCAAAAATCATGTGGGAATATTATTTGCCTTGGCTCAAAACTCGTTTGAAGAAGAAACATCAATTTGTGAGACTGTGTTCTGAAAAACAGTTCCTGTACTAACAACATATGTAAAATTTATAGCTTTATGGGATAAATTCTGACCAGTGCAATCCCAGTGGATGCAACTGTTTTCTTGTGTATATTGCTTTAAATTGGTAGTAACTCCACCAAAATTGATTATCACTTACAGAACGCTCCTTACAAACATTCATTGATGGATACTGCAACACTCACGTACCATTTCTAGTGAAGTATAAAATTTATGTAGGATTAGAATCTGTTTCATCTAGTTAGGGCTTAATACTTAACTTCTTCTCCTATGGTATATGCTTTGCTGAAAATATATTATTTAGTTCTTGCCACTACTGTAGTAAATATTTGCAGAGAACATGTGTGAAGAAATAGATACCAGGCAAGATTTCAGAGGGCACATCTGCACATTCATTAATTCACCTTTGCTACTGTACATTAAGTTTAGTATCTCTGTGCACTTTTACATGTGCTCCATAGGTGGAGGCTCCAAGAGCCACTGTAATTAAAGCAACTCCGTGTCTCGTGTATCAGCATCCCTGGGCTTAAAAATGATGGCAGGAGCACTTGAACTAAAGCTTGTTCAATGAGCCTTAGTTCAAGTGACCCCACCACCATTTTTTAAAAGAGGGACATTAATACATGAGATGCAGGAGGCTCCTGGAGCATGGTAATTGTCATACTCTGGACTTCCAGTACATCAGAGCAGCCTTTGTGCTCATGTATAGGTGTCTTCTAATATGAGGTACTACACAAAGGCTCACTAGCCTGCGCTAATGCATAGTAGCAAAGGTGAATGGGGTTTTTTCTGTGACGCTCAGTGTTCAGTAGAGTAATTGTACTATACATTGGCACAGTTTTTGCCATGACATGCAAATGTGTAGTAAAATAGGCTACTGTATATTATGGTATCTCATGTAGATTCATCCAGTATCAGTTATATTAGTACTAGAAAACTAATATGAAATTAGGAACTGAACCAGAGACCCTGGCCAAGTCTACACAGTATGCTGACTGTGCGGTAGCTTGTTACTGCTGTGCGGTACTGTCAAATGACATAAAGTATGATGTGACACTACTGCACAGTCAGCATCACCCAAAAACCACTTTGGGAGTGCTACTGTGCAGTAATGCCGGTTACTGCCCAGTCATTTGGTACCTGAGTATGCAAATAGTAAGTGACTGTGCAGTAACAACTGTGCAGTAAGTATCTCGTGTAGACACAGCCACTGAAGCCAGTATCTAATGTTACCAATCTGAAAAAGCAGGCCTGATTTTGCAAGGATGCTGCAGTCCATGGGAACTCAAATGTGATATATATACGGCTCAATATTCATTGACTGTACATCTAAAAGTCAGGGCCTTTTTTGTTTGGGTGTTTAAACATGAATCTAAGTTCCTGACTTTAGGCATTTCTCAGTTTTGAAAATTTTAGTTTAAATGATTTGTCTGTGGCTACAAAGGAAGAAAGAGTAAGTAAGGACTAGAAAACATGGGTTCTTTACCTACACTCCTGTGACACTATCCTGTGTTTAGGTAGGCAGAAGTAGGTCTTAGATTATGAATAAGAAAAGTTGTCAAGAATCTGGTTGTAACTCCTAGTAAAACCACACCATTCGGTGCTGTCAGTTTCAGAACACACTCAAGTGAAAGATCTGAAAGAACAAATGGAGAAGTTATACCTTACCTGTCCACACTCAGGGCGCAGAGATTGAGAACTGTGATTCCCACAGATGCCTTCTGTATAAAGGGGAAGAATTTGCAAAGAAATAATCCAAAATCGGAGTTCTCAAATGGCCACCCCCGAGCAAGAAGCTAAGAAAAGATATACAATAATCAGAAACATTGAATGGTGATATAGGCAAAGAATATGTAACAGATTACAACGTCTTGTCTTCAGATTCTGCCCTAATAGCTCTGAATTCTTCATGTTTAAGTATGTCATTAGGTAATGAATGAAACTGGGAGGTAACCAGCTGGTGCAGGAGCATGGAGGGATTAAAGGGGACTGCTTGAACATAAGCAGTGGGGTGGATTAACTGAACAGTGAGGTAGTAACTGTTGTATTATTAAAGGATCCTTTCCTGAAATATTTCAGCTACTCTTACTGCATGCAGAAAATCAAATTCACCCATGCTATAAGCAGGTGCAGTTTCCAGCGTGTCCACCAAAAGCCTAACACTCAAGACATGGTTCAGAATGGTACCAGAGTCCCATGCCTCATGCAAGCAGCCTTGTGTCATTATCAAGGTCTGCTGGACTCAGAAACGCAGAGAAAATCACTGCATACATAATCTGTTCCATATGGCATTTTAAGAGGCTGGCAGCCTGCATGTGGGCCATGGCAGGTGGTGATAGGCAACTCTGTGTGAAGGTATGCCTGAGGGGGAAGGGGTCTGGACTACCATTTTTTCCCTGCAAGGCATCAGTGCAACAAAAATGAATAAACGTGTTCTTGTATTTAGTAAGGCAACAGAACTATTCATCCTAGCTGTCATTATTAATGCTTGAACAATAAAGATGCTTGCAAAACTTACTTAGACCTTACTGAATAAAAAAAATGGTTGTATAATACAAAATAGTATATGTAAAAGAGAAATACGAACTCCCTGAGCCTGGCATGTGTTGGGGTTTTTTTCAGAGCCCTGGAGTCTGCATAATAGGAGGCTCCATTTTGAAAGCGGTATAGAATAATGTTTCATCCTATTATTTATAACCAATCCTACCAAACAAAGGCATGGCATGCAGAATATTTACATGACACTTTGCAACAGGTAATCACAGATGTCTTCATTTGTTTCAGGAGAAGTTGGGAAAGAATATCCAATTATTGTGAAGAGTTAGAGAAACTATACTACGTGCTTCATTGCACAGGATAGCTGGCAACATTTATAACTTAATTAACTAACAGGAATGATTTCAATTCTCCTGAACTTGTGAAGATTCTCAGATCCAGATCTAGGTCTCATTTTCATAGGTGGCCAAGCAAAACTCCAGGTTTGAGCAGAGCCACAGTTTGAAACAGACCCTGGATTCAATAGCTGGCAAAAGATCCAGATGGAAACTTTCTCACACTGGTCCATAGTTCAAGCTTCAAAGAGGACTATACCTCCCTCATCCTGAGGAGGTAGTTTATTTCATCTCTCTCTACATATGGCTACCCAGCAAGTTGGTGTAGGCATGTGATGATGCTTCCACCTCCTCTCTCTCTACTGCTTGTGTGATGGTTTGCCTCACACTGCAAATGTCATTCCTGGCACTTATGCCTACCTTCCCTTCTGTACCCTTGGCTTTTGATTTGTCACAGTCTGCCCCAGACTTTAAATCAAACCAGCTTTGCTTTAAATATTGACTGATCTCAATATGAATTAGGGCTGTACTTAGATTTAACAATGCAGTGTAAATCTCTATGAGCGTTACAGCATTTGGATGTTCTTGTTTCTGTTTCGTACAGATCTTCTATATACATGATTTTATTTTCAAATGTCCATGTAACGATCCAGAGGAGGCATAACCAACATTTCCTATCAAGTACCTGTGATGTGCCAGATCCTGGAACCCCTGACATAGGCACAAAGGGACAAAAGAGAGCAGCAAGGAGTCATCCTTCTTGGTTGGGCATCTGTGAAAGAATGGGCCAGAAGCTTGAAGTGGAAGGAAGCATTAGGCTGGTGAGTGTTGCTGCAGTGGCTTTGAAAGCCATAATATCATCCTATGTAGTGAAGCTGATGGTGTTTTAAATGATTCTGAATCACTTCAACTCTCAGTAGAGTGCCTAGAACACTGCTTGTTTGGTTCCCTGGGGTGGAGGTAGGGGTTGCTGAAGACCCGAGGGCTTCCAGCATCCATGGTACTGTGGCAGCTTGACCATGTAGACTGTCCAGGCCAGGGACTCATGGCTGCCATGGCTTTGGAAGCACTGATATTTTTAGCTCAAACTGGGCTGAGCTCTTGGCTGTGCACAGGCATCCTAAAAGCCTCAAGACCTCCCAGGTTGAACCAGGACTCTGAGTTTCTGAGCTCCCTTCCAAAGAGCTGGGAGAAACACTTCCTGTCCCTTCCTGTTCATGTTTCTGAAACAATAAATCATATACATGTTGTAAGAAAAATTTTAAAACTTGGGCCCATGAGTGACATTAACTTAGAGGTGCAACAGGATCTAATGCGCAATCCAAGCAACTGTACTTCCTGTCATGCAAAACTCTAGAATTTTTGGTTGAGAGATGATACCTTCTATTAGACCAACCAAGAAGTACAGGAGGTATGATTGTGGGTATTGGGCATTAGATCCCATTGCACCATGTTGCTACTGCAGGAAAAACCCAGAATCCCCCTAGCAATAAACGGCTCCCTGGCTGGGAGCCCCAGTCAGCTGATGGGGATTCCAAGCCAGTAAGTGCACTGTGTCCTTCAGCAGCCTGGAGCCCTGATTGACTGATGTCATAGGTGACTTAGATAGTTACATTTTTAGGAGTGGATTCTAGAATCCACTGCTAATGTGAAGCACATTATTTTTGCTAAATGGAAGATGTATGTGTAGTAGCTCAAGCACAGAACAGAATTATGACTCCTGTGATCTATCCCATGCTTTTTCACTGAGTGCCTTATAAATGTGGTAAGACATTTTGTTTACCGTACCTCAGCTTTGCTGTCTTTAATACTGGTGTGCTGTTTAGAAGAGTTGTTGCATAATGTTTTCAAACTGCTCTATGACTAGTGCTAGCAGAAATGAAAAATTAAACTTATGAAGTAAATGCACAAGCTCTGGTACCTTGGCTTATAATCAGTTCATATTTTGAAAGATAACTCTGCAACCACAAAGTTGAGAAACAGTTTTTAATCAAACCTTAGGCTTTGAGGCACAATTCCACAGCAAGAATATGTGGATTTTGCAACTGCAGTATTCCAAAAATTAAACTCTGATTATGTCTGTATTGTGGTATGCAAAGTAAATACTTTCCTCTCCAATTCATTTTTTATTGAAACCTATGAATAATCAAGATGCTTACAAATATTCATATGGGTGAAATACTTTGTTAATAAGTTATGGTCTTCAAAACAACTGAATTCAAACTGGAAAACGTTTGAAATATTTTACTAAAGAAACATATTTATTGTTCAGAGGATGTAGGCATTTAATTTGTCCTTGATGATCATCTCTGACATGGTTTTCTGATATTCTCCCTGTGATAGGGGGCCAAGTTAGGGCTGGGTCTCACGTTGGCCTGCCCACCTGTCTAAGTAGGGTAGTCCACCCAGTCTTTCCTGCCATGACTTACTGTTCCAGAACTGGTGTAAAACGCAGAAGGCTGCTCATTTTAATGCCCTGATGCCAGGGGTTAAAACTCCAATCTCCCCATATTGTATCCCATGCCTTGCAGAGGGCATCCTCAAGTTGCTCTATGATCTGGCTTGAGGCCAGGCCAAACTCAACCCCTGGGGCCTCTCACATTTTGCCCTCTCTCACCGGGCTTCCTACATGCTGTCCCTCACTGGGCCATACCCAACCTGCCCTGCTTCCTTGAGCAACAGTGTAGGCCCTCAGGCTTGCCTATTCACACTCCTTGCCTGGTCAGTGCATAGCCTCTTGGGGCCTCTTGTGACCATCATCTGAACAGTGAGCAGCCAATTCACCTTGCTCTGACCCAAGCCCCTCTCTGGGTAACTTATCACTCTCGCTCCCTCTTAGGTCCGACTACTCATCCTTTTGACCCCAACTCAGACTCATCATGTCTGAGAACTTATTGGGGTCTCGGCCTCTGGCCCAACTGCAGCCTCAGGTGTTCATAGATTTTCCTTGGCCTAACTGCCTCCTCCCTGGGGCATCAACTCACGCCCTCTCACTAGGGCATTACACTTATACCCTCTTGCTAGGGCCTTCCACATCTGCCCCACTCTCTGGGGCCTCCAGGGTCTTGCATTCCATGGGGCTCAGGTGTCCAGAGATGTGCCTGGCCCCCGTACCTGTCCCTGGGTCTGGGTAATCTACAAGGATGTGGGGGCTGGAATTTTAAGTTGCCCTTCCTTGCCTTTCACCAGGGAGGTAACCAGCTGGCATTTCTGGGGGACTGTCCCACCACAGACAGCCCCACCAGACCACCCTTCCCTAGCGGGATACAGTTTCTGGTCATGCAGATCTACCTGCTACCTGCAGATCTACACCTACTGGGCTAGGTGTAATTGTTTTGGCCTTCTATCTCACTGAACCTTCTCCTCCTAGACAGTGATGTCTCCCCCATGGAGGGAACCTTCAGACTCCTTAGGCCCTGGCCCCACCAACAGGCCAGTCGGGGTGTCAGATAGCCCATCATGGCCCGGGCCTGCCCCTGATGTTGGACTTCATTGCCCTTTGGCCTTCCAGCCCTGGCCCTCTTGCATTCACCAGTTGGGGTGTTCTGGTCCCAGCACCATAGCAGCTGACTTCCTTAGGCAGCACGGATCCCCTTCTGGGCCGTATTATACAGCCCTCTCACTCTGGGCTTACTCAGAGCCCCAGAGGTCTTAATAACATGTCTCTGCTCTTAATTGGGCTCACCAGAGCAACAGGCCTCACCCTTGCCTGTTCCACATCAGGGGCTTGCCTAGCCCCTGTGTAGATTCACAAACCCTAAGCCCCTTCCCAGGCTGGGCCTTGTTTTGTTTTGTTTAGGCCCAAGCCTTTTCTCTGGGGCTTGGACCTCACTGGGCCCCTAGGAACCTCCTGCCATCCCTATAGTTCTTCCCTTGCTGCTAGGTGTTGTGAGCAGCAGCTCAGCCAGGTGTTATTCTCTTGGATACTGGCAGCAGACTGCTGCGTCAGCCCTAAGGGCCTGGGTTTTAAGATGGCCACCTCATCAGGGTTGGCCTGCACCTGCCGGCTGCCTGCTCACAGCCTTAATGTGGCAGACACTAAAGCGACTCTGCCACATTCCCACATCACATGAAGTCTACACCCATCTATCACAATAACTTATAATGGGAAATGGCTTTTGTTTCTATGTTTGTACCCAGTATTTCTTAAATAAGCACCCCAATAAATATTTGAGAACTCTGTGTTGGAGCTCCTGCTTTCCATTCATTTCCGGACCACAGCTGTATTCTAATCCGGTAATTTGGGATTCCAAGAGAAATGTGAACCTGACATTTTTAAATAATAGAGAGTACAAATATGTTGATTCTAAATTTTCCCTACTTTTGGGATGCATCTATATGAAATGCTACTGCACAGTAGTGATGGTGGGCACTAACCATGATGCAACGCTACTGTGCAGTACAGTCTGAAAAAAAACCATGCGGGGACGCTACTGTGCAGTAATGCTGGTTAATGTGTAGTCATTTAGTACTTGGTTATGCAAGTATTAGATGACTGTGCAGTAACAACTGTGCAGTCCACCACTCATCTAGGTGTGGCCCTAGAGAGCTATAACTTAGGGCCCTTCGCTATTATGCTAACCATCAAGCAAGCTGCTGACCATTTCCATGAGGTACTGAGCAGCCACACATTCCTCAGGAAGTGCTTGGCACCTGGTTTTTATCCAAACCACAGCAAACAGAATGCTGCCATTGTCCCAGTGGTTTTCTGCTTTTGGACATCAATGTTTGCTGAAAACATGCACCCTGGCCCAGATTCTAGGTTACCTATTAGACATGTAACTGGACATGGGAGTCTACATGAGATTCTCTTCCACCCACTTGAGTCACTTAAATGGTTAATGCAAGATGTGGGTAGATCTGTGTCCCTCTGGCTGCTTTTTTGCGACTCAATCTTAAGGGTAACATGGTAGCATGTCACAAAAGATTTTCAGGATGTGGACAGGGTAGAACAGAATTGAACTGAAGCACCTAACAGGTGGAACAGAATGTGGAATAGAGTTTGCTTTTGTAATTTTTCAGCTGCAAAATCCACATATTCCTGCTACAGAATTATCCCTCGAAGTTTAAGATTCAGTTAAAAAATAATGTTGGAATCACAAAGTTGAGAAGAGATAACTTTCAAAATATGAACTGACCACATGCCTAGATAGCCGAGTTTATGCGTCAGCTTCCTAGGTTCAACTTTTCATTACTGAAACATTAGTCATAAAGCACTTCAAAGATATTATATAACAGCCCTTCTAGGAACTTATAGGTTAATTAGGATTTGCAACTTAACTATTATAAATTATAATGAACGTGATTAAATTTCACCAGCAAGTTGCTGACCAGTTCCTTTGACACCAACAGTATTAAACACGGTACAAGTAAAGTCATACTATGCAGAATAACATTTCTACACCAAGTACTTGAAGGGCATATATTTGCTTTTGTTCACAAGAGTCTTTCTCTTGACCAAAGCTGTCACTTCGTTTCAGAGACACAGAATAGTTCTCAAAAAGAAAAGGTCCTACTCTTTTAGGTTTGGCTTTCCAACATCCCAAAACTTGAACACAAGATAATCGTCTAGCCAGTTAGGTTGTAATAGTTCCACCTATGAAATTTAGATCTCATCTTGATTTTTGGCCCTCAGTATTCAGACACGTTTGAATCCCAGCCACTTAACCTAGCTTTCAGTCTGTACTGATGAAGGTTAGGTTTGAAAGGGCGCTGCCAAGGAAAAAGGCTTGGCATGCCATTATCAATCCTTTAAGCTATCCAGTCATCCAAGCATTCATTTGCCATTACAGACAACACTTATGAGTTAGTAGAAAGACAGCCAGGTATTCGCTTATTCATATAGTATACAGTCCTAGCACATGCACAGAAATGGAAATGAATGTGCACTTTGTAATGACTATATGAAACTCTTCTACTACAAAGCAAACATTAGCTTTAAAAAAATGCTGTACTTGAAAAAGGTTCATTTAGCCATTGGTCTTCACAGTGAGGCCCTCTCATGGCTTCAGCATGTACACATCCTGCAAGCTCCCCAGGAGTCTCTCTGTTAGAGAGATGAAAAGTATTTTATTCCTTTTGTCTCTTACACTTTTGCCCTAATTGAAGGAACACTAGTCCTGACTGATCAGACATTCTTTTCAAGTTGATTTTAATCAAAATCACTGAGATCAGAATTCATTTATTTGATTTTTCAGATTAATATTGCAATCATTTTGGTGGTTATGCTCCATTATTATTCAGCATTAGTTCTGCAGTCATTACTTTGCAGATCAGATGTCAGGTTTTTCCTCTTCCAATGTCTTTGGAATCAGTGGGTCTCATCCTGTTTGCACTTAACACTAGTTAGTGTTACAGCTCAATAAGTCTGTTGGCTTCTAAAGTAACCCCCAAAGACTTCAATAGGAGTTATATTTTGCCGGCATGAATTGGTTCTATCAACTTTAATGGAGTTACTCCTGACTTATGCAGAAATGAGATAGGAATTGGACCCACTGGGCCTGATTTTCCATTGCCTTATATGTTTTACTGTGCAGACTGGGTATAAAATGCTACCAAATCAAATTTATCCTTAAGGTACAAAGCAGCGGAAAATCAAGCTCATTCTCCCTATGCGTGTTCCAGCTCCCTGAAACATGGTCAAATGGATTCTGCTGCTGCTGCAGTCCTACTAATAAACTGTTCAAAATAGGACACTTGGCAAAGGAAGCATGCTTTCCCCTTGCGTATTTTGCAGCCACAGGGTACTACACAAAACTGAACTGTGGTGCAATTCCTAAGAGAGAAGAGAGTTTAGTCAACAGCATAGTTTTACACTGAAATCAGAAACTGAGATTTCAAGGTTCCACTTGAAATCCACCAGACAGCCGCAGCTTCCTTGAGCATCTCCCCTCCCTCCTTATGATGATCTCTCTACCCCTGATGCTAGAGCTTGGAACAAACAAGAAAACAGCTCTGAGAACATTCCATTGCAATGATTTTTTAAATGTCACCCAGTTGGTTGTACTGTGCTTCTGCAGCTCTTCGCTAAGCACTATTAGCATGGCAAGGTGATGTACAAAGTATGGATGAAAACCTATGTCCCAGCCAATTTATAGGCTGCTGGTTCACACTGTGAACCAGTACATGTGGACATGCATACATAATGTTTATCTAGCTATGGCTAAAGTTGTGCTTATAGGCACATGCTGATCCTGGAGTCAAGCTTAAGTTGATGGGTTTAGTTGGATGATGGATACGACGAGGCTCTGAGCTGCTTTGCAGCCCCTCACACACTCGTAAGGGTGATGATGTGACAGCTGCCACAGCCTCAAGTCCTGATCTTGCCCCTTTACAAGATTGCTTCCATTTCCTACGTTCCATGTGCTGGCACACTATGCCAGCTGGCTTCCCATGGAACTGAGCTTTATTTCACAAAGAGGTTGCCTCCCATTGCACTGGCTTCCAATGGAAATAAGCTCTGTTTCATACAGAGGTTGCCCACCCTTCATGTAGTACCTGTTATGGAGTAGAACTGCATGAGTTCTCCAGCCAAAAGACTCTCTGTTGCATTGGAGGTGGCAATACCTAAGATGATGAAATGTATGGCACATGCAAGTCAAATCATACTACCTTTGGTTAGAGATTCCAGTCTGTCTTTAATGGGTAAGTAGAAACATACTTTTAATTTTGCCCTCCCTGAATACTGTCCTCCGTCCCACTTTCTGTGTGGGCAATGGGCTGACTGTATTGTGGAGCAGTAGGGAGTATCATTGAAGTAATTTTGTCTCTCTGAACATCCCATCACTGCTTTTGTGTTGTTGTTTGTTTGCTGCTTTATTCACTTTTGGCCAGCTAAGCAGAGGTGGGAGGTCTCAGCTCTTAAAATACTTGGATTCCCATAGTATGCTTCCTTTTCATCTGGGCAGCCAGACATAACTTGGGAAGTGAATGTATAGCAGACAGGTTATATTTCCCAGAGATGCTAAAAGCTCAGAAAATGAAAGCCTTGGAAGCAGAATACCTATCTTGTCAGGGAAAACAGGTAGTTTTAGTTTGGATTGTCTTCAAAATGTCTGTGTTTATTACAGTCAGCTTAGTGGTAAAGCTTTCCTGACAATTCTAGACATCTTTCTTGTGGTATATTTTCTGTTTACACAGTAGGATTACTTGCTCTTTTATTTGGTCTGTGGTGTTGGCTAACTTCCCCTCCTCTTTTAGGCACACTATCTCAAGCTGTGCTGCTCTCCTTTAGGGGAATGATCTGTTAGGTATGCTGGTGTGCATGGCAGTTTATTGAAAAGATTTTTTTCCTTTCAGTCCCCGGGCAAAGTGCCCCTTTTATTTTTCTTCCAACTGTGTTGTCTTTTGTGTGTTTTAAAAGAGAGCGACAGTACAGCTTACAAACTACCGCAGAACTGGTGAACCCTGGATATGCACAGTCAAAACAATCCCTTGTTATCTGTATAGTTCAATCCATTGAAGAATGAACAGAGAGAACATTCTAAGAGATCTGTGTTATACCGATGGCATCTAGATACTACAGAGCATGTCAAATCCACAGGTAAAAAATAACACCTCATATAAAGCGTTTGGGCAGGGAGGAGCTGGGTGGCCATTGTAGCGAGAACAACTGACTTCCAAAAAAGTCTCAAGTGGTGCCTGTTTAACTACAGCTATAAGCTAGAGGTGGTACAGCCATGGTAAGAATTGGACTTCAGTGGCAGAATATCTCCCCCAGCACCCTGGAGTACAGAAAGAATACTTCAAGGCTAACCTGACCTTGTCGTGCATCCACAGGTGCATCTCAAGTAGAGCCAGGGAGGTGATCCTCCCCCTCTGTGCGACGCTGGTCAGGCCACAGCTGGAGTACTGTGTCCAGTTCTGCGTGCCCCATTTCAGGAGGGATGTGGACAACATTGAAAGGGTCCAGAGGAGGGCCACCCGCATGATTTGGGGACTAAAGGGCAGACCCTACATTGAAAGATTGCAGGCCCTAAACCTGTTCAGCCTTCACAAGAGAAGGCTGAGGGAGGACCTGGTGACTGTTTATAAACTCACTAGGGGGGACCAGAAGGGTTTAGGGGAGACACTGTTTCCCCCAGCGCCCTCTGGCATGACATGGAACAATGGACACAAATTATTGGAGAGTAGGTTTAGATTAGACATCCCCAAGAACTACTTCATAGTTAGGGTGGCTAGGAGCTGGAACCAACTTCCAAGGGAAGTGGTGCTGGCTCCTACCTTGGGGATCTTTAAGAAGAGGCTTGATGACTACCTGGCTGGACTCATTTGAGTCCAGTCTTTTCTCCCGCCCAGGCGGGGGGGTCGGACTTGAACATCTACAAGGTCCCTTCCGACCCTACTTCTATGATTCTATAATTCTGTGAATATAACTGATGCCCTTTTCCTTAGGTTACTGTGGTTTCATGGTTCAAATGGTGAAAATAGACCACTGCTCTACCTCTTCTTGGACCCTATGAAGAAGAAGGGAGGACTCATTTTATTCCTTTCCTCCCATGCACTCAATCTATCCATGTTGTATTAAATTCTGTATCACTGCAAGCTATTATTTTCTAAGATCACTAATCTCAGCAGAATGAAATTTTGATGCAAGCAGTATGCCCATTACCCCCTAGGGCACCAGTAGAGGCTGCATTTAATAAAAACAATGTACAGTGTATAGATGAAATCTTCTTTTAAGTCAGACTTTCTCATCTGAATTAAGGTTTTAGCCTTATGTTTGCTATATATGTATGTTTGCTTGTGTATGTTTGATCTTAGTCATTTTGTGTACAAATGTCCCACTGATTTCCATGGATGCTACCTGCTGGAAAGGTCTATAGGGTCAGGCTCAATGCACATAATTAGCATTGTAATTTATGCACAACATTAATTATGATGATAAAAACAATTTAATGCACCAAGCTGCTAATCTGTGTGGCTTTTGTGAAAAAGCTGAGGAGAGATATGCTTATCTACACACCCCACAAGAAGATTCTCTGATGTCAAACACTGATAATAGCCAGAAACGGTATAATATAAAAGTTCTCCCAGTGAGAAGAGCCCTGAAAATGTATGTTATTTATATAACAGTCTGGTGAACATACACAGAAGGAGTACCATGTATAGGACTTAACCTAATGCTACTCTGCACAGACTACTGAGGTTTAGATGCTGATGTGACTATGATGTCAGCATTAAAACCATCCTTTCACAGCATTTGATTAAGTGAAGGTCGGTCACAGAAAGCATCGCTCCACATATAACAACATTTTGTTCAGCTGTTTGAGAACGGGATACATAGATTAGTTTTTTTGGCTTGGGTCCTTCATTACACTAGCAATCAAGTAAATATCAAAAATTCCCAAGATAATAAAGGACCCATTATGCCTCGGATATACACATGTAACTTAAGGGCCCACAGAATCAAAGAGTGCTAATATAGACAAAATAGATCCCACATCAAACTGACACAAATTAGATCTGAATGAATGTCTCTTTGTTTTAAAGGATATTTAAAACCCCAGTTGGTGGAAGGTGAGCTCAGTTTTTAAAAATGTTGCGGAATCTTTTCCAAAGAAGCTTTCCTGTATTAAACTAATATGTTGTATTTCAATTATGTTTTCACAATATTTTGAGTCCTATTTCAGATGCCATCGAAGTAATTAAACCCTGGTATTTATCATGGCAATGCTTAGCTGTATTTGATATTTTAGATTTCTTGTTTCAGCAGTTTTAAAATATTTTAATGATCAGTTTTTCCCCCTACATTAAAAAAAATCCTTAAAGCACAACAAAACAAAAACCGCCTCCTACAATAACAAGTAAGTGCATAACACTCTTCATCCTATATCACCCCTCCTCCCCACAACCGCAACCCCAGTACACAGACCAAAGATACTGGGAGTAAGCTAAAAATGTGGTTTGCCGCCATTCTAACTAGGGGATGGAAAGGAAAGGAAGGAGATATAGGTCCAGGCAGTATAAACATGTAACTAAAAACAAATTTGAAGGTAGTTTTAAAGCTAGTGTCTCATTTGATTGAGATTCAGACTGCCTTCAAAGTTAGTGAATGTTACTTGCATCTAAATCTCTCTGCAAGCCTTAAGGGGGAAGCAATCATAAGTAAAAGAGGTTATAAAATTCTAGTAGAGGATGAATTCCTAACAGGCCTTTGAATCCAACCCCTGCAAGGGCAAAAGGCAGAAGATACCAGTTTAAACATAAAGCTCTACATCCTTAGCTGACATAAATTGGCATAAGTCCACTGAGCCTGTTTGCAGTATTACATTATATTGAATTATTTTAAGGGTGCGTAACAGGAAGGATCACACCTGGTATTACATAAAGGATCCCTCAAAGAAGGCGTAAACATTCAGATTGTGAATCTGAATAACTATAAATTCATTCATTCATTCATTCATTCAGTTTCAGCATTTTGAACAAGTTTATGGAAACATTCACTTTACTTCTCAATATATGTTTCTCTTGTCATGATAATGTTTGATAGTTGGTCTCTAAGAAGGGGCAAATTTGCCATATTTGTCATTTACATTTTTCTGAATGTAATACATTTAGGCTAATTTATACTTCTGTTATTGCACATGTATTATGTAGGCAAAGAAACTTGGAAAAAGATAGATTTTGATACAGCAAACAATTATGGAATAACCTGTCCACTGGGAAAACTTGTTCCTAGGCTCAGTCAGTTAATAAATGGCTTGTTCATTGAATCATGAAGGTCTATATATCCCTTTATACATTTTTTATCCAGGGTAACTTAATTATGGATGTGCTTATTATCTAGATAAATGTCTGTTCACTTTGGTGTCCATGGCAGTTTTGCTTGAATGAAGAATGTGGGATTAGACTCTTATTTGAAAGAATTCATATATAAAAGATACTGGTAATTATTTCCATTAATAATAATAAATACAATGTTCACCAGCAAACGGTGCACCGGCTCCTTCAACTTATACTGGCTCAACTTTGCTTACTGTGTTCAGTCTGATGTGGCTTATTATAAAGCCAATCTTTAAAGAAAACAAAACATTTAAAAATTTTTGCAGGTTTGAGTACAGAAAGCTTTGAAACTAGTATTCAACCAACAGGAAAGAAGCTCTCCTTCTTTAAACACTGGGTTTTCCTCAAAGACTTATCCCAAAAATTTTCAAATTCAACTAACATTTTCAAATGGGCACAGCTGGACAGATGGAGTTAAATGCTGCTCTGTAGGTGTTAAGATTTTAGGGGTCCTAAAGACAAGATTATATTTTAAGGGAAATTACAAAGACATAAATTTAAAGTCCTTACTGTTTCTAACTAGCAGCATAATTACTTTTTATATGACCAAATAGTTTATATCCAGGGTGTCAAATATGCGGCCCACATGCCAATTCCAACTCATGGGGCTCTCAGAGGAGCTGGGAATTCAGAGGTAGAGTGGGGATGGGGCCTGCCAATGTAATCCAGGGCATGGAGCCCCAGTGATCATTATTGTTGATGGTAGAGGGGGCAAGTAATGGCCAAATTAACCCCTGCGCTGCCCCTACTTCCAGGTCCAGACCTATCCTGGGAGGCTCCTTGTGGTCTGGATCTGGATTGTGTGGAGCACCATGGTCTGGATCTGGCCATGGGGTGCAAGTGAGTTTGACATGCTTAGTTTATACGAAAAATATTCTAGAAATAATATTGCCATGTGATAGGTAGAGCTACCAAGGTGCTTAATTCTAAATTCTATCAGCATTTCTCTGGGTTAGATGACACAGAACCAACCCCACAGTATACTTCCAGGATGTATATCTATATTACTTTGCAAAAAGAAGTCATTCAGGTTTCAAAATCATGAACTCAGAAAGTAAGAAATGTGAGAATGAAGGTTGCCTGTGAAACTTAAATTCTGTTTCTTTCTATGGAAGAGCTGACACACCGATGCCAACAATTTACCGCAAGTCTTTAATTCCATGATCACAGATTACTATTTTTCTCCCTCTGGGTATTTTCATGTGTTAGCCTTGAGCCATTTTGTTTGCATCTGGAGGTGTGAGCCTCTGCTTCAGAGTGATTCAATGGGAGTCTGTGAGGCTAGGCTGGATGTATAGTACAGTACTCAAAAGTTAAAGAAAAAATTTTACAAAATGCCAGCACACCTAAAAATTACACCTTCTAATATGACTGAAATTATATGACTTTTCCTAACACCAACAAAAGGCAGCATTCTGATCTAAGGCACTCTCTCTTGAACTCCTTTCTTCTCCCACCCCAAATTTCTAGGTCTTCCTCCAGAGCCCAGAGACATTAAAGTTCTTTAAAACGTCTAGAGAAAAAAAAAGTGTAAATGTTGGCAACATTTTCTCTCTAACCTTTCAGAAACATCTGCCTTATTCTCTTATTCAGCAAATTTCTGATAAAATTTGATCTGTGACAACCCCCCACCACAATGCATAAAATATATCCAGAGGGTAGTTCAGCCATGGTAGCTGAACCATAGGGAATACAGACACGTCATGGGAAATGTAGTTTAGAGAGTGAGTTGGGCCACAGGAAGGAAGGAGAGTTGGAAGCTCCCAAACTACACGTCCTCTGAGGCTCTGCAGACCAGAATGTTGTGAAACTAGCCAGAAACGTAACTCTATGAATCAGTACGTTAAGCCAAAATATTTTGATGTCCATCAATTTGACCCATAATGAATTGCTCCATTTCAGTTTTCCACAGAGAAAGCTGAAATCTTTTTTTATAGATCCTGTAATTTCTATTGAAAAAATAATTTCGAAAGAAAGTTGCTATCAGCTTCTGTATGCATTTTATGGCATTCCCTTTCACTCAGTTCTGATCTGACATTAATTTAAAACTAATTTACCCTTCGATGGGGCTACCTATAATTTTATCCCCTTGTAAAAGAATCATTGTTACTTGGTTTCATATATACCTGCTCAAATATTGAGCATTATATTTACTTACGTATATTTGATTAATTAAAAAAAATGCTTGTTTTAGAATTTCTTATAAGCTTATTCTATGTGTAAGTGTATTGTAAATATGTCAATAATTCATACATAATGAATATGTTTGAGTAACTGAAATAGAGGCTAAAACAAGAAAGAAATGAATGATCGTATGTCTCAAAGAATCTGCGTTTCAGTCTTACAAGTGCAAAGCAATAAAGGCTAGACCCGGAAACTCAGTTACATTTAAAATAACTGTTTATAATCCTTCAAATATTTTTACAAATCCAGCTCTAAAATAGTTAGAGCATAATTGATTTTAATAATCCTAAACTGATCTAAGCATCTCCTACTTAATAATTAACCCTACCAGGTCACAGCCCTCCTAGATTTACCATATAAATAGTGTTAATCTCAGAGAATATTCTCTATCTAAACATAAGGCAAGAATAGAATAGTCTCAAAATAGCAGCTATGCATTTTGATCTATAAAAAGAGATAGCAGTTTTTTCAAAATCTGCTCGCTTAATCTGATTAACCCTTTTCTTCCTTAAGTGTAATAAGGACATCATCTAAAATTAAGCTCAGCTGTGTTTGATTTTTAATCAGCTGCTGTTAAATGCAAGGAGAAACTTTGATATGGTGGAGCAGGATCATTCACAAAAGAAAACACACTCCTTATTTTCATAAGGAGAAACCTGTAAATGAAGACTTGATTTTTGTTCTTGAAAACAGCTGAGTTATATTTAAATGTACACTCTAGTCAATAACATTCTTGTTATTAAATAAAAGCACAAATTAGACAAAAAAGAAACATGCCAAACTGCTGTGAACCCACAGAGATGGTGCAGTTGAAGTGTACGCCTTGTTTCTTCCTACCTTATATATATTGATAGGAATATCAATGACGATATAGATAAGGTCTCCTAGTGCCAGGCTAGCTATCAGTGCATTCGGGCCATTCCTCATACACTTGTTCTGATAAATGATCCTCAGGAGTGTTGCATTTCCAACCAATCCAACGATGAAAATAGCACAACTTATCACTGTGTTAATGTATTTAAAAGTTTCAGCAATTCTCGTCTGTTGCCTGCAAGCGTGAGTTTTGTTGACCACCATGGGTCTGCTGGTAGTAAGAAGTAGGTTAGCTTCTGTTCTGGAGTAGATGGTGAAAGTACTCAGATTGGTGTAGTATCTATCAGAGCTGTCACTGAAGACAAATCCTGGTACCAGAAGCATCAAGGAAACCCATAAGCAAAAAGCTCCCATCCTGAAGCCTTGAATTTCAAGCAAATTGTGTGAAACAGCTCTTTCAATATTTTACTGTGATCCTTCTCACTTCTTTACCTATATGGAGAAATAATACAAAAAAACCCCATAAATAAAACACGGGTCAACACAATAGGAGTAGTACTAAAAACAAGCATACAGTTTCTTATTTAGCAGGAAATATGTGGTTTTTATATCAGCTGAGCTATTTTGACAAGATCAGATAGATAACCTTTGGCACGTGATGACTTGTGCTAAAAAGATCTTGCTATGCCATGAAAATGCGCAGGAGTACTTGTCTATGTGTGGAATAAAACATTCCAGACAACAAGTGGCAGATAAAAGTTGTGTCACAAGACTTGGGCTTGCAAGAAAAGTGTGTTAGGAAAAGGATATCAGAGAAGTTTCCCTGAATGATATTTCAGTTCCTAGAAAATTTAAGCAAATTTCCCTAAATGAGTTCAGCTAAATAGCGAAATTGCAGCCTTTCATCATTAAAAGTATTAAGACAGAAAGTTATATTTTCTAACTATTTTGTCTGCTGAAACCCTAATATTTTTAACATATTTTTATCTATCTTAGTAACAGATTGGATTTTAAAATAAGGATCCTGGAGATGATTTTCAAATCCTCTCCATTATTTTGAGGTAGATTCAAAGCCCAAAGACAGCAGAAAGATTCCTACTGACTTCAGTAAACTTTGGATCAAATCCTTTAAAGCTTTTCCATTTCCGATACAACTCAATAGGCTCTGCCTATAGGATCAATATATCCTTCATCTTCCATAATTCCCTTGGAGTTCATATTTAGATTTTAGCCATAGTTAAGTCTGTTATGTGTAAATACAAGTGATTTTATGTGTTCACTGTACACAGTTTAGCCTGGTAAGGAATAATCCATGAAATCTGCTGCTTGTAGAGGAAACATCAGCAGCATGGTCATCCCCCACAGCAAGCACAAGTTTGAGTAAAAGAAAAGTCTACAGTCTATTTCCTGAAGCAATGGATGATTATCACTATTACAAATACTGCAGTGCAGTTCAGGCCGGATGTCACTTGTGGGATCCACATCAAAAGTAGTATATATTCTCACGTCCCAAAGATTCCTCCTCCATCCCTTCCGCTCGGTCTGACAATTTCTTACAACATCAAGGGCAGTCCCTTGGCCACACTGGAAAATTCAAGTCTAGAATTGCAATACTGTAAATGAAGGAACTGGAAGATTATTTTTAAACTAATGAATCTTATGGTATATAGAGATTCCTCCCTAACTTTTTTTGCCATGGGGTTATTAAAAATAAAATAACAATGTAGAACTCACAATGGAAACTGACAGAGAATTCACTAACATTGGTGCCTCAGGCACATTTGTAATACTTGCATTTAATTTTATGAAACTTTTTCCATGGTAGCATATGGTATGTAAAGTTCCCTGACTGCATGATAGTTGTATACACAGTTCTGTAGTGCATGAGGTCTTTCTCTCTCTCTCTCTAATGTAGTGTATAGAACATATGAATTCCTAAGTTAATCTCCATATGCTTGCTAGTCTGATTTCTGAATCACTGAAGAAGCCCTGTAAACTAAAGTCAGAATCTTGCCCACTGCATTAGCCTGTGCTTATGATCTTAAAATCTAATGAACTGAATAGCAGCCTTAGATTTATTTTTTATAATACCTGTTATATTGGTAACTCAGGGCCATTAAAAATACTGTACATTACTTAAATTGTTTTTGACTTAGGGGTCTAAATCATTTCATAAATATCAGTTACGCTTCCCAATGCTCCTTGTCAGACAACTTTTATTATTTATTATTACAAGGTTTACAAATGGGTAACACTGAGTCACTGAGAATTTAAGTGAAGAGAACCAAATTCATACTTGCCCATGTGAATCCACAGTAGAGCCAGACTAAACTCCAGTTTTCCTAACACCCAGACTCATGCCTTATTCACATTGGTCTCCCTGTTTTATGAAACTTTTCTGTGAACGCTCAAAGGATGACAACCCCTATGAATGTGATGTCAGAGGCAGCAAGAACATGCAAACAGACAACCACATTCTCAGACACTTTCCCAACAAGCTAAACAAACCAGAAAACGCCCCCCAAGTGATCATTTCCAAGAACACTTTTATATGGATTCACTGACATGTCCTGCCACTGCTTATGCTCAGTGTGTCTGTATGCGTACATAGTAGCAGCATGCATGCACACACATCTCTGCAGGAATCTGGAGTAAAACTTGGCTTAACTGTCCTTAATAGATAATACAAAACCAAAGCATACATGTGAGCTATAGTATCTGTGGGATTATTTCAGACTCCCAGGCCACAAGCAGTAAACCAGAAGAACATTAAGAATTGCCATCAAGACTCAGACTGTAGGTCTATCCTGCCCAGTCTCTTAGTGGGAGAGGAGCAGGGGAAAAACCCTGCTCAGACCCAGTTCACTCTGCCTGTCAGCATCTATGGGGGCAAAGTGTGGATGCTGAAAGGCAGAGTGGACTGGGTCTGAGGAGGGGGTTTCCCTTGCTCCTCTCCCACTGGCAGCCCTGGCACACCTGTGTAACATGCTACTGGCACCCTGGGACCCTGGGAGGGCTGAGAGCACAACTCCTTACCTAGTAGCAGCAGCTCTCCTGCCTGGAGTAGGGAAGCCAGAAACACCTAAGAAGACTCTTCCGATGCCTGAAGAAGGGTGTTTGTGCCCGAAAGCTTGCAAAGAACAATTTTTCCAACTATTGAGTTGGTCTAATAAAAGAGATCACCTCTACCAGACACCTTGCTGGGAACATTTGATCTCAGCAGTATTCCAGCTCAGAGCTGCAGGGGTTGGACTCAATGATCTTTCCAGGTCCTGTCCAGCTCTTCATGTCTGTGATTTCTGGCAGACCAGGTGCTTTGGTTCAATCTATCTTTTACCAGACCAACTCAAATAGTTGGAAACCATTCTAGTTTGCAAACTTGCGGGTAGGAACAAACACCCTCCGCCTGGCTGCAGAAGCGTTCGCAGGTGGTCTGCGCTCTTCCTAGGAGCGGTCAAGCAGCTGGAGACGCACAAGAAAGCCAAAAATGTCAGTGGAGGTGGTCAGTAGGTGAGAGCCTGGGATCCCCAAAGACCTCCAGAAAGCAAAGAGCAGCCTGCTGTTCAATGGAGAAGCCCCAAGGGAGATGTCAAGCAGGATTTCAACAAGCTTGGGGTTTGCAAAGCGAGGGGGGGGAGGCCAGACCCGGCTCCGCGGCATTGGGATGCCCCCCACCCCGCCTGCAGCACCAGCACCGGTCCATGCCAGCCCCCGCCTGCCCCCCGCCCCCCTGGCCCGCGCTGCGCCCCCAAACCCTACCAGGCGGCTCCCCCCGAGCAAGCGGCTCGGGTGCAGGCTGGATATCCGGGCCAGGCTCAGCAGATCCTCCCGTCTCCGCCGGGCTGGGTGGGATCGGGAAATCTCCACCTCCGCTAGATGAGCACAGGGAAGAAAGAGCCGGAGCGGAGCGTCTGCCCCCTCCCCCGAGCCACCCCAGGCTCCAGCCCACAGGGAGCCCCAGCCCCTGTTCAAACGCAGAGGTTTCCTCCCGGGCGCAAGGGAGCACTGCCCTCCTTAACTGCTTCCGCCCGGGTGTGCCGCTCGCCGGCGCCCGCGCGCGGGCCCGGGCCCGGGCTGCGCCACACGCCGCGCCCGCTGCCCGGGGCAGGCCGGGGAAGTCACAGGGGCTGGAAGACATCAGTAACTTCAGCCCTCAAAGTTGTCTCTTTTGGGGGGTTTTGTCCGAAAGAAACTTTTGGAAGGATGGAAAAGCCTTTTGAGCCTCGGGGAGAAGTCTCCATGGGTCGCCGTGGTCCTCGCGGGGGCGGGGAGGGGGCGCAGATGTAGGGTTTTTGCCAAGAGGCGTGCAGATGGTGGGGGGCATCCTCACGTGTAATGCGACGTGACAGGGGCGTCCGTCACTTACATGTTACAGACATGTTCCCACTTACACACGTTAGGTGAGAAGCTTTACTGATATGCTAGGGCTGTAGTGTTCGGTTTAAGAGCCCAGCAAAAACAAATATGGAATAGGCACTGATTTCCTGGATTATGTATTAAGTTCCCCCAAATGAGGGCTATGTTATTCAGTTTAAGATCCCAGCAAAAGCAAATATTGGAGTGTGCACTGATTTGCTAGATTGTATATTAAGTTAAAAAAGCATAACAACCTAGGCAAAAATAGTCAAAGGGTGTTGTGTCAGGCAGTTGTTTTCGACGTGTAGGTGGGGCAGGAATCAAAGGGGGGTGCGACTGCTGGATCTGCCCCAGTTGTAGTCTATTTCCAGTTGCTACAAATCGTTAAGAAAACAGCAAAACGATGTTTTATTATATTCTCATTTTTCCTTGCATTACTCCTCCCTCCCTGTAAACAATTTCTTGTGTGAGTGGTAGGCGGTACAGTGCACTTGTCACTAGAAGGATTTGGGGGGTGAGAGATTATCAAAGGAACGGGGCACCCATGAGAAGTATGGGTGTGACCCTTTCTGTTGAAAGGGTGTAAAAATGGTCACAAACCATTTTCTGTGATGAGAGGAAATACTGTCAGAATCACAGAAAATTAGGGTTGGAAGGGACCTCAGGAGGTCATCTAGCCCAACCTCCTGCTTAAAGCAGGACCAGCCCCAGATATACCATCCCAGCCAAGGGTGTGTCTACCTAGGCCTTAAAAACCTGCAAGGATGGAGATTTCACAGCCTTTCTGGGTAGCCTGCTTCCCGTGCTTTACTACTCTCCTCAGGAGAAAGTTTTCCCTAATATCTAACCTAATGTTCCCTTGCAACTCCAGACCACGGCTCCTTGTTCTGTTTTCCGCCACTACTGAGAACAGTCAGCATGGATTCACCAAGGGCAAGTCATGTTTGACCAACCTGATTGCTATAATGAGATGACTGGTTCTGTGGATGTGGGGAGAGCAGTGGATCTGATATACCTTGACTTTAGCAAGGCTTTCGATATGGTCTCCTACAATATTTTTGCGAGCAAGCTAAGAAAACATGGGTTGGTTGGATGAATGGACCGTAAGGTAGATAGAAAACTGGTGGGACTGTCGGACTCAAAGGGTAGTGATCAAAGGCTCAATATCTAGTTGGCAGCCAGTATGAAGTGGAGTGCCCCAGGGGTCAGTCCTGAGGCCAGGTTTGTTCAATATCTTCATCAACAACCTGGAAGATAGGAAGAGTGTCCCGTCAGAAAATTGCAGATGATACCAAGCTGGGGAGAGTAGATATGCTGGAGGTTAGGGCTAGGATTCAGAGAGGCCTAGACAGATTGGAGGATTGGACCAAAAAAAATCTCATGAGGTTCAACAAGGACAAGTGCAAAGTCCTGCATTTAGGATGGAACAATTCCATGCACCGGTATAGGCTGGGAGGTGACTGGCTGGGCAGCACTCTACAAAAAAGGACCTGGGGGTTGCAGTGGACAAGAAGCTGAATATAAGCCAACAGTGTGCCCTTGTTGAAAAGCAGGCAAATGACATACTGGGCTGCATTAGTAGGAGAATTGCCAGCATATCAAGGGAGTGAGTATTCCCCTCTGTTCTGCATTGGTGAGGCCACATCTGGAGCACTGTGTCCAGTTTTGCTCTCCCCTCCCTCTCCCCGCTACAGAAAGGACTTCGACAAATTGGAGAGAGTCCAGTAGACAGCACTGAAAATGGTTAGTGGGCTAGGGCACATGACTTATGAGACAGGCTGGGGGAACTGGAGAAGAGAAGACTGAGAGGGAATTTAATAGCAACCTGCACCTACCTAAAGGGTGGTTCCAGAAAGTATGGAATAACCCTCTTCTCTGCCAAGTGCTTAGAAAGGGATTCCTTGAGGACCTGTTCCATGGTTTTTCCAGGGACTGAGGTGAAGCTGACTGGTCATAGTTCCCTGGATCCTCCTTCTTCCCTTTCTTAAGGATGGGCACTATATTGGCCCTTTTCCAATCGTCCAGAACCTCTCCCATTTGCCATGCATTTTCAAAGACAATGACCAGCAGCTCTGCAATTACATCAGCCAGCTCCCTGAGGTGCATTGTGTCTGTCCCCATGAACTCCATCTTTTCTAAATAGCTCTTAACCTGTTCTTTCACCGCTGTTGGCTGCTCACCTCTGACCCAAACTGTGCTGCTAGGTGCAGTAGCCTGGGAGCTGACATTGCTTGTGAAGACCGGGGTGAAAAAAGCATTGAGTACTTTAGTTTTTTCTTCCTCATCTATCACTAGGTTGTCCTCCCCCCTCTCCCATTCAATAAGGGACTCATACTTTCCCTGATCTTTCTCTTATTGTAGAAACCCTTCTTGGTACCCTTCATGTCTTTTGGTAGTTGCAACTGCCGTTGTGTTTTGGCCTTCCTGATTTCATCCTTACAAGCCTAAGCATCTTATTTTACCGTTATCTTACTGGTAGTGAGGTCCACAGTGCTAAGTCCAAAGAATCCTGGTTCCTTGGGCACAGTGTTTTGACTGGGATCATTAATAGATTAATGTAGCCCAAAACTATGGGTACGCTCTGACCCAGGTCCCTCAGTGACTTCAGGCAGTTGGTGGGGTAGGAGCAAGAGGGCCACTTCTTTCTTAGAGACCTAGAAGTAGTGCCATGAGGTCCCTTTCCCACACCCCAGAAGTGTCAGCAGGGTTTCCTGTCTATCTGGGAACAAGGCCCTCTCTTACTCAGAGGGGCAAAGGTGAAGCTGAGGAACTTACATGTAACTAACCCGTATCTCAGCAGCTGCGGGATGTCTAATTCAATGTTTCTCAATTAAGGTGCCGTGACACCCTTTTTGCGACACCCTTTTTGCGGTAGTGTGACATAGATGCCACTGTTGCTGACACTGGTGCTGCAACTGAGTAAAACTTCCCCCTATGCCTCGTGCAGAGTCAGACCTGGAAGAGCTGTAGCAAGAGTATGCACTCCTGCCTGCAGGAAGGCTGCGGCTGCCCTGTGCACCTCTGTTTCTGGGAGGAGGGTGCAGGGTCAGATCAGAAAGTGCTGCAGCCGACTGAGTGCTCCTGCTTCCTTTAGGTTTATCAAACAACCCTCAGGGGGTTAGGAGTGCACCCTCTTGCCTCAGCCCTCCTGGGCACATGGGACACAAGGCACATGGGGCAGTTCCACCTGGCTGCAGCAGCAGCAGTAGCAGCACACTGGTTGAGAACCATAGAGATAATCTGAGGCAACACAACAGTAGTTTTCAATCAGGAGTGCCACGAACTTCAAAAAAGTTATAGAGAGGTGCTCTGAGCCTAAAAAGGTTGAGAACCACTGGTGTAACTGGATGGATGGAAAGGGCCCCCTGCATACTTTGACTCCAGCTATGCATGCATTTAGTGCACCACAGGAGTACTGTCAATAAAGTCTCTCATCTTTCCCAAGCAGGCAGGCTTGGAGTTAATATCCCGTTGCTGTTATTAGAGCTGTTGTTTCAGGCTTCCTGCAAATGCAGGCAAATCTGATTATCTCATTTAAACCTGATTTATGTTCCAAAGTCCATCTTGCAAACTACAAGAGTTGGAAACATTTTATTTCAAAATGAAAGTCAAATCCCAATGTCATGATTTATGCATGACTTCTGGAACCAAGGTCTAGGCAAAGACCTATGGTGCGAATGCCATAAGCTAGTCCCGGCTTAGATCATTTGATTTTTACAGGCTCTGGCTAAAGTGTTTTATGATTCTTATTTCAAGCACTGAAATTTCCCCTCCCAAGTTAGTAATGTCATAGAACTTATTTAAATGATGATTTGTTAAAAGTAGATTGTCAGAAATATGCAGTCAGCCTTAGATGCTGAGGAGGCATTCATTAGTATTCTTTGAACTTGTACTTTTAACACTAAAAAGATATTTATAAACATTTTATAATTGCTGCTCACTGTGTGTATTCTTTTGTTTGAACATTTCCTGATGAGGCATCTTCTCCTTAAATATGTGCCCCATGTAAGTCTGTCCTTTTACCTCTTAGGTCTCTCCACAGAATGAACTGCATTAGTTTACAGGGCTTCTTCAGCGATTCAGAACATTATAACTCACAATAACATGTAATTATTCTATGTGCAAATGACTTCTTATGATTTTTCAGTGAAAGACAAGCTTCCATTCTGCACTTCAAATCATTTTTAAGAGGTGAAAGTATATATGATTTTCAGAGTCATCAGCAAACTTCAACAATGCTACACTTTTTTAATACTGATCACCTCCCCCATCCTGTGAAGGATTTCAGATATAAGAGTGGGAAAAACATCATTCAATTGGACTAAACTAGGAGAGATACACCTGAAGCCCTTTATAGAAAGTTAACATCAAGACTTTCAAGGATGGCATAACTTAGCATGTTCTGTATTTGGATGAGTCACCCTGATTTAAATGAATGTTACCCAGGTGGTAAATTATCCATGTAAGGTACAATCCCCGTTCCACAGTTAAGGAGCTAGTGGGCTCAGCTGAGTTCTAGCTGACATCCGCTGACTAGTCCAATGGCCTGACTGGCCCAAGTGCTGAATTGGGGGAACCACCCTAGCAGCTGACCTCTGCCCAGTGTGCAGAACTTCTAGTGTGTAAACAGCTTCAGGCTTGTTCTGTATCTCTTTGCCTTTTCTCCTGCTTCCTATTCTTGTTCCTGGTCCTTGACTCCTGACCCTGTCGTGTCTTCCGACTTCCTGACTCTGGATCCTGACCTTGGCTTGTTTCCCAGCTTCCTAACTCCCATTTCTGACCTTGGCTTGCCTCCTGGTTTCCAGTCTCTGGTTCACCAGGGCACCTTGGGGAAAAACCAGGAGCAGTGGTGACAAACTCCTGGAAGACTGTTTCAGGCTCAATGTTAGAAAAAACTTCACAGCCAGGGTGTCCAGACTGTGGAATAAGCTCCCTCAAGCAGTGGTGCAATTGCTCACCCTGGAAATCTTCAAGAGGAGACTGCACTTTCACCTTGCTGGGGTGACTTGACCCCAATTGTCTTTCCTGCTTGGTGCAGGGGGCTAGACCCAATGATCTTCTGAGGTCCCTTCTAGCCTGCCTTCTATGAATCTATGAATTAATTTTTTTGACTGGAAAAATATTAGAGCAATTCATCTGCTGTAAGAACTTAGAAAATCCACAATAATTCAGAATGTTTGTGATACTATGGATTCCTATTAGAAATTTCTCACATTATCTTGTGGATCATGTGTAGGCACTTGCACACCTAACAGTGCTAAGTTTGCCCGGGACCATTAAAAGGATTTCACATTATCCCAGGGTGCTATAGCAACATGGTTGAGAATCACTGCTCTAGCCACCAGGAAAAGCTACCCTCATGAACTGTGGCAACTTTTAAATGCTCCAAATGTCTCTACGTATTCTTTGTAAAATACAAATAATGTATGCTGGAGATTTTCTAGTTGGAGAAGAGATCTAAAATCCCCTTGCTGAGGTTCAATAAAGAAACCAAAAAGAGATTAATCCCCTTCTCAAACGTCTCTGATGGTATAGCATGGCAACTGCTAATTAGCTTCATTTAGTCTTTCCAGCTTGATTTATGATAGAGACTGCATTCCCTTCACAGAGAAGACAAAAATCCTATCCTAAAGGACCATTCCGGCGGTATGGAAAAAGGAGTTGAGTTCCTTGGGACAATGCCAGCTTTTTCAATGGGTTCCCAGATATTTGAGCTCCCAGGGTTTCTTTTCCCAGGACAGAATGACATTAACTTTAGAAGATGAGTTGTCAAAGCACTCTCAGCCACTGGAGAGATTTCCCTGATGACTTAGAGTTACACAATTTTTATTATACATTCTGGAAATTAACTAAATGAGACTGGCAGTTTATGCATTGTGTGTGTAAGAGCTGGTTGGCTTTTTTTGTATGAAACACTTTATGTTGGAAAACAGTGATTCATTGGAACCAAATTTCTTCATGGAAAATTGTTGGTTTTGACAAAGTACGTTTGCAAAATTTCCTCAGGGCCCAGGATGGAATTTCTGTGAAAACTCGAGTTTGACACATTATAGTTAGGGTGTTCATTACAACAGCAGACCTAGTCTAGCATGTGCCAGGAGAGTATACCATTCACTAGCATGCAAAAACAGCCTATCTGTGGTGTGGTGTGGTGTGGTGTGATATGGTGTAAATGAAGCTCCACTGTTTCCAGTTCAGGAGTACGACCTATACAGGGTAAGGCAATAGGTTAGAGGGCAAATATTGCCTGGCACAGTAGGTCTGTTGGGTAGACTGGCTTCTATCTTTCTCTTATTTTGAAGTATCTTTGTCTTTCTTTGGCATGAAATGACAAAAGTTTAGAAATCTTGAATTTTTTGCAGGATGTGGAAACCACTTCCTGCCCTGGACTAGCAGTGTGCATGGTTGTAGATATATATTTAATTGACCCAATATCACATTCACTGAAGATCTGTAAAAACCTGATTATTTTGTCTGTAATATACAGAGTTGCTCTTTCTCCTCTTTCCCATCCATACTTGCTTTATTTACAGTACATTTCCTGTAATGACACATCAACAAAGCCTACTCCACCTATGTGATATGCATAAGTAACCCTTTTTTCCTGTGCCAAGTGTAGATTATTCCTTTTTTCTTTCATCACATTCCCAGAAAACTTTAGCCACTAAAAACACGGATTTAAATTCAAAGTTAAGTTTGCAAAGAGCACCCTTTTTAGTTAATCTTTTAGTAGGTATTCAGAATATTGCTATAGACAAAGTCTCCATAGTGTGATGCAGTTGGACTGAAGCACACGGATGTGACAGAGTGGACCCACCTTATCATACAGGTGGTGCTGTATGCTGTCGCTACTAATTCACTGTACAGATGGGAATTTTAGTCAGAGATTTGCCTAGCGGTTCCACCCACTGGTCTTCTTTTGAAAATGGGTGATTTTTACCTCCCAAATTGAATACTTGGGTTCTATCTTGGTACAGCTGATTTCATTCTCTACTTTTTAGAAGTAAAGTTTTCCCAGACTAATAAAAACCTTGTTTAAAAACTAGGTGCTATCATTATTATTGTGACTGTGCAAAGGCAGGTTATCTATACAATGCGTTATCTTCCATGCTAGTTAAACTGTGAATTTTACTGAAGAATTATAGAAAAGCTATAGTAAGAACTGACATCACTGGCCCTCTCATAACGTGGAGACTTGCTAAACTGAAGAATTTGCTATCTTTAATACTGGCCCTTTTGCTTCCCTCTGGAGCATTTTTTCATAATTGTTAATGATACAGTCTAAGAAAAAACCCAGGAAAGACTGACTGGGAAAGGTCCAACTTTTGCTTGTCACTGTACTTCACCAGCATCAGTGCTGGAACAATGAGGATAAAAATATAAAATGTGCCATGCTTCTACTGCATTTCCTTTTCTCTTTACCATATTTTTTGTCATTACAGTTTTCCATTTATAAGATAAAACCTGCCTTAAACACAAGCAATCTCAAAATCAGAAAGAATAAATAGCGGCAAAAATCTTATCACACTTGCAAGGCCTGCAGCTGGCAATGAGAGGTAGGGATTTGAGGAAAGTACCCTCAAGTATGCATTTTATGTGATTGCTCAGTAATGTTTGCTGTTTCAGATTGACAGCCAAATCCTTAAATTCTTATTCAGATCAAAATTCCATTTAAGTCAACAATAGTTTGACAAGAGGAAGATTTCTGCATAGAATAGAATAGAATAGAATGCCATGAATTAAAACTGTGTGCACTTGTAGATTGTATGTTGTGGAGTAATTTGTAAGACTGTACTACGTGAGAGTACTTCAGCAAGAAAGAACCATTAACATTTAAGATTGTGGTGACAGCATGGACACTGCCTAAGCAAATAATGCTTGGTGTGTATTGGATTATTAAATATATTTTAATGTTGGTGTAGCAGGTTGTTACTCCTTAACAGAATAACAAAATGTCAACAAATCCCTCCCTGCCTCTCCAATCCAGGGGAAGGACTTCACTGCTGCACCTCCATGTTGCCTTTCTTTTCAACTTCCCTCCTCCCCAGTGTCATCTTTCTGGGAGCTTTTTCCTTCCTCCAGGGCCAGCCAACCCTCCCCATCAGCTGGCTCAGTGCTCTTTGGCAGGCAGGTGATTGCCCTTTAACACTCTGCAGCTGGGCTCCCACCTCTGACCCATGCACCTTGTTACATTAGGACTAAGAACAAGTAACATTTTTTTCTCCATACACTTTTCTGGCTAGGACAGCAACCCCATCCCTCTCTCTCCCTGGAGAAAGAAGCATCAGCTGGTACTCTGGTACCTGATTCCTTAGATCCAAGAATGTCCTGAGCTACTTTCACAATGTTCTGCTCTCCTCTGTTAGTTTTTTCCATTGGTGATGATTCACACCAAGACCCTTAGATGCTGTCATAGACAGATCTAGATTTTGAAGAGGTGGAAGGGGGAAGGGAGCTGATGGCATTGCACATCATCCATCACGTGTAATATAATGCATATTTTTGTCTAGTTAAAGATAAACTAGATGCTTTACTAATGTACTAGGGGGCTGGCACTATATTATTCAATTTAAGATGAAAACAAAAACAAGTATAACAATTGGAATGTGCACAAATTTGTTAGATTTAAAATTATAAAAACAACACTATGAAAAATTGTCAAAATAATCAAAAGGTGTTGCGTCTTTCATTCTGTAGTCTTTATAGTTAAGTGCAGATCTCTTATCCAGATTTATAAAGCAAAATCTAGCTTCATAAATCCAGCAACCAATACTTCACTGTCAGTCATTTCTACACCAGAGTTAATATTAACACACTAAAGGGCTTAAATAGAGCTAAAAACAGTCAGTAGGGCTTTGGAATTGAAGTGAGACATTACTAGGAATGGCTAACAGACTGCAAAACCGCAGAAGAAAGAATAATTTGAATTGTGGAACATTGAGGCCATTTGAAAAGGAGAGAGGGTCATTAACACTTGTGCAGTGGAGAGAAATGATCAGGAATCAGGGTGATGACAATGAGCTGTGAAAGCAATTGATTCTCTCAGCACTGCCTGAATAGAAATGCCGTTGCCGTTCCTAGGCAGTTGGTTTTAAAGTTTGAATGGAGCAGAAATCAAAGCGAGTGTGGGGTGCAACTGCACTATTGCACCCCCATTCCCCTACCCCCTCCAGACTGCCCCTGGATCCTGCTCAGTGTCATTCCTTTAACTGTTCTTTGGTCATTTACAACCAGTAATCTATGTTTGTTTTATCTACAATTTTTCAGATGCTATTGGGAAATAAAAAATCGAAATGTGCCAAACATATTTTTTTGCAAATGAATAAGCTGACTGACTGTAATTCCAAATACATGCAGACTAGACTAGAAAACTAGTCTGTACCTGGTATTTTAAGATACTATGGCCCACTTAAGTTAGATCACTGTTCTTTGCCATCCCAGCCTCCTTTGCAGCCTCTACTGTCCTGCCCTTCCAGGGAGGCATGCTAGCACTCAGCTCATGCTTGGCTGCTGCAGCCCATGCATCAGGCCTCATCCCTGAGCTCTCTGAGAGCTAAGCAGCACAATTTCTCTCTTCCAGCCCTGTTTCCCACCTCAAGCCATCTGTCAGCTACAGATAGGTAGTGGGGGGAAGGGAAGTGTCTATGTTCCCTGCATGAGCCCCAGAACCTGGGCACTCGAGTCCTCGGGCCGTGTCCCTGCACCCCATTATGAAGCACCCCACAAGGTATACACACACCTAACACTGATCCCAGGAGAACCTCCATGCTCAGGCACAGCCCCACGGACCCTGACTCTGGCTTCTGCACACCACATCTCGGAGGCCAGAGCCGGACACCCCGTCACCCAGAGCCCAGCATGGACCCCACTTCGAGCAGAATCGGTAGTGGATCGTTTGTCTCTGGTGGGTCAGGGTAGTAGAGAGCAGAACATCAGGATTGGGCCTGCATGGAGGCAACCCTGTGACCTTCACAGCTTGGCCAGTCTTGGCAGGTACCCAGACACCATGTGCAGCTGAGGTGTTGCAAGGCATTTTTGGCCCACAGCTACAGGTTCCCAGAGTACTAGGGCTGGGTTGGGGGAGGGTGGCACTGAGCACCCAAGCTGGAGAAAGCAGGCAGATGCCCCTGGAAACTTCAGGAGCAGGTGGGATGTCTCCATGCTGTAGGTAGAAGACACTGAAAATTTCCAGGGTGAGGTGTAGGGCATTATCAAAATCATGGGGTGTCTGCTGGAAGTCCCTGGAAAGTTCAAGATTGTGGGGGTGGCCTGAGCAGTGGAGCCCTGGACTAGCTGCAGTGAACAGGAAAGCCACGTGCCAGGACCTACACAAACATGCATCCATCGCTCCTTCCATCCACCCTTCCCATTTTCCATCCATCCTTCCATCCACCTCTTTGCAGCCAGACCTTCACCCACCCATAGATGCTGAGACCTCATGAGCACCACCATGGATCATGGATGAACTCATCCCATCCTCCTCCATTATCCAACTCCAGTCACACAGTTGGGACTATGGGAAACTGAGGGATCTTGTTTATTTTTGGGGTGAGGCAGAGACCTCAGTTTCTGCTCATTCTGGGGATGGTTTGAGTCCCTGTGGGATCCTGGGTCCCTGGACCCTCTGGGGGAGTGTAGAAGATGCCACTGTAGTACCTAGAGAGGGATACAGACAACCTCCTAGGCAACCCCTCCCAGCACTGCTGCAGGGCCTGCTTCCCACCTGCAACACAGTCAGGACCCCAGTCTTTGCTGTGCTGGCTGTAGAGCAGTGACACAGCTCCTGGGCCTGGACTGGGAAAGGGTCCAGACGGGGGACTTACCATAGCTATCTTGCTGTCTCTGTGTGAGTGCCCAGGCGACTGCTGGGACGGTCCCAAATACCTGCCCTCATACTTCATTTTATCAGCAACAGTTGCAACTTCACACAAAGGCTCTGTTAACTGCAGCGAGACTACCTGTACATGGGAGGATAGTACCTGCAGAATGTGATGCTGGCCCAAGGCCAGGGGTACAGCTGTACAGAGCATGGAGGCATTGAAGAAGAAAGGAGGTGATGCTGCAGGCCTTGTTTTTCACTTCTGAGCTTTGGGTGCACACAGGCTAACTCCTGGCACCAGCATGACTTGAAATGTGGAGGGGGAACATGCTCAGATTGGGGGATGCCTACACCTGGGCTGCTGGCACATGAATAGGTGCTTGAGATGGCAAAATGCTGTTTTAAGGAGGCAACCCATGCCTCTGTAGACCTGTTGGAATCACAGTGCCAGGAGAGGGAATTTATGGACAGGGCCCTGGACCACTTTGTGTGCATCTTTGACACCCTTGACTGGCACCATCACTGCCTGCTGCAGAGAGCCTGTAGCCCTCCTGGCTGGAAGTGGCAGGAGAAGCTGCTGCCAAGCTCCCCACAGCATGCCATGCCCTGCTCCAGTGACTCTTCCCAGGATTAACAGTAGTGAGGGTCCTATGGGAGGTGCTCTGCCACACACCTTCCCCCTTAAAATGGCTACAGGAGGGGCGGGGTGACTCTGCTGCTCACCATGCAGGCTCCTCCATAGCCTGCAGCAGCTCACTAAGTGGTGAGCACCCCCCATGGTGCTCTGTTACAGGTCTCCATGCTTGGGTGCGGGCAGTGGGCCATCATGGCAGGGCCACAGGCCTATGTGCGGCCTGTGTGTGGCTGACTTCCTCAACAAAGCTTGTTGCTCAGATGATGTGATCTGTTTAAAGAAGGAAATGCTCAGATTGGAAGGACTGAGAGTCAAAAACATTGTTGAATGATGGCAAATCCCCCATAACAAGAAGCCCAGAAAAAGGAGAAGGAAAATCCCTATTATTAGGCCAAAAAGACCCAAATGTCTTTTATGATTGGAATAATTGTTCAGCGAGAAATCCTAATCCATAAGCATGCAATGAAGAAATAGCCAGTTTTAATGCTGCAGGATTAGTGGGCTATGGAGGGAAGATCTTAGGTTCAACTATACCTCTAAGGTGTGATTTAATGTGTTGAAACTGTACAGTGCCAGGAGTAGTTTGCTTTCTGCTCAAACTGTAGGGGTGCTGCAAACTCCTTCTCTGGTGGCAGATAAGCACTGCTGGCTGATATGTCAGGATAGGCTCCTGACAACTGTAAGAAAAACAACCATAAATAAAAAAGGGAAGCAGGAGATGACCTTTTAAAAGCAGAAGCTTGAAACCCCCCCTTGATTGACAGTAGGTTTGGAGACCACCAAACCAACTTCAGCTGGCTCAAGCTTGCTCTGTTCCGCATTCTGTAACCCAGCAACAGCACGTAGAAGGACCCCAGACTTGTAGAAATTCCCCAAAGATGCGTGCGCATATATACCTTATGCCTATGTATACTTATATTTGCATATGTATGACCTGTTAACATAAAAAGTACTATCGAACTCAGATCAGAGGATCTCTCTTTGTCTCTGGACATTGAGTACCCCTCTGCAGAGTAATAAACTCACATACCGGACACTCCCTCATTCTCTGCCTAATTGATCGGGGCTAGGAACGAGCCCAGAGATGGGACGTGGCCAGTGGTCATCAGTGTATGAGCACACCCTTCGGTGTATGGGTGCTATGCAGTAGCTTGCCAATTTCCTCGACAAAATTGGCACCCCAGATGGGACCCTAGCTCTCCTGATTGGTGCCACCACCCCTACGACAACGTCCAGCCGGCAAAAGAGGGTAAGTTTCCCCTCAGTGTCCTTGTCAGGGGAGCTGGCGGCCCTAAGTCGGAGGTAAGGTGATCTCAAATCTTTTAAGGGTAGGAGTGTCTGCTATATGCCCTGAGTACAGTGATTCTCAGGCACCAAATTAATTGTTTATTTCATGGTGTGTCAGTCTGAGTACGGCGATTCTCAGGCTCCTTGTTATCTGTGTCTCTGTTTGTCTGTCTGTCTGTCTGTGTATCTTGTCTTAGACCTGTCTCCTCCCGGTTCCTCAGTCTGGTGACACAGGCAGCCATACAGCGTTGTCCGTCTGACCCTTTTGGGCCGGAAAAGCTGTGTGGCACAGTTTTTGTCTCCATTTGTGCACTGAGGAACCGATCTCTAATCTTTTCTCTTCCCTTTGATAAGTCTCCTTTCCTGTTTGGGGCACTGATTAAATCTGGTTTGTGAGTCGACTCTAGTATTCTGGTATTCTGGTTTTAAGGCAAAGGGGTCCCCTGCCAAGGGAGACAGGATGGGACAGACGGAGTCAGTCTCTGTCCCACCGGGAAGTCCCCTTGGAATTGTCCTTTTTGGTTGGGCTAAAATCCCAGGAACTTGTCAGGTTAATAAGCTTAAATTGATCCAGCTATCTACAACCGTCTGGTCTGGATACACTTACGAAGATCCAAGCTGACAGTGGCCTAGTCTTGGTTCTTTTGACTGAGAAACCCTGAGGTACCTCAGAGGATCTCTGAAAGATCCTCAACCCCGTCAGATGGATTACTAGTATGTCTGAACCAATGCTGCAAGCAAAATAAAAAAGAGTCACTTAGGCTCCTCTAAAAAAGAAACCCGACACCTGGCTCCGCTCCAGGTTGATCCTAAAAGCCCCTCTGAAACTCTGCCACCTCCATATGCTCCAGCTGCCCCTAAGTCAGAGGAAGATGAGTGGTGTCCAGCAGGACCACCACTACTCCCAGTGCCAGTCACACCCCCGACCCCCACATCCACTGCTTCAAGGGAACGTTCCTCCGACAATGAAACAGGAAGTTCTTCCCCTGTGTTGACACACACACACAAAGTTAAAAAAACCCAAAAAAACAGCTGCCTGCTCGTCTAGCTCCACTGCGTCAGTACCCTATTGCCACACAGGAAGGAATCCAATATCCATATACACGTTCCATTCAATTCTCAAAATCTCATCCTGTGGCAAGATAACACTCCCAAGTTCAGAGACGACCCAGAGTCAGTGAAACGCAGAATAGAAACTATAATTAACACCCACAACCCTACGTGGACAGATATGAATCAGCTTCTAGATGCTCTTCTCAGTAAAGAGGAGAAAGCAAAAATTATAAATCAAGGAAATCACTGGGTGTTAGAAGACCCACAAAATAGAACTAACTGGCCAGTTCAAGATCCTGGGTGGAATCCAAATCACGAACACCAGGGCCACAATAACTTGCTGCGCTTGCAAAGAGCCCTAGAATCCCTTTTAGGAGGACTGAAAAGAGCGGGGAGGAAAAGAGCAGACTGGACTAAAGTCTAGGCTATCAAACAAGGACCAAATGAACATCCAAGTGATTACTGTCAAAGGCTTCTAAGTGCTCTGAGTAGACACGGTGGCGATTTCGACCCCAACAGTATTACAAGCAAAACAATAGTAAATTCCACGTTCATTAGCCAAACAACTGATGATATAAAAAAAAAATCACTAAACACCATCCCGACTGGACCACCAAAACACTTCCCCAACTAGTCGATCTGACTTCCTATGTCTTTGACCGATGTCCTGAGGTCCAGAAGCAAAAAAAATTAAAGCTGAAACAAAAGGAAGTGAATATGTTAGCAGCTGCTCTCACTCAACACTTTCAAGCAGCTCCCCGGCAAGGCTACAGCCAAGGCTGAGAGAGAGGGCGAGAACAAGACAGACCCCGCACTTGGTCTCCCCAACCATTCAACCAACCAACAAGGGGACCTCAACCAGATGATACCTGCAATTATTGCAAGCAAAGAGGGCACTGGAAGTGAGATTGTCCAGTCCGTCCACAGGGGACCCCTACACCATTTAATGCCTTCCTGAACACCCTGCCCCGCCTGAAATTGACCATTACCAACAATACCTGGAAGAGTCACCTGAACCTGAGGATTGACATAAGGGGGGGGGGGGGGGGGCGGCTCTTCCATGAAATTAACCTTGGGGATTTTAATGAAACTTCACATAAATTAGGATGTCCATCCTCTGAACCATATATTAACCTAGAAGTCCAGGGTCAGATATACAAATGTTTAATTGATACTGGTGCAGATCTTTCTTCACTGGGTGTCTCCCCAAGTCAGGCCAAATTAAGGGTAACAAAAACTGAACGGGTGGTAGGAGTCTCAGGAAAGCCCTTTAGCATCCCGTATAGTGTTCCTACAAAAGTCACATTGGACCTTTAACAACTGAGCATGCCTTCTTACTTTCAAGTAGATCACCTGTTAACTTATTAGGGAGAGACCTGCTCTGCAAGCTCCATGCCACCTTGCAGTGTAGCTCAAATGGAATTCAAATTACTGTCCCCAGTACTAACCTCTTGGCCTTTCAGCCCATGCTTAATGAATCTGAGTGCCCTTCCCTCCCTGAAGATTTTCGAACTCTGCCCGAATCACTGTGAGGATGGACCACCACAGCAGTAGGGTTCCTTAAATCTGCTACCCCAGTCAGCATCCAAACAAAGCCAGGTCAACCCCCATCGGTACCGCAGTATCCCCTGTCCAAAGAGGCAGAAGAAGGTTTAGAACCATTGGTGGCTAGTTATCTAGAACAAGGAATACTAAAAGGGTGTCTCTCACCCTGTAACACCCCCATCCTTCCAGTCAAAAAAAAACTAAACCTGATCCCAATGGTAAACCAGTGTACTGGCTCGTACAAGACCTTTGGGCAATTAACAGTTACGTTATTCCACGACACCCCATAGTTCCAAATCCGGCTACCACTGTTACGACCATCCCAGCCACAGCGATTTGCTACACCGTCATTGACCTGTGTGCAGCTTTCTTCAGTATTCCTATACACCCAGATTCACAGTACCTGTTTGCTTTCACTTGGAAGCAGAGACAGTTAACCTGGACTCGGTTACCCCAAGGGTACGTGGAATCCCCCACACTGTTTTCACAAATCCTGTATAAAGATTTATCTGTGGTCACTCTGTCCTCAGATACCGCTTTGATTGTTTATGTAGATGATCTCTTGCTAGCTTCAAACAGCACAGAGAGCTGTCGAGAAGACACTGCAAAGCTACTCTCCGCCCTTGCAAAACAAGGACATAAAGTGTCTCCCTCAAAGCTACAATACAGACAGCCTGAAGTTGAGTATCTAGGCTACATACTCAAAGCAGGCACCAGGAAATTATCACCCAGATGCTTATGAGCCATCCAAGATCTCCCACAGCCCCAGAATAAGAGGCAAATCCATGCAGTCTTGGGCATGGCAGGATTCTGCAGGCCCTGGATCCCAGCCTTTGGAGAAATAGTCCATCCTTTAGTTCAAGCTACTGCTAAAGAAGCTGAAGATCCTGTTCACTGGTCTAAAGACAAGGAACAAGCATTTCACCAAATAAAACATGCTCTTACGACTGCACCAGCCCTGGGTCTCCCTGATTATACTAAGCCTTTTATCTTATACGTTCATAAAAACAAAGGAGTTACTTCTGGAGTACTAACACAACCCTGGGGAGATTGGCCTCGACCAGTTGCATACTACTCAGTTCAGCTGGACCCTGTTGCCTGAGGAGCCATTGCGTGCCTCCGCTCGGTCACTGCTGCTGCAACACTGGTACAGCGAGCCCAAGATCTGGTCTTGGGCCACCCACTTGTCGTAAGAGTGCCGCACTCAGTCAAAGCTCTCCTCCTCCAGCATAACACTCAGCATTTCTCGAACCAGAGACTAAACCAATACGAAGTTCTTTTGCTAACATCTAAAAACATCATCATACAGCCATGTGCACAACTCAACCCAGCCACCCTTCTGCCAAAGGCAGATGAAGGACAGCCACACCATGATTGCTGCAAATTGGTTAAGTATGTGAAAAAAACCCAGAGTGATCTTAAAGATCAACCCTTGCATAACCCAGACTATGTCCTCTTTACCGACAAATCATCATCAGTCATTAAAGGCACAAGACATGCAAGGTATGCCACAGTGCAATAGGTTTGGAAAACCAAGCCCCTTGCGCCAGGTACCAGTGCCCAAGCTGCAGAACTTATTGCCTTACAGAGAGCATGTGAGCTCACCACAAACTGTTCAGTAACCATTTATACTGACTCTCGATATGCGTTTAGTATTTGTCATGCAACCGGCCAACTGTGGAAGCAACGAGGATTCCTCATCTCAAATGGACACTCAATTGCTCATGCCACGGAAGTCAACAATCTTCTAAACACTATCCTGTTACCCAAAGAAATCGCAGTTGTCCACTGTCCAGGTCATTCCAAGGACAGCACTGAAGTTGCTGCTGGGAACAGTATGGCTGATGCAGCCGCAAAGGCGGCAGCCCTTCAACCCGTTTCTGACAACTCTAACTCTTGCCTCTTATGCATCGCATTATCCAGCCCAACCTCCATATATCAGCATCTCCAACTGACAGAAGTTCAGGAATGGAAGACAAAATATGAAAGCATTGAAGGGACAGATGGCATCCGGCGAATACCTGATGGGCATCCTATCGCCCCCAAAGCTGTTCTCCGCACACTTGCCCAAGGAGCTCATCAACTAAACCACTCTGGAAAAGAAAACCTAGGGCACAGTGTTCTCTGTAACTGGTTCGTGCCTGGTATTTATGTAGAAGCCACCAGGATTGTCAACTCTTGCCCTACATGACAAGCATTTAATCACAAAACCAAAAAGAGTATTCACAAAGGGGGGAAGCCATAGGCCTATCTACCATTTCAAAGACTTCAAGTTGATTACATAGACTTACCAAAAGCCTTCTGTTATAAGCATTGTCTAGCGGTAAATGACCAGCTCACTGGACAGCCAGAGGCTTTCCCTGCTTCACAAGCAGATGCTTCAACTGTAGTTAAAGCCCTCCTCAAAGACATTGTACCAAGATTTAGGCTCCCTGAAGTTATTAATTCAGATCAAGGTTCACACTTTACAGAAAAAATATTGCAAGAAATATATGAAGTGTTAGGAATTCAGGCACAGTTTCATACCCCTTACCACCCACAATCCTCAGGTCAGGTAGAAAAGTTAAACCTATCCTTAAAAACCCTTTTAGGAAAGATCTGTGCCAAAACCAAATTAAAATAGCCTAAGGCCTTGCCCATTGTGTTATTTGCTCTTAGAACAAAGCTGCACAAACCTTTAAATCTGTCACCCTATAAGTTATTGTTTAATCATCCCCCACTGTTGTACAAAGACTGGCAAAGTCCACATGTTAGTCTGTTTGGGAAAGATGAAAAGCTAACTAATTATGTCTTGTCATTACAGCAATCTCTCAGGTCTCTTCACAGGTCCGCAGCATTGGTACAACAGTACCCCTTGACACCAATCTCCATCCTTACCAACCCAGCGACTGGGTGTGGATCAAAAAGCATCAGCAACAGAACTATCTAGCACCACATTGGGAAGGTCCCTTTCAAGTCCTGCTGATGACTCACACTGTGGTCAAGGTCACCAAAAAGGAATCCTAGATCCACCATAGCCACTTAAAGCCCAGTGAAGAGCCAGCATCACCAGCACCACCAGATAAACAAGCTGTAGCCACTAATGTTAACAGAGCAGCCTTAGCCAGCAATAACTAGTTTAGCAAGCTAGCTAACTCATTTAGATGAACTATTGGTAACTGGCTAAGTTCTCTCCTAACTCCCCTGCTTTCTCTGCTTGCTATGCTTGTTATAGGGTGCACGTTTACATCTTGTATCACTTACGTAAAGAAGCTGTTTTCACTTGCAATGCAGAACAAGTACATCATGTACGCTCAAGAATGGCAGCCCTTAATATCATCCACTGCGCTAACCCTCGAGGCTGAAAGGGGGGGAATTGTAAGAAAAACAACCATAAATAAAAAAAGGGAAGCAGGAGATAACATTTTAAAAGCAGAAGCTTGAAACCCATCCCCCCCTTAATTGACAGTAAGTTTAGAGACCACCAAACCAACTTCAGCCGGCTTAAGTTTGCTCTGTTCCGCATTCTGTAACCCAGCAACAGCACATAGAAGGACCCCAGACTTGTGGAAATTCCCCAGAGATGCGCGCGCATATATGCCTTATGCCTATGTATACTTATATTTGCATATGTATGACCTGTTAACATAAAAAATACTATCGAACTCAGATCAGGGGATCTCTCTTTGTCTCTGGACTTTGAGTACCCCTCTGCGGAGCCATAAACTCGCATACCGGACACTCCCTCGTTCTCTGCCTAATTGACCGTGGCTAGGAACGAGCCCAGAGATGGGACGTGGCCAGTGGTCATCAGTGTATGGGCACACCCTTCGGTGTATGGGTGCTACGCAGTAGCTGGCCAATTTCCCCAACACAACTCATCTTCTTACCTCTATAGGGTATTTTTAACTGGAGGGAAGGGGGCTGAAACTGGATACCATTACCTTGCAGGAATGGGAGGGGGATCCTTTGCAACGTCTCCTAATTTTTCTCTCATCTGAGAACTTGCTGGGATCAAAACAGGCATGGTTAGGCCAGAGTCCGCAGTCCCATCCATCACTAGTTAAGCAGGTGCTTTTCTACAGTCCAGTTAACTTCCATGAATTTCAGTGGTTTGCTGATATGGGATGGGAGATGGACAGACCACCTCATTCAGGAAGGAAATAATAAAAGATGTGGAATATTTCCCAGTGGACAAAGCTCTTATGTTAGAAAGTCTCTCACTCTACATGCTACATGTTTCTTGTCACACAGAGCACAGTGTGTTGTCTAAGTACATACCAGCGCTATGGAAAAAGAAATCTGAATGACATTTTAAATACTGTAATTTTTTGTTTTTCATTACTTTTTATATCTATATTTAACACCATATTTTGTCTGGAATAGTAGGATAAAAACAGAGGGATGACTTTGCAGGGTTGAATGTAACCATTGTTTGCAATATAGTGTGAAATAATGCAGATGTTCTTCACTTTAGTCTCTTAGTGTATTTATTGAGACCTCAGATTGTTTTTGTTGGCTTCCTTACTCTTTCTTAGCTTGGCTTTCCAAATTTAATTTATATTGATCTAGTAACTGTGCTTCCATTTTCATTTACTGCTTTATTCATTTATTCCACTGGATCAAGTCAGACATTTCCTGGATATCTGAAATTAAACTGTCCTTTCTTTTAGATGCCTGCAAACACACATATACAAAAACTTACACAGCACAGGGACAAAGGAACTATTCTGGATCCAACCCATTGGTCAGGAACATCATGCAGATTTATACTTGGTTAAAAATATTGTGAATTGATTGATTGATTTAATAACATCCCAAATAACAAAAACTTCTACTACAGTAGAAGTGGCTTTATTTTTCCACTAGAAGCTGCTTAGTAGTTTTGAAAATCAGGCCCTACATGCAACTAATGTACTCGTTGGTACTTGGCTATGTTAACGTTGGTACTTGGCTATGTTAACATAACAGAATTATGTTAACTCTTGGAACTGTCAGGGCAATTGTATTTATCTTGAGGGTTTGAAGGGATGGGAGCCAAGTAGACTTGGCTTTTAAATCACTACGTTTTTCCCTTCAGTTCCAACCAATAAGAAACCTTCTCTCTCCTTTTGCTTCTTCCTTTTTTCTGAGAACCTTTCATATTTTTCTTGCTCCTTGTGGCATCAAAAGATGCCACAACTGCACATCATCATGCTCTCAGCTCCTGTCTGCCTAGCTGATGTGACACATTGGCCTTGCCTTTCTGAGTCTCTAACCCTCCAAACTTGCATTGTGCATCTCATCCCTACTAGTTGCCAGTGGTTTGGTGTGACCAGTAAGCATGTCAGGAGCACAGACTGGGGAAGAAATTTGATTCCCAGTAAGAGAACAGTAGGATTTATCAAAAAGAGAAAAATGGAGTGTTTGGGTGAGGTTACATGTTATAATTAGAACCTGTTAAGAGTACTTAAACGATTGCATGTTAAGGCTTATTAACAAGTACTAAGTGCCATCTAGGGCTAGGTACAGACATTCAAAAAGCCCAAGGAGAATGAATCTAAGTTACACAGTTTTCTGTAAAAGGTTTTTTTTAGACTGGCCTTTGTGGGAGGAGTGGGGACAAATCTTAGATTGGGTTCCACCATTTTAAAATCAGTCTATGTGTGCTGAACTTCTGTTATGTATATAGATCGGTGGCCTAAGAGTCTTAAAGTTACACCACTTCAGGTGAGGATTATTTTTGAGCTGTGTCACCCAGCTCAAATTAAATGAACTTCTGGCAATTAAAGGACCGGGGAGGTGATTGTGGGGGATGGGATTGGGGTGCCAGAGCAGTGATCTGGGCAGCAGGGAGGAGATTGGGTTAGTAGGGGGGCCCCCCAAGTGTTTAGAGGCTGATGGGGGGGGGCAATCCAGGGCCAATGGGGGATGGTGGGTGCAATTCAGCAGGAAGGGGTGCAATTGGGGGTGCAATTCAGGGGCATAGGGAGTGAAGAGGCAATCCAAGTAATATGGGAAGGGGGGCTTTCCCCCCTCCCTGTTGGCCTATATGGAAGCTAGACAGTTGGTGAGTGAAGCAGGCTTGGAACAGATTTTGCAGCCCCTAGCCACATGCTTGCCAGCCCACTAGTGGGAGGTCTGAACAGTTCCTTTTAAAGGGGGTATTAAAAGAACTAAGAATTAAAAGAAAATTGTGAAAGAAATTCATACTAGAGAAACTGCAAAATATACTAGCCTCGTTATAGGTATTTACTTTCTACTTAGTTTTCATTATTTCCCTCCACAACTGCTAAGTTTTAGAGAAGGTGTCTATAGGACAAGACATCTGCTCCTTCTCTGTCTCTTCTTTCTTTCTGATCTTGCATTATTATCATATGGGTTGGATTTTCTTTTCTTTTTTTCATTTTTTCTTGAGAAATACTGAGCACCCATGGCTCCAGCCAAAGCCTGTGGGAGTTGTTGTATCACAGCACTTCCAAAAGATAGGCTGGTCATCAGTTTCCAGGGAGGCAAACTCTTATGTCACAAATGGAAGAAACACATGCAGCACAAAGGCCAACATTTTCATAGTTTCATAGTTTGTAGGGTTGGAAGGGACCTGAGCAGATCATCGAGTCTGACCCCCTGCCATGGCAGGAAAGAGTACTGGGGTCAAACAACCCCAGCAAGGTGTTCATCTAGCCTCCTCTTAAAGACCCCCAGGGTAGGAGCCAGCACCACTTCTCTTGGAAGTTGGTTCCAGACCCTAGCCGCCCTGACCGTGAAGTAGCACCTCCTGATATCTAGCCTAAATCTCCCCTCTGCCAGCTTGTGACCGTTATTCCTAGTCACTCCTGGTAGTGCTTGGGGGAACAGGGACTCTCCCAATGCTTGCTAGTCCCCTCTGACTAGTTTGTAACAGGCCACTAGATCCCCCCTCAGCCTTCTCTTGTGGTGGCTGAATAGGTTCAGGTCCCGTAGCCTGTCCTCGTAGGGCCTGCCCTGCTGCCCCCTGATCATGCGAGTGGCCCTCCTCTGGACCCTCTCCATGTTGTCCACATCCCTCCTGAAGTGCGGTGCCCAGAACTGGACGCAGTACTCCAGCTGCGGCCTGACCAGCGCCACATAGAGGGGGAGGATCACCTCCTTGGACCTGCTGGAGATGCATCTGTGGATGCATGACAAGGTACGGTTGGCCTTCCTTACTGCATCCCCACACTGCCGGCCCATGTTCATCTTGACATCAGTGATGATTCCAAGATCCTTTTCTGCTTCTGTACTGATGAGAAGAGAGTTCCCCAGCCTGCAGGTATGGTGCTGGTTCTTCCTCTCCAGGTGCAGCACCTTGCACTTGTCGGCGTTGAATCCCATCCTATTGTCATCCACCCACCTCTGTAACCTGTCTAGGTCTGATTGCAGCCTGTTCCTCCCTTCTAGCGTGCCCACATCCCCCCCACATCTTAGTGTCATCAGCAAATTTGAACAGGGTGCTTTTTACCCTTCGTCCAAGTCACTGATGAAGATGTTGAACAGTGCAGGCCCAAGGACCGAGCCCTGAGGAACCCCGCTGCCCACATCTCTCCAGGTTGAAAATGACCCCTCCACCACCACTCTCTGAGTGCAGCCCTCCAGCCAGCTGGCAACCCATTTGACTGTGTAGGTATTGACACCACAGTCCCCCAGCTTCTTAATGAGAACGGGGTGAGAAACAGTGTCGAAGGCCTTCTGAAAGTCCAGGAAAACTATGTCCACTGCTACCCCTGCATCTAAGGATTTGGTGACCTGGTTATAGAAGGCCACCAGGTTGGTTTGACAGGACCTGCCTCTAATGAACCCGTGTTGGTTGCCCCTAAGCATAATGTCCCCCGCTGGCCCCTCGTGGACATATGCCAGAATAATTCTCTCAAAAAGCTTACCCAGGATTGAGGTAAGACTAACTGGCCTATAGTTCCCCAGGTCCTCCTTCCTCCCTTTTTTGAAGATGGGAATCACATTGGCCCTCTTCCAGTCCTCTGGCACCATGCCAGAGCACCACGAGTGCTCGTAAAGCTGTGCTAGGGGTCCTGCAATGACCTCAGCCAATTCCCTCAGTACTCTAGGGTGGAGATGGTCCAGACCAGCTGATTTGAGTACATCCAGTCCCTCCAGAAGTTCCCTGACTAGTTCCTCACTAACCCTTGGCCTAGATGCACCTCTCCTGGGTTCTAAGTTGGGCCCGGGAGGAGGGGGGGTGGCTGTTCTGGTCCCTGCTCAGGAAAATGGAGGCAAAGAAATTGTTAAATATTTTAGCTTCCTCGTCTGGTGTGACGACCAGATTTCCTAGCGTGTCTTGCAGGGGCCCCACGTTACCCGGAACCTTCTTTTTGCCCCCTATGTATTTAAAAAAGGACTTCTTATTGTCCTTGATCCAGGAAGCTAGTCCCAGTTCCATCTCTGCGTTGGCCTTCCTGACTGCCCTCCTGAGCAACCGCAGTATAGTTCCACTCGTCGGTCTAGGCTGGCCTGTATTTGTGGGTGTTGCTTGGCTTGGCAGTCCAAGGCTTCCTTTGCCCTCATCTTCCCCTTCCCCCAACAAGCCTAGTTTAAAGCCCACTGGAGGAGATCTGCCAACCTAGAAGAAAACACACGCTTACCTTTAGGGGAAAGGTGGAGCCCATCCCATCCGAGCATGTCTCTTGTTGTGATGTGTGGGTCGTTGTCGAGGAAGCCAAAGGTCGCCTTGAGACACCACTCCCGAAGCCGCCAGTTGGTCTATGCGATGCACGTTGCATGCCGTCTTTCATGTCCGCTCACTGGTAGGACAGAACAGAAAACCACCTGTGCGCCTATCTCCTTCAGCATGCCCCTCAGAGCGTGGTAGCCCGCCATCAGGTGATCAGGGCATCTCTTGGCTGCATCATTAGTATCCACATGGATTAGGACCATGGGGTAGTAATCAGTGGGCTGGATCATGGCCTGGATCATCCCCATCACGTCCTGAATCTTTGCTCTGGGTAGGCAGTAGACCTTGTGTGTCAAGGGGTCCTGGCGACAGATGGGGCCCTCTGTACCTCTCAGGATGCAGTCACCTATGACAATCACTCAACGCTTTTTCCTCCGGGACTGCTTGGCTCCTTCGGCCAGCTTGGATCATGGAGAGTGTGGAGTTGCCTCCTCTCCGGTTGCCTCCTCTCCTTCCTTCTCCTCTAGAGTTGCCAGGGCCTCGTACCTGTTCTCCAGCTGGACTGGAGGAAATGGTACTGCTGTTACAAGCAGCCCTGGTTCTGGAGGTGACCGTCTGCCACTCTGCAGTGGAGGGCACTTCCCGAGGTGCTTATTCCTTGGGTGTGTGGCCCTTTCACCCTTTCTTTTAGGGTGAAACAGAAACTACTTTGATTTACTATATTAAAAACAAAATCAAGCATTCCTGGAACCTATGTTATACCTGGACCCAATAGGATAACAAATAAAATGTTTTAGCATTTACTCTGCATTCTTTTGAAAAGCATTTCACATCTTTTTGCTGCTTTTTAATTAAAGAGAAATGTATGCTTGATGTGACTACAGCTAGGATAACATATATTTTAAAATTAACTTTTATTTATACTAATCCTATTTCCCAACTTGACTTTTATTAACTGTAATTGCAGTAGTGTGTTTCCCATCTAACTCATGAATTAGAATTCTTTAAAAATGTAACTCATGAAGAAACACATTAAATTAGTAAGCATATATTTTCTTTGAACTACTGTGTTCATAATTTGCATCATACTTTCCTAAGAAGAACATTTGGAAAAATACTTTCAAGTGCCTCAGAACCATAAAACTTGTCTTTCTTAGTCCATAAGTAAACTGTAATGCTCTAAAGCTTAAGTCAGTCACATTTAAGACAGTGGGGAATTTCTTGTTTTCTTTTGTAGGCTTCCAGGTCCATTTAGTATGGGAAATTATGAACATACTGAAGAATACACACATTCCCATTTCTGTATTGGGATGATAATATCTAAGTTTTCTGATATGTTTCTAAAAGTAGGGTTACCATACTTCCAGTTCTAAAAAAGAGACCTGTGGAGGGGAGACCTCACTCCCAATCCACAGCTCCCTGGCCCTGCCAGTGCCCCTTACGCCTGTCTCTTGCTCCTCTGGCTATGCTGGTGTCCCTCAGTCCCAACCTGCAGCCCTCCATCCCTGTTGCTGCCCACCACCCCTGACCCGCAGACCCCTGGCCTTGCTGGTGCCCTTCACTCAAGCCCAGGCTGAAGGGAAGACTAGAAAATGCCTGTGGCACCCCCAACTGGGGGCCAGGGCTCCAGTGCTGTGCTAGGTGGCCTGGTCACCCCCTCCTAGGCAGTATCTTCTGGCCATGCCATCCCTGTGAGCACAAGTATTGGCCCTGGTGCTGCTGGCTCAGCCACAGAACTTCCTGCTGCCCTTAAAGGGCACCCCCAAACCCTTCCCCCACTGGAGGGGCAAGTGCCTCCCCACTGCTCTGCTGCAGCCCCAGCATCCTCAGCAGTGGCAGGCACCTGTCCACCACACATCCATCCCCTCCACACACCCTGCCACACACACACACACACATTGATAGTCCCCAGACCTTGGCTCTCCAGCCACTGCTCCCCATAAACTTATTTACATCCAGCTGCTAAGGCTGCTTCCACCCAGCCTGCTTATCTGCATGCTGGCCATGTGTGTATGCATGCACACACACACAGTGCCCCTGCCTCTAATCACCCTCCCTCTACTCCCACCAGCAGAGTAGAGCAAAATCTCAGACCTTTGTTCAAATTTAAAAAACCCCCCGCCTGGATGGAAATCAGAGGACCCAAAAAGAGGACACGTCTGGGAAAACCCAGATGTATAGTATCCCTATCTAAAAATGTTACTCACTCAAAACCCACTGAAATCTTAGGGCAGGCTGTGAAACTTTATTATTTGTAATATTAATGAGTCAGGTTTTCAACTGGTGTAATGACACAAATCTATTGAAAGAAATGAAGACATGTTGATACCTGAAAAGCAATTTCCAGGTAATTTTTTTTAGAAATTTACAAAAAATAGTTGCACTTATTTTTAAGCATTTTCTAAAAGATAGTTAAAATAGATTTTCTCTAAAACAGCATATAAAGCATCAACTACTAGATTTTTTTGACCACATGCAATTAAGGCATTATAAAGAACTAAACCATCATGTAAATATATTTGAATCTGAGGAAATACTGAAATTCTCTGCAAAAAAGTTCTGTCGGCTTGCTTCAACCCTGTTCACATCCCTTCTTTGATTGCATTTCATGATTATTCTATTCAGTGAGTTCATAGGTGAATATGCTCCTCTCAATCAACAGATTTTTAGTCACTAATGGGAAACTGGTGGAATTCAGTTGTTTATTGGCCAAAATTTAGTATTCTCATGAGAAACTTGGTTGTAGGAAACAAACTTATCAAGTGATCTGTCTAATCAAATCAGCTTGAATTCCAAATAACAAACATGTAAATTGACCTGCCTGTGAATAAGCTTCAATCAACATCCATTTAGGATTTTAATTTTCTTGCTCAATAATTAATACATCTATGAAAAGGTGATGATTTCTTCCTAGACAATTTACAAACTAAGTAATGAAATTCCATATTTCATTTATTTAAGCTAATTTTTATACAGCCTTATGATAAGTATTTGAGTGGCCAACATTAGGTCATTGAATTGGAATCAGTTTAGGTGCCAGATTTAGATTTAACTGTCTACATCTAAAGCTGCATCTACTGTGGGTTAGAGCAAAGTAGCAAGTTCCTGTTTTCTAGGTTGTAGGGGCTGAAATCTCATGCAAATCATTTTCGTATGAGGATATATGGCCAGTAACAGGAGAAATGTTTTAAGAATCCCAGATGTTATAAGAAACTATGCCTTTTGGACTGAGATTAGGAAAATATTGCAAATATTTGGCAAATCTTACTCCGGACTAGAACACCTAGTATCTGGACCTCTGTCTTTACTTGGATTCGCATGCTAATTCCATCTATTTAAAACCCAGTTTACACATTGCAAACTGGAGTATATATAGAAGTAGTTGAAAACAAAGCAGTAGCAAAAATCTTATGCAGCCTTTTCCTTTTTTGTAATTCTGTACTTTTACTGCACTTAAATTTTAAAACCGCTAGAATGAATAGCTTTCTTGCTTGTCAAGACATTTTTTAAGCACTTTGAGTTGTCTGACCAAATGTTACTCAGTTTTATTTAGCAGATCTCTTGGTTTTAATTAAAAACTGACTTTTTTAAATGGGTCTGAAAAACTTCTACCGATTCTACTAAACAGTGGGCACATCTACACATGCATTAATGCTCCATTGTTATGGCACATTAAGTTGAGTACCAATGGCCATTTGTGCACACCACAAAATTGGCCTTTAAAGCAGCTTAATGCCCTTTTGCACCACTTTAACGGTCCGGCGGTTTACACATGTTGGTGGCATAATGCGCGTTAAATAACTTTGGGACTCAGCAAAATAAAACATGTCTGAGGTGTTTTAGTTTGCTACCTTACAGCCATGGAGGGACGCACCGGGCCCTGTGCAGCCCAGGGGCTGTGCATGCAGGCTCCATTGAAGGAAAAGAAACCCAGTGAGCTTGATCATTTTTTTTTCCTCCCTGGAGCCTGCCTGCCTGGCTGAGTGGCATGGGTGCCTGATGCTTTCCTCCGCAGATGCAGAGCCCCCTGGGACCACTCAGCCTGGTTGCCTGTGAGCGGGTGCCACTTCATGGGAGCATCACTGCTGCCGTGGAGGGAAATACCAGCCTACCCCTGGCAGTTTAGGGACTGCTTGGCTTGCTGGCAACTTGCCCTCCTCTCCCCACTGCCAGAGAGGCAGGTAAGGATCATGCCTGACACTTGTGTACATGCCATGGGGGTTTACTTTGCCCTAAATTGAAGTGGTGTTTTTAAAAACCCACTGCTTCAATTGAGGGAGAATTAAACTGAAGTAAACCCCCGTGTCATGGACAAATGGCCTGTATTAACAGGTACTAACTCAATGCTCAGTAACCGAAGCTACTGCGCGGTAGTACCAGTGAACACCTTTTTAGGGATGCTAATACTCAGTAGGCTAATTCTATTAAGCATTAATGAATTAGCACAACTTTTGCTGTGATGTGCTAATGTGCAGTGGAATGAGTCTACTGTGTATTCAGCATCATATTCCCTGATATTGGATGAATTTACTGCTTCTCAGAAAAATGGATTTAAATTCATATTTCTTTAGACATGCACGTTAAATTCTAGATTATTGGAAGATGTTACCTATTATTCTATTCATGTATTAAAATAACCCTTCTCAAATTACATAGAAGTAGGAGAAAAATCTATAAGATTTTAGCTGCTAGCATTTGGCTAGACTAAAAGGAAACTACTGAAACAGATATCGTATAGGTTGTCAAGATCTAGTATGTCTGGTATTAATGAACATGTCTGGGCCAAGTACTCTCTAGAGATACTGGCAAAAATTATTGCCTCCAAAAAAGTCACATGCTTAGTCTCAGCAGTTTTCTAATGGGTACAAATATTCACATTTATTATTATTTTTAATGAAGTACTGGCGTTATTTTAACATTGTCTGCAGATTTAATTACCTGACCCTAACAGTAAGGCTCATAATGAAACAAATATTTTTTTTTAACCTAGTGAATAGGAGGTGATAGTTTAATACTTCCTGCCCTAGGGTAGATATGCCATGGTATGTTGAGGAAATGCAAGTTTGAACAGGTAGTTTTGGCAGCTTACTCTGCAGGCAATGAAGTTCAAGCTTAGCTTGTTTTCCTGTCTAAGATTGTTCTATAATCATGCCTTCTAACTTTCACCATTGCACAGAGGCTTGGACAGTTAATAAAGGGTCCTGACAGAGCATAGTGGTGGACAGTAGAGTAATGTGAAGTTAAGCATTACACTAAGACCATACTAGATCTGTGGAATGTTAAGTAGTGTTAAAGTTAGAACATGCTGTGAGCAGTCGCATGTCGAGGATTAATGACATTTCTTGTCTGCATAGCTCTGATTTGCAACTAAGGAACTGGTGAGCAGGGGCACAGCTAGGAGCCAGGACACCTGGACTATATACCTGCTCTGCAGGAGGAGGGGAGGGAGTCTAGGGGTGGTGCATCTTAGGATGCTGGAGGACTGCAAATTGCTCATTTTATTTCTATGGAGCAGATTGAAGTTGCCATACCACAAGGTAGCTAGTACAGCCCAGAGTTAACCCTATTCCCCTGCCACCCCAGGGCTGGCATCCAGAGGAGGCTGGCTGGTACAGGGGTGGCAGAGCAGGGCAAGATAAGCCCTGTACTGGTCCGCTCCTATAGGGTTCAATTTGGTTCCAATGAGGGCACATACATAGACGTGCGCTGGGGAGCACTTTAATGAGCCTGAATTTTGCACACAGAAAATTCAGCTGCATTGATTACATGTGTAGACATGCACAGTGACTAGTAGAATACATATTCTAGAAGCAAAAAATGGTCTTGGTTAGATGAACAAGGTCCATTTAGGAAGGTTTTATTTAGATAAATCTACCTTTGAAATTGGTTATGTTTTTGCATTGAGTAAGAATTGTAGGATATGATTTCCAATATTTATGTTATAGAGAACATCAAATGATTTCTAACTATAACTCAGTTCTGTGATGACACCTTTTCTGTTCCAGTTTGCAGTGTGTAAACCGGGTTTTTTTTAATTTTTTAATAGAAAATGTAGCTGGAAAAACTTAAAATAAAGTGTATATGGATGGTATGATGCCAAAAATGCTCATTAATAATATTATAATATAATAATATTTAATAATATAATTAGTAATAATGTTAATAGTAATAACAATGCTATTATTATATAATAATATTTAATAATGTCATTATTAATAATTCAATATTTTTTGCTCCTGATTCACATTGCAAAGGGTTTTATTCACCACTTATTAGAAAGTAATAGGTATACTTCTAACTTAGTGCATTTGGGAATGAGGCAATCATTTAATTTTAACAGCATTCTTTTCTGAGCAAAAGTTTGAAACTTCAAAAGGTAAAATTCTTGCTCCTTCAATGTCAATGAAAAAAATTTCATTGGCTTCATGGATCCAGGATTTCCCCTCAGATGAGTGAAGTATCATAGAGTATTGCAAATAGCATATAATTCTTTAATTGAAGGAAGTTAAATTCTCCTTTTATGTTATTATCCTGCTATAAATTTTAACGTAAATGAGAAACTGGATTTTGTCAGACTTGCTAGAGAGGAGATGACTCATTTCAGCTCTTCTATTCAACCATAGAAGTTTGAGAGCCAGTGAAAAGTTTCTGAGTTCCACAGTGGCTGACAGATAGCTAGAGAGGGGTTCATATTTCTTTGATTTGCTAGGAGAGGAATTCCCTGTAGGATTAATCCTGTGTTGAAATATCAAAGATTACCTGGTACATGGCCATAGAAACAACCAGATCAACAGTCATATTTTAATGAGTGATTGGAGCAGTGGCTATCCTATGCTAAAATAGGAAGCACAGGGCTTGCTTACCTTTGTTTACTGCTATAGCTAGTATTTCAGTAAAGTGGCTTATAGGAGCTGGGGATGTCAAAGAGAAAGTCTTCATGCTGTTCTCCAAACCTAAGTTTTAGGCTTCCATTTCATGCATAAAAACGTATTTCATTTCCAAACCAGGAAATAATGATATTTATACCCAGAAGCAGATCTACGATTTTGAGGGTGCAGGTGGTGGGATACATCATCAGTGGTGTCCAGCTCCTTTGGTCCTGCCCCTCTGGGGTTTCTCACAGGCTGGACAGCCTACTTCCGATAGCGAGATAGCTTCTTGGTGGAGCTGTTGAAATCATTTTGTTGGCAGGGTTACAGAACCCTGGTTATGAACAGTGCTGCAGCTGCTCATTCCTCCTTTCCCCTAGCTGCCAATGTTGGATGCCAGTAGTGAATGAAATTCCTAATTTTGGTGGCAGGTAAGAGGTTGGGGTGTATGTAGTAACAACATTTACTCCTTGGGTTCTTCAGCTTTGCCAACAAACCCTGTATGTGCTATACTGCCGAAAGAGGGTGTGGCCACACCACCTCCCTGCCATACTTACTCCATTTATTTCTGTTGAAGATCTCCCACAGCCCTCTAAACCCTCTAGAAGACAGGCTGCCAATTTTGTAGATAAGCAGAACCCTGGACTGAAAGGTAAATAGTAGAGCAAATGTTTGTAAAGTAAGGGATCCCTAAAGTTAAAACCTCAGAAACAGGGGTAAAATTTCTTGAGGCCTTTGGTATTTTTACTGACTGATTGTCAGGGTTTAAATCTCTTATTCCCTGGTCTGTCTAACTTGAGCTAGTCTTGATAGTTTGTCTCAGTTTGATAGAGTGTATACTTGTCCATGCCAAAATAATTTGCTTTTAAATTTATATTTTTAGCTTGGGAGGTTTTTTTTCCAGTACTTGGGGCAGTTTTTGCTAAATCGTGGAAAGATAACTTCTCAATCAAACCTTCTAACGGGTGTATCTACACGGTCATTAATGCACCGTAGCAGTGGCAACGTGTAGGGGGATCATGGGGGTGCACGTGCACCCCCTGAGAGTGCCGATGCACCCCCTGACAGGCCACACTCCCTGCTCAGGCAATGGTCAGTGGGGACAGGCGGGAGCGCTGGTGCTCCCTGTGAATGCCAGCTGGGGAGTAGGAGTGCTGCGGCCACTTCCAGGAATGGTGCGGCCACTTCCTAGTCAATGTGAACAGCCACGGGGGACCCCCCTCTCCCCAGTCACTGACTGGTCACTGGGGGGGCATCAGTCGCTCATGCACCCTAGTGGGTCTTGCCTGTGCCCCACTCCCTCTCTCACTGCTGGGGCCTCAATATGTACTCCTCACCCCATGGCCTGTCACCCCCCCCACACCCCTTTCCCCACAGACTTACCTGCTTTGGTGGTGGGGCACACGCATGCATGTGTGCATTGTTTCAGCTCCCCAAAATATTTTTTCTCCCTCTGCCTAGGAGCCTAATACTACCGTGCAGTAGCGTATTAGTATGGTTTTTGCGTGGCATGCTCCTCTGTTATTAGGCTACTGCACAGTTAGCGTCCCATGTTGGTTCCCACTGGAACCAACAAACAAGCTAATAAAAATGATTTTTGAACAGCTGCCTCTGTGCATGTGTTTTTGCCCATCCTTGTATTTCCTCCTGAGCCTCTGAAGATTTGCATCATATGCACTCAGTGCAGGGAGTATGCATCTCCCCCTTTTTGTGGAGCTCTTTCACCTTCCTTTCTAGTTCATCCCAGTTCCATGAAACACATTAGTGCATCTGGTTCTATGTAAGTTATTAGCTAGGAGTGGGATGGTGAATTACCATGTGGCAGATATATTTTTTTCTTAATGTGGAGGTAAACTAAATTATTTCTAAAACATACCAGATAGCAAGTCCAATATACATATGTATGGTTTTCACGGTAGGTTTGATTCTGAATATTAGGAGTAAAAAGATCATACCATCAAAAGTTGAGTAGGAAACAAATGATGCATTGTAACAAGAACAGCAAATTGTATTTTCAGCTCTGCTATTTTTTACAAGAGGAGAGTTTGTGCAGCATACTATTACAGGTGGCACAGTAACTGTATCTGCTTGAAACCTCATGACATTGTCTCCCACAAGATATGGTGGTGCCTATAAGCTGAAGTGCAACTGTAACTTTTTCAGTTCATAAACCACAGGTCCTATACCTAACTTCCTTGAAAGAAAAGTTTGTTTATAGACAATTCAAAGACCAACTACTTATGTTATACAAGCATAAAACTTTGGAGTAATATTACATTCACAGAATGCAGGCAAGACTGTGATTGTGGAGGACAGATGCTGTATTAAAAGATGTAGTGTAAAAATTAGTTTGAAATACATTGTTATTATTTATAGTGAGCAGGTCACATGAGAAGTTTTATAATAACTTTCCATGTTACCATTGTGAAATACTCAAAAGAGTGAAAGAGTTAAGAGGAACACACACAAGTCATAGCCCTTACCCTTTGAATAAGTACAGATGGTTAAAAAGCCTGAGGCTGAATTGATTCAAGTCTTCAGAAATTAGTTTAAGATGCATAGATTGAACTGATAAGCAAGTGAACAGACATTCACTTTGATTCTGAAATGCAGCCACATGCCTGCAGTGGCTCAAGCCAGAAGCCAGGGGGTGCTAAAGCATGCTGCCCTGCTTGGCTGGAGCAGACAGCTTGGGCCAAGGCTAGCCCACGCACTCCGAAAGGGGGGCTTTGCAGAGGAGGTGCAAAGCATTCTGGGATGCTTGGGGGACTGTGAGTTAACTTGAAACTGGAGGGGATTTGGGACAGAAGTTCAATAAACTGATTTAACCTAAATCAATTAAGTCTGATAACCATCCAGGTTTATCTTAAACTGGTTTTGGCCATTTTGAAAGTGTTTTATGTGCACTGAACTTGTGTTGTGTTACAGATTTGAACTGGTTTCTGATCACTTATACCAGTTTATGTGTAACCTCTGTCCTTACCCTTTGTGGCTTAAGACTCATTGTTATCTTGCTTTGAGGACTTTATCTAGTGTTCACTAATAGTGCCCATCACTACGGACAAGAGGCAATATGTTTCAGTGACTGGGAATTAGGAGTTTGTGGTTCTCCAAACTCTGCCATTAAACCCGTGTGGCACACTGAGCAAATCACTTAATATGGCTGCAGCTCAATATCCCATCTATAAAATAGCAATACTTTGCCTCTTGTGTAAAGGCCTTTGCAAGCTACCAGTGAAAGGAATTTTTATACCAACTATGTACAACAGTATTATGAGTATTACTAAATATTGTAGCCAAGATGTTCATAATATGGTGCCCCAATACGGTTTCAAAACCTAAGTTTAGGCACCACTTCTGAAAATGTAGCCTGACATTGTAAAGTAGCTAAGGGACTTAGCTACTTTAAATAAACACAGAATATTTTTCATATACATATTTTATCTGGTTCACATTTGTAGTGTGCTTTGCTTAAATTGGCAATGGAGATGTTCCAAATATGCTATAGCATCCTATCATCCATGAAGGCAAATGGTTCTGTCATTTCCAACAGGTTTTTTATGTTTGTCAAGTAATATGTTGTTACAAAGATAGTTGATTTTTTTTCCTTTTCATATAAAGAAGAAATAGAGTAATTTTATTTCTTTTTTGTCAAAAGAGATCACTTATGACCTGTATAAACCTTTCAATATTCTTTGATTTCTTTCATGAATCTTCACAAACTCATGATTGATCTTTATATTAACAATATCACTAACATTTCACTATTATAAGTGAAACTGGTATTCATAACAATTTTATGGATACGCTGGTAACAATTTCAGAGTTGGTTGCATACAAATTGGCACTTTGGGACAGATTCTGCAGCTGAATCCATGTAAATGGATTTATTTGCTTGTGAGTCCTACTGGAAATGAGTAATCCGTCCACATATATCTGACTGTAAGATGTAGGTATCAAGGCAAGACCAGAATCCTTCTGGGTTAGTGTAAAAATCAAAGCTGATCGCCAAATTTCCTATAATAACTTTTTTGAGTAAAATTTAAAATTTTACGGAGTAAGTTTTCTTTAGAAAACGATAAAGGAATATATTCACCGATATTAGAAATGATGTGAATGTAGTGTATACTTATATTTTTGTCCCAACATACATACACTATCTAATATATTCGTTCAGTTTTACTTTTTATTGAAGTCTCATTTTTATGTGGTTTACAGTGTGTTAGTAAATGATTAATACATGTTTATAAGGATATGACAAACATAAGTTGCATGTGCCATGGATGATTATGAGCACACTAAACTATAGAACTGGCAATTTAAGCAATGTCAAAGAAATAAATCTCCTGAGGGGAAAAAGACATGATGATACAGATACAAAATGTACTTGGCTGATGGGAAAAGGGCAAAATATACAGCATGCAAGGGAAACTGAAACGATTATAAAATGTACAGAGCTTGTGATACGCAGACATGTATCAAAATCCTAGAATTTAGACAATTCTACTTTTAGTAGTTCCCTTTTAGTTTTTCTCAAAAAAAAAAAAAGTCCAATAAGTCATCATTACTGACTTGAACAATTTTCCTTCAGACCAGAAATATACAACCTAACACTGGATCAATTAAACTCAGGTTGGATTCTTACAAGCATAAGCCTCATGAGGCAACACAAAACTTCCATTTTAGGCAAAGCAGTTGTACAGTTTGTAGATTACTTTTGTCAGTGTTTATGTGAAGCAGCTTGTATATATTTCCTTTTGCTAAGAAAATGAAATAAATGATAGATCTCGACCTTGCAAAACAAGTATGAAAAGGAGCAATGCAATGTGTATGTAGGAGCTACAAGAGAATGTAAAGCACTAGCTTACTATTTTCTTAGTTAAGGGCTAGATTGATAAACTATTTTCAGACCTCTGTAAGAAGCAGCATGTAGATCTGCTACTCCTGTAGTAGCTCTGGAAAGAAAACACAGCTCAGAGATGGTGCACTGAGTCATAATTCTTTGTTCCTGTTTTGCAGATGGGGAGTATACTGTATCATCCCATTACCAGACAATGTGCTCGCTCTCTTCCTCGTCAGACCACCTCCACTTCTGCTAGCTGATATACGAAGGGAAACAGAACCATGGATCTGCCTCTGCCCTCAGCCTCTTACAGTCATTAAAAAATATTAACTTGCATAGAACAAATATCTGTCACAGCCCCACCTGGACTGCAGCCAGGCCTTATACCTCTTTATTTCCAGCCTGGCTGTTTAGAACAGACTTGATCCAACTCATAATGAAAATATTTGCCTTTTGTTAGGGGCATGCATTAGTTTGAAGGTTGACCCATGCATTCACAGCAATCTTATTCTCAAATATGAATTGTTTTTTGTTTAACTATTGTTCATAAGAGGGCACTGGCTGGTAAGCGACATGTGTGCAACCCACGGTGTTCTGTAGTGACTCTAAACCTAGGCAAAGTATGTAGAGGCATATAACTAAGACCAAGCATGTGACCATTTCAAAGCTAGATAAAAGGTTTCTTGCTTTTTAGGCAACATCACAAGATGGGAGCGACCCAGCATTGGAGAAGTTCAGAAAGGGCTATAAAAAGGGTGTCATTGTGACAGGGCGCATAGTGCACCTGTCACTTTAAGAGGGGACCAGTCTGCTTGAGAAGCAGCCTGCAGGTGTGGCAGGGGCCAGTTAGAGAGTCACTTGACCAGAAGGGGCTGGGCTTGAAGCATATAAGCCCAGGGTCTGAGCTGGTCAGGCAGCTGGGCCCTGGAGGCTGCTGAGGTAAGAGCTCTGGAGCAGTGGGGAACACAGGAGCTCCCTTAGCAGGCAAAGGTACTATCCCGAGGAAGGGAAACAGAATGCTGATGCTTTACAGGGGAGTCTTACCAGGGTTAAAGGGAAGACTTCTTATGCAGACAGAGAGCCGTTGCTTATGTTTGGACGCAGAGATTGCATCCAGATGAGCGTGGCTGTGCAGTATATGGTGCCACAAACATGCCTGCAGTGCCACATACTGCTTGTTCCATTGCTCTTCATGCTGCAAGTGAGAAGTGTGGAGGGGTTTTTTTTACCCCTGGGTATCTTGGGCAGTGGGGCTGGACCTGGCATCAGCCAGAAGGAGCTGATGCTGCCAGGGCTGCTGAGAAGCAAGTCTGAGCACTGTTCCACTCCTGCCCCACTGTGTGCCTAGGGGCAAAGGGATCAGCTGCATGCTCCATGGCCTGGGTTGCCTCCTGTGCCTAGGCTGGGCAGAACCGAGTGACCCGCCACAGTCTGGACAAAATCCCTTGGTGAGCCAGATCTAACTTGCAGGCCGTATTTTGCCCACCCCTGGTCTAGAAGAACTTGGGCTAGCTCTTGGACCCATTAGGCAGCCTGCCTTTTAACCAAACACTTACATCAAAGTATGACAGTTGAGTCAGAAGCAGAAGGCACCCTAGAGCTGGAGCTGGGTATAGGTTGTGTGGCCACCAGGGGGCATCACAATCAGTCCGAGAACCTGAACATGTTACAGTCATCTTCCCACAAAGCTGGAAGTAGAATCTATTTGTTCTATGTATTAGTTTGTGCCTTAGAAATAAAGTGAGTCTGATATGAAGAGACCTATAAACGGTGCCCTCTCCCCTTCCATTTCCAGCGGGTATGCCTGTATGCCTTCATTGTTATCTTGCAATTTTTGATGAAGCACATTAGAACTGTGTGGTTTAAATAAGCTGTGAGATGATATTTAACAAGAAACTGTCAAGCTACCAATGCTGTGGAAACATCTTGTTAGCACTACTTCATACTACAAGAATAACAGTCACAGAATGCAAATTCTTTTTTTATTATTATTACTATTATTTTTGTGCCAGGAATAAGTAATGGCATTTGTCTCATGTAACTTATATTTTAATGGTGACAACCGAAAAAGGCACTCTACAACATGCAACACATAATGAAGTTCAGTGGATTTTCATGGGTGTGTTGCATTGAGAGCCATAATTGTCTCATAAGGCTTCTTCCATTTCAGTTCTTCTGGGTTCACTTGTTGGCTTTATGAATTGAACAATGTGAGGTATGTTGAAAAACTAATGGTATGCATTCAGGGCAAATGTTTCTTTATCATTTTTTCCTCAAATACACTTTGGGATATTATTCTGAGCTATTTGACAGCTAATATATAACTGTATGCAATAAATGGGTAATGGGATCTCTTGGATTTGATAAAATAATGACCTTTGCCAAAGCCACTGCAATTTAGATTATTTTGGGAAGTTGAAATGGAAATATCAACAATTTTAAATGTAACCTTAGATTTTTTTAAAATGTAAAAATTGTGAGATTTTCCTCCCTACATAATAGGATCCAGCCACCACTTGTGGGTGTATTTACATCTGTGGGTAGTAACATTTCCATGAGAACCACAATACTTACTAAAGGCTAGATTTGCACTTTACAAACAACCCCAAATAAAGAATAATGTCTGTGGTTGTAGTGCCCAATGAGCAAAGCATGAAGTGCATTGCAACTGAGCATCTGAACACATGACATGTTTATACTAATGTGTTTTACATTAGTTTTGTACATTGATGTAAATGACAGTGGGATCTGGAATGGACACATGATTAGTTCTCAGGGGGCACATCTACACATGCACTTTAATGTGCATTACCTTATTTTAATGCACATTAAAGCATCACAAAAAATGGTGTGCTTTTGCTAATGCACATTAAATAGGTTAATGTGCCTTTTCTAAAACCTCACAATGGGGCTACTAAATGTAATGTGCATTAGAAAAAGTTCATTAATTAATTTGTAGACATGCCCAGGGCATAGCTATTATAATGCTTTAGGAAACTATGTAGGCATGTGATGCTTTAGAGTAGTGTAACTTTCACTGGTATAGTTTTACTCATGATTTTTTTTGGATTTGAATAATTTATGATAGCATAGGGCTGCACGTTGTAGTTGTGTCTACATGTGCTATTACTGTACATGAATAAACACCAGACAAATGGGTTTCTTGGGAGCAATTCACTCAGGAGCAATAAGCTCCGCAGTTTATTCATGTGCAGCACATGGAGCTGAGTCAGAACAGCCTTTGCTGGCAGGGGATTCTGGGGACCAGCCATCAAGCCCATGACTGCTCCTCTCAGCTCAGTGTGTTGCAGAAGGGCTGGCTGGGGCATAAGGAAGATTCACTGTGGGGCTAGGTGGCAGGGAGCCCCTGCACTGAAGCACTCTTGTGCTAAAGCCATTCTCTCTAGCACTGCTGCAGAGTTTTTTACTCTGCAAAAGGATAGTACTTGTATTTACTACCCTGCTGCAGAGTAAATTAGTTTACTTTAGCCTAATAGAGGCAGACATGTAGACACCAAGACACTTACTGTGCAGCTGATAAGTCAAATTCTCAGTAAATGTCTTGAGTAATTGTGCCCGAGTATCCCATGTTTTTGTATGCAAGTGAAAAGACCAAGTACTTCAGTATAAGCCCATTATATATCCTGAGAGCTGTCATGTGGTCAATGTTTCCCCTTCATTTTGGGATGGGGGGGGTGGGGATAAGCCATACTAGGTTCATCTACATGTTCATGAACACACTTTTGCTAATGTGCATTAAATTTTGTACTATACCTCCAGTTGCCTATACATGAGTGCAGAGGCTGCTTCAATGCTCTGTAATTACATCATGTCAGATCAGACCCAATTAATCAAGTCTGCTGGAGCATGGCAATTACTGCACACCGGCAACCTCTGCTGATACATGAGATGGAGTGGTGCTGTAATTAGAGTGGCTCAAGAGCTACTCTAATTAAAGTGTGCCTCCCCCCACTCCTGGAGCACATATAAATGTGTGCCTCTACTATGCACATATAAAGTACCTCTATTGTTCGGTACTAGAAACAGGTGCATTAACTTATTTTAGTACTTTAATACTAAATACTAAACTTTATTTAGTACTTTAGTAATGCATGTTAGTGAAAGTACATGGTTTTTTGTGAAACTTTAATGTGCATTAAAATAGGCTAATGCTCATTAAACTGCACATGTAGACATGCCCACTGACCCTTTTTATGGTCCACATTACTTTTTCCATTTTTCCTGGTTCAGCTGCACTGGTTGGTGTTTGTGGATAGTAAAACTCAGCCCTTGCCACCCTTGTTGACCCATTTTCCACTCATTTCCAAGGGGCAGCTACTCTTTCAATGCAAATTGGTAGCCTCTGGTAGCCTGTACCAGGGAATAAAGGGGTAGTTTGTTCCTCTTGCTGTCCTTAGCCAGAACTACATTATGGTCCCAAATGAAGACAATTAGAGCACTAGGTGTAGTTTGTCTCTTGAAGCCCAGTACCCTGAGTTTCCAATGGGAGTTGAGAGCATTCAACTCCCTGCGGGGACCAAGCTTGTAAGACCTAAACCTACCTCCAATCCACAAGTCAATACTGGCTTCCGCCAGAAAGGTTGACATAAATGGAAATACTTACAAAACAAAGCACTATTGTCATACTTATGAGTAAGGCAGGCAGAATTGGGCCCTGTATTGGTATTTTAGGTCGTGAACAAAATTAATGCAAACATGTTGTTCAGTCGAAATTGGTGGGGTGTATGGGATAAAAAATCTTAAAAGGATAAGAGTATCATCAAAAAGAATCTCTTTCTCTGTACATAAGTGCAATGTTGTAGCCATAATACTCCAGAAATTCTGTGAGAGGCAAGAATTTCTTGGGTGGTATTTTTATTGGATCAACTATATAGTTGGGATAAAGTTAGACAAACTTTTGACTGCAAAACATTCTTTGCCAGGTGACCTAAGGAAGAGTGTCTTGCATTTGAAAGCTTATTTAACTTTTATCCCAAATACATAGTTGATCCAATAAAAGCCAAGATTCTAAGAAATTCTTGCTTCTTTACATATTCACACTCTTAATGATGCTAGCAAGTTGTTGATAATAAAACCAAGTGAGAAATTCATTAGTTCAGTCACCAAGCCAGTCATATCTGAAGGCATTTATTTTACAGAGGAACTAACTCATCATTATTTTTTTAAATAATAAAAGTAAATAAAGCTAGGTTTTTTATCATTTTAGATGCAGACTGCCAAATGGCTTCTCAGCAGGGTGCCAAAAAACTGGGGAGGCATAAGGTGGAAGAGGATGGGATCACCAGAATTATTTACTAATAAACTGAATGTTTTGGTGTTATGTCTACAGTAAGAAAATCCCTTTTCAAGACATTTTTGGAATTAAGTCATCGTGACATTGAACAGCTCAGTTTGTCAAATCTTGAGACATTATAACGTTATATTTTGGCAATGTATAAAAGGTACTTTAAGACATGTTGATATTTCGGTGTAATATGTCTAAAAGGGTTGGGCTTATACATGCATTTCTAGTTCCAACTTCTAGATCTCTTTGTATGTTTCATAACAGCAAAAATGTCTCTGCTGATATTTATATAATTGATGTCAGGTCTGTTTACTTTATTGAATGCATATGCAGAACAGTTTCTCATACAAATGCTCCTGGAAAGCAGATTTTAAAATGGCATATTCCAGTTTTTACACTGGAGGTGCTATATTTTTCCAGGCAGACTGGGCACCTATGCATGAGCAGTGAGGCTGCTCTGATGTGCTATAATTACAGTGCATTGAAGCAGACTCAATTAATCATGTCTGCTGGAGCATGGTAATTACCATGCTTCAGCAGCCTCCAACGTTTCATGTATCACCATCCCTGAGCTTAAAGATGGCGGCAGGGGCACTTTATCTAAAGCTCATTGAATGAGCTTTAGATAAAGTGCCCCTGCTCCCATTTTTAAGTGCAGGGACACTGATACACAAGACGCTTTGGGTGGTTTAATTAGAGTAGCTCTTGGAGCAAAATGAAAATGAAACTTCTCGTTACAGTCTTTTTGGCTGGGCTGAAGCTCTCAGGCTCTGGTGTTCAGCTCCCAAGGTTTTCCTTTATGGAGAAAGACCAACCTGAATAATATTACCCAGGTCTGCCTTATTCTTAGGGTCTGGTGGGGCCAAGTAACTCGGGTCCTTGTTTCTCTCCACTCCTCAGAGACCAACCAGGACATTGTCATGCCCTCAGAATGCTGAGCTCTGCCACCTGGATTCTTCCCTCCTCCTGAGCGGGACTGCATCCTCTTTTATGCCACCTGAGTATTGCAGCTTACTGACATTATTGGCTGAGCATCCCTGGAGCCAGAAGGAGCAAGAGCTGAGTGTGGTAGCACTGCATGCTGCTCCTGTTCCAGCTGCTCCATTCCTTTGGGTAAATTTGTCTGTAAACCAGCTTGTATTGGTCTCTGACTGGCTGGTCTGTGGCTGTCAACCTCATTCTTGGCATGAGTGCCTGGCGAAGTCTTCCAGTCTCCCCAGGTCTCACTGTCACATAATGTTAGTGTGATGTTGTAGCCATGATAGTCCAGGAACTATTCAAGAGACAAGGATTTTTTTTGGGGGGGGGTGTGCTATCTTTTATTGGACCAACTTCATGGCTGAAATAAAGTTAGATCTCAATAAATCTAACTTTACTTCAACCATGCAGTTCATCCAACAAAAAAAAATCATATCCAAAAAATCCTGCTCTGATGGTAGAAATTTAGACCAATGAATAGGCCTAATAATAGGGTAGGGACAAGCATTCAAAAAGCCAGAGCCTGAATTGATTCAGTCTTTGCAGGTTAGTCTAACTTGGCTAGGCTGAGCCAGTTTATAACCAAACAGACATTCCCTCTGGACTGAAGAAATGTCAGCATATGCCTGTTGTGGCTCAGGCTAGAAGCTGGAGAGCACTAGAGCAGCCCTCCCTTCCCTTCTATAGTGTTGAGCTGAGGGAGGGGCACGGGCAGGCCCTGCCAAGATGCTCTGATTAGGGAGAGGTTCCCTCCCCTGGCTGCTCCTGACCAGCCCAGCAAGGAGTTGATAACAGAGCATTTATCTGCCCATCAAAACAAAAGCCTCTCTTATTAGTTCAAGCACTTCTTTAAAAACTTTTTCCAAGGAAGGAACAGAGGGACCAGCTGAACGGTTGATTAGCTCCAAACAGCCCTAAGTGGACACTGTCCTGTCTGCCTTTATTCTGTCTGCCTTACACAGTCTGCTCTTAGCATTAGCTGCTTTTCCTCACAATTCAAAGCACAGAATTGAGGTAAAATATTACATTATGAGAAGATGATTGTGGCTTTGTGCTATACTTGCTCTACCTTCTGGATTTTTATTTTTGGTAATCATTATGCTAATGTCCCATTGGACAAAGAAAAATATTTAATGCAATAATAAACTTGATTTATTTTACATGCATGACTAAAGGGTGGATCAAATTCAAATCAGAATTATTTACATTAACTTCAATAGGAGATGAATTAGTTTTCTGTAAAGACTGCAGAGGCAATGTTCCCACAGTTATGACAGGGCCCTAGGACAGAGGCAAATAAATGGATCTTGTCTTTTTGAACAGAAAAGAGCAAAAGTGGAGAATATTCCAGTGTTTTAGGTAAAAACATATAGTCACGGTGATAGATAATAAATAAGGCAGCAAAAGAGCAATAAAGTGTTTGGGACTTCAGATTATCACTATGAAAAAATTCTGTTTTGAAATATCCTTTGTACCAATCCAACCCAAGACAAGTTTGACTGGCTTTATTAGACCTGTGCCAAGTTTCTAGTGAACTTGGGCTGAGTTTTGAGTGAATCTTGGCTAGATTTTAAGAACCATTGTACTAGTTTATGATTTCAGGATGTAGGCTGAATAACTCAGTACCTTTGACCTGAACCCAGACACAGCATTTTAGTGTTGTGCTTGGCTGGGTCCAAGCTGAGACTCCATAAGTAGAGACTGCTGAGGCAGCTCATTAAAATGAAATATATACTGCATATACAAGTGTATGGCCACTTTTGGGGAAGGGAACTTGAACAGGGAAGAAATGCTCTGCTTTATAGACCATTCACAAGCTAGAATGTAGTCATCTGGCAATAAAAGGGAAAATAATATACACATGTACACACACATGTACATAAACACCCACCCATATATATTTATATAAAATGTAAATAAAACAAATATATGTATGTGTGTGGGTGTTTATGTATATTTTCACTTGAAAGTCATATATTTGGGTATTCTGTGTAATTTTTTACCTTTCCTACCAAGTTAAAAGGCTTAACTATGAATACAAAATGAATTATTAATGGAATGAAGTGTAGGACAACACATGCTTTGAAGGTCTTTCCAAAGATAGTAACCTGGACTTAGTTCTGAAGTGTGGCTAGAATTTGTAGTATTTGGATTTGTGGGGGGAGTCTATGCCCCTAAACAAACCAAGGGAGAGCCTGTGGCAATGTGGAAGAAGGGCTGTGGACATCTAAATCTTTTGGGGTCTACCACCTTTGCAGTAGTCCTGAGACTGTACTCACAAAGCAAAGCCCCCTCCTCCCCACAGTCACTCTTGCTCCATACACTGTAAAAATGTCTTGAGGTTGCTGTTAGAGTAGCATTGGGTGTGCCCAATGCCACTGTCAGGAACATGTCCAAGACTGAAATCTTGAGTGCATTTGTGGCCATGTACCAGAAAGTAACTATGTGATGTTTTGCAGCCACCAGTGTGTGCAGAGCAGAAGTGAGTGGACAGAGTTTGATTCTTGGTGGTGGCTCCAGTGTGGAGGCCCTATAGATATCTTTTTTTTGCCACCAGCCTACTATTCAGTAAGTGCTCCAGCTCCAAGGCTTGATGATGAGACAACAGGGAAACAGTTTTGTCTGAGGTGCTGCCAAACTACCTAACTTCTCTTTTGATTTTGCAGTGCAATTCTACTCCCATTGCACTCCTGATGATAAACTAGAAGTTGGCCATTGTAAAGAACTAGCTCAGGCTGGAAACTGACGTTGCCCTTGTGCCACCTTAAAAATGTTTATGTTGGCACAAAGACTGAGCAAACAGATGTCTATACCCCTTCTTATGCCATAAATGCTCCAAAATTGTGGCTGTGACACAAGTGGTATCAATTTGCACTGCTTTTTTGCAGCATTCCTCTGTTTGCTTTGTGGCAGGACAGTATGAACAGCCCAGAGCTACCCATGCTCTCCCATCACCCTAGTCAGGCATTACTAGGGCTTCAGGGGTCCAATCTTGCATGCCTCAGGAATTCCCCTGCAAGAAATGCTCAGAGCACACAAGATTGGGGGTCAAGAAGAATGAGCAGAATCCAGGGACAAGTTGCATCAGGAAGCCAGGAGGTCAGTCCAGGAACAGGGTCTAGGGACAAGCTGAATCAAAGTTGGGAGATCAAGCAGAGAATGGAATCAGAGGGCAAACCAGATCAAGAAGCCAGGAGATTAAGCAGAAAGCACACTGAAATCACAAGTTCGAGGGAACAGCAAAGCAACCTAACATCAGGTTAAGCCCTGCTGCTCAGATACTTCCTGTTCCTGCTCAGGAGTTTATATGGGAGAACTGGTGGATCAACTGACCCTGACCAGTTGCTCTGGTGATGGGGAGTGGACAGAGGGTTAGGTCCTGCTTTAGACTTCAGGCTAGCATTGCCCTGTCTAGTGGGGTGGCAGGCCTGGTCCTGTTGACTAGGCTGAGGCCCCAGATTCAATGCCATGGCTTGGCAGCTAGGACACATCCCAGGACAAGTGATCTTCATTCAGTAACATTTATTTGTACCCTTACTCTGCTTACTTCCTTAGAATTCAGCAGAGCCCTGTGGAAGGGTAAGATGGTGTTGTCTTTCCTAGGGAGCTTAAATAGGCAGATATTCAGAGCAAAAGGGAGATTGCCTGAAGAAATGTTATCAGGAATCTAGAACGATAAGGCAAATAGAAAAAAGGGGAGATGAATGGGATGCCTTTGTGAAAGAATATGGATTCTAGCCACTTACAAAGCAGAGGAGAGGGTTTTTTTTTTATTTTTCTCTAGTGCCTCCAGACTCTCAAAATAGTATTTCATCAGCTGTCTACTGGGACCAGTTTTGGAATGCTGGGCTAAATATCAAACATGGGCTCCAAAGTGAACAGAGTGGGTACTGAAAAGGTTGCTAAAAACATGTGAAACTTTCCGAGGCAGTGATTTATGTAAAAAAATGTAAAGCCCAGGGAAAGGCATTCATTCCCAGTATTAAAGATTTCTTGTGTGTTTCATGAAAATATAGTGGGATCTGAATGCACATGTTCAGCACAGAAGAAACTCATCACAATGCAGAGGACTGAAAGAAAATAACAGAAAAAAAAGCACAAAGAAAAGGGTAAAGCCTTCCAACCACCCCAGACAGTTCCATGGCCTACAGCAAAGCCAGGGCAAAGGTTAAAGTAGAGGCCACTACCAGTATAAACAGCTTTAGGTCCTTTACTGGAACTCAGTGAACCCTGGATGGATTGGCTGCAGAGTTTGACTTTATTTGCTGGAGCTGCTGCAAAAACCTTTTGAAGGAAAAACCCAAAATGAATTGTGTGCACCATCACTGGCTGTACAGGCACAAAATATGAAACAATGGCTAATATTGAGCTGCTATTTCAGAAGTATTAACTGTGCCAAGAGTATCACACTCACATTAGGACAAATTCTTCTTTGATTTACACTGGTATAAATCCAGAGTAACTCCATTGATTTCAGTTAAATTGGTAGGTCCTAAATTTGTACATGTATTCAAAAATCTGTCAACATTGACATTAAAGGGTTTACTTAGAGTTACACTAGTGTAAATGAGAGCAGAATTTATTCCAATATATGTCTTCACAAGAATGGATACATTTGTCTTTTAAATGGACTTTTATTATGAAACCCCATAGCACCTAATTTTCACCCTGCCAACCAGAAATTCAGGCACAAGTTCAAGCTCAGGGAAAGATTGTGGATGTTTAGATAAACCTAGATTGAGATATGTTTACCCACATGTACCAAACTGAGATTTGTTAGTTTAAACCTGAAACCATGTGCAACCAGTTTCAGTTGACTCACTTTTATCTGAACCTAACACTTCAAGCAAAACTCAGGGGTATAAGAATTAGAGGCTAAATAAAAAAATAGGGCAGCTTCACCAAAGGACTTGGATGTGGTAAAGTGTTGCCACGCCTAAATTTTAGGTGTTAGGGCTGTAGCTCTAGGAGTGGAATTAATAAATTGTTGTTAGGTGCCTGGAATTGGGATTTACAATATCCAGCATGTTGAGCGGGTAGACGTGAACCCTGTTGCAGCTTGCTTCTAAACCACAGAATACAGTGGGTGCTACAAAATGGGTCACAAGGGATGCATCTACACATGCACTTTACTGCAGAGTTGACTAATTAACTCTGCAGAAAAGCATTACCGTCTACACTTGTTCAGGTATTAGGGTGCAGTATACTTTGTCATAAGATAGGACTTTTGGGGACAGTACTATGTTACAATGGAGTAATTAAGAATGATTAAATGCTCATGTGAATGGTGACTGTGGGTGGAAATTGCACCCAGTCAGCCCAGGCAGCAGAGGCCTGCCACCTAGCTACATGGCTCTGTAAGTTTGGTATTCTTGTGCCCTAGCCAGCCTCTCTGCTGCTCAGTGCCACCACCTGGAGCCCAAGGCTGACCCCCGGGCCTGCTCTGCCCTGGGCTCAAAGTGCTGCTGTCCCAGGCACACGTCTAGACACTGTGCTCAGGAGCAGTGCATTCCAGCTCAAAGTGCTCCAGAGTTTATTACTTTATATTAATTGTGCATGTAGATGCACCCAAGGTGATTAAAGGGATATTTTTCAATTCCAATGCACTACAAATGAGGAAGACATAAATCCATGAGCATTTCCTCCTAAAATTTTCCTCCTTCTCCAACCTCCTTTCCACTGATTGTTTTGTTTTTTATGGGACACAGATATTGGCCAATTGCAGCAGATATAGCCTGTTTCTTATGTTATAAACCCATGAAACATGAGGAGACATTAAAGAATGTGTCATTAGTTATGATTTCCATGTAGAATTTATCTCCCAACTTATCATATTTAGAAAATAATTTCTCAAGAGAATCCAATGAGAGGATGTGGGTAGTAAGTGAACTTTTAAAAAGTTCACCATTCAGGTTTGATTTAGGTAGATGGGCAGAAATTTAATGCTTTTGCAAAATATATCCATACCTCTTGAATGAACAAAACTGGGCTGGAAGCCTTATGAGAACAGGCTTACTTGTAAGATTTCTGGCACTTGTACATCCTATGGTAGTTGGATATGTTGTGGGAACAGCCTCTCTCACACAGCATTTTGGCGCTATCAGACCTGGCTTCTTCTGGGGAAGTTTTCTGAACATTTATAAAGGTTTGGTTCAATTGAGCCTAGAGAAAAGTTTAGAGCAGGGGAATTGATTTATTTTACATCAAGTAGTTTCATGGGCCCGGTTATTTTAATGCATTTTCTTCCACAGAAATAGGCCTATTAATATTCTGCTAAGGGGAGAACATAGGGGTGAGACTGTGAATCAGCCTTTGTTCTTTTATAATTGACTCATTCTCCCAGCTGTGGGCTGTAGTATTAACTGTAGTCAAAATGTCGCTTTTCCTTCTAATATCTGGAAGCCTTCGTATAGTATGTCTGACAGACTGGTGTGGGAACAATGAATTTATTTCACTGTGTTGGCTGGGTTAGCTCTTTAATTTGTGTTTTATACTAAGCTGACTTCACTTACAAGATGTTCAAGGAAAACAAATGATGCCACTATGTAAGTCTATCAGTTTACAGTGATTGCAAGAAATTAATAAAACCTTTAGAATCTATGGCTGCTTAGAACGTGAATGAGCACGTGTCATTAGAATGCATGTGAGTGGACGTGATTAATTGAGTCTGCTCCATGTTCTAATCAGAACACTCCAGTGTGGCCTTACTGTCACTTGTATAAGCCCCTTGCCAAATGAGGTTTAGATAAAGCATGCTGCAGCCATTTTTAAATGTGCTGGGGCTTAATACATGTGACGGTAAGGCATTGTAATTAGAGTGGCTTTTTGGT